>NC_079877.1:36325832-37015953 GCF_029227915.1 Hydractinia symbiolongicarpus
CGTTCTGGAAATGAGTTCACTTACAGGGTACTTTCTTTGTATATATTCGACTATACGGGCCAAGCCCGGGATTTACGGGAAATCGTTGGTTTTCGTTTGCCGGCGATTAAACTTCTTTTATTCAGCGTCTCATCAAAAATGAAAACATTTTTGAAATCTACAAGTCTTATGCGTTTTAGTGGTGAAAAAATAATTTAAAAAATCGTTCGGGAAATGAGTTTACTCCCTGGGTAGTTTCTTTGTATACTTTTGACTATACGGGCCGAGTCCGGAATTTACAAGAAATCGTGCGTTTTCGTTTGCCGGCGATTAAACTTCTTTTATTCAGCGTCCCATCAAAATTTAAAACATTTTTGAAAACTACAAGTCTCATGCGTTTTAGTGGTGAAAAAATAATTTAAAAAATCGTTCGGGAAATGAGTTTACTCCCTGGGTAGTTTCTTTGTATACTTTTGACTATACGGGCCGAGTCCGGGATTTACGGGAAATCGCGGGTTTTCGTTTGCCAGCGATTAAACTTATTTTATTCCGCGTCTCATCAAAAATGAAAACATTTTTGAAAACTACAAGTCTCATGCGTTTTAGTGGTGAAAAGATAATTTAAAAAATCGTTCTGGAAATGAGTTTACTCACAGGGTACTTTCTTTGTATATATTCGACTATACGGGCCAAGCCCGGGATTTACGGGAAATCGCGCGTTTTCGTTTGCCGGCGATTAAACTTCTTTTATTCAGCGTCCCATCAAAAATTAAAACATTTTTGAAAACTACAAGTCTCATGCGTTTTAGTGGTGATAAAATAATTTAAAAAATCGTTCGGGAAATGAGTTTACTCCCTGGGTAGTTTCTTTGTATACTTTTGACTATACGGGCCGAGTCCGGGATTTACGGGAAATCGCGGGTTTTCGTTTGCCAGCGATTAAACTTCTTTTATTCCGCGTCTCATCAAAAATGGATACATTTTTGAAAACTACAAGTCTTATGCGTTTTAGTGGTGAAAAAATAATTTAAAAAATCGTTCGGGAAATGAGTTAAACTCCCTGGGTAGTTTCTTTGTATATTTTTGACTATACGGGCCGAGTCCGGGATTTACGGGAAATCGCGGGTTTTCGTTTGCCAGCGATTAAACTTATTTTATTCCGCGTCTCATCAAAAATGAAAACATTTTTGAAAACTACAATTCTCATGCGTTTTATTGGCGAAAAAATAATTTAAAAAATCGTTCTGGAAATGAGTTTACTCCCTGAGTACTTTCTTTGTATACTTTTGACTATACGAGCCGAGTCCGGAATTTACAAGAAATCGCGCGTTTTCGTTTGCCGGCGATTAAACTTCTTTTATTCAGCGTCCCATCAAAAATTAAAACATTTTTGAAAACTACAAGTCTCATGCGTTTTAGTGGTGAAAAAATAATTTAAAAAATCGTTCGGGAAATGAGTTTACTCCCTGGGTAGTTTCTTTGTATACTTTTGACTATACGGGCCGAGTCCGGGATTTACGGGAAATCGCGGGTTTTCGTTTGCCAGCGATTAAACTTATTTTATTCCGCGTCTCATCAAAAATGAAAACATTTTTGAAAACTACAAGTCTCATGCGTTTTAGTGGTGAAAAGATAATTTAAAAAATCGTTCTGGAAATGAGTTTACTCACAGGGTACTTTCTTTGTATATATTCGACTATACGGGCCAAGCCCGGGATTTACGGGAAATCGCGCGTTTTCGTTTGCCGGCGATTAAACTTCTTTTATTCAGCGTCCCATCAAAAATTAAAACATTTTTGAAAACTACAAGTCTCATGCGTTTTAGTGGTGATAAAATAATTTAAAAAATCGTTCGGGAAATGAGTTTACTCCCTGGGTAGTTTCTTTGTATACTTTTGACTATACGGGCCGAGTCCGGGATTTACGGGAAATCGCGGGTTTTTGTTTGCCAGCGATTAAACTTCTTTTATTCCGCGTCTCATCAAAAATGAAAACATTTTTGAAAACTACAAGTCTTATGCGTTTTAGTGGTGAAAAAATAATTTAAAAAATCGTTCGGGAAATGAGTTAAACTCCCTGGGTAGTTTCTTTGTATATTTTTGACTATACGGGCCGAGTCCGGGATTTACGGGAAATCGCGGGTTTTCGTTTGCCAGCGATTAAACTTATTTTATTCCGCGTCTCATCAAAAATGAAAACATTTTTGAAAACTACAAGTCTCATGCGTTTTAGTGGTGAAAAGATAATTTAAAAAATCGTTCTGGAAATGAGTTTACTCACAGGGTACTTTCTTTGTATATATTCGACTATACGGGCCAAGCCCGGGATTTACGGGAAATCGCGCGTTTTCGTTTGCCGGCGATTAAACTTCTTTTATTCAGCGTCCCATCAAAAATTAAAACATTTTTGAAAACTACAAGTCTCATGCGTTTTAGTGGTGATAAAATAATTTAAAAAATCGTTCGGGAAATGAGTTTACTCCCTGGGTAGTTTCTTTGTATACTTTTGACTATACGGGCCGAGTCCGGGATTTACGGGAAATCGCGGGTTTTTGTTTGCCAGCGATTAAACTTCTTTTATTCCGCGTCTCATCAAAAATGAAAACATTTTTGAAAACTACAAGTCTTATGCGTTTTAGTGGTGAAAAAATAATTTAAAAAATCGTTCGGGAAATGAGTTAAACTCCCTGGGTAGTTTCTTTGTATATTTTTGACTATACGGGCCGAGTCCGGGATTTACGGGAAATCGCGGGTTTTCGTTTGCCAGCGATTAAACTTATTTTATTCCGCGTCTCATCAAAAATGAAAACATTTTTGAAAACTACAATTCTCATGCGTTTTAGTGGTGAAAAGATAATTTAAAAAATCGTTCTGGAAATGAGTTTACTAACAGGGTACTTTCTTTGTATATATTCGACTATACGGGCCAAGCCCGGGATTTACGGGAAATCGCGCGTTTTGGTTTGCCGGCGATTAAACTTCTTTTATTCAGCGTCCCATCAAAAATTAAAACATTTTTAAAAACTACAAGTCTCATGCGTTTTAGTGGTGATAAAATAATTTAAAAAATCGTTCGGGAAATGAGTTTACTCCCTGGGTAGTTTCTTTGTATACTTTTGACTATACGGGCCGAGTCCGGGATTTACGGGAAATCGCGGGTTTTCGTTTGCCAGCGATTAAACTTCTTTTATTCCGCGTCTCATCAAAAATGAAAACATTTTTGAAAACTACAAGTCTTATGCGTTTTAGTGGTGAAAAAATAATTTAAAAAATCGTTCGGGAAATGAGTTTACTCCCTGGGTAGTTTCTTTGTATACTTTTGACTATACGGGCCGAGTCCGGGATTTACGGGAAATCGCGGGTTTTCGTTTGCCAGCGATTAAACTTCTTTTATTCCGCGTCTCATCAAAAATGAAAACATTTTTGAAAACTACAAGTCTCATGCGTTTTAGTGGTGAAAAAATAATTTAAAAAATCGTTCGGGAAATGAGTTTACTCCCTGGTTACTTTCTTCGTATACCTTTGGCTATAAGGGCTGAGTCCGGGAATTACGGGAATTCGCTGGTTTTCGTTTGCCGGCGATTAAACTTCTTTTATTCAGCGTCTCATCAAAAATAAAAACATTTTTGAAAACTACAAGTCTCATGAGTTTTAGTGTTGAAAAAATAATTTAAAAAACCGTTCGGGAAATGAGTTTACTCCCTGGGTACTTTCTTTGTATACCTTTGGCTATACGGGCCGAGTCCGGGATTTACGGGAATTCGCGGGTTTTCGTTTGCCGGCGATTAAACTTCTTTTATTCAGCGTCTCATAAAGAATGAAAACATTTTTGAAAACTACAAGTCTCTTGCGTTTTATTGGCGAAAAAATAATTTAAAAAATCGTTCTGGAAATGAGTTTACTCCCTGAGTACTTTCTTTGTATACTTTTGACTATACGAGCCGAGTCCGGAATTTACAAGAAATCGCGCGTTTTCGTTTGCCGGCGATTAAACTTCTTTTATTCAGCGTCCCATCAAAATTTAAAACATTTTTGAAAACTACAAGTCTCATGCGTTTTAGTGGTGAAAAAATAATTTAAAAAATCGTTCGGGAAATGAGTTTACTCCCTGGGTAGTTTCTTTGTATACTTTTGACTATACGGGCCGAGTCCGGGATTTACGGGAAATCGCGGGTTTTCGTTTGCCAGCGATTAAACTTATTTTATTCCGCGTCTCATCAAAAATGAAAACATTTTTGAAAACTACTAGTCTCATGCGTTTTAGTGGTGAAAAGATAATTTAAAAAATCGTTCTGGAAATGAGTTTACTCACAGGGTACTTTCTTTGTATATATTCGACTATACGGGCCAAGCCCGGGATTTACGGGAAATCGCGCGTTTTCGTTTGCCGGCGATTAAACTTCTTTTATTCAGCGTCCCATCAAAAATTAAAACATTTTTGAAAACTACAAGTCTCATGCGTTTTAGTGGTGATAAAATAATTTAAAAAATCGTTCGGGAAATGAGTTTACTCCCTGGGTAGTTTCTTTGTATACTTTTGACTATACGGGCCGAGTCCGGGATTTACGGGAAATCGCGGGTTTTCGTTTGCCAGCGATTAAACTTCTTTTATTCCGCGTCTCATCAAAAATGGATACATTTTTGAAAACTACAAGTCTTATGCGTTTTAGTGGTGAAAAAATAATTTAAAAAATCGTTCGGGAAATGAGTTAAACTCCCTGGGTAGTTTCTTTGTATATTTTTGACTATACGGGCCGAGTCCGGGATTTACGGGAAATCGCGGGTTTTCGTTTGCCAGCGATTAAACTTATTTTATTCCGCGTCTCATCAAAAATGAAAACATTTTTGAAAACTACAATTCTCATGCGTTTTATTGGCGAAAAAATAATTTAAAAAATCGTTCTGGAAATGAGTTTACTCCCTGAGTACTTTCTTTGTATACTTTTGACTATACGAGCCGAGTCCGGAATTTACAAGAAATCGCGCGTTTTCGTTTGCCGGCGATTAAACTTCTTTTATTCAGCGTCCCATCAAAAATTAAAACATTTTTGAAAACTACAAGTCTCATGCGTTTTAGTGGTGAAAAAATAATTTAAAAAATCGTTCGGGAAATGAGTTTACTCCCTGGGTAGTTTCTTTGTATACTTTTGACTATACGGGCCGAGTCCGGGATTTACGGGAAATCGCGGGTTTTCGTTTGCCAGCGATTAAACTTATTTTATTCCGCGTCTCATCAAAAATGAAAACATTTTTGAAAACTACAAGTCTCATGCGTTTTAGTGGTGAAAAGATAATTTAAAAAATCGTTCTGGAAATGAGTTTACTCACAGGGTACTTTCTTTGTATATATTCGACTATACGGGCCAAGCCCGGGATTTACGGGAAATCGCGCGTTTTCGTTTGCCGGCGATTAAACTTCTTTTATTCAGCGTCCCATCAAAAATTAAAACATTTTTGAAAACTACAAGTCTCATGCGTTTTAGTGGTGATAAAATAATTTAAAAAATCGTTCGGGAAATGAGTTTACTCCCTGGGTAGTTTCTTTGTATACTTTTGACTATACGGGCCGAGTCCGGGATTTACGGGAAATCGCGGGTTTTTGTTTGCCAGCGATTAAACTTCTTTTATTCCGCGTCTCATCAAAAATGAAAACATTTTTGAAAACTACAAGTCTTATGCGTTTTAGTGGTGAAAAAATAATTTAAAAAATCGTTCGGGAAATGAGTTAAACTCCCTGGGTAGTTTCTTTGTATATTTTTGACTATACGGGCCGAGTCCGGGATTTACGGGAAATCGCGGGTTTTCGTTTGCCAGCGATTAAACTTATTTTATTCCGCGTCTCATCAAAAATGAAAACATTTTTGAAAACTACAATTCTCATGCGTTTTAGTGGTGAAAAGATAATTTAAAAAATCGTTCTGGAAATGAGTTTACTAACAGGGTACTTTCTTTGTATATATTCGACTATACGGGCCAAGCCCGGGATTTACGGGAAATCGCGCGTTTTGGTTTGCCGGCGATTAAACTTCTTTTATTCAGCGTCCCATCAAAAATTAAAACATTTTTAAAAACTACAAGTCTCATGCGTTTTAGTGGTGATAAAATAATTTAAAAAATCGTTCGGGAAATGAGTTTACTCCCTGGGTAGTTTCTTTGTATACTTTTGACTATACGGGCCGAGTCCGGGATTTACGGGAAATCGCGGGTTTTCGTTTGCCAGCGATTAAACTTCTTTTATTCCGCGTCTCATCAAAAATGAAAACATTTTTGAAAACTACAAGTCTTATGCGTTTTAGTGGTGAAAAAATAATTTAAAAAATCGTTCGGGAAATGAGTTTACTCCCTGGGTAGTTTCTTTGTATACTTTTGACTATACGGGCCGAGTCCGGGATTTACGGGAAATCGCGGGTTTTCGTTTGCCAGCGATTAAACTTCTTTTATTCCGCGTCTCATCAAAAATGAAAACATTTTTGAAAACTACAAGTCTCATGCGTTTTAGTGGTGAAAAAATAATTTAAAAAATCGTTCGGGAAATGAGTTTACTCCCTGGGTAGTTTCTTTGTATACTTTTGACTATACGGGCCGAGTCCGGGATTTACGGGAAATCGCGGGTTTTCGTTTGCCAGCGATTAAACTTATTTTATTCCGCGTCTCATCAAAAATGAAAACATTTTTGAAAACTACAAGTCTCATGCGTTTTAGTGGTGAAAAGATAATTTAAAAAATCGTTCTGGAAATGAGTTCACTTACAGGGTACTTTCTTTGTATATATTCGACTATACGGGCCAAGCCCGGGATTTACGGGAAATCGTTGGTTTTCGTTTGCCGGCGATTAAACTTCTTTTATTCAGCGTCTCATCAAAAATGAAAACATTTTTGAAATCTACAAGTCTTATGCGTTTTAGTGGTGAAAAAATAATTTAAAAAATCGTTCGGGAAATGAGTTTACTCCCTGGGTAGTTTCTTTGTATACTTTTGACTATACGGGCCGAGTCCGGAATTTACAAGAAATCGCGCGTTTTCGTTTGCCGGCGATTAAACTTCTTTTATTCAGCGTCCCATCAAAATTTAAAACATTTTTGAAAACTACAAGTCTCATGCGTTTTAGTGGTGAAAAAATAATTTAAAAAATCGTTCGGGAAATGAGTTTACTCCCTGGGTAGTTTCTTTGTATACTTTTGACTATACGGGCCGAGTCCGGGATTTACGGGAAATCGCGGGTTTTCGTTTGCCAGCGATTAAACTTATTTTATTCCGCGTCTCATCAAAAATGAAAACATTTTTGAAAACTACAAGTCTCATGCGTTTTAGTGGTGAAAAGATAATTTAAAAAATCGTTCTGGAAATGAGTTTACTCACAGGGTACTTTCTTTGTATATATTCGACTATACGGGCCAAGCCCGGGATTTACGGGAAATCGCGCGTTTTCGTTTGCCGGCGATTAAACTTCTTTTATTCAGCGTCCCATCAAAAATTAAAACATTTTTGAAAACTACAAGTCTCATGCGTTTTAGTGGTGATAAAATAATTTAAAAAATCGTTCGGGAAATGAGTTTACTCCCTGGGTAGTTTCTTTGTATACTTTTGACTATACGGGCCGAGTCCGGGATTTACGGGAAATCGCGGGTTTTCGTTTGCCAGCGATTAAACTTCTTTTATTCCGCGTCTCATCAAAAATGGATACATTTTTGAAAACTACAAGTCTTATGCGTTTTAGTGGTGAAAAAATAATTTAAAAAATCGTTCGGGAAATGAGTTAAACTCCCTGGGTAGTTTCTTTGTATATTTTTGACTATACGGGCCGAGTCCGGGATTTACGGGAAATCGCGGGTTTTCGTTTGCCAGCGATTAAACTTATTTTATTCCGCGTCTCATCAAAAATGAAAACATTTTTGAAAACTACAATTCTCATGCGTTTTATTGGCGAAAAAATAATTTAAAAAATCGTTCTGGAAATGAGTTTACTCCCTGAGTACTTTCTTTGTATACTTTTGACTATACGAGCCGAGTCCGGAATTTACAAGAAATCGCGCGTTTTCGTTTGCCGGCGATTAAACTTCTTTTATTCAGCGTCCCATCAAAAATTAAAACATTTTTGAAAACTACAAGTCTCATGCGTTTTAGTGGTGAAAAAATAATTTAAAAAATCGTTCGGGAAATGAGTTTACTCCCTGGGTAGTTTCTTTGTATACTTTTGACTATACGGGCCGAGTCCGGGATTTACGGGAAATCGCGGGTTTTCGTTTGCCAGCGATTAAACTTATTTTATTCCGCGTCTCATCAAAAATGAAAACATTTTTGAAAACTACAAGTCTCATGCGTTTTAGTGGTGAAAAGATAATTTAAAAAATCGTTCTGGAAATGAGTTTACTCACAGGGTACTTTCTTTGTATATATTCGACTATACGGGCCAAGCCCGGGATTTACGGGAAATCGCGCGTTTTCGTTTGCCGGCGATTAAACTTCTTTTATTCAGCGTCCCATCAAAAATTAAAACATTTTTGAAAACTACAAGTCTCATGCGTTTTAGTGGTGATAAAATAATTTAAAAAATCGTTCGGGAAATGAGTTTACTCCCTGGGTAGTTTCTTTGTATACTTTTGACTATACGGGCCGAGTCCGGGATTTACGGGAAATCGCGGGTTTTTGTTTGCCAGCGATTAAACTTCTTTTATTCCGCGTCTCATCAAAAATGAAAACATTTTTGAAAACTACAAGTCTTATGCGTTTTAGTGGTGAAAAAATAATTTAAAAAATCGTTCGGGAAATGAGTTAAACTCCCTGGGTAGTTTCTTTGTATATTTTTGACTATACGGGCCGAGTCCGGGATTTACGGGAAATCGCGGGTTTTCGTTTGCCAGCGATTAAACTTATTTTATTCCGCGTCTCATCAAAAATGAAAACATTTTTGAAAACTACAATTCTCATGCGTTTTAGTGGTGAAAAGATAATTTAAAAAATCGTTCTGGAAATGAGTTTACTAACAGGGTACTTTCTTTGTATATATTCGACTATACGGGCCAAGCCCGGGATTTACGGGAAATCGCGCGTTTTGGTTTGCCGGCGATTAAACTTCTTTTATTCAGCGTCCCATCAAAAATTAAAACATTTTTAAAAACTACAAGTCTCATGCGTTTTAGTGGTGATAAAATAATTTAAAAAATCGTTCGGGAAATGAGTTTACTCCCTGGGTAGTTTCTTTGTATACTTTTGACTATACGGGCCGAGTCCGGGATTTACGGGAAATCGCGGGTTTTCGTTTGCCAGCGATTAAACTTCTTTTATTCCGCGTCTCATCAAAAATGAAAACATTTTTGAAAACTACAAGTCTTATGCGTTTTAGTGGTGAAAAAATAATTTAAAAAATCGTTCGGGAAATGAGTTTACTCCCTGGGTAGTTTCTTTGTATACTTTTGACTATACGGGCCGAGTCCGGGATTTACGGGAAATCGCGGGTTTTCGTTTGCCAGCGATTAAACTTCTTTTATTCCGCGTCTCATCAAAAATGAAAACATTTTTGAAAACTACAAGTCTTATGCGTTTTAGTGGTGAAAAAATAATTTAAAAAATCGTTCAGGAAATGAGTTTACTCCCTGGGTAGTTTCTTTGTATACTTTTGACTATACGGGCCGAGTCCGGGATTTACGGGAAATCGCGGGTTTTCGTTTGCCAGCGATTAAACTTATTTTATTCCGCGTCTCATCAAAAATGAAAACATTTTTGAAAACTACAAGTCTCATGCGTTTTAGTGGTGAAAAGATAATTTAAAAAATCGTTCTGGAAATGAGTTCACTTACAGGGTACTTTCTTTGTATATATTCGACTATACGGGCCAAGCCCGGGATTTACGGGAAATCGTTGGTTTTCGTTTGCCGGCGATTAAACTTCTTTTATTCAGCGTCTCATCAAAAATGAAAACATTTTTGAAATCTACAAGTCTTATGCGTTTTAGTGGTGAAAAAATAATTTAAAAAATCGTTCGGGAAATGAGTTTACTCCCTGGGTAGTTTCTTTGTATACTTTTGACTATACGGGCCGAGTCCGGGATTTACGGGAAATCGCGGGTTTTCGTTTGCCAGCGATTAAACTTATTTTATTCCGCGTCTCATCAAAAATGAAAACATTTTTGAAAACTACAAGTCTCATGCGTTTTAGTGGTGAAAAGATAATTTAAAAAATCGTTCTGGAAATGAGTTTACTCACAGGGTACTTTCTTTGTATATATTCGACTATACGGGCCAAGCCCTGGATTTACGGGAAATCGCGCGTTTTCGTTTGCCGGCGATTAAACTTCTTTTATTCAGCGTTCCATCAAAAATTAAAACATTTTTGAAAACTACAAGTCTCATGCGTTTTAGTGGTGATAAAATAATTTAAAAAATCGTTCGGGAAATGAGTTTACTCCCTGGGTAGTTTCTTTGTATACTTTTGACTATACGGGCCGAGTCCGGGATTTACGGGAAATCGCGGGTTTTCGTTTGCCAGCGATTAAACTTCTTTTATTCCGCGTCTTATCAAAAATGAAAACATTTTTGAAAACTACAAGTCTTATGCGTTTTAGTGGTGAAAAAATAACTTAAAAAATCGTTCGGGAAATGAGTTTACTCCCTGGGTAGTTTCTTTGTATACTTTTGACTATACGGGCCGAGTCCGGGATTTACGGGAAATCGCGCGTTTTCGTTTGCCGGCGATTAAACTTCTTTTATTCAGCGTCTCATCAAAAATGAAAACATTTTTGAAATCTACAAGTCTTATGCGCTTTAGTGGTGAAAAAATAATTTAAAAAATCGTTCGGGAAATGAGTTTACTCCCTGGGTAGTTTCTTTGTATACTTTTGACTATACGGGCCGAGTCCGGGATTTAGGGGAAATCGCGGGTTTTCGTTTGCCAGCGATTAAACTTATTTTATTCCGCGTCTCATCAAAAATGAAAACATTTTTGAAAACTACAAGTCTCATGCGTTTTAGTGGTGAAAAGATAATTTAAAAAATCGTTCTGGAAATGAGTTCACTCACAGGGTACTTTCTTTGTATATATTCGACTATACGGGCCAAGCCCGGGATTTACGGGAAATCGTTGGTTTTCGTTTGCCGGCGATTAAACTTCTTTTATTCAGCGTCTCATCAAAAATGAAAACATTTTTGAAATCTACAAGTCTTATGCGTTTTAGTGGTGAAAAAATAATTTAAAAAATCGTTCGGGAAATGAGTTTACTCCCTGGGTAGTTTCTTTGTATACTTTTGACTATACGGGCCGAGTCCGGGATTTACGGGAAATCGCGGGTTTTCGTTTGCCAGCGATTAAACTTATTTTATTCCGCGTCTCATCAAAAATGAAAACATTTTTGAAAACTTTAAGTCTCATGCGTTTTAGTGGTGAAAAGATAATTTAAAAAGTCGTTCTGGAAATGAGTTTACTCACAGGGTACTTTCTTTGTATTTATTCGACTATACGGGCCAAGCCCGGGATTTACGGGAAATCGCGCGTTTTCGTTTGCCGGCGATTAAACTTCTTTTATTCAGCGTTCCATCAAAAATTAAAACATTTTTGAAAACTACAAGTCTCATGCGTTTTAGTGGTGATAAAATAATTTAAAAAATCGTTCGGGAAATGAGTTTACTCCCTGGGTAGTTTCTTTGTATACTTTTGAGTATACGGGCCGAGTCCGGGATTTACGGGAAATCGCGGGTTTTCGTTTGCCAGCGATTAAACTTCTTTTATTCCGCGTCTTATCAAAAATGAAAACATTTTTGAAAACTACAAGTCTTATGCGTTTTAGTGGTGAAAAAATAACTTAAAAAATCGTTCGGGAAATGAGTTTACTCCCTGGGTAGTTTCTTTGTATACTTTTGACTATACGGGCCGAGTCCGGGATTTACGGGAAATCGCGGGTTTTCGTTTGCCAGCGATTAAACTTATTTTATTCCGCGTCTCATCAAATATGAAAACATTTTTGAAAACTACAAGTCTCATGCGTTTTAGTGGTGAAAAGATAATTTAAAAAATCGTTCTGGAAATGAGTTTACTCACAGGGTACTTTCTTTGTATATATTCGACTATACGGGCCAAGCCCGGGATTTACGGGAAATCGCGCGTTTTCGTTTGCCGGCGATTAAACTTCTTTTATTCAGAGTCCCATCAAAAATTAAAACATTTTTGAAAACTACAAGTCTCATGCGTTTTAGTGGTGAAAAAATAATTTAAAAAATCGTTCTGGAAATGAGTTTACTCCCTGGGTAGTTTCTTTGTATACTTTTGACTATGCGGGCCGAGTCCGGGATTTACGGGAAATCGCGGGTTTTCGTTTGCCAGCGATTAAACTGCTTTTATTCCGCGTCTCATCAAAAATGAAAACATTTTTGAAAACTACAAGTCTCATGCGTTTTAGTGGTGAAAAGATATTTTAAAAAATCGTTCTGGAAATGAGTTTACTCACAGGGTACTTTCTTTGTATATATTCGACTATACGGGCCAAGCCCGGGATTTACGGGAAATCGCGCATTTTCGTTTGCCGGCGATTAAACTTCTTTTATTCAGCGTCCCATCAAAAATTAAAACATTTTTGAAAACTACAAGTCTCATGCGTTTTAGTGGTGATAAAATAATTTAAAAAATCGTTCGGGAAATGAGTTTACTCCCTGGGTAGTTTCTTTGTATACTTTTGACTATACGGGCCGAGTCCGGGATTTACGGGAAATCGCGGGTTTTCGTTTGCCAGCGATTAAACTTCTTTTATTCCGCGTCTCATCAAAAATGAAAACATTTTTGAAAACTACAAGTCTTATGCGTTTTAGTGGTAAAAAAATAATTTAAAAAATCTTTCTGGAAATGAGTTTACTCCCTGGGTAGTTTCTTTGTATACTTTTGACTATACGGGCCGAGTCCGGGATTTACAGGAAATCGCGGGTTTTCGTTTGCCAGCGATTAAACTTCTTTTATTCAGCGTCTCATCAAAAATAAAAACATTTCTGAAAACTACAAGTCCCATGCCTTTTAGTGGTGAAAAAATAATTCAAAAAATCGTTCGGGAAATGAGTTTACTCCCTGGGTACTTTCTTTGTATACATTCGACTATACGGGCCAAGCCTGGGATTTACGGCAAATCGCGGGTTTTAGTTTGCCGGCGATTAAACCTCTTTCATTAAGCGTCTCATCAAAAATGAAAACATTTTTGAAAACTACAAGTCTCATGCGTTTTAGTGGTGAAAAAATAATTTAAAAAATCGTTCGGGAAATGAGTTTACTTCCTGGGTACTTTCTCTGTATACTTTTGACTATACGGGCCGAGTCCGGAATTTACGGGAAATCGCGGGTTTTCGTTTGCCGGCGATTAAACTTCTTTTATTCAGCGTCTCTTCAAAAATGAAAACATTTTTGAAAACTACAAGTCTCATGCGTTTTAGTGGTGAAAAAATAATTTAAAAAATCGTTCGGGAGATGAGTTTACTCCCTCGGTACTTTCTTTGTATACTTTTAACTATACGGGCCGAGTCCGGGATTTACGGGAAATCGCGGGTTTTCGTTTGCCGGCGATTAAACTTCTTTTATTCAGCGTCTCATCAAAAATGAAAACATTTTTGAAAACTACAAGTCTCATGCCTTTTAGTGGTGAAAAAATAATTCAAAAAATCGTTCGGGAAATGAGTTTACTCCCTGGGTACTTTCTTTGTATACATTCGACTATACGGGTCAAGCCTGGGATTTACGGGAAATCGCGGGTTTTCGTTTGCCGGCGATTAAACCTCTTTCATTAAGCGTCTCATCAAAAATGAAAACATTTTTGAAAACTACAAGTCTTATGCGTTTTAGTGGTGAAAAAATAACTTAAAAAATCGTTCGGGAAATGAGTTTACTCCCTGGGTAGTTTCTTTGTATACTTTTGACTATACGGGCCGAGTCCGGGATTTACGGGAAATCGCGGGTTTTCGTTTGCCAGCGATTAAACTTATTTTATTCCGCGTCTCATCAAATATGAAAACATTTTTGAAAACTACAAGTCTCATGCGTTTTAGTGGTGAAAAGATAATTTAAAAAATCGTTCTGGAAATGAGTTTACTCACAGGGTACTTTCTTTGTATATATTCGACTATACGGGCCAAGCCCGGGATTTACGGGAAATCGCGCGTTTTCGTTTGCCGGCGATTAAACTTCTTTTATTCAGAGTCCCATCAAAAATTAAAACATTTTTGAAAACTACAAGTCTCATGCGTTTTAGTGGTGAAAAAATAATTTAAAAAATCGTTCTGGAAATGAGTTTACTCCCTGGGTAGTTTCTTTGTATACTTTTGACTATGCGGGCCGAGTCCGGGATTTACGGGAAATCGCGGGTTTTCGTTTGCCAGCGATTAAACTGCTTTTATTCCGCGTCTCATCAAAAATGAAAACATTTTTGAAAACTACAAGTCTCATGCGTTTTAGTGGTGAAAAGATATTTTAAAAAATCGTTCTGGAAATGAGTTTACTCACAGGGTACTTTCTTTGTATATATTCGACTATACGGGCCAAGCCCGGGATTTACGGGAAATCGCGCATTTTCGTTTGCCGGCGATTAAACTTCTTTTATTCAGCGTCCCATCAAAAATTAAAACATTTTTGAAAACTACAAGTCTCATGCGTTTTAGTGGTGATAAAATAATTTAAAAAATCGTTCGGGAAATGAGTTTACTCCCTGGGTAGTTTCTTTGTATACTTTTGACTATACGGGCCGAGTCCGGGATTTACGGGAAATCGCGGGTTTTCGTTTGCCAGCGATTAAACTTCTTTTATTCCGCGTCTCATCAAAAATGAAAACATTTTTGAAAACTACAAGTCTTATGCGTTTTAGTGGTAAAAATATAATTTAAAAAATCTTTCTGGAAATGAGTTTACTCCCTGGGTAGTTTCTTTGTATACTTTTGACTATACGGGCCGAGTCCGGGATTTACAGGAAATCGCGGGTTTTCGTTTGCCAGCGATTAAACTTCTTTTATTCAGCGTCTCATCAAAAATAAAAACATTTCTGAAAACTACAAGTCCCATGCCTTTTAGTGGTGAAAAAATAATTCAAAAAATCGTTCGGGAAATGAGTTTACTCCCTGGGTACTTTCTTTGTATACATTCGACTATACGGGCCAAGCCTGGGATTTACGGCAAATCGCGGGTTTTAGTTTGCCGGCGATTAAACCTCTTTCATTAAGCGTCTCATCAAAAATGAAAACATTTTTGAAAACTACAAGTCTCATGCGTTTTAGTGGTGAAAAAATAATTTAAAAAATCGTTCGGGAAATGAGTTTACTTCCTGGGTACTTTCTCTGTATACTTTTGACTATACGGGCCGAGTCCGGAATTTACGGGAAATCGCGGGTTTTCGTTTGCCGGCGATTAAACTTCTTTTATTCAGCGTCTCTTCAAAAATGAAAACATTTTTGAAAACTACAAGTCTCATGCGTTTTAGTGGTGAAAAAATAATTTAAAAAATCGTTCGGGAGATGAGTTTACTCCCTCGGTACTTTCTTTGTATACTTTTAACTATACGGGCCGAGTCCGGGATTTACGGGAAATCGCGGGTTTTCGTTTGCCGGCGATTAAACTTCTTTTATTCAGCGTCTCATCAAAAATGAAAACATTTTTGAAAACTACAAGTCTCATGCCTTTTAGTGGTGAAAAAATAATTCAAAAAATCGTTCGGGAAATGAGTTTACTCCCTGGGTACTTTCTTTGTATACATTCGACTATACGGGTCAAGCCTGGGATTTACGGGAAATCGCGGGTTTTCGTTTGCCGGCGATTAAACCTCTTTCATTAAGCGTCTCATCAAAAATGAAAACATTTTTGAAAACTACAAGTCTTATGCGTTTTAGTGGTGAAAAAATAACTTAAAAAATCGTTCGGGAAATGAGTTTACTCCCTGGGTAGTTTCTTTGTATACTTTTGACTATACGGGCCGAGTCCGGGATTTACGGGAAATCGCGGGTTTTCGTTTGCCAGCGATTAAACTTATTTTATTCCGCGTCTCATCAAATATGAAAACATTTTTGAAAACTACAAGTCTCATGCGTTTTAGTGGTGAAAAGATAATTTAAAAAATCGTTCTGGAAATGAGTTTACTCACAGGGTACTTTCTTTGTATATATTCGACTATACGGGCCAAGCCCGGGATTTACGGGAAATCGCGCGTTTTCGTTTGCCGGCGATTAAACTTCTTTTATTCAGAGTCCCATCAAAAATTAAAACATTTTTGAAAACTACAAGTCTCATGCGTTTTAGTGGTGAAAAAATAATTTAAAAAATCGTTCTGGAAATGAGTTTACTCCCTGGGTAGTTTCTTTGTATACTTTTGACTATGCGGGCCGAGTCCGGGATTTACGGGAAATCGCGGGTTTTCGTTTGCCAGCGATTAAACTTCTTTTATTCCGCGTCTCATCAAAAATGAAAACATTTTTGAAAACTACAAGTCTCATGCGTTTTAGTGGTGAAAAGATATTTTAAAAAATCGTTCTGGAAATGAGTTTACTCACAGGGTACTTTCTTTGTATATATTCGACTATACGGGCCAAGCCCGGGATTTACGGGAAATCGCGCATTTTCGTTTGCCGGCGATTAAACTTCTTTTATTCAGCGTCCCATCAAAAATTAAAACATTTTTGAAAACTACAAGTCTCATGCGTTTTAGTGGTGATAAAATAATTTAAAAAATCGTTCGGGAAATGAGTTTACTCCCTGGGTAGTTTCTTTGTATACTTTTGACTATACGGGCCGAGTCCGGGATTTACGGGAAATCGCGGGTTTTCGTTTGCCAGCGATTAAACTTCTTTTATTCCGCGTCTCATCAAAAATGAAAACATTTTTGAAAACTACAAGTCTTATGCGTTTTAGTGGTAAAAAAATAATTTAAAAAATCTTTCTGAAAATGAGTTTACTCCCTGGGTAGTTTCTTTGTATACTTTTGACTATACGGGCCGAGTCCGGGATTTACGGGAAATCGCGGGTTTTCGTTTGCCAGCGATTAAACTTCTTTTATTCAGCGTCTCATCAAAAATAAAAACATTTCTGAAAACTACAAGTCCCATGCCTTTTAGTGGTGAAAAAATAATTCAAAAAATCGTTCGGGAAATGAGTTTACTCCCTGGGTACTTTCTTTGTATACATTCGACTATACGGGCCAAGCCTGGGATTTACGGCAAATCGCGGGTTTTAGTTTGCCGGCGATTAAACCTCTTTCATTAAGCGTCTCATCAAAAATGAAAACATTTTTGAAAACTACAAGTCTCATGCGTTTTAGTGGTGAAAAAATAATTTAAAAAATCGTTCGGGAAATGAGTTTACTCCCTGGTTACTTTCTTCGTATACCTTTGGCTATAAGGGCCGAGTCCGGGAATTACGGGAATTCGCTGGTTTTCGTTTGCCGGCGATAAAACTTCTTTTATTCAGCGTCTCATCAAAAATAAAAACATTTTTGAAAACTACAAGTCTCATGAGTTTTAGTGTTGAAAAAATAATTTAAAAAACCGTTCGGGAAATGAGTTTACTCCCTGGGTACTTTCTTTGTATACCTTTGGCTATACGGGCCGAGTCCGGGATTTACCGGAATTCGCAGGTTTTCGTTTGCCGGCGATTAAACTTATTTTATTCAGCGTCTCATAAAGAATGAAAACATTTTTGAAAACTACAAGTCTCATGCGTTTTAGTGGTGAAAAGATAATTTAAAAAATCGTTCTGGAAATGAGTTTACTCACAGGGTACTTTCTTTGTATATACTCGACTATACGGGCCTAGCACGGGATTTACGGGAAATCGCGGGTTTTCGTTTGCCGGCGATTAAACTTATTTTATTCCGCGTCTCATCAAAAATGAAAACATTTTTGAAAACTACAAGTCTCATGCGTTTTAGTGGTGAAAAGATAATTTAAAAAATCGTTCTGGAAATGAGTTTACTCACAGGGTACTTTCTTTGTATATATTCGACTATACGGGCCAAGCCCGGGATTTACGGGAAATCGCGCGTTTTCGTTTGCCGGCGATTAAACTTCTTTTATTCAGCGTCCCATCAAAAATTAAAACATTTTTGAAAACTACAAGTCTCATGCGTTTTAGTGGTGATAAAATAATTTAAAAAATCGTTCGGGAAATGAGTTTACTCCCTGGGTAGTTTCTTTGTATACTTTTGACTATACGGGCCGAGTCCGGGATTTACGGGAAATCGCGGGTTTTCGTTTGCCAGCGATTAAACTTCTTTTATTCCGCGTCTCATCAAAAATGAAAACATTTTTGAAAACTACAAGTCTTATGCGTTTTAGTGGTGAAAAAATAATTTAAAAAATCGTTCGGGAAATGAGTTAAACTCCCTGGGTAGTTTCTTTGTATATTTTTGACTATACGGGCCGAGTCCGGGATTTACGGGAAATCGCGGGTTTTCGTTTGCCAGCGATTAAACTTATTTTATTCCGCGTCTCATCAAAAATGAAAACATTTTTGAAAACTACAAGTCTCATGCGTTTTAGTGGTGAAAAGATAATTTAAAAAATCGTTCTGGAAATGAGTTCACTCACAGGGTACTTTCTTTGTATATATTCGACTATACGGGCCAAGCCCGGGATTTACGGGAAATCGTTGGTTTTCGTTTGCCGGCGATTAAACTTCTTTTATTCAGCGTCTCATCAAAAATGAAAACATTTTTGAAATCTACAAGTCTTATGCGTTTTAGTGGTGAAAAAATAATTTAAAAAATCGTTCGGGAAATGAGTTTACTCCCTGGGTAGTTTCTTTGTATACTTTTGACTATACGGGCCGAGTCCGGGATTTACGGGAAATCGCGGGTTTTCGTTTGCCAGCGATTAAACTTATTTTATTCCGCGTCTCATCAAAAATGAAAACATTTTTGAAAACTACAAGTCTCATGCGTTTTAGTGGTGAAAAGATAATTTAAAAAATCGTTCTGGAAATGAGTTTACTCACAGGGTACTTTCTTTATATATATTCGACTATACGGGCCAAGCCCGGGATTTACGGGAAATCGCGCGTTTTCGTTTGCTGGCGATTAAACTTCTTTTATTCAGCGTTCCATCAAAAATTAAAACATTTTTGAAAACTACAAGTCTCATGCGTTTTAGTGGTGATAAAATAATTTAAAAAATCGTTCGGGAAATGAGTTTACTCCCTGGGTAGTTTCTTTGTATACTTTTGACTATACGGGCCGAGTCCGGGATTTACGGGAAATCGCGGGTTTTCGTTTGCCAGCGATTAAACTTCTTTTATTCCGCGTCTTATCAAAAATGAAAACATTTTTGAAAACTACAAGTCTTATGCGTTTTAGTGGTGAAAAAATAACTTAAAAAATCGTTCGGGAAATGAGTTTACTCCCTGGGTAGTTTCTTTGTATACTTTTGACTATACGGGCCGAGTCCGGGATTTACGGGAAATCGCGGGTTTTCGTTTGCCAGCGATTAAACTTATTTTATTCCGCGTCTCATCAAAAATGAAAACATTTTTGAAAACTACAAGTCTCATGCGTTTTAGTGGTGAAAAGATAATTTAAAAAATCGTTCGGGAAATGAGTTTACTCCCTGGGTAGTTTCTTTGTATACTTTTGACTATACGGGCCGAGTCCGGGATTTACGGGAAATCGCGGGTTTTCGTTTGCCAGCGATTAAACTTATTTTATTCCGCGTCTCATCAAAAATGAAAACATTTTTGAAAACTACAAGTCTCATGCGTTTTAGTGGTGAAAAGATAATTTAAAAAATCGTTCTGGAAATGAGTTTACTCACAGGGTACTTTCTTTGTATATATTCGACTATACGGGCCAAGCCCGGGATTTACGGGAAATCGCGCGTTTTCGTTTGCCGGCGATTGAACTTCTTTTATTCAGCGTCCCATCAAAAATTAAAACATTTTTGAAAACTACAAGTCTCATGCCTTCTAGTGGTGAAAAAATAATTTAAAAAATCGTTCTGGAAATGAGTTTACTCACAGGGTACTTTCTTTGTATATATTCGACCATACGGGCCAAGCCCGGGATTTACGGGAAATCGTTGGTTTTTGTTTGCCAAGGATTAAACTTCTTTTATTCAGCGTCTCATCAAAAATGAAAACATTTTTGAAATCTACAAGTCTTATGCGTTTTAGTGGTGAAAAAATAATTTAAAAAATCGTTCTGGAAATGAGTTTACTCCCTGGGTAGTTTCTTTGTATACTTTTGACTATGCGGGCCGAGTCCGGGATTTACGGGAAATCGCGGGTTTTCGTTTGCCAGCGATTAAACTTATTTTATTCCGCGTCTCATCAAAAATGAAAACATTTTTGAAAACTACAAGTCTCATGCGTTTTAGTGGTGAAAAGATAATTTAAAAAATCGTTCTGGAAATGAGTTTACTCACAGGGTACTTTCTTTGTATATATTCGACTATACGGGCCAAGCCCGGGATTTACGGGAAATCGCGCGTTTTCGTTTGCCGGCGATTGAACTTCTTTTATTCAGCGTCCCATCAAAAATTAAAACATTTTTGAAAACTACAAGTCTCATGCCTTCTAGTGGTGAAAAAATAATTTAAAAAATCGTTCTGGAAATGAGTTTACTCACAGGGTACTTTCTTTGTATATATTCGACTATACGGGCCAAGCCCGGGATTTACGGGAAATCGTTGGTTTTCGTTTGCCAAGGATTAAACTTCTTTTATTCAGCGTCTCATCAAAAATGAAAACATTTTTGAAATCTACAAGTCTTATGCGTTTTAGTGGTGAAAAAATAATTTAAAAAATCGTTCGGGAAATGAGTTTACTCCCTGGGTAGTTTCTTTGTATACTTTTGACTATACGGGCCGAGTCCGGGATTTACGGGAAATCGCGGGTTCTCGTTTGCCAGCGATTAAACTTATTTTATTCCGCGTCTCATCAAAAATGAAAACATTTTTGAAAACTACAAGTCTCATGCGTTTTAGTGGTGAAAAGATAATTTAAAAAATCGTTCTGGAAATGAGTTTACTCACAGGGTACTTTCTTTGTATATATTCGACTATACGGGCCAAGCCCGGGATTTACGGGAAATCGCGCGTTTTCGTTTGCCGGCGATTAAACTTCTTTTATTCCGCGTCTCATCAAAAATGAAAACATTTTTGAAAACTACAAGTCTCATGCGTTTTAGTGGTGAAAAGATAATTTAAAAAATCGTTCTGGAAATGAGTTTACTCACAGGGTACTTTCTTTGTATATATTCGACTATACGGGCCAAGCCCGGGATTTACGGGAAATCGCGCATTTTCGTTTGCCGGCGATTAAACTTCTTTTATTCAGCGTCCCATCAAAAATTAAAACATTTTTGAAAACTACAAGTCTCATGCGTTTTAGTGGTGATAAAATAATTTAAAAAATCGTTCGGGAAATGAGTTTACTCCCTGGGTAGTTTCTTTGTATACTTTTGACTATACGGGCCGAGTCCGGGATTTACGGGAAATCGCGGGTTTTCGTTTGCCAGCGATTAAACTTCTTTTATTCCGCGTCTCATCAAAAATGAAAACATTTTTGAAAACTACAAGTCTTATGCGTTTTAGTGGTGAAAAAATAATTTAAAAAATCGTTCGGGAAATGAGTTAAACTCCCTGGGTAGTTTCTTTGTATATTTTTGACTATACGGGCCGAGTCCGGGATTTACGGGAAATCGCGGGTTTTCGTTTGCCAGCGATTAAACTTATTTTATTCCGCGTCTCATCAAAAATGAAAACATTTTTGAAAACTACAAGTCTCATGCGTTTTAGTGGTGAAAAGATAATTTAAAAAATCGTTCTGGAAATGAGTTCACTCACAGGGTACTTTCTTTGTATATATTCGACTATACGGGCCAAGCCCGGGATTTACGGGAAATCGTTGGTTTTCGTTTGCCGGCGATTAAACTTCTTTTATTCAGCGTCTCATCAAAAATGAAAACATTTTTGAAATCTACAAGTCTTATGCGTTTTAGTGGTGAAAAAATAATTTAAAAAATCGTTCGGGAAATGAGTTTACTCCCTGGGTAGTTTCTTTGTATACTTTTGACTATACGGGCCGAGTCCGGGATTTACGGGAAATCGCGGGTTTTCGTTTGCCAGCGATTAAACTTATTTTATTCCGCGTCTCATCAAAAATGAAAACATTTTTGAAAACTACAAGTCTCATGCGTTTTAGTGGTGAAAAGATAATTTAAAAAATCGTTCTGGAAATGAGTTTACTCACAGGGTACTTTCTTTATATATATTCGACTATACGGGCCAAGCCCGGGATTTACGGGAAATCGCGCGTTTTCGTTTGCTGGCGATTAAACTTCTTTTATTCAGCGTTCCATCAAAAATTAAAACATTTTTGAAAACTACAAGTCTCATGCGTTTTAGTGGTGATAAAATAATTTAAAAAATCGTTCGGGAAATGAGTTTACTCCCTGGGTAGTTTCTTTGTATACTTTTGACTATACGGGCCGAGTCCGGGATTTACGGGAAATCGCGGGTTTTCGTTTGCCAGCGATTAAACTTCTTTTATTCCGCGTCTTATCAAAAATGAAAACATTTTTGAAAACTACAAGTCTTATGCGTTTTAGTGGTGAAAAAATAACTTAAAAAATCGTTCGGGAAATGAGTTTACTCCCTGGGTAGTTTCTTTGTATACTTTTGACTATACGGGCCGAGTCCGGGATTTACGGGAAATCGCGGGTTTTCGTTTGCCAGCGATTAAACTTATTTTATTCCGCGTCTCATCAAAAATGAAAACATTTTTGAAAACTACAAGTCTCATGCGTTTTAGTGGTGAAAAGATAATTTAAAAAATCGTTCTGGAAATGAGTTTACTCACAGGGTACTTTCTTTGTATATATTCGACTATACGGGCCAAGCCCGGGATTTACGGGAAATCGCGCGTTTTCGTTTGCCGGCGATTAAACTTCTTTTATTCAGCGTCCCATCAAAAATTAAAACATTTTTGAAAACTACAAGTCTCATGCGTTTTAGTGGTGAAAAAATAATTTAAAAAATCGTTCTGGAAATGAGTTTACTCCCTGGGTAGTTTCTTTGTATACTTTTGACTATGCGGGCCGAGTCCGGGATTTACGGGAAATCGCGGGTTTTCGTTTGCCAGCGATTAAACTTCTTTTATTCCGCGTCTCATCAAAAATGAAAACATTTTTGAAAACTACAAGTCTCATTCGTTTTAGTGGTGAAAAGATAATTTAAAAAATCGTTCTGGAAATGAGTTTACTCACAGGGTACTTTCTTTGTATATATTCGACTATACGGGCCAAGCCCGGGATTTACGGGAAATCGCGCGTTTTCGTTTGCCGGCGATTAAACTTCTTTTATTCAGCGTCCCATCAAAAATTAAAACATTTTTGAAAACTACAAGTCTCATGCGTTTTAGTGGTGATAAAATAATTTAAAAAATCGTTCGGGAAATGAGTTTACTCCCTGGGTAGTTTCTTTGTATACTTTTGACTATACGGGCCGAGTCCGGGATTTACGGGAAATCGCGGGTTTTCGTTTGCCAGCGATTAAACTTATTTTATTCCGCGTCTCATCAAAAATGAAAACATTTTTGAAAACTACAAGTCTCATGCGTTTTAGTGGTGAAAAGATAATTTAAAAAATCGTTCTGGAAATGAGTTTACTCACAGGGTACTTTCTTTGTATATATTCGACTATACGGGCCAAGCCCGGGATTTACGGGAAATCGCGCGTTTTCGTTTGCCGGCGATTGAACTTCTTTTATTCAGCGTCCCATCAAAAATTAAAACATTTTTGAAAACTACAAGTCTCATGCCTTCTAGTGGTGAAAAAATAATTTAAAAAATCGTTCTGGAAATGAGTTTACTCACAGGGTACTTTCTTTGTATATATTCGACCATACGGGCCAAGCCCGGGATTTACGGGAAATCGTTGGTTTTTGTTTGCCAAGGATTAAACTTCTTTTATTCAGCGTCTCATCAAAAATGAAAACATTTTTGAAATCTACAAGTCTTATGCGTTTTAGTGGTGAAAAAATAATTTAAAAAATCGTTCTGGAAATGAGTTTACTCCCTGGGTAGTTTCTTTGTATACTTTTGACTATGCGGGCCGAGTCCGGGATTTACGGGAAATCGCGGGTTTTCGTTTGCCAGCGATTAAACTTATTTTATTCCGCGTCTCATCAAAAATGAAAACATTTTTGAAAACTACAAGTCTCATGCGTTTTAGTGGTGAAAAGATAATTTAAAAAATCGTTCTGGAAATGAGTTTACTCACAGGGTACTTTCTTTGTATATATTCGACTATACGGGCCAAGCCCGGGATTTACGGGAAATCGCGCGTTTTCGTTTGCCGGCGATTGAACTTCTTTTATTCAGCGTCCCATCAAAAATTAAAACATTTTTGAAAACTACAAGTCTCATGCCTTCTAGTGGTGAAAAAATAATTTAAAAAATCGTTCTGGAAATGAGTTTACTCACAGGGTACTTTCTTTGTATATATTCGACTATACGGGCCAAGCCCGGGATTTACGGGAAATCGTTGGTTTTCGTTTGCCAAGGATTAAACTTCTTTTATTCAGCGTCTCATCAAAAATGAAAACATTTTTGAAATCTACAAGTCTTATGCGTTTTAGTGGTGAAAAAATAATTTAAAAAATCGTTCGGGAAATGAGTTTACTCCCTGGGTAGTTTCTTTGTATACTTTTGACTATACGGGCCGAGTCCGGGATTTACGGGAAATCGCGGGTTCTCGTTTGCCAGCGATTAAACTTATTTTATTCCGCGTCTCATCAAAAATGAAAACATTTTTGAAAACTACAAGTCTCATGCGTTTTAGTGGTGAAAAGATAATTTAAAAAATCGTTCTGGAAATGAGTTTACTCACAGGGTACTTTCTTTGTATATATTCGACTATACGGGCCAAGCCCGGGATTTACGGGAAATCGCGCGTTTTCGTTTGCCGGCGATTAAACTTCTTTTATTCCGCGTCTCATCAAAAATGAAAACATTTTTGAAAACTACAAGTCTTATGCGTTTTAGTGGTGAAAAAATAACTTAAAAAATCGTTCGGGAAATGAGTTTACTCCCTGGGTAGTTTCTTTGTATACTTTTGACTATACGGGCCGAGTCCGGGATTTACGGGAAATCGCGGGTTTTCGTTTGCCAAGGATTAAACTTCTTTTATTCAGCGTCTCATCAAAAATGAAAACATTTTTGAAATCTACAAGTCTTATGCGTTTTAGTGGTGAAAAAATAATTTAAAAAATCGTTCGGAAAATGAGTTTACTCCCTGGGTAGTTTCTTTGTATACTTTTGACTATACGGGCCGAGTCCGGGATTTACGGGAAATCGCGGGTTTTCGTTTGCCAGCGATTAAACTTATTTTATTCCGCGTCTCATCAAAAATGAAAACATTTTTGAAATCTACAAGTCTTATGCGTTTTAGTGGTGAAAAAATAATTTAAAAAATCGTTCGGGAAATGAGTTTACTCCCTGGGTAGTTTCTTTGTATACTTTTGACTATACGGGCCGAGTCCGGGATTTACGGGAAATCGCGGGTTTTCGTTTGCCAGCGATTAAACTTATTTTATTCCGCGTCTCATCAAAAATGAAAACATTTTTGAAAACTACAAGTCTCATGCGTTTTAGTGGTGAAAAGATAATTTAAAAAATCGTTCTGGAAATGAGTTTACTCACAGGGTACTTTCTTTGTATATATTCGACTATACGGGCGAAGCCCGGGATTTACGGGAAATCGCGCGTTTTCGTTTGCCGGCGATTAAACTTCTTTTATTCCGCGTCTCATCAAAAATGAAAACATTTTTGAAAACTACAAGTCTTATGCGTTTTAGTGGTGAAAAAATAACTTAAAAAATCGTTCGGGAAATGAGTTTACTCCCTGGGTAGTTTCTTTGTATACTTTTGACTATACGGGCCGAGTCCGGGATTTACGGGAAATCGCGCGTTTTCGTTTGCCGGCGATTGAACTTCTTTTATTCAGCGTCCCATCAAAAATTAAAACATTTTTGAAAACTACAAGTCTCATGCCTTCTAGTGGTGAAAAAATAATTTAAAAAATCGTTCTGGAAATGAGTTTACTCACAGGGTACTTTCTTTGTATATATTCGACTATACGGGCCAAGCCCGGGATTTACGGGAAATCGTTGGTTTTTGTTTGCCAAGGATTAAACTTCTTTTATTCAGCGTCTCATCAAAAATGAAAACATTTTTGAAATCTACAAGTCTTATGCGTTTTAGTGGTGAAAAAATAATTTAAAAAATCGTTCGGGAAATGAGTTTACTCCCTGGGTAGTTTCTTTGTATACTTTTGACTATACGGGCCGAGTCCGGGATTTACGGGAAATCGCGGGTTTTCGTTTGCCAGCGATTAAACTTATTTTATTCCGCGTCTCATCAAAAATGAAAACATTTTTGAAAACTACAAGTCTCATGCGTTTTAGTGGTGAAAAGATAATTTAAAAAATCGTTCTGGAAATGAGTTTACTCACAGGGTACTTTCTTTGTATATATTCGACTATACGGGCCAAGCCCGGGATTTACGGGAAATCGCGCGTTTTCGTTTGCCGGCGATTAAACTTCTTTTATTCCGCGTCTCATCAAAAATGAAAACATTTTTGAAAACTACAAGTCTTATGCGTTTTAGTGGTGAAAAAATAACTTAAAAAATCGTTCGGGAAATGAGTTTACTCCCTGGGTAGTTTCTTTGTATACTTTTGACTATACGGGCCGAGTCCGGGATTTACGGGAAATCGCGGGTTTTCGTTTGCCAAGGATTAAACTTCTTTTATTCAGCGTCTCATCAAAAATGAAAACATTTTTGAAATCTACAAGTCTTATGCGTTTTAGTGGTGAAAAAATAATTTAAAAAATCGTTCGGGAAATGAGTATACTCCCTGGGTAGTTTCTTTGTATACTTTTGACTATACGGGCCGAGTCCGGGATTTACGGGAAATCGCGGGTTTTCGTTTGCCAGCGATTAAACTTATTTTATTCCGCGTCTCATCAAAAATGAAAACATTTTTGAAATCTACAAGTCTTATGCGTTTTAGTGGTGAAAAAATAATTTAAAAAATCGTTCGGGAAATGAGTTTACTCCCTGGGTAGTTTCTTTGTATACTTTTGACTATACGGGCCGAGTCCGGGATTTACGGGAAATCGCGGGTTTTCGTTTGCCAGCGATTAAACTTATTTTATTCCGCGTCTCATCAAAAATGAAAACATTTTTGAAAACTACAAGTCTCATGCGTTTTAGTGGTGAAAAGATAATTTAAAAAATCGTTCTGGAAATGAGTTTACTCACAGGGTACTTTCTTTGTATATATTCGACTATACGGGCCAAGCCCGGGATTTACGGGAAATCGCGCGTTTTCGTTTGCCGGCGATTAAACTTCTTTTATTCCGCGTCTCATCAAAAATGAAAACATTTTTGAAAACTACAAGTCTTATGCGTTTTAGTGGTGAAAAAATAACTTAAAAAATCGTTCGGGAAATGAGTTTACTCCCTGGGTAGTTTCTTTGTATACTTTTGACTATACGGGCCGAGTCCGGGATTTACGGGAAATCGCGGGTTTTCGTTTGCCAGCGATTAAACTTATTTTATTCCGCGTCTCATCAAAAATGAAAACATTTTTGAAAACTACAAGTCTCATGCGTTTTAGTGGTGAAAAGATAATTTAAAAAATCGTTCTGGAAATGAGTTTACTCACAGGGTACTTTCTTTGTATATATTCGACTATACGGGCCAAGCCCGGGATTTACGGGAAATCGCGCGTTTTCGTTTGCCGGCGATTGAACTTCTTTTATTCAGCGTCCCATCAAAAATTAAAACATTTTTGAAAACTACAAGTCTCATGCCTTCTAGTGGTGAAAAAATAATTTAAAAAATCGTTCTGGAAATGAGTTTACTCACAGGGTACTTTCTTTGTATATATTCGACTATACGGGCCAAGCCCTGGATTTACGGGAAATCGTTGGTTTTCGTTTGCCAAGGATTAAACTTCTTTTATTCAGCGTCTCATCAAAAATGAAAACATTTTTGAAATCTACAAGTCTTATGCGTTTTAGTGGTGAAAAAATAATTTAAAAAATCGTTCGGGAAATGAGTTTACTCCCTGGGTAGTTTCTTTGTATACTTTTGACTATACGGGCCGAGTCCGGGATTTACGGGAAATCGCGGGTTTTCGTTTGCCAGCGATTAAACTTATTTTATTCCGCGTCTCATCAAAAATGAAAACATTTTTGAAAACTACAAGTCTCATGCGTTTTAGTGGTGAAAAGATAATTTAAAAAATCGTTCTGGAAATGAGTTTACTCACAGGGTACTTTCTTTGTATATATTCGACTATACGGGCCAAGCCCGGGATTTACGGGAAATCGCGCGTTTTCGTTTGCCGGCGATTAAACTTCTTTTATTCCGCGTCTCATCAAAAATGAAAACATTTTTGAAAACTACAAGTCTTATGCGTTTTAGTGGTGAAAAAATAACTTAAAAAATCGTTCGGGAAATGAGTTTACTCCCTGGGTAGTTTCTTTGTATACTTTTGACTATACGGGCCGAGTCCGGGATTTACGGGAAATCGCGGGTTTTCGTTTGCCAGCGATTAAACTTATTTTATTCCGCGTCTCATCAAAAATGAAAACATTTTTGAAAACTACAAGTCTCATGCGTTTTAGTGGTGAAAAGATAATTTAAAAAATCGTTCTGGAAATGAGTTTACTCACAGGGTACTTTCTTTGTATATATTCGACTATACGGGCCAAGCCCGGGATTTACGGGAAATCGCGCGTTTTCGTTTGCCGGCGATTGAACTTCTTTTATTCAGCGTCCCATCAAAAATTAAAACATTTTTGAAAACTACAAGTCTCATGCCTTCTAGTGGTGAAAAAATAATTTAAAAAATCGTTCTGGAAATGAGTTTACTCACAGGGTACTTTCTTTGTATATATTCGACTATACGGGCCAAGCCCGGGATTTACGGGAAATCGCGCGTTTTCGTTTGCCGGCGATTGAACTTCTTTTATTCAGCGTCCCATCAAAAATTAAAACATTTTTGAAAACTACAAGTCTCATGCCTTCTAGTGGTGAAAAAATAATTTAAAAAATCGTTCTGGAAATGAGTTTACTCACAGGGTACTTTCTTTGTATATATTCGACTATACGGGCCAAGCCCTGGATTTACGGGAAATCGTTGGTTTTCGTTTGCCAAGGATTAAACTTCTTTTATTCCGCGTCTCATCAAAAATGAAAACATTTTTGAAAACTACAAGTCTCATGCGTTTTAGTGGTGAAAAGATAATTTAAAAAATCGTTCTGGAAATGAGTTTACTCACAGGGTACTTTCTTTGTATATATTCGACTATACGGGCCAAGCCCGGGATTTACGGGAAATCGCGCGTTTTCGTTTGCCGGCGATTAAACTTCTTTTATTCCGCGTCTCATCAAAAATGAAAACATTTTTGAAAACTACAAGTCTTATGCGTTTTAGTGGTGAAAAAATAACTTAAAAAATCGTTCGGGAAATGAGTTTACTCCCTGGGTAGTTTCTTTGTATACTTTTGACTATACGGGCCGAGTCCGGGATTTACGGGAAATCGCGGGTTTTCGTTTGCCAGCGATTAAACTTATTTTATTCCGCGTCTCATCAAAAATGAAAATATTTTTGAAAACTACAAGTCTCATGCGTTTTAGTGGTGAAAAGATAATTTAAAAAATCGTTCTGGAAATGAGGTTACTCACAGGGTACTTTCTTTGTATATATTCGACTATACGGGCCAAGCCCGGGATTTACGGGAAATCGCGCGTTTTCGTTTGCCGGCGATTAAACTTCTTTTATTCCGCGTCTCATCAAAAATGAAAACATTTTTGAAAACTACAAGTCTTATGCGTTTTAGTGGTGAAAAAATAACTTAAAAAATCGTTCGGGAAATGAGTTTACTCCCTGGGTAGTTTCTTTGTATACTTTTGACTATACGGGCCGAGTCCGGCATTTACGGGAAATCGCGGGTTTTCGTTTGCCAGCGATTAAACTTATTTTATTCCGCGTCTCATCAAAAATGAAAATATTTTTGAAAACTACAAGTCTCATGCGTTTTAGTGGTGAAAAGATAATTTAAAAAATCGTTCTGGAAATGAGGTTACTCACAGGGTACTTTCTTTGTATATATTCGACTATACGGGCCAAGCCCGGGATTTACTGGGAAATCGCGCGTTTTCGTTTGCCGGCGATTAAACTTCTTTTATTCAGCGTCCCATCAAAAATTAAAACATTTTTGAAAACTACAAGTCTCATGCGTTTTAGTGGTGAAAAAATAATTTAAAAAATCGTTCTGGAAATGAGTTTACTCCCTGGGTAGTTTCTTTGTATACTTTTGACTATACGGGCCGAGTCCGGGATTTACGGGAAATCGCGGGTTTTCGTTTGCCAGCGAGTAAACTTCTTTTATTCCGCGTCTCATCAAAAATGAAAACATTTTTGAAAACCACAAGTCTCATGCGTTTTAGTGGTGAAAAGATAATTTAAAAAATCGTTCTGGAAATGAGTTTACTCACAGGGTACTTTCTTTGTATATATTCGACTATACGGGCCAAGCCCGGGATTTACGGGAAATCGCGCGTTTTCGTTTGCCGGCGATTGAACTTCTTTTATTCAGCGTCCCATCAAAAATTAAAACATTTTTGAAAACTACAAGTCTCATGCCTTCTAGTGGTGAAAAAATAGTTTAAAAAAACGTTCAGGAAATTAGTTTACTCCCTGGGTACTTTCTTTGTATACATTCGACTATACGGCCTAGCTCGGGATTTACGGAAAATCGCTAGTTTTCGTTTGCCGGCGATTAAACTTCTTTTATTCAGCGTCTCATCAAAAATGAAAACATTTTTGAAAACTACAAGTCTTATGCGTTTTAGTTGTGAAAAGATAATTTAAAAAATCGTTCTGGAAATGAGTTTACTCACAAGGTACTTTCTTTGTATATATTCGACTATACGGGCCAAGCCCGGGATTTACGGGAAATCGCGCGTTTTCGTTTGCCGGCGATTAAACTTCTTTTATTCAGCGTCCCATCAAAAATTAAAACATTTTTGAAAACTACAAGTCTCATGCCTTCTAGTGGTGAAAAAATAATTTAAAAAATCGTTCTGGAAATGAGTTTACTCACAGGGTACTTTCTTTGTATATATTCGACTATACGGGCCAAGCCCGGGATTTACGGGAAATCGTTGGTTTTCGTTTGCCAAGGATTAAACTTCTTTTATTCAGCGTCTCATCAAAAATGAAAACATTTTTGAAATCTACAAGTCTTATGCGTTTTAGTGGTGAAAAAATAATTTAAAAAATCGTTCGGGAAATGAGTTTACTCCCTGGGTAGTTTCTTTGTATACTTTTGACTATACGGGCCGAGTCCGGGATTTACGGGAAATCGCGGGTTTTCGTTTGCCAGCGATTAAACTTATTTTATTCCGCGTCTCATCAAAAATGAAAACATTTTTGAAAACTACAAGTCTCATGCGTTTTAGTGGTGAAAAGATAATTTAAAAAATCGTTCTGGAAATGAGTTTACTCACAGGGTACTTTCTTTGTATATATTCGACTATACGGGCCAAGCCCGGGATTTACGGGAAATCGCGCGTTTTCGTTTGCCGGCGATTAAACTTCTTTTATTCCGCGTCTCATCAAAAATGAAAACATTTTTGAAAACTACAAGTCTCATGCGTTTTAGTGGTGAAAAGATAATTTAAAAAATCGTTCTGGAAATGAGGTTACTCACAGGGTACTTTCTTTGTATATATTCGACTATACGGGCCAAGCCCGGGATTTACTGGGAAATCGCGCGTTTTCGTTTGCCGGCGATTAAACTTCTTTTATTCAGCGTCCCATCAAAAATTAAAACATTTTTGAAAACTACAAGTCTCATGCGTTTTAGTGGTGAAAAAATAATTTAAAAAATCGTTCTGGAAATGAGTTTACTCCCTGGGTAGTTTCTTTGTATACTTTTGACTATACGGGCTGAGTCCGGGATTTACGGGAAATCGCGGGTTTTCGTTTGCCAGCGATTAAACTTCTTTTATTCCGCGTCTCATCAAAAATGAAAACATTTTTGAAAACCACAAGTCTCATGCGTTTTAGTGGTGAAAAGATAATTTAAAAAATCGTTCTGGAAATGAGTTTACTCACAGGGTACTTTCTTTGTATATATTCGACTATACGGGCCAAGCCCGGGGTTTACGGGAAATCGCGCGTTTTCGTTTGCCGGCGATTGAACTTCTTTTATTCAGCGTCCCATCAAAAATTAAAACATTTTTGAAAACTACAAGTCTCATGCCTTCTAGTGGTGAAAAAATAGTTTAAAAAAACGTTCAGGAAATTAGTTTACTCCCTGGGTACTTTCTTTGTATACATTCGACTATACGGCCTAGCTCGGGATTTACGGAAAATCGCTAGTTTTCGTTTGCCGGCGATTAAACTTCTTTTATTCAGCGTCTCATCAAAAATGAAAACATTTTTGAAAACTACAAGTCTTATGCGTTTTAGTGGTGAAAAGATAATTTAAAAAATCGTTCTGGAAATGAGTTTACTCACAAGGTACTTTCTTTGTATATATTCGACTATACGGGCCAAGCCCGGGATTTACGGGAAATCGCGCGTTTTCGTTTGCCGGCGATTAAACTTCTTTTATTCAGCGTCCCATCAAAAATTAAAACATTTTTGAAAACTACAAGTCTCATGCCTTCTAGTGGTGAAAAAATAAATTAAAAAATCGTTCGGGAAATGAGTTTACTCCCTGGGTAGTTTTTTTGTATACTTTTGACTATACGGGCCGAGTCCGGGATTTACGGGAAATCGCGGGTTTTCGTTTGCCAGCGATTAAACTTATTTTATTCCGCGTCTCATCAAAAATGAAAACATTTTTGAAAACTACAAGTCTCATGCGTTTTAGTGGTGAAAAGATAATTTAAAAAATCGTTCTGGAAATGAGTTTACTCACAGGGTACTTTCTTTGTATATATTCGACTATACGGGTCAAGCCCGGGATTTACGGGAAATCGCGCGTTTTCGTTTGCCGGCGATTAAACTTCTTTTATTCAGCGTCCCATCAAAAATTAAAACATTTTTGAAAACTACAAGTCTCATGCCTTCTAGTGGTGAAAGAATAAATTAAAAAAACGTTCGGAAAATTAGTTTACTCCCTGGGTACTTTCTTTGTATACATTCGACTATACGGCCTAGCTCGGGATTTACGGAAAATTGCTAGTTTTCGTTTGCCGGCGATTAAACCTCTTTCATTAGACGTCTCATCAAAAATGGAAACATTTTTGAAAACTACAAGTCTCATGCGTTTTAGTGGCGAAAAAATAATTTAAAAAATCGTTCTGGAAATGAGTTTACTCCCTAAATACTTTCTATGTATACTTTTGACTATACGAGCCGAGTCCGGGATTTACGGGAAATCGTTGTTTTTCGTTTGCCGGCGATTAAACTTCTTTTATTCAGCGTCTCATCAAAAATGAAAACATTTTTGAAAACTACAAGTCTTATGCCTTTTAGTGGTGAAAAAATAATTTAAAAAATCGTTCGGGAAATGAGTTTACTCCCTGGGTAGTTTCTTTGTATACCTTTGGCTATAAGGGCCGAGTCCGGGAATTACGGGAATTCGCGGGTTTTCGTTTGCCGGCGATTAAACTTCTTTTATTCAGCGTCTCATCAAAAATAAAAACATTTTTGAAAACTACAAGTCTCATGCGTTTTAGTGTTGAAAAAATAATTTAAAAAACCGTTCGGGAAATGAGTTTACTCCCTGGGTACTTTCTTTGTATACCTTTGGCTATACGGGCCGAGTCCGGGATTTACGGGAATTCGCGGGTTTTCGTTTGCCGGCGATTAAACTTCTTTTATTCAGCGTCTCATAAAGAATGAAAACATTTTTGAAAACTACAAGTCTCATGCGTTTTAGTGGTGAAAAGATAATTTAAAAAATCGTTCTGGAAATGAGTTTACTCACAGGGTACTTTCTTTGTATACCTTTGGCTATACGGGCCGAGTCCGGGATTTACGGGAATTCGCGGGTTTTCGTTTGCCAGCGATTAAACTTCTTTTATTCAGCCTCTCATAAAGAATGAAAACATTTTTGAAAACTACAAGTCTCATGCGTTTTAGTGGTGAAAGGATAATTTAAAAAATCGTTCTGGAAATGAGTTTACTCACAGGGTACTTTCTTTGTATATATTCGACTATACGGGTCAAGCCCGGGATTTACGGGAAATCGCGCGTTTTCGTTTGCCGGCGATTAAACTTCTTTTATTCAGCGTCCCATCAAAAATTAAAACATTTTTGAAAACTACAAGTCTCATGCCTTCTAGTGGTGAAAGAATAAATTAAAAAAACGTTCGGAAAATTAGTTTACTCCCTGGGTACTTTCTTTGTATACATTCGACTATACGGCCTAGCTTGGGATTTACGGAAAATTGCTAGTTTTCGTTTGCCGGCGATTAAACCTCTTTCATTAGACGTCTCATCAAAAAAGGAAACATTTTTGAAAACTACAAGTCTCATGCGTTTTAGTGGCGAAAAAATAATTTAAAAAATCGTTCTGGAAATGAGTTTACTCCCTAAATACTTTCTATGTATACTTTTGACTATACGAGCCGAGTCCGGGATTTACGGGAAATCGTTGTTTTTCGTTTGCCGGCGATTAAACTTCTTTTATTCAGCGTCTCATCAAAAATGAAAACATTTTTGAAAACTACAAGTCTTATGCCTTTTAGTGGTGAAAAAATAATTTAAAAAATCGTTCGGGAAATGAGTTTACTCCCTGGGTAGTTTCTTTGTATACCTTTGGCTATAAGGGCCGAGTCCGGGAATTACGGGAATTCGCGGGTTTTCGTTTGCCGGCGATTAAACTTCTTTTATTCAGCGTCTCATCAAAAATAAAAACATTTTTGAAAACTACAAGTCTCATGCGTTTTAGTGTTGAAAAAATAATTTAAAAAACCGTTCGGGAAATGAGTTTACTCCCTGGGTACTTTCTTTGTATACCTTTGGCTATACGGGCCGAGTCCGGGATTTACGGGAATTCGCGGGTTTTCGTTTGCCGGCGATTAAACTTCTTTTATTCAGCGTCTCATAAAGAATGAAAACATTTTTGAAAACTACAAGTCTCATGCGTTTTAGTGGTGAAAAGATAATTTAAAAAATCGTTCTGGAAATGAGTTTACTCACAGGGTACTTTCTTTGTATACCTTTGGCTATACGGGCCGAGTCCGGGATTTACGGGAATTCGCGGGTTTTCGTTTGCCAGCGATTAAACTTCTTTTATTCAGCCTCTCATAAAGAATGAAAACATTTTTGAAAACTACAAGTCTCATGCGTTTTAGTGGTGAAAGGATAATTTAAAAAATCGTTCTGGAAATGAGTTTTCTCACAGGGTACTTTCTTTGTATATACTCGACTATACGGGCCAAGCACGGGATTTACGGGAAATCGCGGGTTTTCGTTTGCCGGCGATTAAACTTCTTTTATTCAGCGTCTCATAAAAAATGAAAACATTTTTAAAAACTACAAGTCTCATGCCTTCTAGTGGTAAAAAAATAATTTAAAAAAACGTTCGGGAAATGAGTTTACTCCCTGGGTACTTTCTTTGTATACATTCGACTATACGGGCCTAGCTCGGGATTTACGGAAAATTGCTAGTTTTCGTTTGCCGGCGATTAAACCTCTTTCATTAGGCGTCTCATCAAAAATGAAAACATTTTTGAAAACTACAAGTCTCATGCGTTTTAGTGGCGAAAAAATAATTTAAAAAATCGTTCTGGAAATGAGTTTACTCCCTGAGTACTTTCTTTGTATACTTTTGACTATACGAGCCGAGTCCGGGATTTACGGGAAATCGTTGGTTTTCGTTTGCCGGCGATTAAACTTCTTTTATTCCGCGTCTCATCAAAAATGAAAACATTTTTGAAAACTACAAGTCTCATGCGTTTTAGTGGTGAAAAGATAATTTAAAAAATCGTTCTGGAAATGAGTTTACTCACAGGGTACTTTCTTTGTATATATTCGACTATACGGGTCAAGCCCGGGATTTACGGGAAATCGCGCGTTTTCGTTTGCCGGCGATTAAACTTCTTTTATTCAGCGTCCCATCAAAAATTAAAACATTTTTGAAAACTACAAGTCTCATGCCTTCTAGTGGTGAAAGAATAAATTAAAAAAACGTTCGGAAAATTAGTTTACTCCCTGGGTACTTTCTTTGTATACATTCGACTATACGGCCTAGCTTGGGATTTACGGAAAATTGCTAGTTTTCGTTTGCCGGCGATTAAACCTCTTTCATTAGACGTCTCATCAAAAATGGAAACATTTTTGAAAACTACAAGTCTCATGCGTTTTAGTGGCGAAAAAATAATTTAAAAAATCGTTCTGGAAATGAGTTTACTCCCTAAATACTTTCTATGTATACTTTTGACTATACGAGCCGAGTCCGGGATTTACGGGAAATCGTTGTTTTTCGTTTGCCGGCGATTAAACTTCTTTTATTCAGCGTCTCATCAAAAATGAAAACATTTTTGAAAACTACAAGTCTTATGCCTTTTAGTGGTGAAAAAATAATTTAAAAAATCGTTCGGGAAATGAGTTTACTCCCTGGGTAGTTTCTTTGTATACCTTTGGCTATAAGGGCCGAGTCCGGGAATTACGGGAATTCGCGGGTTTTCGTTTGCCGGCGATTAAACTTCTTTTATTCAGCGTCTCATCAAAAATAAAAACATTTTTGAAAACTACAAGTCTCATGCGTTTTAGTGTTGAAAAAATAATTTAAAAAACCGTTCGGGAAATGAGTTTACTCCCTGGGTACTTTCTTTGTATACCTTTGGCTATACGGGCCGAGTCCGGGATTTACGGGAATTCGCGGGTTTTCGTTTGCCGGCGATTAAACTTCTTTTATTCAGCGTCTCATAAAGAATGAAAACATTTTTGAAAACTACAAGTCTCATGCGTTTTAGTGGTGAAAAGATAATTTAAAAAATCGTTCTGGAAATGAGTTTACTCACAGGGTACTTTCTTTGTATACCTTTGGCTATACGGGCCGAGTCCGGGATTTACGGGAATTCGCGGGTTTTCGTTTGCCAGCGATTAAACTTCTTTTATTCAGCCTCTCATAAAGAATGAAAACATTTTTGAAAACTACAAGTCTCATGCGTTTTAGTGGTGAAAGGATAATTTAAAAAATCGTTCTGGAAATGAGTTTTCTCACAGGGTACTTTCTTTGTATATACTCGACTATACGGGCCAAGCACGGGATTTACGGGAAATCGCGGGTTTTCGTTTGCCGGCGATTAAACTTCTTTTATTCAGCGTCTCATAAAAAATGAAAACATTTTTAAAAACTACAAGTCTCATGCCTTCTAGTGGTAAAAAAATAATTTAAAAAAACGTTCGGGAAATGAGTTTACTCCCTGGGTACTTTCTTTGTATACATTCGACTATACGGGCCTAGCTCGGGATTTACGGAAAATTGCTAGTTTTCGTTTGCCGGCGATTAAACCTCTTTCATTAGGCGTCTCATCAAAAATGAAAACATTTTTGAAAACTACAAGTCTCATGCGTTTTAGTGGCGAAAAAATAATTTAAAAAATCGTTCTGGAAATGAGTTTACTCCCTGAGTACTTTCTTTGTATACTTTTGACTATACGAGCCGAGTCCGGGATTTACGGGAAATCGTTGGTTTTCGTTTGCCGGCGATTAAACTTCTTTTATTCCGCGTCTCATCAAAAATGAAAACATTTTTGAAAACTACAAGTCTCATGCGTTTTAGTGGTGAAAAGATAATTTAAAAAATCGTTCTGGAAATGAGTTTACTCACAGGGTACTTTCTTTGTATATATTCGACTATACGGGTCAAGCCCGGGATTTACGGGAAATCGCGCGTTTTCGTTTGCCGGCGATTAAACTTCTTTTATTCAGCGTCCCATCAAAAATTAAAACATTTTTGAAAACTACAAGTCTCATGCCTTCTAGTGGTGAAAGAATAAATTAAAAAAACGTTCGGAAAATTAGTTTACTCCCTGGGTACTTTCTTTGTATACATTCGACTATACGGCCTAGCTCGGGATTTACGGAAAATTGCTAGTTTTCGTTTGCCGGCGATTAAACCTCTTTCATTAGACGTCTCATCAAAAATGGAAACATTTTTGAAAACTACAAGTCTCATGCGTTTTAGTGGCGAAAAAATAATTTAAAAAATCGTTCTGGAAATGAGTTTACTCCCTAAATACTTTCTATGTATACTTTTGACTATACGAGCCGAGTCCGGGATTTACGGGAAATCGTTGTTTTTCGTTTGCCGGCGATTAAACTTCTTTTATTCAGCGTCTCATCAAAAATGAAAACATTTTTGAAAACTACAAGTCTTATGCCTTTTAGTGGTGAAAAAATAATTTAAAAAATCGTTCTGGAAATGAGTTTACTCCCTGAGTACTTTCTTTGTATACTTTTGACTATACGAGCCGAGTCCGGGATTTACGGGAAATCGTTGGTTTTCGTTTGCCGGCGATTAAACTTCTTTTATTCCGCGTCTCATCAAAAATGAAAACATTTTTGAAAACTACAAGTCTCATGCGTTTTAGTGGTGAAAAGATAATTTAAAAAATCGTTCTGGAAATGAGTTTACTCACAGGGTACTTTCTTTGTATATATTCGACTATACGGGTCAAGCCCGGGATTTACGGGAAATCGCGCGTTTTCGTTTGCCGGCGATTAAACTTCTTTTATTCAGCGTCCCATCAAAAATTAAAACATTTTTGAAAACTACAAGTCTCATGCCTTCTAGTGGTGAAAGAATAAATTAAAAAAACGTTCGGAAAATTAGTTTACTCCCTGGGTACTTTCTTTGTATACATTCGACTATACGGCCTAGCTCGGGATTTACGGAAAATTGCTAGTTTTCGTTTGCCGGCGATTAAACCTCTTTCATTAGACGTCTCATCAAAAATGGAAACATTTTTGAAAACTACAAGTCTCATGCGTTTTAGTGGCGAAAAAATAATTTAAAAAATCGTTCTGGAAATGAGTTTACTCCCTAAATACTTTCTATGTATACTTTTGACTATACGAGCCGAGTCCGGGATTTACGGGAAATCGTTGTTTTTCGTTTGCCGGCGATTAAACTTCTTTTATTCAGCGTCTCATCAAAAATGAAAACATTTTTGAAAACTACAAGTCTTATGCCTTTTAGTGGTGAAAAAATAATTTAAAAAATCGTTCGGGAAATGAGTTTACTCCCTGGGTAGTTTCTTTCTATACCTTTGGCTATAAGGGCCGAGTCCGGGAATTACGGGAATTCGCGGGTTTTCGTTTGCCGGCGATTAAACTTCTTTTATTCAGCGTCTCATCAAAAATAAAAACATTTTTGAAAACTACAAGTCTCATGCGTTTTAGTGTTGAAAAAATAATTTAAAAAACCGTTCGGGAAATGAGTTTACTCCCTGGGTACTTTCTTTGTATACCTTTGGCTATACGGGCCGAGTCCGGGATTTACGGGAATTCGCGGGTTTTCGTTTGCCGGCGATTAAACTTCTTTTATTCAGCGTCTCATAAAGAATGAAAACATTTTTGAAAACTACAAGTCTCATGCGTTTTAGTGGTGAAAAGATAATTTAAAAAATCGTTCTGGAAATGAGTTTACTCACAGGGTACTTTCTTTGTATACCTTTGGCTATACGGGCCGAGTCCGGGATTTACGGGAATTCGCGGGTTTTCGTTTGCCAGCGATTAAACTTCTTTTATTCAGCCTCTCATAAAGAATGAAAACATTTTTGAAAACTACAAGTCTCATGCGTTTTAGTGGTGAAAGGATAATTTAAAAAATCGTTCTGGAAATGAGTTTTCTCACAGGGTACTTTCTTTGTATATACTCGACTATACGGGCCAAGCACGGGATTTACGGGAAATCGCGGGTTTTCGTTTGCCGGCGATTAAACTTCTTTTATTCAGCGTCTCATAAAAAATGAAAACATTTTTAAAAACTACAAGTCTCATGCCTTCTAGTGGTAAAAAAATAATTTAAAAAAACGTTCGGGAAATGAGTTTACTCCCTGGGTACTTTCTTTGTATACATTCGACTATACGGGCCTAGCTCGGGATTTACGGAAAATTGCTAGTTTTCGTTTGCCGGCGATTAAACCTCTTTCATTAGGCGTCTCATCAAAAATGAAAACATTTTTGAAAACTACAAGTCTCATGCGTTTTAGTGGCGAAAAAATAATTTAAAAAATCGTTCTGGAAATGGGTTTACTCCCTGAGTACTTTCTTTGTATACTTTTGACTATACGAGCCGAGTCCGGGATTTACGGGAAATCGTTGGTTTTCGTTTGCCGGCGATTAAACTTCTTTTATTCAGCGTCTCATCAAAAATGAAAACATTTTTGAAAACTACAAGTCTTATGCGTTTTAGTGGTGAAAAAATAATTTAAAAAATCGTTCGGGAAATGAGTTTACTCCCTGGGTAGTTTCTTTGTATACTTTTGACTATACGGGCCGAGTCCGGGATTTACGGGAAATCGCGGGTTTTCGTTTGCCAGCGATTAAACTTATTTTATTCCGCGTCTCATCAAAATTGAAAACATTTTTGAAAACTACAAGTCTCATGCGTTTTAGTGGTGAAAACATAATTTAAAAAATCGTTCTGGAAATGAGTTTACTCACAGGGTACTTTCTTTGTATATATTCGACTATACGGGCCAAGCCCGGGATTTACGGGAAATCGCGCGTTTTCGTTTGCCGGCGATTAAACTTCTTTTATTCAGCGTCCCATCAAAAATTAAAACATTTTTGAAAACTACAAGTCTCATGCGTTTTAGTGGTGAAAAAATAATTTAAAAAATCGTTCGGGAAATGAGTTTACTCCCTGGGTAGTTTCTTTGTATACTTTTGACTATACGGGCCGAGTCCGGGATTTACGGGAAATCGCGGGTTTTCGTTTGCCAGCGATTAAACTTCTTTTATTCCGCGTCTCATCAAAAATGAAAACATTTTTGAAAACTACAAGTCTTATGCGTTTTAGTGGTGAAAAAATAATTTAAAAAATCGTTCGGGAAATGAGTTTACTCCCTGGGTAGTTTCTTTGTATACTTTTGACTATACGGGCCGAGTCCGGGATTTACGGGAATTCGCGGGTTTTCGTTTGCCGGCGATTAAACTTCTTTTATTCCGCGTCTCATAAAGAATGAAAACATTTTTGAAAACTACAAGTCTCATGCCTTCTAGTGGTAAAAAAATAATTTAAAAAAACGTTCGGGAAATGAGTTTACTCCCTGGGTACTTTCTTTGTATACATTCGACTATACGGGCCTAGCTCGGGATTTACGGAAAATTGCTAGTTTTCGTTTGCCGGCGATTAAACCTCTTTCATTAGGCGTCTCATCAAAAATGAAAACATTTTTGAAAACTACAAGTCTCATGCGTTTTAGTGGCGAAAAAATAATTTAAAAAATCGTTCTGGAAATGAGTTTACTCCCTGAGTACTTTCTTTGTATACTTTTGACTTTACGAGCCGAGTCCGGGATTTACGGGAAATCGTTGGTTTTCGTTTGCCGGCGATTAAACTTCTTTTATTCAGCGTCTCATCAAAAATGAAAACATTTTTGAAAACTACAAGTCTTATGCGTTTTAGTGGTGAAAAAATAATTTAAAAAATCGTTCGGGAAATGAGTTTACTCCCTGGGTAGTTTCTTTGTATACTTTTGACTATACGGGCCGAGTCCGGGATTTACGGGAAATCGCGGGTTTTCGTTTGCCAGCGATTAAACTTATTTTATTCCGCGTCTCTTCAAAATTGAAAACATTTTTGAAAACTACAAGTCTCATGCGTTTTAGTGGTGAAAACATAATTTAAAAAATCGTTCTGGAAATGAGTTTACTCACAGGGTACTTTCTTTGTATATATTCGACTATACGGGCCAAGCCCGGGATTTACGGGAAATCGCGCGTTTTCGTTTGCCGGCGATTAAACTTCTTTTATTCAGCGTCCCATCAAAAATTAAAACATTTTTGAAAACTACAAGTCTCATGCGTTTTAGTGGTGAAAAAATAATTTAAAAAATCGTTCGGGAAATGAGTTTACTCCCTGGGTAGTTTCTTTGTATACTTTTGACTATACGGGCCGAGTCCGGGATTTACGGGAAATCGCGGGTTTTCGTTTGCCAGCGATTAAACTTCTTTTATTCCGCGTCTCATCAAAAATGAAAACATTTTTGAAAACTACAAGTCTTATGCGTTTTAGTGGTGAAAAAATAATTTAAAAAATCGTTCGGGAAATGAGTTTACTCCCTGGGTAGTTTCTTTGTATACTTTTGACTATACGGGCCGAGTCCGGGATTTACGGGAAATCGCGGGTTTTCGTTTGCCAGCGATTAAACTTATTTTATTCCGCGTCTCATCAAAATTGAAAGCATTTTTGAAAACTACAAGTCTCATGCGTTTTAGTGGTGAAAACATAATTTAAAAAATCGTTCTGGAAATGAGTTTACTCACAGGGTACTTTCTTTGTATATATTCGACTATACGGGCCAAGCCCGGGATTTACGGGAAATCGCGCGTTTTCGTTTGCCGGCGATTAAACTTCTTTTATTCAGCGTCCCATCAAAAATTAAAACATTTTTGAAAACTACAAGTCTCATGCGTTTTAGTGGTGAAAAAATAATTTAAAAAATCGTTCGGGAAATGAGTTTACTCCCTGGGTAGTTTCTTTGTATACTTTTGACTATACGGGCCGAGTCCGGGATTTACGGGAAATCGCGGGTTTTCGTTTGCCAGCGATTAAACTTCTTTTATTCCGCGTCTCATCAAAAATGAAAACATTTTTGAAAACTACAAGTCTTATGCGTTTTAGTGGTGAAAAAATAATTTAAAAAATCGTTCGGGAAATGAGTTTACTCCCTGGGTAGTTTCTTTGTATACTTTTGACTATACGGGCCGAGTCCGGGATTTACGGGAAATCGCGGGTTTTCGTTTGCCAGCGGTTAAACTTATTTTATTCCGCGTCTCATCAAAAATGAAAACATTTTTAAAAACTACAAGTCTCATGCGTTTTAGTGGTGAAAAGATAATTTAAAAAATCGTTCTGGAAATGAGTTTACTCACAGGGTACTTTCTTTGTATATATTCGACTATACGGGCCAAGCCCGGGATTTACGGGAAATCGCGCGTTTTCGTTTGCCGGCGATTAAACTTCTTTTATTCAGCGTCCCATCAAAAATTAAAACATTTTTGAAAACTACAAGTCTCATGCGTTTTAGTGGTGAAAAAATAATTTAAAAAATCGTTCGGGAAATGAGTTTACTCCCTGGGTAGTTTCTTTGTATACTTTTGACTATACGGGCCGAGTCCGGGATTTACGGGAAATCGCGGGTTTTCGTTTTCCAGCGATTAAACTTCTTTTATTCCGCGTCTCATCAAAAATGAAAACATTTTTGAAAACTACAAGTCTCATGCGTTTTAGTGGTGAAAAGATAATTTAAAAAATCGTTCTGGAAATGAGTTTACTCACAGGGTACTTTCTTTGTATATATTCGACTATACGGGCCAAGCCCGGGATTTACAGGAAATCGCGCGTTTTCGTTTGCCGGCGATTAAACATCTTTTATTCAGCGTCCCATCAAAAATTAAAACATTTTTGAAAACTACAAGTCTTATGCCTTCTAGTGGTGAAAAAATAATTTAAAAAAACGTTCGGGAAATTAGTTTACTCCCTGGGTACTTTCTTTGTATACATTCGACTATACGGCCTAGCTCGGGATTTACGGAAAATCGCTAGTTTTCGTTTGCCGGCGATTAAACCTCTTTCATTAGGCGTCTCATCAAAAATGAAAACATTTTTGAAAACTACAAGTCTCATGCGTTTTAGTGGTGAAAAGATAATTTAAAAAATCGTTCTGGAAATGAGTTTACTCACAGGGTACTTTCTTTGTATATATTCGACTATACGGGCCAAGCCCGGGATTTACGGGAAATCGCGCGTTTTCGTTTGCCGGCGATTAAACATCTTTTATTCAGCGTCCCATCAAAAATTAAAACATTTTTGAAAACTACAAGTCTCATGCCTTCTAGTGGTGAAAAAATAATTTAAAAAAACGTTCGGGAAATTGGTTTACTCCCTGGGTACTTTCTTTGTATACATTCGACTATACGGCCTAGCTCGGGATTTACGGAAAATCGCTAGTTTTCGTTTGCCGGCGATTAAACCTCTTTCATTAGGCGTCTCATCAAAAATGAAAACATTTTTGAAAACTACAAGTCTCATGCGTTTTAGTGGCGAAAAAATAATTTAAAAAATCGTTCTGGAAATGAGTTTACTCCCGAAATACTTTCTATGTATACTTTTGACTATACGAGCCGAGTCCGGGATTTACGGGGAAATCGTTGTTTTTCGTTTGCCGGCGATTAAACTTCTTTTATTCAGCGTCTCATCAAAAATGAAAACATTTTTGAAAACTACAAGTCTTATGCGTTTTAGTGGTGAAAAGATAAGTTAAAAAATCGTTCTGGAAATGAGTTTACTCACAGGGTACTTTCTTTGTATATATTCGACTATACGGGCCAAGCCCGGGATTTACGGGAAATCGCGCGTTTTGGTTTGCCGGCGATTAAACTTCTTTTATTCAGCGTCCCATCAAAAATTAAAACATTTTTAAAAACTACAAGTCTCATGCGTTTTAGTGGTGAAAAAATAATTTAAAAAATCGTTCGGGAAATGAGTTTACTCCCTGGGTAGTTTCTTTGCATACTTTTGACTATACGGGCCGAGTCCGGGATTTACGGGAAATCGCGGGTTTTCGTTTGCCAGCGATTAAACTTCTTTTATTCCGCGTCTCATCAAAAATGAAAAGATTTTTGAAAATTACAAGTCTCATGCGTTTTAGTGGTGAAAAGATAATTTAAAAAATCGTTCTGGAAATGAGTTTACTCACAGGGTACTTTCTTTGTATATATTCGACTATACGGGCCAAGCCCGGGATTTACAGGAAATCGCGCGTTTTCGTTTGCCGGCGATTAAACATCTTTTATTCAGCGTGCCATCAAAAATTAAAACATTTTTGAAAACTACAAGTCTCATGCCTTCTAGTGGTGAAAAAATAATTTAAAAAAACGTTCGGGAAATTAGTTTACTCCCTGGGTACTTTCTTTGTATACATTCGACTATACGGCCTAGCTCGGGATTTACGGAAAATCGCTAGTTTTCGTTTGCCGGCGATTAAACCTCTTTCATTAGGCGTCTCATCAAAAATGAAAACATTTTTGAAAACTACAAGTCTCATGCGTTTTAGTGGCGAAAAAATAATTTAAAAAATCGTTCTGGAAATGAGTTTACTCCCTAAATACTTTCTATGTATACTTTTGACTATACGAGCCGAGTCTGGGATTTACGGGGAAATCGTTGTTTTTCGTTTGCCGGCGATTAAACTTCTTTTATTCAGCGTCTCATCAAAAATGAAAACATTTTTGAAAACTACAAGTCTTATGCGTTTTAGTGGTGAAAAGATAATTTAAAAAATCGTTCTGGAAATGAGTTTACTCACAGGGTACTTTCTTTGTATATATTCGACTATACGGGCCAAGCCCGGGATTTGCGGGAAATCGCGCGTTTTCGTTTGCCGGCGATTAAACTTCTTTTATTCAGCGTCCCATCAAAAATTAAAACATTTTTGAAAACTACAAGTCTCGTGCGTTTTAGTGGTAAAAAAATAAATTAAAAAATCGTTCGGGAAATGAGTTTACTCCCTGGGTAGTTTCTTTGTATACTTTTGACTATACGGGCCGAGTCCGGGATTTACGGGAAATCGCGGGTTTTCTTTTGCCAGCGATTAAACTTCTTTTATTCCGCGTCTCATCAAAAATGAAAACATTTTTGAAAACTACAAGTCTCATGCGTTTTAGTGGTGAAAAGATAATTTAAAAAATCGTTCTGGAAATGAGTTTACTCACAGGGTACTTTCTTTGTATATATTCGACTATACGGGCCAAGCCCGGGATTTACGGGAAATCGCGCGTTTTCGTTTGCCGGCGATTAAACTTCTTTTATTCAGCGTCCCATCAAAAATCAAAACATTTTTGAAAACTACAAGTCTTATGCCTTCTAGTGGTGAAAAAATAATTTAAAAAAACGTTCGGGAAATTAGTTTACTCCCTGGGTACTTTCTTTGTATACATTCGACTATACGGCCTAGCTCGGGATTTACGGAAAATCGCTAGTTTTCGTTTGCCGGCGATTAAACCTCTTTCATTAGGCGTCTCATCAAAAATGAAAACATTTTTGAAAACTACAAGTCTCATGCGTTTTAGTGGCGAAAAAATAATTTAAAAAATCGTTCTGGAAATGAGTTTACTCCCTAAATACTTTCTATGTATACTTTTGACTATACGAGCCGAGTCCGGGATTTACGGGAAATCGTTGTTTTTCGTTTGCTGGCGATTAAACTTCTTTTATTCAGCGTCTCATCAAAAATGAAATCATTTTTGAAAACTACAAGTCTTATGCCTTTTAGTGGTGAAAAAATAATTTAAAAAATCGTTCGGGAAATGAGTTTACTCCCTGGGTAGTTTCTTTGTATACTTTTGACTATACGGGCCGAGTCCGGGATTTACGGGAAATCGCGAGTTTTCGTTTGCCAGCGATTAAACTTCTTTTATTCCGCGTCTCATCAAAAATGAAAACATTTTTGAAAACTACAAGTCTCATGCGTTTTAGTGGTGAAAAGATAATTTAAAAAATCGTTCTGGAAAGGAGTTTACTCACAGGGTACTTTCTTTGTATATATTCGACTGTACGGGCCAAGCCCGGGATTTACGGAAAACCGCGCGTTTTCGTTTGCCGGCGATTAAACTTCTTTCATTAGGCGTCTCATCAAAAATGAAAACATTTTTGAAAACTACAAGTCTCATGCGTTTTAGTGGTGAAAAGATAATTTAAAAAATCGTTCTGGAAATGAGTTTACTCACAGGGTACTTTCTTTGTATATATTCGACTATACGGGCCAAGCCCGGGATTTACAGGAAATCGCGCGTTTTCGTTTGCCGGCGATTAAACATCTTTTATTCAGCGTGCCATCAAAAATTAAAACATTTTTGAAAACTACAAGTCTCATGCCTTCTAGTGGTGAAAAAATAATTTAAAAAAACGTTCGGGAAATTAGTTTACTCCCTGGGTACTTTCTTTGTATACATTCGACTATACGGCCTAGCTCGGGATTTACGGAAAATCGCTAGTTTTCGTTTGCCGGCGATTAAACCTCTTTCATTAGGCGTCTCATCAAAAATGAAAACATTTTTGAAAACTACAAGTCTCATGCGTTTTAGTGGCGAAAAAATAATTTAAAAAATCGTTCTGGAAATGAGTTTACTCCCTAAATACTTTCTATGTATACTTTTGACTATACGAGCCGAGTCTGGGATTTACGGGGAAATCGTTGTTTTTCGTTTGCCGGCGATTAAACTTCTTTTATTCAGCGTCTCATCAAAAATGAAAACATTTTTGAAAACTACAAGTCTTATGCGTTTTAGTGGTGAAAAGATAATTTAAAAAATCGTTCTGGAAATGAGTTTACTCACAGGGTACTTTCTTTGTATATATTCGACTATACGGGCCAAGCCCGGGATTTACGGGAAATCGCGCGTTTTCGTTTGCCGGCGATTAAACTTCTTTAATTCAGCGTCCCATCAAAAATTAAAACATTTTTGAAAACTACAAGTCTCATGCGTTTTAGTGGTAAAAAAATAAATTAAAAAATCGTTCGGGAAATGAGTTTACTCCCTGGGTAGTTTCTTTGTATACTTTTGACTATACGGGCCGAGTCCGGGATTTACGGGAAATCGCGGGTTTTCGTTTGCCAGCGATTAAACTTCTTTTATTCCGCGTCTCATCAAAAATGAAAACATTTTTGAAAACTACAAGTCTCATGCGTTTTAGTGGTGAAAAGATAATTTAAAAAATCGTTCTGGAAATGAGTTTACTCACAGGGTACTTTCTTTGTATATATTCGACTATACGGGCCAAGCCCGGGATTTACGGGAAATCGCGCGTTTTCGTTTGCCGGCGATTAAACTTCTTTTATTCAGCGTCCCATCAAAAATCAAAACATTTTTGAAAACTACAAGTCTTATGCCTTCTAGTGGTGAAAAAATAATTTAAAAAAACGTTCGGGAAATTAGTTTACTCCCTGGGTACTTTCTTTGTATACATTCGACTATACGGCCTAGCTCGGGATTTACGGAAAATCGCTAGTTTTCGTTTGCCGGCGATTAAACCTCTTTCATTAGGCGTCTCATCAAAAATGAAAACATTTTTGAAAACTACAAGTCTCATGCGTTTTAGTGGCGAAAAAATAATTTAAAAAATCGTTCTGGAAATGAGTTTACTCCCTAAATACTTTCTATGTATACTTTTGACTATACGAGCCGAGTCCGGGATTTACGGGAAATCGTTGTTTTTCGTTTGCTGGCGATTAAACTTCTTTTATTCAGCGTCTCATCAAAAATGAAATCATTTTTGAAAACTACAAGTCTTATGCCTTTTAGTGGTGAAAAAATAATTTAAAAAATCGTTCGGGAAATGAGTTTACTCCCTGGGTAGTTTCTTTGTATACTTTTGACTATACGGGCCGAGTCCGGGATTTACGGGAAATCGCGAGTTTTCGTTTGCCAGCGATTAAACTTCTTTTATTCCGCGTCTCATCAAAAATGAAAACATTTTTGAAAACTACAAGTCTCATGCGTTTTAGTGGTGAAAAGATAATTTAAAAAATCGTTCTGGAAAGGAGTTTACTCACAGGGTACTTTCTTTGTATATATTCGACTGTACGGGCCAAGCCCGGGATTTACGGAAAACCGCGCGTTTTCGTTTGCCGGCGATTAAACTTCTTTCATTAGGCGTCTCATCAAAAATGAAAACATTTTTGAAAACTACAAGTCTCATGCGTTTTAGTTGCGAAAAAATAATTTAAAAAATCGTTCTGGAAAAGAGTTTACTTCCTGAGTACTTTCTTTGTATACTATTGACTATACGAGCCGAGTCCGGGATTTACGGGAAATCGTTGGTTTTCGTTTGCCGGCGATTAAACTCCTTTTATTCAGCGTCTCATCAAAATTGAAAACATTTTTGAAAACTACAAGTCTTATGCGTTTTAGTGGTGAAAAAATAATTTAAAAAATCGTTTGGGAAATGAGTTTACTCCCTGGGTAGTTTCTTTGTATACTTTTGACTATACGGGCCGAGTCCGGGATTTACGGGAAATCGCGGGTTTTCGTTTGCCAGCGATTAAACTTCTTTTATTCCGCGTCTCATCAAAAATGAAAACATTTTTGAAAACTACAAGTCTCATGCGTTTTAGTGGTGAAAAGATAATTTAAAAAATCGTTCTGGAAATGAGTTTACTCACAGGGTACTTTCTTTGTATTTATTCGACTATACGGGCCAAGCCCGGGATTTACGGGAAATTGCGCGTTTTCGTTTGCCGGCGATTAAACTTCTTTTATTCAGCGTCCCATCAAAAATTAAAACATTTTTGAAAACTAAAAGTCTCATGCGTTTTAGTTGCGAAAAAATAATTTAAAAAATCATTCCGGAAATGAGTTTACTCCCTGAGTACTTTCTTTGTATACTATTGACTATACGAGCCGAGTCCGGGATTTACGGGAAATCGTTGGTTTTCTTTGCCGGCGATTAAACTTCTTTTATTCAGCGTCTCATCAAAAATGAAAACATTTTTGAAAACTACAAGTCTTATGCGTTTTAGTGGTGAAAAAATAATTTAAACAATCGTTTGGGAAATGAGTTTACTCCCTGGGTAGTTTCTTTGTATACTTTTGACTATACGGGCCGAGTCCGGGATTTACGGGAAATCGCGGGTTTTCGTTTGCCAGCGATTAAACTTCTTTTATTCCGCGTCTCATCAAAAATGAAAACATTTTTGAAAACTACAAGTCTCATGCGTTTTAGTGGTGAAAAGATAATTTAAAAAATCGTTCTGGAAATGAGTTTACTCACAGGGTACTTTCTTTGTATATGTTCGACTATACGGGCCAAGCCCGGGATTTACGGGAAATCGCGCGTTTTCGTTTGCCGGCGATTAAACTTCTTTTATTCAGCGTCCCATCAAAAATTAAAACATTTTTGAAAACTACAAGTCTCATGCGTTTTAGTGGTGAAAAAATAATTTAAAAAATCGTTCGGGAAATGAGTTTACTCCCTGGGTAGTTTCTTTGTATACTTTTGACTATACGGGCCGAGTCCGGGATTTACGGGAAATCGCGGGTTTTCGTTTGCCAGCGATTAAACTTCTTTTATTCCGCGTCTCATCAAAAATGAAAACATTTTTGAAAATACAAGTCTCATGCGTTTTAGTGGTGAAAAGATAATTTAAAAAATCGTTCTGGAAATGAGTTTCCTCACAGGGTACTTTTTTTGTATATATTCGACTATACGGGCCAAGCCCGGGATTTACGGGAAATCGCGCGTTTTCGTTTGCCGGCGATTAAACTTCTTTTATTCAGCGTCCCATCAAAAATTAAAACATTTTTGAAAACTACAAGTCTCAAGCCTTCTAGTGGTAAAAAAATAATTTAAAAAAACGTTCGGGAAATTAGTTTACTCCCTGGGTACTTTCTTTGTATACATTCAACTATACGGGCCTAGCTCGGGATTTACGGAAAATCGCTAGTTTTCGTTTGCCGGCGATTAAACCTCTTTCATTAGGCGTCTCATCAAAAATGAAAACATTTTTGAAAACTACAAGTCTCATGCGTTTTAGTGGCGAAAAAATAATTTAAAAAATCGTTCTGGAAATGAGTTTACTCCCTGAGTACTTTCTTTGTATACTTTTGACTATACGAGCCGAGTCCGGGATTTACGGGAAATCGTTGTTTTTCGTTTGCCGGCGATTAAACTTCTTTTATTCAGCGTCTCATCAAAAATGAAAACATTTTTGAAAACTACAAGTCTTATGCCTTTTAGTGGTGAAAAAATAATTTAAAAAAATCGTTCGGGAAATGAGTTTACTCCCTGGGTAGTTTCTTTGTATACTTTTGACTATACAGGCCTAGTCCGGGATTTACGGGAAATCGCGGGTTTTCGTTTGCCAGCGATTAAACTTCTTTTATTCCGCGTCTAATCAAAAATTAAAACATTTTTGAAAACTACAAGTCTCATGCGTTTTAGTGGTGAAAAAATAATTTAAAAAATCGTTCGGGAAATGAGTTTACTCCCTAGATACTTTCTTTGTATACTTTTGGCTATACGGGCCGAGTCCGGGATTTACGGGATTTCGCGGGTTTTCGTTTGCCGGCGATTAAACTTCTTTTATTCAGCGTCTCATCAAAAATGAAAACATTTTTGAAAACTACAAGTCTCATGCGTTTTAGTGGTGAAAAGATAATTTAAAAAATCGTTCTGGAAATGAGTTTCCTCACAGGGTACTTTTTTTGTATATATTCGACTATACGGGCCAAGCCCGGGATTTACGGGAAATCGCGCGTTTTCGTTTGCCGGCGATTAAACTTCTTTTATTCAGCGTCCCATCAAAAATTAAAACATTTTTGAAAACTACAAGTCTCATGCCTTCTAGTGGTGAAAAGATAATTTAAAAAATCGTTCTGGAAATGAGTTTACTCACAGGGTACTTTCTTTGTATATATTCGACTATACGGGCCAAGCCCGGGATTTACTGGAAATCGCGCGTTTTGGTTTGCCGGCGATTAAACTTCTTTTATTCAGCGTCCCATCAAAAATTAAAACATTTTTGAAAACTACAAGTCTCATGCGTTTTAGTGGTGAAAAAATAATTTAAAAAAACGTTCGGGAAATTAGTTTACTCCCTGGGTACTTTCTTTGTATACATGCGACTATACGGGCCTAGGTCGGGATTTACGGAAAATCGCTAGTTTTCGTTTGCCGGCGATTAAACCTCTTTCATTAGGCGTCTCATCAAAAATGAAAACATTTTTGAAAACTACAAGTCTCATGCGTTTTAGTGGCGAAAAAATAATTTAAAAAATCGTTCTGGAAATGAGTTTACTCCCTGAGTACTTTCTTTGTATACTTTCGACTATACGGGCCGAGTCTGGGATTTACGGGAAATCGCGGGTTTTCGTTTGCCGGCGATTAAACTTCTTTTATTCAGCGTCTCATCAAAAATGAAAACATTTTTGAAAACTACAAGTCTCATGCGTTTTAGTGGTGAAAAGATAATTTAAAAAATCGTTCGGGAAATGATTTTACTCCCTGGGTAGTTTCTTTGTATACTTTTGACTATACGGGCCGAGTCCGGGATTTACGGGAAATCGCGGGTTTTCGTTTGCCAGCGATTAAACTTCTTTTATTCCGCGTCTCATCAAAAATAAAAACATTTTTGAAAACTACAAGTCTCATGCGTTTTAGTGGTGAAAAGATAATTTAAAAAATCGTTCTGGAAATGAGTTTACTCACAGGGTACTTTCTTTGTATATATTCGACTATACGGGCCAAGCCCGGGATTTACGGGAAATCGCGCGTTTTCGTTTGCCGGCGATTAAACTTCTTTTATTCAGCGTCCCATCAAAAATTAAAACATTTTTGAAAACTACAAGTCTCATGCGTTTTAGTGGTGAAAAAATAATTTAAAAAATCGTTCGGGAAATGAGTTTACTCCCTGGGTAGTTTCTTTGTATACTTTTGACTATACGGGCCGAGTCCGGGATTTACGGGAAATTGCGGGTTTTTGTTTGCCAGCGATTAAACTTCTTTTATTCCGCGTCTCATCAAAAATGAAAACATTTTTGAAAACTACAAGTCTCATGCGTTTTAGTGGTGAGAAGATAATTTAAAAAATCGTTCTGGAAATGAGTTTACTCACAGGGTACTTTCTTTGTATATATTCGACTATACGGGCCGAGTCCGGGATTTACGGGAAATCGCGGGTTTTCGTTTGCCAGCGATTAAACTTCTTTTATTCCGCGTCTCATCAAAAATTAAAACATTTTTGAAAACTACAAGTCTCATGCGTTTTAGTGGTGAAAAGATAATTTAAAAAATCGTTCTGGAAATGAGTTTACTCACAGGGTACTTTTTTTGTATATATTCGACTATACGGGCCAAGCCCGGGATTTACGGGAAATCGCGCGTTTTCGTTTGCCGGCGATTAAACTTCTTTTATTCAGCGTCCCATCAAAAATTAAAACATTTTTGAAAACTACAAGTCTCATGCGTTTTAGTGGTGAAAAAATAATTTAAAAAATCGTTCGGGAAATGAGTTTACTCCCTGGGTAGTTTCTTTGTATACTTTTGACTATACGGGCCAAGCCCGGGATTTACGGGAAATCGCGCGTTTTCGTTTGCCGGCGATTAAACTTCTTTTATTCAGCGTCCCATCAAAAATTAAAACATTTTTGAAAACTACAAGTCTCATGCCTTCTAGTGGTAAAAAAATAATTTTAAAAAACGTTCGGGAAATTAGTTTACTCCCTGGGTACTTTCTTTGTATACATTCGACTATACGGGCCTAGCTCGGGATTTACGGAAAATCGCTAGTTTTCGTTTGCCGGCGATTAAACCTCTTTCATTAGGCGTCTCATCAAAAATGAAAACATTTTTGAAAACTACAAGTCTCATGCGTTTTAGTGGCGAAAAAATAATTTAAAAAATCGTTCTGGAAATGAGTTTACTCCCTGAGTACTTTCTTTGTATACTTTTGACTATACGAGCCGAGTCCGGGATTTACGGGAAATCGTTGTTTTTCGTTTGCCGGCGATTAAACTTCTTTTATTCAGCGTCTCATCAAAAATGAAAACATTTTTGAAAACTACAAGTCTTATGCCTTTTAGTGGTGAAAAAATAATTTAAAAAAATCGTTCGGGAAATGAGTTTACTCCCTGGGTAGTTTCTTTGTATACTTTTGACTATACGGGCCGAGTCCGGGATTTACGGGAAATCGCGAGTTTTCGTTTGCCAGCGATTAAACTTCTTTTATTACGCGTCTTATCAAAAATGAAAACATTTTTGAAAACTACAAGTCTCATGCGTTTTAGTGGTGAAAAGATAATTTAAAAAATCGTTCTGGAAATGAGTTTACTCACAGGGTACTTTCTTTGTATATATTCGACTATACGGGCCAAGCCCGGGATTTACGGGAAATCGCGCGTTTTCGTTTGCCGGCGATTAAACTTCTTTTATTCAGCGTCCCATCAAAAATTAAAACATTTTTGAAAACTACAAGTCTCATGCGTTTTAGTGGTGAAAAAATAATTTAAAAAATCGTTCGGGAAATGAGTTTACTCCCTGGGTAGTTTCTTTGTATACTTTTGACTATACGGGCCGAGTCCGGGATTTACGGGAAATCGCGAGTTTTCGTTTGCCAGCGATTAAACTTCTTTTATTCCGCGTCTTATCAAAAATGAAAACATTTTTGAAAACTACAAGTCTCATGCGTTTTAGTGGTGAAAAGATAATTTAAAAAATCGTTCTGGAAATGAGTTTACTCACAGGGTACTTTCTTTGTATATATTCGACTATACGGGCCAAGCCCGGGATTTACGGGAAATCGCGCGTTTTCGTTTGCCGGCGATTAAACTTCTTTTATTCAGCGTCCCATCAAAAATTAAAACATTTTTGAAAACTACAAGTCTCATGCGTTTTAGTGGTGAAAAAATAATTTAAAAAATCGTTCGGGAAATGGGTTTACTCCCTGGGTAGTTTCTTTGTATACTTTTGACTATACGGGCCGAGTCCGGGATTTACGGGAAATCGCGGGTTTTCGTTTGCCAGCGATTAAACTTCTTTTATTCCGCGTCTCATCAAAAATGAAAACATTTTTGAAAATACAAGTCTCATGCGTTTTAGTGGTGAAAAGATAATTTAAAAAATCGTTCTGGAAATGAGTTTCCTCACAGGGTACTTTTTTTGTATATATTCGACTATTCGGGCCAAGCCCGGGATTTACGGGAAATCGCGCGTTTTCGTTTGCCGGCGATTAAACTTCTTTTATTCAGCGTCCCATCAAAAATTAAAACATTTTTGAAAACTACAAGTCTCATGCCTTCTAGTGGTGAAAAAATAATTTAAAAAATCGTTCGGGAAATGAGTTTACTCCCTAGATACTTTCTTTGTATACTTTTGGCTATACGGGCCGAGTCCGGGATTTACGGGAATTCGCGGGTTTTCGTTTGCCTGCGATTAAACTTCTTTTATTCAGCGTCTCATCAAAAATGAAAACATTTTTGAAAACTACAAGTCTCATGCGTTTTAGTGGTGAAAAGATAATTTAAAAAATCGTTCTGGAAATGAGTTTACTCGCAGGGTACTTTCTTTGTATACTTTCGACTATACGGGCCGAGTCCGGGATTTACGGGAAATCGCGCGTTTTCGTTTGCCGGCGATTAAACTTCTTTTATTCCGCGTCTCATCAAAAATGAAAACATTTTTGAAAACTACAAGTCTCATGCGTTTTAGTGGTGAAAAGATAATTTAAAAAATCGTTCTGGAAATGAGTTTACTCGCAGGGTACTTTCTTTGTATACTTTCGACTATACGGGCCGAGTCCGGGATTTACGGGAAATCGCGGGTTTTCGTTTGCCGGCGATTAAACTTCTTTTATTCAGCGTCTCATCAAAAATGAAAACATTTTTGAAAACTACAAGTCTCATGCGTTTTTATGGTGAAAAGATAATTTAAAAAATCGTTCGGGAAATGAGTTTACTCCCTGGGTAGTTTCTTTGTATACTTTTGACTATACGGGCCGAGTCCGGGATTTACGGGAAATCGCGGGTTTTCGTTTGCCAGCGATTAAACTTCTTTTATTCCGCGTCTCATCAAAAATGAAAACATTTTTGAAAACTACAAGTCTCATGCGTTTTAGTGGTGAAAAGATAATTTAAAAAATCGTTCTGGAAATGAGTTTACTCACAGGGTACTTTCTTTGTATATATTCGACTATACGGGCCAAGCCCGGGATTTACGGGAAATCACGCGTTTTGGTTTGCCGGCGATTAAACTTCTTTTATTCAGCGTCCCATAAAAAATTAAAACATTTTTGAAAACTACAAGTCTCATGCGTTTTAGTGGTGAAAAAATAATTTAAAAAAACGTTCGGGAAATTAGTTTACTCCCTGGGTACTTTCTTTGTATACATTCGACTATACGGGCCTAGCTCGGGATTTACGGAAAATCGCTAGTTTTCGTTTGCCGGCGATTAAACCTCTTTCATTAGGCGTCTCATCAAAAATGAAAACATTTTTGAAAACTACAAGTCTCATGCGTTTTAGTGGCGAAAAAATAATTTAAAAAATCGTTCTGGAAATGAGTTTACTCCCTGAGTACTTTCTTTGTATACTTTCGACTATACGGGCCGAGTCTGGGATTTACGGGAAATCGCGGGTTTTCGTTTGCCGGCGATTAAACTTCTTTTATTCAGCGTCTCATCAAAAATGAAAACATTTTTGAAAACTACAAGTCTCATGCGTTTTAGTGGTGAAAAGATAATTTAAAAAATCGTTCGGGAAATGAGTTTACTCCCTGGGTAGTTTCTTTGTATACTTTTGACTATACAGGCCGAGTCCGGGATTTACGGGAAATCGCGGGTTTTCGTTTGCCAGCGATTAAACTTCTTTTATTCCGCGTCTCATCAAAAATAAAAACATTTTTGAAAACTACAAATCTCATGCGTTTTAGTGGTGAAAAGATAATTTAAAAAATCGTTCTGGAAATGAGTTTACTCACAGGGTACTTTCTTTGTATATATTCGACTATACGCGCCAAGCCCGGGATTTACGGGAAATCGCGCGTTTTGGTTTGCCGGCGATTAAACTTCTTTTATTCAGCGTCCCATCAAAAATTAAAACATTTTTGAAAATTACAAGTCTCATGCGTTTTAGTGGTGAAAAAATAATTTAAAAAATCGTTCGGGAAATAAGTTTACTCCCTGGGTAGTTTCTTTGTATACTTTTGACTATACGGGCCGAGTCCGGGATTTACGGGAAATCGCGGGTTTTCGTTTGCCAGCGATTAAACTTCTTTTATTCCGCGTCTCATCAAAAATGAAAACATTTTTGAAAACTACAAGTCTCATGCGTTTTAGTGGTGAAAAGATAATTTAAAAAATCGTTCTGGAAATGAGTTTACTCACAGGGTACTTTCTTTGTATATATTCGACTATACGGGCCAAGCCCGGGATTTACGGGAAATCGCGCGTTTTCGTTTGCCGGCGATTAAACTTCTTTTATTCAGCGTCCCATCAAAAATTAAAACATTTTTGAAAACTACAAGTCTCATGCCTTCTAGTGGTGAAAAAATAATTTAAAAAAACGTTCGGGAAATTAGTTTACTCCCTGGGTACTTTCTTTGTATACATTTGACTATACGGGCCTAGCTCGGGATTCACGGAAAATCGCTAGTTTTCGTTTGCCGGCGATTAAACCTCTTTCATTAGGCGTTTCATCAAAAATGAAAACATTTTTGAAAACTACAAGCCTCATGCGTTTTAGTGGCGAAAAAGTAATTTAAAAAATCGTTCTGGAAATGAGTTTACTCCCTGAGTACTTTCTTTGTATACTTTTGACTATACGAGCCGAGTCCGGGATTTACGGGAAATCGTTGTTTTTCGTTTGCCGGCGATTAAACTTCTTTTATTCAGCGTCTCATCAAAAATGAAAACATTTTTGAAAACTACAAGTCTCATGCGTTTTAGTGGTGAAAAGATAATTTAAAAAATCGTTCTGGAAATGAGTTTACTCGCAGGGTACTTTCTTTGTATACTTTCGACTATACGGGCCGAGTCCGGGATTTACGGGAAATCGCGGGTTTTCGTTTGCCGGCGATTAAACTTCTTTTATTCAGCGTCTCATCAAAAATGAAAACATTTTTGAAAACTACAAGTCTCATGCGTTTTTATGGTGAAAAGATAATTTAAAAAATCGTTCGGGAAATGAGTTTACTCCCTGTTTAGTTTCTTTGTATACTTTTGACTATACGGGCCGAGTCCGGGATTTACGGGAAATCGCGGGTTTTCGTTTGCCAGCGATTAAACTTCTTTTATTCCGCGTCTCATCAAAAATGAAAACATTTTTGAAAACTACAAGTCTCATGCGTTTTAGTGGTGAAAAGATAATTTAAAAAATGAGTTTACTCACAGGGTACTTTCTTTGTATATATTCGACTATACGGGCCAAGCCCGGGATTTACGGGAAATCGCGCGTTTTCGTTTGCCGGCGATTAAACTTCTTTTATTCAGCGTCCCATCAAAAATTAAAACATTTTTGAAAACTACAAGTCTCATGCCTTCTAGTGGTGAAAAAATAATTTAAAAAAACGTTCGGGAAATTAGTTTACTCCCTGGGTACTTTCTTTGTATACATTTGACTATACGGGCCTAGCTCGGGATTCACGGAAAATCGCTAGTTTTCGTTTGCCGGCGATTAAACCTCTTTCATTAGGCGTTTCATCAAAAATGAAAACATTTTTGAAAACTACAAGTCTCATGCGTTTTAGTGGCGAAAAAATAATTTAAAAAATCGTTCTGGAAATGAGTTTACTCCCTGAGTACTTTCTTTGTATACTTTTGACTATACGAGCCGAGTCCGGGATTTACGGGAAATCGTTGTTTTTCGTTTGCCGGCGATTAAACTTCTTTTATTCAGCGTCTCATCAAAAATGAAAACATTTTTGAAAACTACAAGTCTCATGCGTTTTAGTGGTGAAAAGATAATTTAAAAAATCGTTCTGGAAATGAGTTTACTCGCAGGGTACTTTCTTTGTATACTTTCGACTATACGGGCCGAGTCCGGGATTTACGGGAAATCGCGGGTTTTCGTTTGCCGGCGATTAAACTTCTTTTATTCAGCGTCTCATCAAAAATGAAAACATTTTTGAAAACTACAAGTCTCATGCGTTTTTATGGTGAAAAGATAATTTAAAAAATCGTTCGGGAAATGAGTTTACTCCCTGGGTAGTTTCTTTGTATACTTTTGACTATACGGGCCGAGTCCGGGATTTACAGGAAATCGCGGGTTTTCGTTTGCCAGCGATTAAACTTCTTTTATTCCGCGTCTCATCAAAAATGAAAACATTTTTGAAAACTACAAGTCTCATGCGTTTTAGTGGTGAAAAGATAATTTAAAAAATAAGTTTACTCACAGGGTACTTTCTTTGTATATATTCGACTATACGGGCCAAGCCCGGGATTTACGGGAAATCGCGCGTTTTGGTTTGCCGGCGATTAAACTTCTTTTATTCAGCGTCCCATCAAAAATTAAAACATTTTTGAAAACTACAAGTCTCATGCGTTTTAGTGGTGAAAAAATAATTTAAAAAAACGTTCGGGAAATTAGTTTACTCCCTGGGTACTTTCTTTGTATACATTCGACTATACGGGCCTAGCTCGGGATTTACGGAAAATCGCTAGTTTTCGTTTGCCGGCGATTAAACCTCTTTCATTAGGCGTCTCATCAAAAATGAAAACATTTTTGAAAACTACAAGTCTCATGCGTTTTAGTGGCGAAAAAATAATTTAAAAAATCGTTCTGGAAATGAGTTTACTCCCTGAGTACTTTCTTTGTATACTTTCGACTATACGGGCCGAGTCTGGGATTTACGGGAAATCGCGGGTTTTCGTTTGCCGGCAATTAAACTTCTTTTATTCAGCGTCTCATCAAAAATGAAAACATTTTTGAAAACTACAAGTCTCATGCGTTTTAGTGGTGAAAAGATAATTTAAAAAATCGTTCGGGAAATGAGTTTACTCCCTGGGTAGTTTCTTTGTATACTTTTGACTATACGGGCCGAGTCCGGGATTTACGGGAAATCGCGGGTTTTCGTTTGCCAGCGATTAAACTTCTTTTATTCCGCGTCTCATCAAAAATAAAAACATTTTTGAAAACTACAAGTCTCATGCGTTTTAGTGGTGAAAAGATAATTTAAAAAATCGTTCTGGAAATGAGTTTACTCACAGGGTACTTTCTTTGTATATATTCGACTATACGGGCCAAGCCCGGGATTTACGGGAAATCGCGCGTTTTGGTTTGCCGGCGATTAAACTTCTTTTATTCAGCGTCCCATCAAAAATTAAAACATTTTTGAAAACTACAAGTCTCATGCGTTTTAGTGGTGAAAAAATAATTTAAAAAATCGTTCGGGAAATGAGTTTACTCCCTGGGTAGTTTCTTTGTATACTTTTGACTATACGGGCCGAGTCCGGGATTTACGGGAAATCGCGGGTTTTCGTTTGCCAGCGATTAAACTTCTTTTATTCCGCGTCTCATCAAAAATGAAAACATTTTTGAAAACTACAAGTCTCATGCGTTTTAGTGGTGAAAAGATAATTTAAAAAATCGTTCTGGAAATGAGTTTACTCACAGGGTACTTTCTTTGTATATATTCGACTATACGGGCCAAGTCCGGGATTTACGGGAAATCGCGCGTTTTCGTTTGCCGGCGATTAAACTTCTTTTATTCAGCGTCCCATCAAAAATTAAAACATTTTTGAAAACTACAAGTCTCATGCCTTCTAGTGGTGAAAAAATAATTTAAAAAAACGTTCGGGAAATTAGTTTACTCCCTGGGTACTTTCTTTGTATACATTTGACTATACGGGCCTAGCTCGGGATTTACGGAAAATCGCTAGTTTTCGTTTGCCGGCGATTAAACCTCTTTCATTAGGCGTTTCATCAAAAATGAAAACATTTTTGAAAACTACAAGTCTCATGCGTTTTAGTGGCGAAAAAATAATTTAAAAAATCGTTCTGGAAATGAGTTTACTCCCTGAGTACTTTCTTTGTATACTTTTGACTATACGAGCCGAGTCCGGGATTTACGGGAAATCGCTGTTTTTCGTTTGCCGGCGATTAAACTTCTTTTATTCAGCGTCTCATCAAAAATGAAAACATTTTTGAAAACTACAAGTCTCATGCGTTTTAGTGGTGAAAAATAATTTAAAAAATCGTTCGGGAAATGAGTTTACTCCCTAGATACTTTCTTTGTATACTTTTGGCTATACGGGCCGAGTCCGGGATTTACGGGAATTCGCGGGTTTTCGTTTGCCGGCGATTAAACTTCTTTTATTCAGCGTCTCATCAAAAATGAAAACATTTTTGAAAACTACAAGTCTCATGCGTTTTAGTGGTGAAAAGATAATTTAAAAAATCGTTCTGGAAATGAGTTTACTCGCAGGGTACTTTCTTTGTATACTTTCGACTATACGGGCCGAGTCCGGGATTTACGGGAAATCGCGGATTTTCGTTTGCCGGCGATTAAACTTCTTTTATTCAGCGTCTCATCAAAAATGAAAACATTTTTGAAAACTACAAGTCTCATGCGTTTTAGTGGTGAAAAGATAATTTAAAAAATCGTTCGGGAAATGAGTTACTCCCTGGGTAGTTTCTTTGTATACTTTTGACTATACGGGCCAAGTCCGGGATTTACGGGAAATCGCGGGTTTTCGTTTGCCAGCGATTAAACTTCTTTTATTCCGCGTCTCATCAAAAATGAAAACATTTTTGAAAACTACAAGTCTCATGCGTTTTAGTGGTGAAAAGATAATTTAAAAAATCGTTCTGGAAATGAGTTTACTCACAGGGTACTTTCTTTGTATATATTCGACTATACGGGCCAAGCCCGGGATTTACGGGAATTCGCGGGTTTTCGTTTGCCGGCGATTAAACTTCTTTTATTCAGCGTCTCATCAAAAATGAAAACATTTTTGAAAACTACAAGTCTCATGCGTTTTAGTGGTGAAAAGATAATTTAAAAAATCGTTCTGGAAATGAGTTTACTAGCAGGGTACTTTTTTTGTATACTTTCGACTATACGGGCCGAGTCCGGGATTTACGGGAAATCGCGGGTTTTCGTTTGCCGGCGATTAAACTTCTTTTATTCAGCGTCTCATCAAAAATGAAAACATTTTTGAAAACTACAAGTCTCATGCGTTTTAGTGGTGAAAAGATAATTTAAAAAATCGTTCGGGAAATGAGTTTACTCCCTGGGTAGTTTCTTTGTATACTTTTGACTATACGGGCCGAGTCCGGGATTTACGGGAAATCGCGGGTTTTCGTTTGCCAGCGATTAAACTTCTTTTATTCCGCGTCTCATCAAAAATGAAAACATTTTTGAAAACTACAAGTCTCATGCGTTTTAGTGGTGAAAAGATAATTTAAAAAATCGTTCTGGAAATGAGTTTACTCACAGGGTACTTTCTTTGTATATATTCGACTATACGGGCCAAGCCCGGGATTTACGGGAAATCGCGCGTTTTGGTTTGCCGGCGATTAAACTTCTTTTATTCAGCGTCCCATCAAAAATTAAAACATTTTTGAAAACTACAAGTCTCATGCGTTTTAGTGGTGAAAAAATAATTTAAAAAATCGTTCGGGAAATGAGTTTACTCCCTGGGTAGTTTCTTTGTATACTTTTGACTATACGGGCCGAGTCCGGGATTTACGGGAAATCGCGGGTTTTCGTTTGCCAGCGATTAAACTTCTTTTATTCCGCGTCTCATCAAAAATGAAAACATTTTTGAAAATTACAAGTCTCATGCGTTTTAGTGGTGAAAAGATAATTTAAAAAATCGTTCTGGAAATGAGTTTACTCACAGGGTACTTTCTTTGTATATATTCGACTATACGGGCCAAGCCCGGGATTTACGGGAAATCGCGCGTTTTCGTTTGCCGGCGATTAAACTTCTTTTATTCAGCGTCCCATCAAAAATTAAAACATTTTTGAAAACTACAAGTCTCATGCGTTTTAGTGGTGAAAAAATAATTTAAAAAATCGTTCGGGAAATGAGTTTACTCCCTAGATACTTTCTTTGTATACTTTTGGCTATACGGGCCGAGTCCGGGATTTACGGGAATTCGCGGGTTTTCGTTTGCCGGCGATTAAACTTCTTTTATTCAGCGTCTCATCAAAAATGAAAACATTTTTGAAGACTACAAGTCTCATGCGTTTTAGTGGTGAAAAGATAATTTAAAAAATCGTTCTGGAAATAAGTTTACTCGCAGGGTACTTTCTTTGTATACTTTCGACTATACGGGCCGAGTCCGGGATTTACGGGAAATCGCGGGTTTTGGTTTGCCGGCGATTAAACTTCTTTTATTCAGCGTCTCATCAAAAATGAAAACATTTTTGAAAACTACAAGTCTCATGCGTTTTAGTGGTGAAAAGATAATTTAAAAAATCGTTCGGGAAATGAGTTTACTCCCTGGGTAGTTTCTTTGTATACTTTTTACTATACAGGCCGAGTCCGGGATTTACGGGAAATCGCGGGTTTTCGTTTGCCAGCGATTAAACTTCTTTTATTCCGCGTCTCATCAAAAATAAAAACATTTTTGAAAACTACAAGTCTCATGCGTTTTAGTGGTGAAAAGATAATTTAAAAAATCGTTCTGGAAATGAGTTTACTCACAGGGTACTTTCTTTGTATATATTCGACTATACGGGCCAAGCCCGGGATTTACGGGAAATCGCGCGTTTTGGTTTGCCGGCGATTAAACTTCTTTTATTCAGCGTCCCATCAAAAATTTAAACATTTTTGAAAACTACAAGTCTCATGCGTTTTAGTGGTGAAAAAATAATTTAAAAAATCGTTCGGGAAATGAGTTTACTCCCTGGGTAGTTTCTTTGTATACTTTTGACTATACGGGCCGAGTCCGGGATTTACTGGAAATCGCGGGTTTTCGTTTGCCAGCGATTAAACTTCTTTTATTCCGCGTCTCATCAAAAATGAAAACATTTTTGAAAACTACAAGTCTCATGCGTTTTAGTGGTGAAAAGATAATTTAAAAAATCGTTCTGGAAATGAGTTTACTCACAGGGTACTTTCTTTGTATATATTCGACTATACGGGCCAAGCCCGGGATTTACGGAAAATCGCGCGTTTTCGTTTGCCGGCGATTAAACTTCTTTTATTCAGCGTCCCATCAAAAATTAAAACATTTTTGAAAACTACAAGTCTCATGCCTTCTAGTGGTGAAAAAATAATTTAAAAAAACGTTCGGGAAATTAGTTTACTCCCTGGGTACTTTCTTTGTATACATTTGACTATACGGGCCTAGCTCGGGATATACGGAAAATCGCTAGTTTTCGTTTGCCGGCGATTAAACCTCTTTCATTAGGCGTCTCATCAAAAATGAAAACATTTTTGAAAACTACAAGTCTCATGCGTTTTAGTGGCGAAAAAATAATTTAAAAAATCGTTCTGGAAATGAGTTTACTCCCTGAGTACTTTCTTTGTATACTTTTGACTATACGAGCCGAGTCCGGGATTTACGGGAAATCGTTGTTTTTCGTTTGCCGGCGATTAAACTTCTTTTATTCAGCGTCTCATCAAAAATGAAAACATTTTTGAAAACTACAAGTCTTGTGCCCTTTAGTGGTGAAAAAATAATTTAAAAAAATCGTTCGGGAAATGAGTTTACTCCCTGGGTAGTTTCTTTGTATACTTTTGACTATACGGGCCGAGTCCGGGATTTACGGGAAATCGCGAGTTTTCGTTTGCCAGCGATTAAACTTCTTTTATTCCGCGTCTTATCAAAAATGAAAACATTTTTGAAAACTACAAGTCTCATGCGTTTTAGTGGTGAAAAGATAATTTAAAAAATCGTTCTGGAAATGAGTTTACTCACAGGGTACTTTCTTTGTATATATATTCGACTATACGGGCCAAGCCCGGGATTTACGGCAAACCGCGCGTTTTCGTTTGCCGGCGATTAAACTTCTTTTATTCAGCGTCCCATCAAAAATTAAAACATTTTTGAAAACTACAAGTCTCATGCGTTGTAGTGGTGAAAAAATAATTTAAAAAATCGTTCGGGAAATGAGTTTACTCCCTAGATACTTTCTTTGTATACTTTTGGCTATACGGGCCGAGTCCGGGATTTACGGGAATTCGCGGGTTTTCGTTTGCCGGCGATTAAACTTCTTTTATTCAGCGTCTCATCAAAAATGAAAACATTTTTGAAAACTACAAGTCTCATGCGTTTTAGTGGTGAAAAGATAATTTAAAAAATCGTTCTGGAAATGAGGATACTCGCAGGGTACTTTCTTTGTATACTTTCGACTATACGGGCCGAGTCCGGGATTTACGGGAAATCGCGTGTTTTCGTTTGGCGGCGATTAAACTTCTTTTATTCAGCGTCTCATTAAAAATGAAAACATTTTTGAAAACTACAAGTCTCATGCGTTTTAGTTGTGAAAAGATAATTTAAAAAATCGTTCGGGAAATGAGTTTACTCCCTGGGTATTTTCTTTGCATACTTTTGACTATACAGGCCGAGTCCCGGATTTTCGGGAATTCGCGGGTTTTCGTTTGCCAGCGATTAAACTTCTTTTATTCAGCGTCTCGTCAAAAATGAAAACATTTTGGAAAACTACAAGTCTCATACGCTTTAGTGGTGAAAAAATAATTTAAAAAGTCGTTCGGCAAATGAGTTTACTCCCTGGGTATTTTCTTTGTATACTTTTGACTAAACGGGCCGAGTCCCGGATTTATGGGAATTCGCGGATTTTCGTTTGCCAGCGATTAAACTTCTTTTATTCAGCGTCTCATCAAAAATGAAAACATTTTTAAAAACTACAAGTCTCATGCGTTTTAGTGGTGAAAAAATAATTTAAAAAATCGTTCGGGAAATGAGTTTACTCACAGGGTACTTTCTTTGTATACATTCGACTTTACGGGCCGAGTCCGGGATTTACGGGAATTCGCGGGTTTTTGTTTGCCGGCGATTAAACTTCTTTTATTCAGCGTCTCATCAAAAATGAAAACATTTTTGAAAACTACAAGTCTCATGCGTTTTAGTGGTGAAAAGATAATTTAAAAAATTGTTCTGGAAATGAGTTTACTCACAGGGTACTTTCTTTGTATACTTTCGACTATACGGGCCGAGTCCGGGATTTACGGGAATTCGCGGGTTTTTGTTTGCCGGCGATTAAACTTTTTTTATTCAGCGTGTCATCAAAAATGAAAACATTTTTGAAAACTAAAAGTCTCATGCGTTTTAATGGTGAAAAGATAATTTAAAAAATTGTTCGGGAAATGAATTTACTCCCTAGATACTTTCTTTGTATACTTTTGGCTATACGGGCCGAGTCCGGGATTTACGGGAATTCGCGGGTTTTCGTTTGCGGGCGATTAAACTTCTTTTATTCAACGTTTCATCAAAAATGAAAACATTTTTGAAAACTACAAGTCTCATGCGTTTAAGTGGTGAAAAGATAATTTAAAAAATCGTTCTGGAAATGAGTTTACTCGCAGGGTACTTTCTTTGTATACTTTCGACTATACGGGCCGAGTCCGGGATTTACGGGAAATCGCGGGTTTTCGTTTGCCGGCGATTAAACTTCTTTTATTCAGCGTCTCATCAAAAATGAAAACATTTTTGAAAACTACAAGTCTCATACGCTTTAGTGGTGAAAAAATAATTTAAAAAATCGTTCGGGAAATGAGTTTACTCCCTGGGTATTTCCTTTGTATACTTTTGACTATACGGGCCGAGTCCCGGATTTACGGGAATTCGCGGGTTTTCGTTTGCCAGCAATTAAACTTCTTTTATTCAGCGTCTCATCAAAAATGAAAACATTTTTGAAAACTACAAGTCTCATGCGTTTTAGTGGTGAAAAGATAATTTAAGAAATCGTTCTTGAAATGAGTTTACTCACAGGGTACTTTCTTTGTATACTTTTGACTATACGGGCCGAGTCCGGGATTTACGGGAAATCGCGGGTTTTCGTTTGCCAGCGATTAAACTTCTTTTATTCCGCGTCTCATCAAAAATGAAAACATTTTTGAAAACTACAAGTCTCATGCGTTTTAGTGGTGAAAAGATAATTTAAAAAATCGTTCTGGAAATGAGTTTACTCACAGGGTACTTTCTTTGTATATATTCGACTATACGGGCCAAGCCCGAGATTTACGGGAAATCGCGCGTTTTGGTTTGCCGGCGATTAAACTTCTTTTATTCAGCGTCCCATCAAAAATTAAAACATTTTTGAAAACTACAAGTCTCATGCGTTTTAGTGGTGAAAAAATAATTTAAAAAATCGTTCGGGAAATGAGTTTACTCCCTGGGTAGTTTCTTTGTATACTTTTGACTATACGGGCCTAGTCCGGGATTTACGGGAAATCGCGGATTTTCGTTTGCCAGCGATTAAACTTCTTTTATTCCGCGTCTAATCAAAAATGAAAACATTTTTGAAAACTACAAGTCTCATGCGTTTTAGTGGTGAAAAGATAATTTAAGAAATCGTTCTTGAAATGAGTTTACTCACAGGGTACTTTCTTTGTATACTTTTGACTATACGGGCCGAGTCCGGGATTTACGGGAAATCGCGGGTTTTCGTTTGCCAGCGATTAAACTTCTTTTATTCCGCGTCTCATCAAAAATGAAAACATTTTTGAAAACTACAAGTCTCATGCGTTTTAGTGGTGAAAAGATAATTTAAAAAATCGTTCTGGAAATGAGTTTACTCACAGGGTACTTTCTTTGTATATATTCGACTATACGGACCAAGCCCGGGATTTACGGGAAATCGCGCGTTTTGGTTTGCCGGCGATTAAACTTCTTTTATTCAGCGTCCCATCAAAAATTAAAACATTTTTGAAAACTACAAGTCTCATGCGTTTTAGTGGTAAAAAAATAATTTAAAAAATCGTTCGGGAAATGAGTTTACTCCCTGGGTAGTTTCTTTGTATACTTTTGACTATACGGGCCGAGTCCGGGATTTACGGGAAATCGCGGGTTTTCGTTTGCCAGCGATTAAACTTCTTTTATTCCGCGTCTCATCAAAAATGAAAACATTTTTGAAAATTACAAGTCTCATGCGTTTTAGTGGTGAAAAAATAATTTAAAAAATCGTTCGGGAAATGAGTTTACTCCCTGGGTAGTTTCTTTGTATACTTTTGACTATACGGGCCTAGTCCGGGATTTACGGGAAATCGCGGGTTTTCGTTTGCCAGCGATTAAACTTCTTTTATTCCGCGTCTAATCAAAAATGAAAACATTTTTGAAAACTACAAGTCTCATGCGTTTTAGTGGTGAAAAGATAATTTAAAAAATCGTTCTGGAAATGAGTGTACTCACAGGGTACTTTCTTTGTATATATATTCGACTATACGGGCCAAGTCCGGGATTTACGGGAAATCGCGGGTTTTCGTTTGCCGGCGATTAAACTTCTTTCATTAAGCGTCTCATCAAAAATGAAAACATTTTTGAAAACTACAAGTCTCATGCGTTTTAGTGGTGAAAAAATAATTTAAAAAATCGTTCGGGAAATGAGTTTGCTCCCTAGATACTTTCTTTGTATACTTTTGGCTATACGGGCCGAGTCCGGGATTTACGGGAATTCGCGGGTTTTCGTTTGCCGGCGATTAAACTTCTTTTATTCAGCGTCTCATCAAAAATGAAAACATTTTTGAAAACTACAAGTCTCATGCGTTTTAGTGGTGAAAAGATAATTTAAAAAATCGTTCTGGAAATGAGTTTACTCGCAGGGTACTTTCTTTGTATACTTTCGACTATACGGGCCGAGTCCGGGATTTACGGGAAATTGCGGGTTTTGGTTTGCCGGCGATTAAACTTCTTTTATTCAGCGTCTCATCAAAAATGAAAACATTTTTGAAAACTACAAGTCTCATGCGTTTTAGTGGTGAAAAGATAATTTAAAAAATCGTTCGGGAAATGAGTTTACTCCCTGGGTAGTTTCTTTGTATACTTTTGACTATACGGGCCGAGTCCGGGATTTACGGGAAATCGCGGGTTTTCGTTTGCCAGCGATTAAACTTCTTTTATTCCGCGTCTCATCAAAAATAAAAACATTTTTGAAAACTACAAGTCTCATGCGTTTTAGTGGTGAAAAGATAATTTAAAAAATCGTTCTGGAAATGAGTTTACTCACAGGGTACTTTCTTTGTATATATTCGACTATACGGGCCAAGCCCGGGATTTACGGGAAATCGCGCGTTTTGGTTTGCCGGCGATTAAACTTCTTTTATTCAGCGTCCCATCAAAAATTAAAACATTTTTGAAAACTACAAGTCTCATGCGTTTTAGTGGTGAAAAGATAATTTAAAAAATCGTTCTGGAAATGAGTTTACTCACAGGGTACTTTCTTTGTATATATTCGACTATACGGGCCAAGCCCGGGATTTACGGGAAATCGCGCGTTTTGGTTTGCCGGCGATTAAACTTCTTTTATTCAGCGTCCCATCAAAAATTAAAACATTTTTGAAAACTACAAGTCTCATGCGTTTTAGTGGTGCAAAAATAATTTAAAAAATCGTTCGGGAAATGAGTTTACTCCCTGGGTAGTTTCTTTGTATACTTTTGACTATACGGGCCGAGTCCGGGATTTACGGGAAATCGCGGGTTTTCGTTTGCCAGCGATTAAACTTCTTTTCTTCCGCGTCTCATCAAAAATGAAAACATTTTGGAAAACTACAAGTCTCATGCGTTTTAGTGGTGAAAAGATAATTTAAAAAATCGTTCTGGAAATGAGTTTACTTACAGGGTACTTTCTTTGTATATATTCGACTATACGGGCCAAGCCCGGGATTTACGGGAAATCGCGCGTTTTCGTTTGCCGGCGATTAAACTTCTTTTATTCAGCGTCCCATCAAAAATTAAAACATTTTTGAAAACTACAAGTCTCATGCCTTCTAGTGGTGAAAAAATAATTTAAAAAAACGTTCGGGAAATTAGTTTACTCCCTTGGTACTTTCTTTGTATACATTTGACTATACGGGCCTAGCTCGGGATATACGGAAAATCGCTAGTTTTCGTTTGCCGGCGATTAAACCTCTTTCATTAGGCGTCTCATCAAAAATGAAAACATTTTTGAAAACTACAAGTCTCATGCGTTTTAGTGGCGAAAAAATAATTTAAAAAATCGTTCTGGAAATGAGTTTACTCCCTGAGTACTTTCTTTGTATACTTTTGACTATACGAGCCGAGTCCGGGATTTACGGGAAATCGTTGTTTTTCGTTTGCCGGCGATTAAACTTCTTTTATTCAGCGTCTCATCAAAAATGAAAACATTTTTGAAAACTACAAGTCTTATGCGTTTTAGTGGTGAAAAAATAATTTAAAAAATCGTTCGGGAAATGAGTTTACTCCCTGGGTAGTTTCTTTGTATACCTTTGGCTATACGGACCGAGTCCGGGATTTACGGGAAATCGCAGGTTTTCGTTTGCCGGCGATTAAACTCCTTTTATTCAGCGTCTCATCAAGAATGAAAACATTTTTGAAAACTACAAGTCTCATGCGTTTTAGTGGTGAAAAGATAATTTAAAAAATCGTTCTGGAAATGAGTTTACTCACAGGGTACTTTCTTTTTAAACATTCGACTATAAGGGACAAGCCCGGGATTTAGGGAAATCGTGGTATTTCGTTTGCCGGCGATTAAACCTCTTTCATTAAGCGTCTCATTAAAAATAAAAACATTTTTGAAAACTACAAGTCTCATTCGTTCTAGCGGTGCAGAAATAATTTGAAAAATCGTTCGGGAAATCAGTTTACTCCCTGGGTACTTTCTTTATATACATTCAACTATACGGGCCAAGCCCGGGATTTACGGGAAATCGCGGGTTTTCGTTTGCCGGCGATTAAACTTCTTTTATTCAGCGTCTCATCAAAAATGAAAACACTTTTGAAAGCTACAAGTCTCACGCGTTTTAGTGGTGAAAAAATAATTTAAAAAATCGTTCTGGAAATGAGTTTACTCACAGGGTACTTTCTTTGCATACATTCGACAATACGGGCCAAGCCCGGGATTTACAGGAAATCGCGGGTTTTCGTTTGCCGGCTATTAAACCACATTCACTAAGCGTCTCATCAAAAATGAAAACATTTCTGAAAACTACAAGTCTCATGGGCTTTAGTGGTGAAATAATAACTTAAAAAATTGTTCGGGAAATGAGTTTACTCCTTGGGTACTTTCTTTGTATACTTTTGACTATACGGGCCAAGCCCGGGATTTACGGCAAACCGCGCGTTTTCGTTTGCCGGCGATTAAACTTCTTTTATTCAGCGTCCCATCAAAAATTAAAACATTTTTGAAAACTACAAGTCTCATGCGTTTTAGTGGTGAAAAAATAATTTAAAAAATCGTTCGGGAAATGAGTTTACTCCTTAGATACTTTCTTTGTATACTTTTGGCTATACGGGCCGAGTCCGGGATTTACGGGAATTCGCTGGTTTTCGTTTGCCGGCGATTAAACTTCTTTTATTCAGCGTCTCATCAAAAATGAAAACATTTTTGAAAACTACAAGTCTCATGCGTTTTAGTGGTGAAAAGATAATTTAAAAAATCGTTCTGGAAATGAGTTTACTCGCAGGGTACTTTCTTTGTATACTTTCGACTATACGGGCCGAGTCCGGGATTTACGGGAAATCGCGTGTTTTCGTTTGGCGGCGATTAAACTTCTTTTATTCAGCGTCTCATTAAAAATGAAAACATTTTTGAAAACTACAAGTCTCATGCGTTTTAGTTGTGAAAAGATAATTTAAAAAATCGTTCGGGAAATGAGTTTACTCCCTGGGTATTTTCTTTGTATACTTTTGACTATACGGGCCGAGTCCCGGATTTACGGGAATTCGCGGGTTTTCGTTTGCCAGCGATTAAACTTCTTTTATTCAGCGTCTCGTCAAAAATGAAAACATTTTGGAAAACTACAAGTCTCATACGCTTTAGTGGTGAAAAGATAATTTAAAAAATCGTTCGGCAAATGAATTTACTCCCTGGGTATTTTCTTTGTATACTTTTGACTAAACGGGCCGAGTCCCGGATTTATGGGAATTCGCGGATTTTCGTTTGCCAGCGATTAAACTTCTTTTATTCAGGGTCTCATCAAAAATGAAAACATTTTTAAAAACTACAAGTCTCATGCGTTTTAGTGGTGAAAAAATAATTTAAAAAATCGTTCGGGAAATGAGTTTACTCACAGGGTACTTTCTTTGTATACATTCGACTATACGGGCCGAGTCCGGGATTTACGGGAATTCGCGGGTTTTTGTTTGCCAGCAATTAAACTTCTTTTATTCAGCGTCTCATCAAAAATGAAAACATTTTTGAAAACTACAAGTCTCATGCGTTTCAGTGGTGAAAAGATAATTTAAGAAATCGTTCTTGAAATGAGTTTACTCACAGGGTACTTTCTTTGTATATACTCGACTATACGGGCCAAGCACGGGATTTACGGGAAATCGCGGGTTTTCGTTTGCCGACGATTAATCTTCTTTTATTCAGCGTCTCATCAAAAATGAAAATATTTTTGAAAACTACAAGTCTCATGCGTTTTAGTGGTGAAAAAATAATTTAAAAAATCGTTCGGGAAATGAGTTTACTCACAGGGTACTTTCTTTTTATACATTCGACTTTACGGGCCGAGTCCGGGATTTACGGGAATTCGCGGGTTTTTGTTTGCCGGCGATTAATCTTCTTTTATTCAGCGTCTCATCAGAAATAAAAACATTTTTAAAAACTACAAATCTCATGCGTTTTAGTGGTGAAAAAATAATTTAAAAAATCGTTCGGGAAATGAGTTTACTCCCTAGATACTTTCTTTGTATATTTTTGGCTATACGGGCCGAGTCCGGGATTTACGGGAATTTGCGGGTTTTCGTTTGCCGGCGATTAAACTTCTTTTATTCAGCGTCTCATCAAAAATGAAAACATTTTTGAAAACTACAAGTCTCATGCGTTTTAGTGGTGAAAAGATAATTTAAAAAATCGTTCTGGAAATGAGTTTACTCGCAGGGTACTTTCTTTGTATACTTTCGACTATACGGGCCGAGTCCGGGATTTACGGGAAATCGCGGGTTTTCGTTTGCCGGCGATTAAACTTCTTTTATTCAGCGTCTCATCAAAAATGAAAACATTTTTGAAAACTACAAGTCTCATGCGTTTTAGTGGTGAAAAGATAATTTAAAAAATCGTTCGGGAAATGAGTTTACTCCCTGGGTTTTTCTTTGTATACTTTTGACTATACGGGCCGAGTCCCGGATTTACGGGAATTCGCGGGTTTTTGTTTGCCGGCGATTAAACTTTTTTTATTCAGCGTGTCATCAAAAATGAAAACATTTTTGAAAACTAAAAGTCTCATGCGTTTAAGTGGTGAAAAGATAATTTAAAAAATCGTTCGGGAAATGAGTTTACTTCCTAGATACTTTTTTGTATACTTTTGGCTATACGGGCCGAGTCCGGGATTTACGGGAATTCGCGGGTTTTCGTTTGCCGGCGATTAAACTTCTTTTATTCAGCGTCTCATCAAAAATGAAAACATTTTTGAAAACTACAAGTCTCATGCGTTTAAGTGGTGAAAAGATAATTTAAAAAATCGTTCTGGAAATGAGTTTACTCGCAGGGTACTTTCTTTGTATACTTTTGACTATACGGGCCGAGTCCGGGATTTACGGGAAATCGCGGGTTTTCGTTTGCCGGCGATTAAACTTCTTTTATTCAGCGTCTCATCAAAAATGAAAACATTTTTGAAAACTACAAGTCTCCTGCGTTTTAGTGGTGAAAAGATAATTTAAAAAATCGTTCGGGAAATGAGTTTACTCCCTGGGTTTTTCTTTGTATACTTTTGACTATACGGGCCGAGTCCCGGATTAACGGGAATTCGCGGGTTTTCGTTTGCCAGCGATTAAACTTCTTTTATTCAGCGTCTCATCAAAAATGAAAACATTTTTGAAAACTACAAGTCTCATGCGTTTTAGTGGTGAAAAAATAATTTAAAAAATCGTTCGGGAAATGAGTTTACTCACAGGGTTCTTTCTTTGTATACATTCGACTATACGGGCCGAGTCCGGGATTTACGGGAATTCGCGGGTTTTTGTTTGCCGGCGATTAAACTTCTTTTACTCAGCGTCTCATCAAAAATGAAAACATTTTTGAAAACTACAAGTCTCATGCGTTTTAGTGGTGAAAAAATAAATTATAAAATTGTTCTGGAAATGAGTTTACTCACAGGGTACTTTCTTTGTATACTTTCAACTATACGGGCCGAGTCCGGGATTTACGGGAATTCGCGGGTTTTTGTTTGCCGGCGATTAAACTTTTTTTATTCAGCGTGTCATCAAAAATGAAAACATTTTTGAAAACTAAAAGTCTCATGCGTTTTAGTGGTGAAAAGATAATTTAAAAAATCGTTCGGGAAATGAGTTTACTTCCTAGATACTTTTTTGTATACTTTTGGCTATACGGGCCGAGTCCGGGATTTACGGGAATTCGCGGGTTTTCGTTTGCCGGCGATTAAACTTCTTTTATTCAGCGTCTCATCAAAAATGAAAACATTTTTGAAAACTACAAGTCTCATGCGTTTAAGTGGTGAAAAGATAATTTAAAAAATCGTTCTGGAAATGAGTTTACTCGCAGGGTACTTTCTTTGTATACTTTTGACTATACGGGCCGAGTCCGGGATTTACGGGAAATCGCGGGTTTTCGTTTGCCGGCGATTAAACTTCTTTTATTCAGCGTCTCATCAAAAATGAAAACATTTTTGAAAACTACAAGTCTCATGCGTTTTAGTGGTGAAAAGATAATTTAAAAAATCGTTCGGGAAATGAGTTTACTCCCTGGGTTTTTCTTTGTATACTTTTGACTATACGGGCCGAGTCCCGGATTTACGGGAATTCGCGGGTTTTCGTTTGCCAGCGATTAAACTTCTTTTATTCAGCGTCTCATCAAAAATGAAAACATTTTTGAAAACTACAAGTCTCATGCGTTTTAGTGGTGAAAAAATAATTTAAAAAATCGTTCGGGAAATGAGTTTACTCACAGGGTTCTTTCTTTGTATACATTCGACTATACGGGCCGAGTCCGGGATTTACGGGAATTCGCGGGTTTTTGTTTGCCGGCAATTAAACTTCTTTTATTCAGCGTCTCATCAAAAATGAAAACATTTTTGAAAACTACAAGTCTCATGCGTTTTAGTGGTGAAAAGATAAATTAAAAAATTGTTCTGGAAATGAGTTTACTCACAGGGTACTTTCTTTGTATACTTTCAACTATACGGGCCGAGTCCGGGATTTACGGGAATTCGCGGGTTTTTGTTTGCCGGCGATTAAACTTTTTTTATTCAGCGTGTCATCAAAAATGAAAACATTTTTGAAAACTAAAAGTCTCATGCGTTTTAGTGGTGAAAAGATAATTTAAAAAATCGTTCGGGAAATGAGTTTACTTCCTAGATACTTTTTTGTATACTTTTGGCTATACGGGCCGAGTCCGGGATTTACGGGAATTCGCGGGTTTTTGTTTGCCGGCGATTAAACTTCTTTTATTCAGCGTCTCATCAAAAATGAAAACATTTTTGAAAACTACAAGTCTCATGCGTTTTAGTGGTGAAAAGATAAATTAAAAAATTGTTCTGGAAATGAGTTTACTCACAGGGTACTTTCTTTGTATACTTTCAACTATACGGGCCGAGTCCGGGATTTACGGGAATTCGCGGGTTTTTGTTTGCCGGCGATTAAACTTTTTTTATTCAGCGTGTCATCAAAAATGAAAACATTTTTGAAAACTAAAAGTCTCATGCGTTTTAGTGGTGAAAAGATAATTTAAAAAATCGTTCGGGAAATGAGTTTACTTCCTAGATACTTTTTTGTATACTTTTGGCTATACGGGCCGAGTCCGGGATTTACGGGAATTCGCGGGTTTTCGTTTGCCGGCGATTAAACTTCTTTTATTCAGCGTCTCATCAAAAATGAAAACATTTTTGAAAACTACAAGTCTCATGCATTTAAGTGGTGAAAAGATAATTTAAAAAATCGTTCTGGAAATGAGTTTACTCGCAGGGTACTTTCTTTGTATACTTTCGACTATAGGGACCGAGTCCGGGATTTACGGGAAATCGCGGGTTTTCGTTTGCCGGCGATTAAAATTCTTTTATTCAGCGTGTCATCAAAAATGAAAACATTTTTGAAAACTAAAAGTCTCATGCGTTTTAGTGGTGAAAAGATAATTTAAAAAATCGTTCGGGAAATGAGTTTACTTCCTAGATACTTTTTTGTATACTTTTGGCTATACGGGCCGAGTCCGGGATTTACGGGAATTCGCGGGTTTTCGTTTGCCGGCGATTAAACTTCTTTTATTCAGCGTCTCATCAAAAATGAAAACATTTTTGAAAACTACAAGTCTCATGCATTTAAGTGGTGAAAAGATAATTTAAAAAATCGTTCTGGAAATGAGTTTACTCGCAGGGTACTTTCTTTGTATACTTTCGACTATAGGGACCGAGTCCGGGATTTACGGGAAATCGCGGGTTTTCGTTTGCCGGCGATTAAAATTCTTTTATTCAGCGTCTCATCAAAAATGAAAACATTTTTGAAAACTACAAGTCTCATGAGTTTTAGTGGTGAAAAGATAATTTAAAAAATCGTTCTTGAAATGAGTTTACTCACAGGGTACTTTCTTTGTATATACTCGACTATACGGACCAAGCACGGGATTTACGGGAAATCGCGGGTTTTCGTTTGCCGACGATTAAACTTCTTTTATTCAGCGTCTCATCAAAAATGAAAACATTTTTGAAAACTACAAGTCTCATGCGTTTTAGTGGTGAAAAGATAATTTAAAAAATCGTTCTTGAAATGAGTTTACTCACAGGGTACTTTCTTTGTATATACTCGACTATACGGACCAAGCACGGGATTTACGGGAATTCGCGGGTTTTTGTTTGCCGGCAATTAAACTTCTTTTATTCAGCGTCTCATCAAAAATGAAAACATTTTTGAAAACTACAAGTCTCATGCGTTTTAGTGGCGAAAAAATAATTTAAAAAATCGTTCTGGAAATGAGTTTACTCCCTGAGTACTTTCTTTGTATACTTTTGACTATACGAGCCGAGTCCGGGATTTACGGGAAATCGTTGTTTTTCGTTTGCCGGCGATTAAACTTCTTTTATTCAGCGTCTCATCAAAAATGAAAACATTTTTGAAAACTACAAGTCTTATGCGTTTTAGTGGTGAAAAAATAATTTAAAAAATCGTTCGGGAAATGAGTTTACTCCCTGGGTAGTTTCTTTGTATACCTTTGGCTATACGGACCGAGTCCGGGATTTACGGGAAATCGCAGGTTTTCGTTTGCCGGCGATTAAACTCCTTTTATTCAGCGTCTCATCAAGAATGAAAACATTTTTGAAAACTACAAGTCTCATGCGTTTTAGTGGTGAAAAGATAATTTAAAAAATCGTTCTGGAAATGAGTTTACTCACAGGGTACTTTCTTTTTAAACATTCGACTATAAGGGACAAGCCCGGGATTTAGGGAAATCGTGGTATTTCGTTTGCCGGCGATTAAACCTCTTTCATTAAGCGTCTCATTAAAAATAAAAACATTTTTGAAAACTACAAGTCTCATTCGTTCTAGCGGTGCAGAAATAATTTGAAAAATCGTTCGGGAAATCAGTTTACTCCCTGGGTACTTTCTTTATATACATTCAACTATACGGGCCAAGCCCGGGATTTACGGGAAATCGCGGGTTTTCGTTTGCCGGCGATTAAACTTCTTTTATTCAGCGTCTCATCAAAAATGAAAACACTTTTGAAAACTACAAGTCTCACGCGTTTTAGTGGTGAAAAAATAATTTAAAAAATCGTTCTGGAAATGAGTTTACTCACAGGGTACTTTCTTTGCATACATTCGACAATACGGGCCAAGCCCGGGATTTACAGGAAATCGCGGGTTTTCGTTTGCCGGCTATTAAACCACATTCACTAAGCGTCTCATCAAAAATGAAAACATTTCTGAAAACTACAAGTCTCATGGGCTTTAGTGGTGAAATAATAACTTAAAAAATCGTTCGGGAAATGAGTTTACTCCTTGGGTACTTTCTTTGTATACTTTTGACTATACGGGCCAAGCCCGGGATTTACGGCAAACCGCGCGTTTTCGTTTGCCGGCGATTAAACTTCTTTTATTCAGCGTCCCATCAAAAATTAAAACATTTTTGAAAACTACAAGTCTCATGCGTTTTAGTGGTGAAAAAATAATTTAAAAAATCGTTCGGGAAATGAGTTTACTCCTTAGATACTTTCTTTGTATACTTTTGGCTATACGGGCCGAGTCCGGGATTTACGGGAATTCGCTGGTTTTCGTTTGCCGGCGATTAAACTTCTTTTATTCAGCGTCTCATCAAAAATGAAAACATTTTTGAAAACTACAAGTCTCATGCGTTTTAGTGGTGAAAAGATAATTTAAAAAATCGTTCTGGAAATGAGTTTACTCGCAGGGTACTTTCTTTGTATACTTTCGACTATACGGGCCGAGTCCGGGATTTACGGGAAATCGCGTGTTTTCGTTTGGCGGCGATTAAACTTCTTTTATTCAGCGTCTCATTAAAAATGAAAACATTTTTGAAAACTACAAGTCTCATGCGTTTTAGTTGTGAAAAGATAATTTAAAAAATCGTTCGGGAAATGAGTTTACTCCCTGGGTATTTTCTTTGTATACTTTTGACTATACGGGCCGAGTCCCGGATTTACGGGAATTCGCGGGTTTTCGTTTGCCAGCGATTAAACTTCTTTTATTCAGCGTCTCGTCAAAAATGAAAACATTTTGGAAAACTACAAGTCTCATACGCTTTAGTGGTGAAAAGATAATTTAAAAAATCGTTCGGCAAATGAATTTACTCCCTGGGTATTTTCTTTGTATACTTTTGACTAAACGGGCCGAGTCCCGGATTTATGGGAATTCGCGGATTTTCGTTTGCCAGCGATTAAACTTCTTTTATTCAGGGTCTCATCAAAAATGAAAACATTTTTAAAAACTACAAGTCTCATGCGTTTTAGTGGTGAAAAAATAATTTAAAAAATCGTTCGGGAAATGAGTTTACTCACAGGGTACTTTCTTTGTATACATTCGACTATACGGGCCGAGTCCGGGATTTACGGGAATTCGCGGGTTTTTGTTTGCCAGCAATTAAACTTCTTTTATTCAGCGTCTCATCAAAAATGAAAACATTTTTGAAAACTACAAGTCTCATGCGTTTCAGTGGTGAAAAGATAATTTAAGAAATCGTTCTTGAAATGAGTTTACTCACAGGGTACTTTCTTTGTATATACTCGACTATACGGGCCAAGCACGGGATTTACGGGAAATCGCGGGTTTTCGTTTGCCGACGATTAATCTTCTTTTATTCAGCGTCTCATCAAAAATGAAAATATTTTTGAAAACTACAAGTCTCATGCGTTTTAGTGGTGAAAAAATAATTTAAAAAATCGTTCGGGAAATGAGTTTACTCACAGGGTACTTTCTTTTTATACATTCGACTTTACGGGCCGAGTCCGGGATTTACGGGAATTCGCGGGTTTTTGTTTGCCGGCGATTAATCTTCTTTTATTCAGCGTCTCATCAGAAATAAAAACATTTTTAAAAACTACAAATCTCATGCGTTTTAGTGGTGAAAAAATAATTTAAAAAATCGTTCGGGAAATGAGTTTACTCCCTAGATACTTTCTTTGTATATTTTTGGCTATACGGGCCGAGTCCGGGATTTACGGGAATTTGCGGGTTTTCGTTTGCCGGCGATTAAACTTCTTTTATTCAGCGTCTCATCAAAAATGAAAACATTTTTGAAAACTACAAGTCTCATGCGTTTTAGTGGTGAAAAGATAATTTAAAAAATCGTTCTGGAAATGAGTTTACTCGCAGGGTACTTTCTTTGTATACTTTCGAATATACGGGCCGAGTCCGGGATTTACGGGAAATCGCGGGTTTTCGTTTGCCGGCGATTAAACTTCTTTTATTCAGCGTCTCATCAAAAATGAAAACATTTTTGAAAACTACAAGTCTCATGCGTTTTAGTGGTGAAAAGATAATTTAAAAAATCGTTCGGGAAATGAGTTTACTCCCTGGGTTTTTCTTTGTATACTTTTGACTATACGGGCCGAGTCCCGGATTTACGGGAATTCGCGGGTTTTTGTTTGCCGGCGATTAAACTTTTTTTATTCAGCGTGTCATCAAAAATGAAAACATTTTTGAAAACTAAAAGTCTCATGCGTTTAAGTGGTGAAAAGATAATTTAAAAAATCGTTCGGGAAATGAGTTTACTTCCTAGATACTTTTTTGTATACTTTTGGCTATACGGGCCGAGTCCGGGATTTACGGGAATTCGCGGGTTTTCGTTTGCCGGCGATTAAACTTCTTTTATTCAGCGTCTCATCAAAAATGAAAACATTTTTGAAAACTACAAGTCTCATGCGTTTAAGTGGTGAAAAGATAATTTAAAAAATCGTTCTGGAAATGAGTTTACTCGCAGGGTACTTTCTTTGTATACTTTTGACTATACGGGCCGAGTCCGGGATTTACGGGAAATCGCGGGTTTTCGTTTGCCGGCGATTAAACTTCTTTTATTCAGCGTCTCATCAAAAATGAAAACATTTTTGAAAACTACAAGTCTCCTGCGTTTTAGTGGTGAAAAGATAATTTAAAAAATCGTTCGGGAAATGAGTTTACTCCCTGGGTTTTTCTTTGTATACTTTTGACTATACGGGCCGAGTCCCGGATTAACGGGAATTCGCGGGTTTTCGTTTGCCAGCGATTAAACTTCTTTTATTCAGCGTCTCATCAAAAATGAAAACATTTTTGAAAACTACAAGTCTCATGCGTTTTAGTGGTGAAAAAATAATTTAAAAAATCGTTCGGGAAATGAGTTTACTCACAGGGTTCTTTCTTTGTATACATTCGACTATACGGGCCGAGTCCGGGATTTACGGGAATTCGCGGGTTTTTGTTTGCCGGCGATTAAACTTCTTTTACTCAGCGTCTCATCAAAAATGAAAACATTTTTGAAAACTACAAGTCTCATGCGTTTTAGTGGTGAAAAGATAAATTATAAAATTGTTCTGGAAATGAGTTTACTCACAGGGTACTTTCTTTGTATACTTTCAACTATACGGGCCGAGTCCGGGATTTACGGGAATTCGCGGGTTTTTGTTTGCCGGCGATTAAACTTTTTTTATTCAGCGTGTCATCAAAAATGAAAACATTTTTGAAAACTAAATGTCTCATGCGTTTTAGTGGTGAAAAGATAATTTAAAAAATCGTTCGGGAAATGAGTTTACTTCCTAGATACTTTTTTGTATACTTTTGGCTATACGGGCCGAGTCCGGGATTTACGGGAATTCGCGGGTTTTCGTTTGCCGGCGATTAAACTTCTTTTATTCAGCGTCTCATCAAAAATGAAAACATTTTTGAAAACTACAAGTCTCATGCGTTTAAGTGGTGAAAAGATAATTTAAAAAATCGTTCTGGAAATGAGTTTACTCGCAGGGTACTTTCTTTGTATACTTTTGACTATACGGGCCGAGTCCGGGATTTACGGGAAATCGCGGGTTTTCGTTTGCCGGCGATTAAACTTCTTTTATTCAGCGTCTCATCAAAAATGAAAACATTTTTGAAAACTACAAGTCTCATGCGTTTTAGTGGTGAAAAGATAATTTAAAAAATCGTTCGGGAAATGAGTTTACTCCCTGGGTTTTTCTTTGTATACTTTTGACTATACGGGCCGAGTCCCGGATTTACGGGAATTCGCGGGTTTTCGTTTGCCAGCGATTAAACTTCTTTTATTCAGCGTCTCATCAAAAATGAAAACATTTTTGAAAACTACAAGTCTCATGCGTTTTAGTGGTGAAAAAATAATTTAAAAAATCGTTCGGGAAATGAGTTTACTCACAGGGTTCTTTCTTTGTATACATTCGACTATACGGGCCGAGTCCGGGATTTACGGGAATTCGCGGGTTTTTGTTTGCCGGCAATTAAACTTCTTTTATTCAGCGTCTCATCAAAAATGAAAACATTTTTGAAAACTACAAGTCTCATGCGTTTTAGTGGTGAAAAGATAAATTAAAAAATTGTTCTGGAAATGAGTTTACTCACAGGGTACTTTCTTTGTATACTTTCAACTATACGGGCCGAGTCCGGGATTTACGGGAATTCGCGGGTTTTTGTTTGCCGGCGATTAAACTTTTTTTATTCAGCGTGTCATCAAAAATGAAAACATTTTTGAAAACTAAAAGTCTCATGCGTTTTAGTGGTGAAAAGATAATTTAAAAAATCGTTCGGGAAATGAGTTTACTTCCTAGATACTTTTTTGTATACTTTTGGCTATACGGGCCGAGTCCGGGATTTACGGGAATTCGCGGGTTTTTGTTTGCCGGCGATTAAACTTCTTTTATTCAGCGTCTCATCAAAAATGAAAACATTTTTGAAAACTACAAGTCTCATGCGTTTTAGTGGTGAAAAGATAAATTAAAAAATTGTTCTGGAAATGAGTTTACTCACAGGGTACTTTCTTTGTATACTTTCAACTATACGGGCCGAGTCCGGGATTTACGGGAAATCGCGGGTTTTTGTTTGCCGGCGATTAAACTTTTTTTATTCAGCGTGTCATCAAAAATGAAAACATTTTTGAAAACTAAAAGTCTCATGCGTTTTAGTGGTGAAAAGATAATTTAAAAAATCGTTCGGGAAATGAGTTTACTTCCTAGATACTTTTTTGTATACTTTTGGCTATACGGGCCGAGTCCGGGATTTACGGGAATTCGCGGGTTTTCGTTTGCCGGCGATTAAACTTCTTTTATTCAGCGTCTCATCAAAAATGAAAACATTTTTGAAAACTACAAGTCTCATGCATTTAAGTGGTGAAAAGATAATTTAAAAAATCGTTCTGGAAATGAGTTTACTCGCAGGGTACTTTCTTTGTATACTTTCGACTATAGGGACCGAGTCCGGGATTTACGGGAAATCGCGGGTTTTCGTTTGCCGGCGATTAAAATTCTTTTATTCAGCGTGTCATCAAAAATGAAAACATTTTTGAAAACTAAAAGTCTCATGCGTTTTAGTGGTGAAAAGATAATTTAAAAAATCGTTCGGGAAATGAGTTTACTTCCTAGATACTTTTTTGTATACTTTTGGCTATACGGGCCGAGTCCGGGATTTACGGGAATTCGCGGGTTTTCGTTTGCCGGCGATTAAACTTCTTTTATTCAGCGTCTCATCAAAAATGAAAACATTTTTGAAAACTACAAGTCTCATGCATTTAAGTGGTGAAAAGATAATTTAAAAAATCGTTCTGGAAATGAGTTTACTCGCAGGGTACTTTCTTTGTATACTTTCGACTATAGGGACCGAGTCCGGGATTTACGGGAAATCGCGGGTTTTCGTTTGCCGGCGATTAAAATTCTTTTATTCAGCGTCTCATCAAAAATGAAAACATTTTTGAAAACTACAAGTCTCATGAGTTTTAGTGGTGAAAAGATAATTTAAAAAATCGTTCTTGAAATGAGTTTACTCACAGGGTACTTTCTTTGTATATACTCGACTATACGGACCAAGCACGGGATTTACGGGAAATCGCGGGTTTTCGTTTGCCGACGATTAAACTTCTTTTATTCAGCGTCTCATCAAAAATGAAAACATTTTTGAAAACTACAAGTCTCATGCGTTTTAGTGGTGAAAAGATAATTTAAAAAATCGTTCTTGAAATGAGTTTACTCACAGGGTACTTTCTTTGTATATACTCGACTATACGGACCAAGCACGGGATTTACGGGAATTCGCGGGTTTTTGTTTGCCGGCAATTAAACTTCTTTTATTCAGCGTCTCATCAAAAATGAAAACATTTTTGAAAACTACAAGTCTCATGCGTTTTAGTGGTGAAAAGATAATTTAAAAAATCGTTCTTGAAATGAGTTTACTCACAGGGTACTTTCTTTGTATATACTCTACTATACGGGCCAAGCACGGGATTTACGGGAATTCGCGGGTTTTTGTTTGCCGGCGATTAAACTTCTTTTATTCAGCGTCTCATCAAAAATGGAAACATTTTTGAAAACTACAAGTCTCATGCGTTTTAGTGGTGAAAAGATAATTTTAAAAATTGTTCTGGAAATGAGTTTACTCCCTGAGTACTTTCTTTGTATACTTTTGACTATACGAGCCGAGTCCGGGATTTACGGAAAATCGCGAGTTTTCGTTTGCCAGCGATTAAACTTCTTTTATTCAGCGTCCCATCAAAAATTAAAACATTTTTGAAAACTACAAGTCTCATGCGTTTTAGTGGTGAAAAAATAATTTAAAAAATCGTTCGGGAAATGAGTTTACTCCCTGGGTAGTTTCTTTGTATACTTTTGACTATACGGGCCGAGTCCGGCATTTACGGGAAATCGCGGGTTTTCGTTTGCCAGCGATTAAACTTCTTTTATTCCGCGTCTCATCAAAAATGAGAACATTTTTGAAAACTACAAGTCTCATGCGTTTTAGTGGTGAAAAGATAATTTAAAAAATCGTCCTGGAAATGAGTTTACTCACAGGGTACTTTCTTTGTATATATTTGACTATACGGGCCAAGCCCGGGATTTACGGGAAATCGCGCGTTTTCGTTTGCCGGCGATTAAACTTCTTTTATTCAGCGTCCCATTAAAAATTAAAACATTTTTAAAAACTACAAGTCTCATGCGCTTTAGTGGTGAAAAGATAATTTAAAAAATCGTTCGGGAAATGAGTTTACTCCCTGGGTATATGCTTTGTATACTTTTGACTAAACGGGCCGAGTCCCGGATTTACGGGAATCGCGGATTTTGGTTTGCCAGCGATTAAACTTCTTTTATTCAGCGTCTCATCAAAAATGAAAACATTTTTGAAAACTTCAAGTCTCATGCGTTTTAGTGGTGAAAAGATAATTTAAAAAATCGTTCAGGAAATGAGTTTACTCCCTAGATACTTTCTTTGTATACTTTTGGCTATACGGGCCGAGTCCGGGATTTAAGGGAATTCGCGGGTTTTCGTTTGCCGGCGATTAAACTTCTTTTATTCAGCGTCTCATCAAAAATGAAAACATTTTTGAAAACTACAGGTCTCATGCGTTTTAGTGGTGAAAAGATAATTTAAAAAAACGTTCTGGAAATGAGTTTACTCGCACGGTACTTTCTTTGTATACTTTCGACTATACGGGTCGAGACCGGGATTTACGGGAAATCGCAGGTTTTCGTTTGCCGGCGATTAAACTTCTTTTATTCAGCGTCTCATCAAAAATGAAAACATTTCTGAAAACTACAAGTCTCATACGCTTTGGTTGGGAAAAAATAATTTAAAAAATCGTTCGGGAAATGAGTTTACTCCCTGGGTATTTTCTTTGTATACTTTTGACTATACGGGCCGAGTCCCAGATTTACGGGAATTCGCGGGTTTTCGTTTGCCAGCGATTAAACTTCTTTTATTCAGCGTCTCATCAAAAATGAAAACATTTTTGAAAACTACAAGTGTCATGCGTTTTAGGCGTGAAAAGATAATTTAAAAAATCGTTCTTGAAATGAGTTTTCTCACAGGGTACTTTCTTTGTATATACTCGACTATACGGGCCAAGCACGGGATTTACGGGAAATCGCGGGTTTTCGTTTGCCGGCGATTAAACTTCTTTTATTCAGCGTCTCATCAAAAATGAAAACATTTTTGAAAACTACAAGTCTCATGCGTTTTAGTGGTGAAAAAATAATTTAAAAAATCGTTCGGGAAATGAGTTTACTCACAGGGTACTTTCTTTGTATACATTCGACTATACGGGCCGAGTCCGGGATTTACGGGAAATCGCGGGTTTTCGTTTGCCGGCGAATAAACTTCTTTTATTCAGCGTCTCATCAAAAATGAAAACATTTTTGAAAACTACAAGTCTCATACGCTTTAGTGGTGAAAAAATAATTTAAAAAATCGTTCGGGAAATGAGTTTACTCCCTGGGTATTTTCTTTGTATACTTTTGACTATACGGGCCGAGTCCCGGATTTACGGGAATTCGCGGGTTTTCGTTTGCCAGCGATTAAACTTCTTTTATTCAGCGTCTCATCAAAAATGAAAACATTTTTGAAAACTACAAATCTCATGCGTTTTAGGCGTGAAAAGATAATTTAAAAAATCGTTCTTGAAATGAGTTTACTCACAGGGTACTTTCTTTGTATATACTCGACTATACGGGCCAAGCACGGGATTTACGGGAAATCGCGGGTTTTCGTTTGCCGGCGATTAAACTTCTTTTATTCAGCGTCTCATCAAAAATGAAAACATTTTTGAAAACTACAAATCTCATGCGTTTTAGTGGTGAAAAAATAATTTAAAAAATCGTTCGGAAAATGAGTTTACTCACAGGGTACTTTCTTTGTATACATTCGACTATACGGGCCGAGTCCGAGATTTACGGGAATTCGCGGGTTTTTGTTTGCCGGCGATTAAACTTCTTTTATTCAGCGTCTCATCAAAAATGAAAACATTTTTGAAAACTACAAGTCTCATGCGTTTTAGTGGTGAAAAGATAATTTAAAAAATCGTTCTTCAAATGAGTTTACTCACAGGGTACTTTCTTTGTATATACTCGACTATACGGGCCAAGCACGGGATTTACGGGAATTCGCGGGTTTTTGTTTGCCGGCGATTAAACTTCTTTTATTCAGCGTCTCATCAAAAATGAAAACATTTTTAAAAACTACAAGTCTCATGCGTTTTAGTGGTGAAAAGATAATTTAAAAAATCGTTCTTGAAATGAGTTTACTCACAGGGTACTTTCTTTGTATATACTCGACTATACGGGCCAAGCACGGGATTTACGGGAAATCTCGGGTTTTCGTTTGCCGGCGATTAAACTTCTTTTATTCAGCGTCTCATCAAAAATGAAAACATTTTTGAAAACTACAAGTCTCATGCGTTTTAGTGGTGAAAAAATAATTTAAAAAATCGTTCGGGAAATGAGTTTACTCCCCAGGTATTTTCTTTGTACACTTTTGACTAAACAGGCCGAGTCCCGGATTTACGGGAATCGCGGATTTTTGTTTGCCAGCGATTAAACTTCTTTTATTCAGCGTCTCATCAAAAATGAAAACATTTTTGAAAACTAAAAGTCTCATGCGTTTTAGTGGTGAAAAAATAATTTAAAAAATCGTTCGGGAAATGAGTTTACTCACAGGGTACTTTCTTTGTATACATTCGACTATACGGGCCGAGTCCGGGATTTACGGGAATTCGCGGGTTTTTGTTTGCCGGCGATTAAACTTCTTTTATTCAGCGTCTCATCAAAAATGAAAACATTTTTGAAAACTACAAGTCTCATGCGTTTTGGTGGTGAAAAGATAATTTAAAAAATCGTTCTTGAAATGAGTTTACTCACAGGGTACTTTCTTTGTATATACTCGACTATACGGGCCAAGCACGGGATTTACGGGAATTCGCGGGTTTTTGTTTGCCGGCGATTAAACTTCTTTTATTCAGCGTCTCATCAAAAATGAAAACATTTTTGAAAACTACAAGTCTCATGCGTTTTAGTGGTGAAAAAATAATTTAAAAAATCGTTCGGGAAATGAGTTTACTCCCTGGGTATTTTCTTTGTACACTTTTGACTAAACGGGCCGAGTCCCGGATTTACGGGAATCGCGGATTTTTGTTTGCCAGCGATTAAACTTCTTTTATTCAGCGTCTCATCAAAAATGAAAACATTTTTGAAAACTAAAAGTCTCATGCGTTTTAGTGGTGAAAAAATAATTTAAAAAATCGTTCGGGAAATGAGTTTACTCACAGGGTACTTTCTTTGTATACATTCGACTATACGGGCCGAGTCCGGGATTTACGGGAATTCGCGGGTTTTTGTTTGCCGGCGATTAAACTTCTTTTATTCAGCGTCTCATCAAAAATGAAAACATTTTTGAAAACTACCAGTCTCATGCGTTTTGGTGGTGAAAAGATAATTTAAAAAATCGTTCTTGAAATGAGTTTACTCACAGGGTACTTTCTTTGTATATACTCGACTATACGGGCCAAGCACGGGATTTACGGGAATTCGCGGGTTTTTGTTTGCCGGCGATTAAACTTCTTTTATTCAGCGTCTCATCAAAAATGAAAACATTTTTGAAAACTACAAGTCTCATGCGTTTTAGTGGTGAAAAGATAATTTTAAAAATTGTTCTGGAAATGAGTTTACTCCCTGAGTACTTTCTTTGTATACTTTTGACTATACGAGCCGAGTCCGGGATTTACGGGAAATCGCGAGTTTTCGTTTGCCAGCGATTAAACTTCTTTTATTCCGCGTCTCATCAAAAATGAAAACATTTTTGAAAACTACAAGTCTCATGCGTTTTAGTGGTGAAAAAATAATTTAAAAAATCGTTCGGGAAATGAGTTTACTCCCTGGGTATTTTCTTTGTACACTTTTGACTAAACGGGCCGAGTCCCGGATTTACGGGAATCGCGGATTTTTGTTTGCCAGCGATTAAACTTCTTTTATTCAGCGTCCCATCAAAAATTAAAACATTTTTGAAAACTACAAGTCTCATGCGTTTTAGTGGTGAAAAAATAATTTAAAAAATCGTTCGGGAAATGAGTTTACTCCCTGGGTAGTTTCTTTGTATACTTTTGACTATACGGGCCGAGTCCGGGATTTACGGGAAATCGCGGGTTTTCGTTTGCCAGCGATTAAACTTCTTTTATTCCGCGTCTCATCAAAAATGAGAACATTTTTGAAAACTACAAGTCTCATGCGTTTTAGTGGTGAAAAGATAATTTAAAAAATCGTTCTGGAAATGAGTTTACTCACAGGGTACTTTCTTTGTATATAATTGACTATACGGGCCAAGCCCGGGATTTACGGGAAATCGCGCGTTTTCGTTTGCCGGCGATTAAACTTCTTTTATTCAGCGTCCCATCAAAAAATAAAACATTTTTAAAAACTACAAGTCTCATGCGCTTTAGTGGTGAAAAGATAATTTAAAAAATCGTTCGGGAAATGAGTTTACTCCCTGGGTAGTTTCTTTGTATACTTTTGACTATACGGGCCGAGTCCGGGATTTACGGGAAATCGCGGGTTTTCGTTTGCCAGCGATTAAACTTCTTTTATTCCGCGTCTCATCAAAAATGAGAACATTTTTGAAAACTACAAGTCTCATGCGTTTTAGTGGTGAAAAGATAATTTAAAAAATCGTTCTGGAAATGAGTTTACTCACAGGGTACTTTCTTTGTATATATTTGACTATACGGGCCAAGCCCGGGATTTACGGGAAATCGCGCGTTTTCGTTTGCCGGCGATTAAACTTCTTTTATTCAGCGTCCCATCAAAAAATAAAACATTTTTAAAAACTACAAGTCTCATGCGCTTTAGTGGTGAAAAGATAATTTAAAAAATCGTTCGGGAAATGAGTTTACTCCCTGGGTATTTTCTTTGTATACTTTTGACTAAACGGGCCGAGTCCCGGATTTACGGGAATTGCGGATTTTCGTTTGCCAGCGATTAAACTTCTTTTATTCAGCGTCTCATCAAAAATGAAAACATTTTTCAAAACTACAAGTCTCATGCGTTTTAGTGGTGAAAAAATAATTTAAAAAATCGTTCGGGAAATGAGTTTACTCACAGGGTACTTTCTTTGTATACATTCGACTATACGGGCCGAGTCCGGGATTTACGGGAATTCGCGGGTTTTTGTTTGCCGGCGATTAAACTTTTTTTATTCAGCGTCTCATCAAAAATGAAAACATTTTTCAAAACTACAAGTCTCATGCGTTTTAGTGGTGAAAAGATACTTTAAAAAATCGTTCAGGAAATAAGTTTACTCCCTAGATTCTTTCTTTGTATACTTTTGGCTATACGGGCCGAGTCCGGGATTTAAGGGAATTCGCGGGTTTTCGTTTGCCGGCGATTAAACTTCTTTTATTCAGCGTCTCATCAAAAATGAAAACATTTTTGAAAACTACAGGTCTCATGCGTTTTAGGCGTGAAAAGATAATTTAAAAAATCGTTCTTGAAATGAGTTTACTCACAGGGTACTTTCTTTGTATATACTCGACTATACGGGCCAAGCACGGGATTTACGGGAAATCGCGGGTTTTCGTTTGCCGGCGATTAAACTTCTTTTATTCAGCGTCTCATCAAAAATGAAAACATTTTTGAAAACTACAAGTCTCATGCGTTTTAGTGGTGAAAAAATAATTTAAAAAATCGTTCGGAAAATGAGTTTACTCACAGGGTACTTTCTTTGTATACATTTGACTATACGGGCCGAGTCCGAGATTTACTTGAATTCGCGGGTTTTTGTTTGCCGGCAATTAAACTTCTTTTATTCAGCGTCTCATCAAAAATGAAAACATTTTTGAAAACTACAAGTCTCATGCGTTTTAGTGGTGAAAAGATAATTTAAAAAATCGTTCTTGAAATGAGTTTACTCACAGGGTACTTTCTTTCTATATACTCGACTATACGGGCCAAGCACGGGATTTACGGGAAATCTCGGGTTTTCGTTTGCCGGCGATTAAACTTCTTTTATTCAGCGTCTCATCAAAAATGAAAACATTTTTGAAAACTACAAGTCTCATGCGTTTTAGTGGTGAAAAGATAATTTAAAAAATCGTTCGGGAAATGAGTTTACTCCCTGGGTATTTTCTTTGTATACTTTTGACTAAACGGGCCGGGTCCCGGATTTACGGGAATCGCGGATTTTTGTTTGCCAGCGATTAAACTTCTTTTATTCAGCGTCTCATCAAAAATGAAAACATTTTTGAAAACTAAAAGTCTCATGCGTTTTAGTGGTGAAAAGATAATTTAAAAAATCGTTCGGGAAATGAGTTTACTTCCTAGACACTTTCTTTGTATACTTTTGGCTATACGGGCCGAGTCCGGGATTTACGGGAATTCGCGGGTTTTCGTTTGCCGGCGATTAAACTTCTTTTATTCAGCGTCTCATCAAAAATGAAAACATTTTTGAAAACTACAAGTCTCATGCGTTTAAGTGGTGAAAAGATAATTTAAAAAATCGTTCTGGAAATGAGTTTACTCGCAGGGTACTTTCTTTGTATACTTTCGACTATACGGACCGAGTCCGGGATTTACGGGAAATCGCGGGTTTTCGTTTGCCGGCGATTAAACTTCTTTTATTCAGCGTCTCATCAAAAATGAAAACATTTTTGAAAACTACAAGTCTCATACGCTTTAGTGGTGAAAAAATAATTTAAAAAATCGTTCGGGAAATGAGTTTACTCCCTGGGTATTTTCTTTGTATACTTTTGACTATACGGGCCGAGTCCCGGATTTACGGGAATTCGCGGGTTTTCGTTTGCCAGCGATTAAACTTCTTTTATTCAGCGTCTCATAATAAATGAAAACATTTTTGAAAACTACAAGTCTCATGAGTTTTAGTGGTGAAGAGATAATTTAAAAAATCGTTCTTGAAATGAGTTTACTCACAGGGTACTTTCTTTGTATATACTCGACTATACGGGCCAAGCACGGAATTTACGGGAAATCGCGGGTTTTCGTTTGCCGACGATTAAACTTCTTTTATTCAGCGTCTCATCAAAAATGAAAACATTTTTGAAAACTACAAGTCTCATGCGTTTTAGTGGTGAAAAAATAATTTAAAAAATCGTTCGGGAAATGAGTTTACTCACAGGGTACTTTCTTTGTATACATTCGACTATACGGGCCGAGTCCGGGATTTACGGGAATTCGGGGGTTTTTGTTTGCCGGCGATTAAACTTCTTTTATTCAGCGTCTCATCAAAAATGAAAACATTTTTGAAAAGTACAAGTCTTATGCCTTTTAGTGGTGAAAAAATAATTTAAAAAATCGTTCGGGAAATGAGTTTACTCCCTGGGTAGTTTCTTTGTATACTTTTGACTATACGGCCCGAGTCCGGGATTTACGGGAAATCGCAAGTTTTCGTTTGCCAGCGATTAAACTTCTTTTATTCCGCGTCTCATCAAAAATGAAAACATTTTTGAAAACTACAAGTCTCATGCGTTTTAGTGGTGAAAAGATAAATTAAAAAATCGTTCGGGAAATGAGTTTACTCCCTGGGTATTTTCTTTGTATACTTTTGACTAAACGGGCCGAGTCCCGGATTTACGGGAATTGCGGATTTTCGTTTGCCAGCGATTAAACTTCTTTTATTCAGCGTCTCATCAAAAATGAAAACATTTTTCAAAACTACAAGTCTCATGCGTTTTAGTGGTGAAAAAATAATTTAAAAAATCGTTCGGGAAATGAGTTTACTCACAGGGTACTTTCTTTGTATACATTCGACTATACGGGCCGAGTCCGGGATTTACGGGAATTCGCGGGTTTTTGTTTGCCGGCGATTAAACTTTTTTTATTCAGCGTCTCATCAAAAATGAAAACATTTTTCAAAACTACAAGTCTCATGCGTTTTAGTGGTGAAAAGATACTTTAAAAAATCGTTCAGGAAATAAGTTTACTCCCTAGATTCTTTCTTTGTATACTTTTGGCTATACGGGCCGAGTCCGGGATTTAAGGGAATTCGCGGGTTTTCGTTTGCCGGCGATTAAACTTCTTTTATTCAGCGTCTCATCAAAAATGAAAACATTTTTGAAAACTACAGGTCTCATGCGTTTTAGGCGTGAAAAGATAATTTAAAAAATCGTTCTTGAAATGAGTTTACTCACAGGGTACTTTCTTTGTATATACTCGACTATACGGGCCAAGCACGGGATTTACGGGAAATCGCGGGTTTTCGTTTGCCGGCGATTAAACTTCTTTTATTCAGCGTCTCATCAAAAATGAAAACATTTTTGAAAACTACAAGTCTCATGCGTTTTAGTGGTGAAAAAATAATTTAAAAAATCGTTCGGAAAATGAGTTTACTCACAGGGTACTTTCTTTGTATACATTTGACTATACGGGCCGAGTCCGAGATTTACTTGAATTCGCGGGTTTTTGTTTGCCGGCAATTAAACTTCTTTTATTCAGCGTCTCATCAAAAATGAAAACATTTTTGAAAACTACAAGTCTCATGCGTTTTAGTGGTGAAAAGATAATTTAAAAAATCGTTCTTGAAATGAGTTTACTCACAGGGTACTTTCTTTCTATATACTCGACTATACGGGCCAAGCACGGGATTTACGGGAAATCTCGGGTTTTCGTTTGCCGGCGATTAAACTTCTTTTATTCAGCGTCTCATCAAAAATGAAAACATTTTTGAAAACTACAAGTCTCATGCGTTTTAGTGGTGAAAAGATAATTTAAAAAATCGTTCGGGAAATGAGTTTACTCCCTGGGTATTTTCTTTGTATACTTTTGACTAAACGGGCCGGGTCCCGGATTTACGGGAATCGCGGATTTTTGTTTGCCAGCGATTAAACTTCTTTTATTCAGCGTCTCATCAAAAATGAAAACATTTTTGAAAACTAAAAGTCTCATGCGTTTTAGTGGTGAAAAGATAATTTAAAAAATCGTTCGGGAAATGAGTTTACTTCCTAGACACTTTCTTTGTATACTTTTGGCTATACGGGCCGAGTCCGGGATTTACGGGAATTCGCGGGTTTTCGTTTGCCGGCGATTAAACTTCTTTTATTCAGCGTCTCATCAAAAATGAAAACATTTTTGAAAACTACAAGTCTCATGCGTTTAAGTGGTGAAAAGATAATTTAAAAAATCGTTCTGGAAATGAGTTTACTCGCAGGGTACTTTCTTTGTATACTTTCGACTATACGGACCGAGTCCGGGATTTACGGGAAATCGCGGGTTTTCGTTTGCCGGCGATTAAACTTCTTTTATTCAGCGTCTCATCAAAAATGAAAACATTTTTGAAAACTACAAGTCTCATACGCTTTAGTGGTGAAAAAATAATTTAAAAAATCGTTCGGGAAATGAGTTTACTCCCTGGGTATTTTCTTTGTATACTTTTGACTATACGGGCCGAGTCCGGGATTTACGGGAAATCGCGGGTTTTCGTTTGCCGGCGATTAAACTTCTTTTATTCAGCGTCTCATCAAAAATGAAAACATTTTTGAAAACTACAAGTCTCATGCGTTTTTATGGTGAAAAGATAATTTAAAAAATCGTTCGGGAAATGAGTTTACTCCCTGGGTAGTTTCTTTGTATACTTTTGACTATACGGGCCGAGTCCGGGATTTACAGGAAATCGCGGGTTTTCGTTTGCCAGCGATTAAACTTCTTTTATTCCGCGTCTCATCAAAAATGAAAACATTTTTGAAAACTACAAGTCTCATGCGTTTTAGTGGTGAAAAGATAATTTAAAAAATAAGTTTACTCACAGGGTACTTTCTTTGTATATATTCGACTATACGGGCCAAGCCCGGGATTTACGGGAAATCGCGCGTTTTGGTTTGCCGGCGATTAAACTTCTTTTATTCAGCGTCCCATCAAAAATTAAAACATTTTTGAAAACTACAAGTCTCATGCGTTTTAGTGGTGAAAAAATAATTTAAAAAAACGTTCGGGAAATTAGTTTACTCCCTGGGTACTTTCTTTGTATACATTCGACTATACGGGCCTAGCTCGGGATTTACGGAAAATCGCTAGTTTTCGTTTGCCGGCGATTAAACCTCTTTCATTAGGCGTCTCATCAAAAATGAAAACATTTTTGAAAACTACAAGTCTCATGCGTTTTAGTGGCGAAAAAATAATTTAAAAAATCGTTCTGGAAATGAGTTTACTCCCTGAGTACTTTCTTTGTATACTTTCGACTATACGGGCCGAGTCTGGGATTTACGGGAAATCGCGGGTTTTCGTTTGCCGGCAATTAAACTTCTTTTATTCAGCGTCTCATCAAAAATGAAAACATTTTTGAAAACTACAAGTCTCATGCGTTTTAGTGGTGAAAAGATAATTTAAAAAATCGTTCGGGAAATGAGTTTACTCCCTGGGTAGTTTCTTTGTATACTTTTGACTATACGGGCCGAGTCCGGGATTTACGGGAAATCGCGGGTTTTCGTTTGCCAGCGATTAAACTTCTTTTATTCCGCGTCTCATCAAAAATAAAAACATTTTTGAAAACTACAAGTCTCATGCGTTTTAGTGGTGAAAAGATAATTTAAAAAATCGTTCTGGAAATGAGTTTACTCACAGGGTACTTTCTTTGTATATATTCGACTATACGGGCCAAGCCCGGGATTTACGGGAAATCGCGCGTTTTGGTTTGCCGGCGATTAAACTTCTTTTATTCAGCGTCCCATCAAAAATTAAAACATTTTTGAAAACTACAAGTCTCATGCGTTTTAGTGGTGAAAAAATAATTTAAAAAATCGTTCGGGAAATGAGTTTACTCCCTGGGTAGTTTCTTTGTATACTTTTGACTATACGGGCCGAGTCCGGGATTTACGGGAAATCGCGGGTTTTCGTTTGCCAGCGATTAAACTTCTTTTATTCCGCGTCTCATCAAAAATGAAAACATTTTTGAAAACTACAAGTCTCATGCGTTTTAGTGGTGAAAAGATAATTTAAAAAATCGTTCTGGAAATGAGTTTACTCACAGGGTACTTTCTTTGTATATATTCGACTATACGGGCCAAGTCCGGGATTTACGGGAAATCGCGCGTTTTCGTTTGCCGGCGATTAAACTTCTTTTATTCAGCGTCCCATCAAAAATTAAAACATTTTTGAAAACTACAAGTCTCATGCCTTCTAGTGGTGAAAAAATAATTTAAAAAAACGTTCGGGAAATTAGTTTACTCCCTGGGTACTTTCTTTGTATACATTTGACTATACGGGCCTAGCTCGGGATTTACGGAAAATCGCTAGTTTTCGTTTGCCGGCGATTAAACCTCTTTCATTAGGCGTTTCATCAAAAATGAAAACATTTTTGAAAACTACAAGTCTCATGCGTTTTAGTGGCGAAAAAATAATTTAAAAAATCGTTCTGGAAATGAGTTTACTCCCTGAGTACTTTCTTTGTATACTTTTGACTATACGAGCCGAGTCCGGGATTTACGGGAAATCGCTGTTTTTCGTTTGCCGGCGATTAAACTTCTTTTATTCAGCGTCTCATCAAAAATGAAAACATTTTTGAAAACTACAAGTCTCATGCGTTTTAGTGGTGAAAAATAATTTAAAAAATCGTTCGGGAAATGAGTTTACTCCCTAGATACTTTCTTTGTATACTTTTGGCTATACGGGCCGAGTCCGGGATTTACGGGAATTCGCGGGTTTTCGTTTGCCGGCGATTAAACTTCTTTTATTCAGCGTCTCATCAAAAATGAAAACATTTTTGAAAACTACAAGTCTCATGCGTTTTAGTGGTGAAAAGATAATTTAAAAAATCGTTCTGGAAATGAGTTTACTCGCAGGGTACTTTCTTTGTATACTTTCGACTATACGGGCCGAGTCCGGGATTTACGGGAAATCGCGGATTTTCGTTTGCCGGCGATTAAACTTCTTTTATTCAGCGTCTCATCAAAAATGAAAACATTTTTGAAAACTACAAGTCTCATGCGTTTTAGTGGTGAAAAGATAATTTAAAAAATCGTTCGGGAAATGAGTTACTCCCTGGGTAGTTTCTTTGTATACTTTTGACTATACGGGCCAAGTCCGGGATTTACGGGAAATCGCGGGTTTTCGTTTGCCAGCGATTAAACTTCTTTTATTCCGCGTCTCATCAAAAATGAAAACATTTTTGAAAACTACAAGTCTCATGCGTTTTAGTGGTGAAAAGATAATTTAAAAAATCGTTCTGGAAATGAGTTTACTCACAGGGTACTTTCTTTGTATATATTCGACTATACGGGCCAAGCCCGGGATTTACGGGAATTCGCGGGTTTTCGTTTGCCGGCGATTAAACTTCTTTTATTCAGCGTCTCATCAAAAATGAAAACATTTTTGAAAACTACAAGTCTCATGCGTTTTAGTGGTGAAAAGATAATTTAAAAAATCGTTCTGGAAATGAGTTTACTAGCAGGGTACTTTTTTTGTATACTTTCGACTATACGGGCCGAGTCCGGGATTTACGGGAAATCGCGGGTTTTCGTTTGCCGGCGATTAAACTTCTTTTATTCAGCGTCTCATCAAAAATGAAAACATTTTTGAAAACTACAAGTCTCATGCGTTTTAGTGGTGAAAAGATAATTTAAAAAATCGTTCGGGAAATGAGTTTACTCCCTGGGTAGTTTCTTTGTATACTTTTGACTATACGGGCCGAGTCCGGGATTTACGGGAAATCGCGGGTTTTCGTTTGCCAGCGATTAAACTTCTTTTATTCCGCGTCTCATCAAAAATGAAAACATTTTTGAAAACTACAAGTCTCATGCGTTTTAGTGGTGAAAAGATAATTTAAAAAATCGTTCTGGAAATGAGTTTACTCACAGGGTACTTTCTTTGTATATATTCGACTATACGGGCCAAGCCCGGGATTTACGGGAAATCGCGCGTTTTGGTTTGCCGGCGATTAAACTTCTTTTATTCAGCGTCCCATCAAAAATTAAAACATTTTTGAAAACTACAAGTCTCATGCGTTTTAGTGGTGAAAAAATAATTTAAAAAATCGTTCGGGAAATGAGTTTACTCCCTGGGTAGTTTCTTTGTATACTTTTGACTATACGGGCCGAGTCCGGGATTTACGGGAAATCGCGGGTTTTCGTTTGCCAGCGATTAAACTTCTTTTATTCCGCGTCTCATCAAAAATGAAAACATTTTTGAAAATTACAAGTCTCATGCGTTTTAGTGGTGAAAAGATAATTTAAAAAATCGTTCTGGAAATGAGTTTACTCACAGGGTACTTTCTTTGTATATATTCGACTATACGGGCCAAGCCCGGGATTTACGGGAAATCGCGCGTTTTCGTTTGCCGGCGATTAAACTTCTTTTATTCAGCGTCCCATCAAAAATTAAAACATTTTTGAAAACTACAAGTCTCATGCGTTTTAGTGGTGAAAAAATAATTTAAAAAATCGTTCGGGAAATGAGTTTACTCCCTAGATACTTTCTTTGTATACTTTTGGCTATACGGGCCGAGTCCGGGATTTACGGGAATTCGCGGGTTTTCGTTTGCCGGCGATTAAACTTCTTTTATTCAGCGTCTCATCAAAAATGAAAACATTTTTGAAGACTACAAGTCTCATGCGTTTTAGTGGTGAAAAGATAATTTAAAAAATCGTTCTGGAAATAAGTTTACTCGCAGGGTACTTTCTTTGTATACTTTCGACTATACGGGCCGAGTCCGGGATTTACGGGAAATCGCGGGTTTTGGTTTGCCGGCGATTAAACTTCTTTTATTCAGCGTCTCATCAAAAATGAAAACATTTTTGAAAACTACAAGTCTCATGCGTTTTAGTGGTGAAAAGATAATTTAAAAAATCGTTCGGGAAATGAGTTTACTCCCTGGGTAGTTTCTTTGTATACTTTTTACTATACAGGCCGAGTCCGGGATTTACGGGAAATCGCGGGTTTTCGTTTGCCAGCGATTAAACTTCTTTTATTCCGCGTCTCATCAAAAATAAAAACATTTTTGAAAACTACAAGTCTCATGCGTTTTAGTGGTGAAAAGATAATTTAAAAAATCGTTCTGGAAATGAGTTTACTCACAGGGTACTTTCTTTGTATATATTCGACTATACGGGCCAAGCCCGGGATTTACGGGAAATCGCGCGTTTTGGTTTGCCGGCGATTAAACTTCTTTTATTCAGCGTCCCATCAAAAATTTAAACATTTTTGAAAACTACAAGTCTCATGCGTTTTAGTGGTGAAAAAATAATTTAAAAAATCGTTCGGGAAATGAGTTTACTCCCTGGGTAGTTTCTTTGTATACTTTTGACTATACGGGCCGAGTCCGGGATTTACTGGAAATCGCGGGTTTTCGTTTGCCAGCGATTAAACTTCTTTTATTCCGCGTCTCATCAAAAATGAAAACATTTTTGAAAACTACAAGTCTCATGCGTTTTAGTGGTGAAAAGATAATTTAAAAAATCGTTCTGGAAATGAGTTTACTCACAGGGTACTTTCTTTGTATATATTCGACTATACGGGCCAAGCCCGGGATTTACGGAAAATCGCGCGTTTTCGTTTGCCGGCGATTAAACTTCTTTTATTCAGCGTCCCATCAAAAATTAAAACATTTTTGAAAACTACAAGTCTCATGCCTTCTAGTGGTGAAAAAATAATTTAAAAAAACGTTCGGGAAATTAGTTTACTCCCTGGGTACTTTCTTTGTATACATTTGACTATACGGGCCTAGCTCGGGATATACGGAAAATCGCTAGTTTTCGTTTGCCGGCGATTAAACCTCTTTCATTAGGCGTCTCATCAAAAATGAAAACATTTTTGAAAACTACAAGTCTCATGCGTTTTAGTGGCGAAAAAATAATTTAAAAAATCGTTCTGGAAATGAGTTTACTCCCTGAGTACTTTCTTTGTATACTTTTGACTATACGAGCCGAGTCCGGGATTTACGGGAAATCGTTGTTTTTCGTTTGCCGGCGATTAAACTTCTTTTATTCAGCGTCTCATCAAAAATGAAAACATTTTTGAAAACTACAAGTCTTGTGCCCTTTAGTGGTGAAAAAATAATTTAAAAAAATCGTTCGGGAAATGAGTTTACTCCCTGGGTAGTTTCTTTGTATACTTTTGACTATACGGGCCGAGTCCGGGATTTACGGGAAATCGCGAGTTTTCGTTTGCCAGCGATTAAACTTCTTTTATTCCGCGTCTTATCAAAAATGAAAACATTTTTGAAAACTACAAGTCTCATGCGTTTTAGTGGTGAAAAGATAATTTAAAAAATCGTTCTGGAAATGAGTTTACTCACAGGGTACTTTCTTTGTATATATATTCGACTATACGGGCCAAGCCCGGGATTTACGGCAAACCGCGCGTTTTCGTTTGCCGGCGATTAAACTTCTTTTATTCAGCGTCCCATCAAAAATTAAAACATTTTTGAAAACTACAAGTCTCATGCGTTGTAGTGGTGAAAAAATAATTTAAAAAATCGTTCGGGAAATGAGTTTACTCCCTAGATACTTTCTTTGTATACTTTTGGCTATACGGGCCGAGTCCGGGATTTACGGGAATTCGCGGGTTTTCGTTTGCCGGCGATTAAACTTCTTTTATTCAGCGTCTCATCAAAAATGAAAACATTTTTGAAAACTACAAGTCTCATGCGTTTTAGTGGTGAAAAGATAATTTAAAAAATCGTTCTGGAAATGAGGATACTCGCAGGGTACTTTCTTTGTATACTTTCGACTATACGGGCCGAGTCCGGGATTTACGGGAAATCGCGTGTTTTCGTTTGGCGGCGATTAAACTTCTTTTATTCAGCGTCTCATTAAAAATGAAAACATTTTTGAAAACTACAAGTCTCATGCGTTTTAGTTGTGAAAAGATAATTTAAAAAATCGTTCGGGAAATGAGTTTACTCCCTGGGTATTTTCTTTGCATACTTTTGACTATACAGGCCGAGTCCCGGATTTTCGGGAATTCGCGGGTTTTCGTTTGCCAGCGATTAAACTTCTTTTATTCAGCGTCTCGTCAAAAATGAAAACATTTTGGAAAACTACAAGTCTCATACGCTTTAGTGGTGAAAAAATAATTTAAAAAATCGTTCGGCAAATGAGTTTACTCCCTGGGTATTTTCTTTGTATACTTTTGACTAAACGGGCCGAGTCCCGGATTTATGGGAATTCGCGGATTTTCGTTTGCCAGCGATTAAACTTCTTTTATTCAGCGTCTCATCAAAAATGAAAACATTTTTAAAAACTACAAGTCTCATGCGTTTTAGTGGTGAAAAAATAATTTAAAAAATCGTTCGGGAAATGAGTTTACTCACAGGGTACTTTCTTTGTATACATTCGACTTTACGGGCCGAGTCCGGGATTTACGGGAATTCGCGGGTTTTTGTTTGCCGGCGATTAAACTTCTTTTATTCAGCGTCTCATCAAAAATGAAAACATTTTTGAAAACTACAAGTCTCATGCGTTTTAGTGGTGAAAAGATAATTTAAAAAATTGTTCTGGGAATGAGTTTACTCACAGGGTACTTTCTTTGTATACTTTCGACTATACGGGCCGAGTCCGGGATTTACGGGAATTCGCGGGTTTTTGTTTGCCGGCGATTAAACTTTTTTTATTCAGCGTGTCATCAAAAATGAAAACATTTTTGAAAACTAAAAGTCTCATGCGTTTTAATGGTGAAAAGATAATTTAAAAAATTGTTCGGGAAATGAATTTACTCCCTAGATACTTTCTTTGTATACTTTTGGCTATACGGGCCGAGTCCGGGATTTACGGGAATTCGCGGGTTTTCGTTTGCGGGCGATTAAACTTCTTTTATTCAACGTTTCATCAAAAATGAAAACATTTTTGAAAACTACAAGTCTCATGCGTTTAAGTGGTGAAAAGATAATTTAAAAAATCGTTCTGGAAATGAGTTTACTCGCAGGGTACTTTCTTTGTATACTTTCGACTATACGGGCCGAGTCCGGGATTTACGGGAAATCGCGGGTTTTCGTTTGCCGGCGATTAAACTTCTTTTATTCAGCGTCTCATCAAAAATGAAAACATTTTTGAAAACTACAAGTCTCATACGCTTTAGTGGTGAAAAAATAATTTAAAAAATCGTTCGGGAAATGAGTTTACTCCCTGGGTATTTCCTTTGTATACTTTTGACTATACGGGCCGAGTCCCGGATTTACGGGAATTCGCGGGTTTTCGTTTGCCAGCAATTAAACTTCTTTTATTCAGCGTCTCATCAAAAATGAAAACATTTTTGAAAACTACAAGTCTCATGCGTTTTAGTGGTGAAAAGATAATTTAAGAAATCGTTCTTGAAATGAGTTTACTCACAGGGTACTTTCTTTGTATACTTTTGACTATACGGGCCGAGTCCGGGATTTACGGGAAATCGCGGGTTTTCGTTTGCCAGCGATTAAACTTCTTTTATTCCGCGTCTCATCAAAAATGAAAACATTTTTGAAAACTACAAGTCTCATGCGTTTTAGTGGTGAAAAGATAATTTAAAAAATCGTTCTGGAAATGAGTTTACTCACAGGGTACTTTCTTTGTATATATTCGACTATACGGGCCAAGCCCGAGATTTACGGGAAATCGCGCGTTTTGGTTTGCCGGCGATTAAACTTCTTTTATTCAGCGTCCCATCAAAAATTAAAACATTTTTGAAAACTACAAGTCTCATGCGTTTTAGTGGTGAAAAAATAATTTAAAAAATCGTTCGGGAAATGAGTTTACTCCCTGGGTAGTTTCTTTGTATACTTTTGACTATACGGGCCTAGTCCGGGATTTACGGGAAATCGCGGATTTTCGTTTGCCAGCGATTAAACTTCTTTTATTCCGCGTCTAATCAAAAATGAAAACATTTTTGAAAACTACAAGTCTCATGCGTTTTAGTGGTGAAAAGATAATTTAAGAAATCGTTCTTGAAATGAGTTTACTCACAGGGTACTTTCTTTGTATACTTTTGACTATACGGGCCGAGTCCGGGATTTACGGGAAATCGCGGGTTTTCGTTTGCCAGCGATTAAACTTCTTTTATTCCGCGTCTCATCAAAAATGAAAACATTTTTGAAAACTACAAGTCTCATGCGTTTTAGTGGTGAAAAGATAATTTAAAAAATCGTTCTGGAAATGAGTTTACTCACAGGGTACTTTCTTTGTATATATTCGACTATACGGACCAAGCCCGGGATTTACGGGAAATCGCGCGTTTTGGTTTGCCGGCGATTAAACTTCTTTTATTCAGCGTCCCATCAAAAATTAAAACATTTTTGAAAACTACAAGTCTCATGCGTTTTAGTGGTAAAAAAATAATTTAAAAAATCGTTCGGGAAATGAGTTTACTCCCTGGGTAGTTTCTTTGTATACTTTTGACTATACGGGCCGAGTCCGGGATTTACGGGAAATCGCGGGTTTTCGTTTGCCAGCGATTAAACTTCTTTTATTCCGCGTCTCATCAAAAATGAAAACATTTTTGAAAATTACAAGTCTCATGCGTTTTAGTGGTGAAAAAATAATTTAAAAAATCGTTCGGGAAATGAGTTTACTCCCTGGGTAGTTTCTTTGTATACTTTTGACTATACGGGCCTAGTCCGGGATTTACGGGAAATCGCGGGTTTTCGTTTGCCAGCGATTAAACTTCTTTTATTCCGCGTCTAATCAAAAATGAAAACATTTTTGAAAACTACAAGTCTCATGCGTTTTAGTGGTGAAAAGATAATTTAAAAAATCGTTCTGGAAATGAGTGTACTCACAGGGTACTTTCTTTGTATATATATTCGACTATACGGGCCAAGTCCGGGATTTACGGGAAATCGCGGGTTTTCGTTTGCCGGCGATTAAACTTCTTTCATTAAGCGTCTCATCAAAAATGAAAACATTTTTGAAAACTACAAGTCTCATGCGTTTTAGTGGTGAAAAAATAATTTAAAAAATCGTTCGGGAAATGAGTTTACTCCCTAGATACTTTCTTTGTATACTTTTGGCTATACGGGCCGAGTCCGGGATTTACGGGAATTCGCGGGTTTTCGTTTGCCGGCGATTAAACTTCTTTTATTCAGCGTCTCATCAAAAATGAAAACATTTTTGAAAACTACAAGTCTCATGCGTTTTAGTGGTGAAAAGATAATTTAAAAAATCGTTCTGGAAATGAGTTTACTCGCAGGGTACTTTCTTTGTATACTTTCGACTATACGGGCCGAGTCCGGGATTTACGGGAAATTGCGGGTTTTGGTTTGCCGGCGATTAAACTTCTTTTATTCAGCGTCTCATCAAAAATGAAAACATTTTTGAAAACTACAAGTCTCATGCGTTTTAGTGGTGAAAAGATAATTTAAAAAATCGTTCGGGAAATGAGTTTACTCCCTGGGTAGTTTCTTTGTATACTTTTGACTATACGGGCCGAGTCCGGGATTTACGGGAAATCGCGGGTTTTCGTTTGCCAGCGATTAAACTTCTTTTATTCCGCGTCTCATCAAAAATAAAAACATTTTTGAAAACTACAAGTCTCATGCGTTTTAGTGGTGAAAAGATAATTTAAAAAATCGTTCTGGAAATGAGTTTACTCACAGGGTACTTTCTTTGTATATATTCGACTATACGGGCCAAGCCCGGGATTTACGGGAAATCGCGCGTTTTGGTTTGCCGGCGATTAAACTTCTTTTATTCAGCGTCCCATCAAAAATTAAAACATTTTTGAAAACTACAAGTCTCATGCGTTTTAGTGGTGAAAAGATAATTTAAAAAATCGTTCTGGAAATGAGTTTACTCACAGGGTACTTTCTTTGTATATATTCGACTATACGGGCCAAGCCCGGGATTTACGGGAAATCGCGCGTTTTGGTTTGCCGGCGATTAAACTTCTTTTATTCAGCGTCCCATCAAAAATTAAAACATTTTTGAAAACTACAAGTCTCATGCGTTTTAGTGGTGCAAAAATAATTTAAAAAATCGTTCGGGAAATGAGTTTACTCCCTGGGTAGTTTCTTTGTATACTTTTGACTATACGGGCCGAGTCCGGGATTTACGGGAAATCGCGGGTTTTCGTTTGCCAGCGATTAAACTTCTTTTCTTCCGCGTCTCATCAAAAATGAAAACATTTTGGAAAACTACAAGTCTCATGCGTTTTAGTGGTGAAAAGATAATTTAAAAAATCGTTCTGGAAATGAGTTTACTTACAGGGTACTTTCTTTGTATATATTCGACTATACGGGCCAAGCCCGGGATTTACGGGAAATCGCGCGTTTTCGTTTGCCGGCGATTAAACTTCTTTTATTCAGCGTCCCATCAAAAATTAAAACATTTTTGAAAACTACAAGTCTCATGCCTTCTAGTGGTGAAAAAATAATTTAAAAAAACGTTCGGGAAATTAGTTTACTCCCTTGGTACTTTCTTTGTATACATTTGACTATACGGGCCTAGCTCGGGATATACGGAAAATCGCTAGTTTTCGTTTGCCGGCGATTAAACCTCTTTCATTAGGCGTCTCATCAAAAATGAAAACATTTTTGAAAACTACAAGTCTCATGCGTTTTAGTGGCGAAAAAATAATTTAAAAAATCGTTCTGGAAATGAGTTTACTCCCTGAGTACTTTCTTTGTATACTTTTGACTATACGAGCCGAGTCCGGGATTTACGGGAAATCGTTGTTTTTCGTTTGCCGGCGATTAAACTTCTTTTATTCAGCGTCTCATCAAAAATGAAAACATTTTTGAAAACTACAAGTCTTATGCGTTTTAGTGGTGAAAAAATAATTTAAAAAATCGTTCGGGAAATGAGTTTACTCCCTGGGTAGTTTCTTTGTATACCTTTGGCTATACGGACCGAGTCCGGGATTTACGGGAAATCGCAGGTTTTCGTTTGCCGGCGATTAAACTCCTTTTATTCAGCGTCTCATCAAGAATGAAAACATTTTTGAAAACTACAAGTCTCATGCGTTTTAGTGGTGAAAAGATAATTTAAAAAATCGTTCTGGAAATGAGTTTACTCACAGGGTACTTTCTTTTTAAACATTCGACTATAAGGGACAAGCCCGGGATTTAGGGAAATCGTGGTATTTCGTTTGCCGGCGATTAAACCTCTTTCATTAAGCGTCTCATTAAAAATAAAAACATTTTTGAAAACTACAAGTCTCATTCGTTCTAGCGGTGCAGAAATAATTTGAAAAATCGTTCGGGAAATCAGTTTACTCCCTGGGTACTTTCTTTATATACATTCAACTATACGGGCCAAGCCCGGGATTTACGGGAAATCGCGGGTTTTCGTTTGCCGGCGATTAAACTTCTTTTATTCAGCGTCTCATCAAAAATGAAAACACTTTTGAAAGCTACAAGTCTCACGCGTTTTAGTGGTGAAAAAATAATTTAAAAAATCGTTCTGGAAATGAGTTTACTCACAGGGTACTTTCTTTGCATACATTCGACAATACGGGCCAAGCCCGGGATTTACAGGAAATCGCGGGTTTTCGTTTGCCGGCTATTAAACCACATTCACTAAGCGTCTCATCAAAAATGAAAACATTTCTGAAAACTACAAGTCTCATGGGCTTTAGTGGTGAAATAATAACTTAAAAAATCGTTCGGGAAATGAGTTTACTCCTTGGGTACTTTCTTTGTATACTTTTGACTATACGGGCCAAGCCCGGGATTTACGGCAAACCGCGCGTTTTCGTTTGCCGGCGATTAAACTTCTTTTATTCAGCGTCCCATCAAAAATTAAAACATTTTTGAAAACTACAAGTCTCATGCGTTTTAGTGGTGAAAAAATAATTTAAAAAATCGTTCGGGAAATGAGTTTACTCCTTAGATACTTTCTTTGTATACTTTTGGCTATACGGGCCGAGTCCGGGATTTACGGGAATTCGCTGGTTTTCGTTTGCCGGCGATTAAACTTCTTTTATTCAGCGTCTCATCAAAAATGAAAACATTTTTGAAAACTACAAGTCTCATGCGTTTTAGTGGTGAAAAGATAATTTAAAAAATCGTTCTGGAAATGAGTTTACTCGCAGGGTACTTTCTTTGTATACTTTCGACTATACGGGCCGAGTCCGGGATTTACGGGAAATCGCGTGTTTTCGTTTGGCGGCGATTAAACTTCTTTTATTCAGCGTCTCATTAAAAATGAAAACATTTTTGAAAACTACAAGTCTCATGCGTTTTAGTTGTGAAAAGATAATTTAAAAAATCGTTCGGGAAATGAGTTTACTCCCTGGGTATTTTCTTTGTATACTTTTGACTATACGGGCCGAGTCCCGGATTTACGGGAATTCGCGGGTTTTCGTTTGCCAGCGATTAAACTTCTTTTATTCAGCGTCTCGTCAAAAATGAAAACATTTTGGAAAACTACAAGTCTCATACGCTTTAGTGGTGAAAAGATAATTTAAAAAATCGTTCGGCAAATGAATTTACTCCCTGGGTATTTTCTTTGTATACTTTTGACTAAACGGGCCGAGTCCCGGATTTATGGGAATTCGCGGATTTTCGTTTGCCAGCGATTAAACTTCTTTTATTCAGGGTCTCATCAAAAATGAAAACATTTTTAAAAACTACAAGTCTCATGCGTTTTAGTGGTGAAAAAATAATTTAAAAAATCGTTCGGGAAATGAGTTTACTCACAGGGTACTTTCTTTGTATACATTCGACTATACGGGCCGAGTCCGGGATTTACGGGAATTCGCGGGTTTTTGTTTGCCAGCAATTAAACTTCTTTTATTCAGCGTCTCATCAAAAATGAAAACATTTTTGAAAACTACAAGTCTCATGCGTTTCAGTGGTGAAAAGATAATTTAAGAAATCGTTCTTGAAATGAGTTTACTCACAGGGTACTTTCTTTGTATATACTCGACTATACGGGCCAAGCACGGGATTTACGGGAAATCGCGGGTTTTCGTTTGCCGACGATTAATCTTCTTTTATTCAGCGTCTCATCAAAAATGAAAATATTTTTGAAAACTACAAGTCTCATGCGTTTTAGTGGTGAAAAAATAATTTAAAAAATCGTTCGGGAAATGAGTTTACTCACAGGGTACTTTCTTTTTATACATTCGACTTTACGGGCCGAGTCCGGGATTTACGGGAATTCGCGGGTTTTTGTTTGCCGGCGATTAATCTTCTTTTATTCAGCGTCTCATCAGAAATAAAAACATTTTTAAAAACTACAAATCTCATGCGTTTTAGTGGTGAAAAAATAATTTAAAAAATCGTTCGGGAAATGAGTTTACTCCCTAGATACTTTCTTTGTATATTTTTGGCTATACGGGCCGAGTCCGGGATTTACGGGAATTTGCGGGTTTTCGTTTGCCGGCGATTAAACTTCTTTTATTCAGCGTCTCATCAAAAATGAAAACATTTTTGAAAACTACAAGTCTCATGCGTTTTAGTGGTGAAAAGATAATTTAAAAAATCGTTCTGGAAATGAGTTTACTCGCAGGGTACTTTCTTTGTATACTTTCGACTATACGGGCCGAGTCCGGGATTTACGGGAAATCGCGGGTTTTCGTTTGCCGGCGATTAAACTTCTTTTATTCAGCGTCTCATCAAAAATGAAAACATTTTTGAAAACTACAAGTCTCATGCGTTTTAGTGGTGAAAAGATAATTTAAAAAATCGTTCGGGAAATGAGTTTACTCCCTGGGTTTTTCTTTGTATACTTTTGACTATACGGGCCGAGTCCCGGATTTACGGGAATTCGCGGGTTTTTGTTTGCCGGCGATTAAACTTTTTTTATTCAGCGTGTCATCAAAAATGAAAACATTTTTGAAAACTAAAAGTCTCATGCGTTTAAGTGGTGAAAAGATAATTTAAAAAATCGTTCGGGAAATGAGTTTACTTCCTAGATACTTTTTTGTATACTTTTGGCTATACGGGCCGAGTCCGGGATTTACGGGAATTCGCGGGTTTTCGTTTGCCGGCGATTAAACTTCTTTTATTCAGCGTCTCATCAAAAATGAAAACATTTTTGAAAACTACAAGTCTCATGCGTTTAAGTGGTGAAAAGATAATTTAAAAAATCGTTCTGGAAATGAGTTTACTCGCAGGGTACTTTCTTTGTATACTTTTGACTATACGGGCCGAGTCCGGGATTTACGGGAAATCGCGGGTTTTCGTTTGCCGGCGATTAAACTTCTTTTATTCAGCGTCTCATCAAAAATGAAAACATTTTTGAAAACTACAAGTCTCCTGCGTTTTAGTGGTGAAAAGATAATTTAAAAAATCGTTCGGGAAATGAGTTTACTCCCTGGGTTTTTCTTTGTATACTTTTGACTATACGGGCCGAGTCCCGGATTAACGGGAATTCGCGGGTTTTCGTTTGCCAGCGATTAAACTTCTTTTATTCAGCGTCTCATCAAAAATGAAAACATTTTTGAAAACTACAAGTCTCATGCGTTTTAGTGGTGAAAAAATAATTTAAAAAATCGTTCGGGAAATGAGTTTACTCACAGGGTTCTTTCTTTGTATACATTCGACTATACGGGCCGAGTCCGGGATTTACGGGAATTCGCGGGTTTTTGTTTGCCGGCGATTAAACTTCTTTTACTCAGCGTCTCATCAAAAATGAAAACATTTTTGAAAACTACAAGTCTCATGCGTTTTAGTGGTGAAAAAATAAATTATAAAATTGTTCTGGAAATGAGTTTACTCACAGGGTACTTTCTTTGTATACTTTCAACTATACGGGCCGAGTCCGGGATTTACGGGAATTCGCGGGTTTTTGTTTGCCGGCGATTAAACTTTTTTTATTCAGCGTGTCATCAAAAATGAAAACATTTTTGAAAACTAAAAGTCTCATGCGTTTTAGTGGTGAAAAGATAATTTAAAAAATCGTTCGGGAAATGAGTTTACTTCCTAGATACTTTTTTGTATACTTTTGGCTATACGGGCCGAGTCCGGGATTTACGGGAATTCGCGGGTTTTCGTTTGCCGGCGATTAAACTTCTTTTATTCAGCGTCTCATCAAAAATGAAAACATTTTTGAAAACTACAAGTCTCATGCGTTTAAGTGGTGAAAAGATAATTTAAAAAATCGTTCTGGAAATGAGTTTACTCGCAGGGTACTTTCTTTGTATACTTTTGACTATACGGGCCGAGTCCGGGATTTACGGGAAATCGCGGGTTTTCGTTTGCCGGCGATTAAACTTCTTTTATTCAGCGTCTCATCAAAAATGAAAACATTTTTGAAAACTACAAGTCTCATGCGTTTTAGTGGTGAAAAGATAATTTAAAAAATCGTTCGGGAAATGAGTTTACTCCCTGGGTTTTTCTTTGTATACTTTTGACTATACGGGCCGAGTCCCGGATTTACGGGAATTCGCGGGTTTTCGTTTGCCAGCGATTAAACTTCTTTTATTCAGCGTCTCATCAAAAATGAAAACATTTTTGAAAACTACAAGTCTCATGCGTTTTAGTGGTGAAAAAATAATTTAAAAAATCGTTCGGGAAATGAGTTTACTCACAGGGTTCTTTCTTTGTATACATTCGACTATACGGGCCGAGTCCGGGATTTACGGGAATTCGCGGGTTTTTGTTTGCCGGCAATTAAACTTCTTTTATTCAGCGTCTCATCAAAAATGAAAACATTTTTGAAAACTACAAGTCTCATGCGTTTTAGTGGTGAAAAGATAAATTAAAAAATTGTTCTGGAAATGAGTTTACTCACAGGGTACTTTCTTTGTATACTTTCAACTATACGGGCCGAGTCCGGGATTTACGGGAATTCGCGGGTTTTTGTTTGCCGGCGATTAAACTTTTTTTATTCAGCGTGTCATCAAAAATGAAAACATTTTTGAAAACTAAAAGTCTCATGCGTTTTAGTGGTGAAAAGATAATTTAAAAAATCGTTCGGGAAATGAGTTTACTTCCTAGATACTTTTTTGTATACTTTTGGCTATACGGGCCGAGTCCGGGATTTACGGGAATTCGCGGGTTTTTGTTTGCCGGCGATTAAACTTCTTTTATTCAGCGTCTCATCAAAAATGAAAACATTTTTGAAAACTACAAGTCTCATGCGTTTTAGTGGTGAAAAGATAAATTAAAAAATTGTTCTGGAAATGAGTTTACTCACAGGGTACTTTCTTTGTATACTTTCAACTATACGGGCCGAGTCCGGGATTTACGGGAATTCGCGGGTTTTTGTTTGCCGGCGATTAAACTTTTTTTATTCAGCGTGTCATCAAAAATGAAAACATTTTTGAAAACTAAAAGTCTCATGCGTTTTAGTGGTGAAAAGATAATTTAAAAAATCGTTCGGGAAATGAGTTTACTTCCTAGATACTTTTTTGTATACTTTTGGCTATACGGGCCGAGTCCGGGATTTACGGGAATTCGCGGGTTTTCGTTTGCCGGCGATTAAACTTCTTTTATTCAGCGTCTCATCAAAAATGAAAACATTTTTGAAAACTACAAGTCTCATGCATTTAAGTGGTGAAAAGATAATTTAAAAAATCGTTCTGGAAATGAGTTTACTCGCAGGGTACTTTCTTTGTATACTTTCGACTATAGGGACCGAGTCCGGGATTTACGGGAAATCGCGGGTTTTCGTTTGCCGGCGATTAAAATTCTTTTATTCAGCGTGTCATCAAAAATGAAAACATTTTTGAAAACTAAAAGTCTCATGCGTTTTAGTGGTGAAAAGATAATTTAAAAAATCGTTCGGGAAATGAGTTTACTTCCTAGATACTTTTTTGTATACTTTTGGCTATACGGGCCGAGTCCGGGATTTACGGGAATTCGCGGGTTTTCGTTTGCCGGCGATTAAACTTCTTTTATTCAGCGTCTCATCAAAAATGAAAACATTTTTGAAAACTACAAGTCTCATGCATTTAAGTGGTGAAAAGATAATTTAAAAAATCGTTCTGGAAATGAGTTTACTCGCAGGGTACTTTCTTTGTATACTTTCGACTATAGGGACCGAGTCCGGGATTTACGGGAAATCGCGGGTTTTCGTTTGCCGGCGATTAAAATTCTTTTATTCAGCGTCTCATCAAAAATGAAAACATTTTTGAAAACTACAAGTCTCATGAGTTTTAGTGGTGAAAAGATAATTTAAAAAATCGTTCTTGAAATGAGTTTACTCACAGGGTACTTTCTTTGTATATACTCGACTATACGGACCAAGCACGGGATTTACGGGAAATCGCGGGTTTTCGTTTGCCGACGATTAAACTTCTTTTATTCAGCGTCTCATCAAAAATGAAAACATTTTTGAAAACTACAAGTCTCATGCGTTTTAGTGGTGAAAAGATAATTTAAAAAATCGTTCTTGAAATGAGTTTACTCACAGGGTACTTTCTTTGTATATACTCGACTATACGGACCAAGCACGGGATTTACGGGAATTCGCGGGTTTTTGTTTGCCGGCAATTAAACTTCTTTTATTCAGCGTCTCATCAAAAATGAAAACATTTTTGAAAACTACAAGTCTCATGCGTTTTAGTGGCGAAAAAATAATTTAAAAAATCGTTCTGGAAATGAGTTTACTCCCTGAGTACTTTCTTTGTATACTTTTGACTATACGAGCCGAGTCCGGGATTTACGGGAAATCGTTGTTTTTCGTTTGCCGGCGATTAAACTTCTTTTATTCAGCGTCTCATCAAAAATGAAAACATTTTTGAAAACTACAAGTCTTATGCGTTTTAGTGGTGAAAAAATAATTTAAAAAATCGTTCGGGAAATGAGTTTACTCCCTGGTTAGTTTCTTTGTATACCTTTGGCTATACGGACCGAGTCCGGGATTTACGGGAAATCGCAGGTTTTCGTTTGCCGGCGATTAAACTCCTTTTATTCAGCGTCTCATCAAGAATGAAAACATTTTTGAAAACTACAAGTCTCATGCGTTTTAGTGGTGAAAAGATAATTTAAAAAATCGTTCTGGAAATGAGTTTACTCACAGGGTACTTTCTTTTTAAACATTCGACTATAAGGGACAAGCCCGGGATTTAGGGAAATCGTGGTATTTCGTTTGCCGGCGATTAAACCTCTTTCATTAAGCGTCTCATTAAAAATAAAAACATTTTTGAAAACTACAAGTCTCATTCGTTCTAGCGGTGCAGAAATAATTTGAAAAATCGTTCGGGAAATCAGTTTACTCCCTGGGTACTTTCTTTATATACATTCAACTATACGGGCCAAGCCCGGGATTTACGGGAAATCGCGGGTTTTCGTTTGCCGGCGATTAAACTTCTTTTATTCAGCGTCTCATCAAAAATGAAAACACTTTTGAAAACTACAAGTCTCACGCGTTTTAGTGGTGAAAAAATAATTTAAAAAATCGTTCTGGAAATGAGTTTACTCACAGGGTACTTTCTTTGCATACATTCGACAATACGGGCCAAGCCCGGGATTTACAGGAAATCGCGGGTTTTCGTTTGCCGGCTATTAAACCACATTCACTAAGCGTCTCATCAAAAATGAAAACATTTCTGAAAACTACAAGTCTCATGGGCTTTAGTGGTGAAATAATAACTTAAAAAATCGTTCGGGAAATGAGTTTACTCCTTGGGTACTTTCTTTGTATACTTTTGACTATACGGGCCAAGCCCGGGATTTACGGCAAACCGCGCGTTTTCGTTTGCCGGCGATTAAACTTCTTTTATTCAGCGTCCCATCAAAAATTAAAACATTTTTGAAAACTACAAGTCTCATGCGTTTTAGTGGTGAAAAAATAATTTAAAAAATCGTTCGGGAAATGAGTTTACTCCTTAGATACTTTCTTTGTATACTTTTGGCTATACGGGCCGAGTCCGGGATTTACGGGAATTCGCTGGTTTTCGTTTGCCGGCGATTAAACTTCTTTTATTCAGCGTCTCATCAAAAATGAAAACATTTTTGAAAACTACAAGTCTCATGCGTTTTAGTGGTGAAAAGATAATTTAAAAAATCGTTCTGGAAATGAGTTTACTCGCAGGGTACTTTCTTTGTATACTTTCGACTATACGGGCCGAGTCCGGGATTTACGGGAAATCGCGTGTTTTCGTTTGGCGGCGATTAAACTTCTTTTATTCAGCGTCTCATTAAAAATGAAAACATTTTTGAAAACTACAAGTCTCATGCGTTTTAGTTGTGAAAAGATAATTTAAAAAATCGTTCGGGAAATGAGTTTACTCCCTGGGTATTTTCTTTGTATACTTTTGACTATACGGGCCGAGTCCCGGATTTACGGGAATTCGCGGGTTTTCGTTTGCCAGCGATTAAACTTCTTTTATTCAGCGTCTCGTCAAAAATGAAAACATTTTGGAAAACTACAAGTCTCATACGCTTTAGTGGTGAAAAGATAATTTAAAAAATCGTTCGGCAAATGAATTTACTCCCTGGGTATTTTCTTTGTATACTTTTGACTAAACGGGCCGAGTCCCGGATTTATGGGAATTCGCGGATTTTCGTTTGCCAGCGATTAAACTTCTTTTATTCAGGGTCTCATCAAAAATGAAAACATTTTTAAAAACTACAAGTCTCATGCGTTTTAGTGGTGAAAAAATAATTTAAAAAATCGTTCGGGAAATGAGTTTACTCACAGGGTACTTTCTTTGTATACATTCGACTATACGGGCCGAGTCCGGGATTTACGGGAATTCGCGGGTTTTTGTTTGCCAGCAATTAAACTTCTTTTATTCAGCGTCTCATCAAAAATGAAAACATTTTTGAAAACTACAAGTCTCATGCGTTTCAGTGGTGAAAAGATAATTTAAGAAATCGTTCTTGAAATGAGTTTACTCACAGGGTACTTTCTTTGTATATACTCGACTATACGGGCCAAGCACGGGATTTACGGGAAATCGCGGGTTTTCGTTTGCCGACGATTAATCTTCTTTTATTCAGCGTCTCATCAAAAATGAAAATATTTTTGAAAACTACAAGTCTCATGCGTTTTAGTGGTGAAAAAATAATTTAAAAAATCGTTCGGGAAATGAGTTTACTCACAGGGTACTTTCTTTTTATACATTCGACTTTACGGGCCGAGTCCGGGATTTACGGGAATTCGCGGGTTTTTGTTTGCCGGCGATTAATCTTCTTTTATTCAGCGTCTCATCAGAAATAAAAACATTTTTAAAAACTACAAATCTCATGCGTTTTAGTGGTGAAAAAATAATTTAAAAAATCGTTCGGGAAATGAGTTTACTCCCTAGATACTTTCTTTGTATATTTTTGGCTATACGGGCCGAGTCCGGGATTTACGGGAATTTGCGGGTTTTCGTTTGCCGGCGATTAAACTTCTTTTATTCAGCGTCTCATCAAAAATGAAAACATTTTTGAAAACTACAAGTCTCATGCGTTTTAGTGGTGAAAAGATAATTTAAAAAATCGTTCTGGAAATGAGTTTACTCGCAGGGTACTTTCTTTGTATACTTTCGACTATACGGGCCGAGTCCGGGATTTACGGGAAATCGCGGGTTTTCGTTTGCCGGCGATTAAACTTCTTTTATTCAGCGTCTCATCAAAAATGAAAACATTTTTGAAAACTACAAGTCTCATGCGTTTTAGTGGTGAAAAGATAATTTAAAAAATCGTTCGGGAAATGAGTTTACTCCCTGGGTTTTTCTTTGTATACTTTTGACTATACGGGCCGAGTCCCGGATTTACGGGAATTCGCGGGTTTTTGTTTGCCGGCGATTAAACTTTTTTTATTCAGCGTGTCATCAAAAATGAAAACATTTTTGAAAACTAAAAGTCTCATGCGTTTAAGTGGTGAAAAGATAATTTAAAAAATCGTTCGGGAAATGAGTTTACTTCCTAGATACTTTTTTGTATACTTTTGGCTATACGGGCCGAGTCCGGGATTTACGGGAATTCGCGGGTTTTCGTTTGCCGGCGATTAAACTTCTTTTATTCAGCGTCTCATCAAAAATGAAAACATTTTTGAAAACTACAAGTCTCATGCGTTTAAGTGGTGAAAAGATAATTTAAAAAATCGTTCTGGAAATGAGTTTACTCGCAGGGTACTTTCTTTGTATACTTTTGACTATACGGGCCGAGTCCGGGATTTACGGGAAATCGCGGGTTTTCGTTTGCCGGCGATTAAACTTCTTTTATTCAGCGTCTCATCAAAAATGAAAACATTTTTGAAAACTACAAGTCTCCTGCGTTTTAGTGGTGAAAAGATAATTTAAAAAATCGTTCGGGAAATGAGTTTACTCCCTGGGTTTTTCTTTGTATACTTTTGACTATACGGGCCGAGTCCCGGATTAACGGGAATTCGCGGGTTTTCGTTTGCCAGCGATTAAACTTCTTTTATTCAGCGTCTCATCAAAAATGAAAACATTTTTGAAAACTACAAGTCTCATGCGTTTTAGTGGTGAAAAAATAATTTAAAAAATCGTTCGGGAAATGAGTTTACTCACAGGGTTCTTTCTTTGTATACATTCGACTATACGGGCCGAGTCCGGGATTTACGGGAATTCGCGGGTTTTTGTTTGCCGGCGATTAAACTTCTTTTACTCAGCGTCTCATCAAAAATGAAAACATTTTTGAAAACTACAAGTCTCATGCGTTTTAGTGGTGAAAAGATAAATTATAAAATTGTTCTGGAAATGAGTTTACTCACAGGGTACTTTCTTTGTATACTTTCAACTATACGGGCCGAGTCCGGGATTTACGGGAATTCGCGGGTTTTTGTTTGCCGGCGATTAAACTTTTTTTATTCAGCGTGTCATCAAAAATGAAAACATTTTTGAAAACTAAAAGTCTCATGCGTTTTAGTGGTGAAAAGATAATTTAAAAAATCGTTCGGGAAATGAGTTTACTTCCTAGATACTTTTTTGTATACTTTTGGCTATACGGGCCGAGTCCGGGATTTACGGGAATTCGCGGGTTTTCGTTTGCCGGCGATTAAACTTCTTTTATTCAGCGTCTCATCAAAAATGAAAACATTTTTGAAAACTACAAGTCTCATGCGTTTAAGTGGTGAAAAGATAATTTAAAAAATCGTTCTGGAAATGAGTTTACTCGCAGGGTACTTTCTTTGTATACTTTTGACTATACGGGCCGAGTCCGGGATTTACGGGAAATCGCGGGTTTTCGTTTGCCGGCGATTAAACTTCTTTTATTCAGCGTCTCATCAAAAATGAAAACATTTTTGAAAACTACAAGTCTCATGCGTTTTAGTGGTGAAAAGATAATTTAAAAAATCGTTCGGGAAATGAGTTTACTCCCTGGGTTTTTCTTTGTATACTTTTGACTATACGGGCCGAGTCCCGGATTTACGGGAATTCGCGGGTTTTCGTTTGCCAGCGATTAAACTTCTTTTATTCAGCGTCTCATCAAAAATGAAAACATTTTTGAAAACTACAAGTCTCATGCGTTTTAGTGGTGAAAAAATAATTTAAAAAATCGTTCGGGAAATGAGTTTACTCACAGGGTTCTTTCTTTGTATACATTCGACTATACGGGCCGAGTCCGGGATTTACGGGAATTCGCGGGTTTTTGTTTGCCGGCAATTAAACTTCTTTTATTCAGCGTCTCATCAAAAATGAAAACATTTTTGAAAACTACAAGTCTCATGCGTTTTAGTGGTGAAAAGATAAATTAAAAAATTGTTCTGGAAATGAGTTTACTCACAGGGTACTTTCTTTGTATACTTTCAACTATACGGGCCGAGTCCGGGATTTACGGGAATTCGCGGGTTTTTGTTTGCCGGCGATTAAACTTTTTTTATTCAGCGTGTCATCAAAAATGAAAACATTTTTGAAAACTAAAAGTCTCATGCGTTTTAGTGGTGAAAAGATAATTTAAAAAATCGTTCGGGAAATGAGTTTACTTCCTAGATACTTTTTTGTATACTTTTGGCTATACGGGCCGAGTCCGGGATTTACGGGAATTCGCGGGTTTTTGTTTGCCGGCGATTAAACTTCTTTTATTCAGCGTCTCATCAAAAATGAAAACATTTTTGAAAACTACAAGTCTCATGCGTTTTAGTGGTGAAAAGATAAATTAAAAAATTGTTCTGGAAATGAGTTTACTCACAGGGTACTTTCTTTGTATACTTTCAACTATACGGGCCGAGTCCGGGATTTACGGGAATTCGCGGGTTTTTGTTTGCCGGCGATTAAACTTTTTTTATTCAGCGTGTCATCAAAAATGAAAACATTTTTGAAAACTAAAAGTCTCATGCGTTTTAGTGGTGAAAAGATAATTTAAAAAATCGTTCGGGAAATGAGTTTACTTCCTAGATACTTTTTTGTATACTTTTGGCTATACGGGCCGAGTCCGGGATTTACGGGAATTCGCGGGTTTTCGTTTGCCGGCGATTAAACTTCTTTTATTCAGCGTCTCATCAAAAATGAAAACATTTTTGAAAACTACAAGTCTCATGCATTTAAGTGGTGAAAAGATAATTTAAAAAATCGTTCTGGAAATGAGTTTACTCGCAGGGTACTTTCTTTGTATACTTTCGACTATAGGGACCGAGTCCGGGATTTACGGGAAATCGCGGGTTTTCGTTTGCCGGCGATTAAAATTCTTTTATTCAGCGTGTCATCAAAAATGAAAACATTTTTGAAAACTAAAAGTCTCATGCGTTTTAGTGGTGAAAAGATAATTAAAAAAATCGTTCGGGAAATGAGTTTACTTCCTAGATACTTTTTTGTATACTTTTGGCTATACGGGCCGAGTCCGGGATTTACGGGAATTCGCGGGTTTTCGTTTGCCGGCGATTAAACTTCTTTTATTCAGCGTCTCATCAAAAATGAAAACATTTTTGAAAACTACAAGTCTCATGCATTTAAGTGGTGAAAAGATAATTTAAAAAATCGTTCTGGAAATGAGTTTACTCGCAGGGTACTTTCTTTGTATACTTTCGACTATAGGGACCGAGTCCGGGATTTACGGGAAATCGCGGGTTTTCGTTTGCCGGCGATTAAAATTCTTTTATTCAGCGTCTCATCAAAAATGAAAACATTTTTGAAAACTACAAGTCTCATGAGTTTTAGTGGTGAAAAGATAATTTAAAAAATCGTTCTTGAAATGAGTTTACTCACAGGGTACTTTCTTTGTATATACTCGACTATACGGACCAAGCACGGGATTTACGGGAAATCGCGGGTTTTCGTTTGCCGACGATTAAACTTCTTTTATTCAGCGTCTCATCAAAAATGAAAACATTTTTGAAAACTACAAGTCTCATGCGTTTTAGTGGTGAAAAGATAATTTAAAAAATCGTTCTTGAAATGAGTTTACTCACAGGGTACTTTCTTTGTATATACTCGACTATACGGACCAAGCACGGGATTTACGGGAATTCGCGGGTTTTTGTTTGCCGGCAATTAAACTTCTTTTATTCAGCGTCTCATCAAAAATGAAAACATTTTTGAAAACTACAAGTCTCATGCGTTTTAGTGGTGAAAAGATAATTTAAAAAATCGTTCTTGAAATGAGTTTACTCACAGGGTACTTTCTTTGTATATACTCTACTATACGGGCCAAGCACGGGATTTACGGGAATTCGCGGGTTTTTGTTTGCCGGCGATTAAACTTCTTTTATTCAGCGTCTCATCAAAAATGGAAACATTTTTGAAAACTACAAGTCTCATGCGTTTTAGTGGTGAAAAGATAATTTTAAAAATTGTTCTGGAAATGAGTTTACTCCCTGAGTACTTTCTTTGTATACTTTTGACTATACGAGCCGAGTCCGGGATTTACGGAAAATCGCGAGTTTTCGTTTGCCAGCGATTAAACTTCTTTTATTCAGCGTCCCATCAAAAATTAAAACATTTTTGAAAACTACAAGTCTCATGCGTTTTAGTGGTGAAAAAATAATTTAAAAAATCGTTCGGGAAATGAGTTTACTCCCTGGGTAGTTTCTTTGTATACTTTTGACTATACGGGCCGAGTCCGGCATTTACGGGAAATCGCGGGTTTTCGTTTGCCAGCGATTAAACTTCTTTTATTCCGCGTCTCATCAAAAATGAGAACATTTTTGAAAACTACAAGTCTCATGCGTTTTAGTGGTGAAAAGATAATTTAAAAAATCGTCCTGGAAATGAGTTTACTCACAGGGTACTTTCTTTGTATATATTTGACTATACGGGCCAAGCCCGGGATTTACGGGAAATCGCGCGTTTTCGTTTGCCGGCGATTAAACTTCTTTTATTCAGCGTCCCATTAAAAATTAAAACATTTTTAAAAACTACAAGTCTCATGCGCTTTAGTGGTGAAAAGATAATTTAAAAAATCGTTCGGGAAATGAGTTTACTCCCTGGGTATATGCTTTGTATACTTTTGACTAAACGGGCCGAGTCCCGGATTTACGGGAATCGCGGATTTTGGTTTGCCAGCGATTAAACTTCTTTTATTCAGCGTCTCATCAAAAATGAAAACATTTTTGAAAACTTCAAGTCTCATGCGTTTTAGTGGTGAAAAGATAATTTAAAAAATCGTTCAGGAAATGAGTTTACTCCCTAGATACTTTCTTTGTATACTTTTGGCTATACGGGCCGAGTCCGGGATTTAAGGGAATTCGCGGGTTTTCGTTTGCCGGCGATTAAACTTCTTTTATTCAGCGTCTCATCAAAAATGAAAACATTTTTGAAAACTACAGGTCTCATGCGTTTTAGTGGTGAAAAGATAATTTAAAAAAACGTTCTGGAAATGAGTTTACTCGCACGGTACTTTCTTTGTATACTTTCGACTATACGGGTCGAGACCGGGATTTACGGGAAATCGCAGGTTTTCGTTTGCCGGCGATTAAACTTCTTTTATTCAGCGTCTCATCAAAAATGAAAACATTTCTGAAAACTACAAGTCTCATACGCTTTGGTTGGGAAAAAATAATTTAAAAAATCGTTCGGGAAATGAGTTTACTCCCTGGGTATTTTCTTTGTATACTTTTGACTATACGGGCCGAGTCCCAGATTTACGGGAATTCGCGGGTTTTCGTTTGCCAGCGATTAAACTTCTTTTATTCAGCGTCTCATCAAAAATGAAAACATTTTTGAAAACTACAAGTGTCATGCGTTTTAGGCGTGAAAAGATAATTTAAAAAATCGTTCTTGAAATGAGTTTTCTCACAGGGTACTTTCTTTGTATATACTCGACTATACGGGCCAAGCACGGGATTTACGGGAAATCGCGGGTTTTCGTTTGCCGGCGATTAAACTTCTTTTATTCAGCGTCTCATCAAAAATGAAAACATTTTTGAAAACTACAAGTCTCATGCGTTTTAGTGGTGAAAAAATAATTTAAAAAATCGTTCGGGAAATGAGTTTACTCACAGGGTACTTTCTTTGTATACATTCGACTATACGGGCCGAGTCCGGGATTTACGGGAAATCGCGGGTTTTCGTTTGCCGGCGAATAAACTTCTTTTATTCAGCGTCTCATCAAAAATGAAAACATTTTTGAAAACTACAAGTCTCATACGCTTTAGTGGTGAAAAAATAATTTAAAAAATCGTTCGGGAAATGAGTTTACTCCCTGGGTATTTTCTTTGTATACTTTTGACTATACGGGCCGAGTCCCGGATTTACGGGAATTCGCGGGTTTTCGTTTGCCAGCGATTAAACTTCTTTTATTCAGCGTCTCATCAAAAATGAAAACATTTTTGAAAACTACAAATCTCATGCGTTTTAGGCGTGAAAAGATAATTTAAAAAATCGTTCTTGAAATGAGTTTACTCACAGGGTACTTTCTTTGTATATACTCGACTATACGGGCCAAGCACGGGATTTACGGGAAATCGCGGGTTTTCGTTTGCCGGCGATTAAACTTCTTTTATTCAGCGTCTCATCAAAAATGAAAACATTTTTGAAAACTACAAATCTCATGCGTTTTAGTGGTGAAAAAATAATTTAAAAAATCGTTCGGAAAATGAGTTTACTCACAGGGTACTTTCTTTGTATACATTCGACTATACGGGCCGAGTCCGAGATTTACGGGAATTCGCGGGTTTTTGTTTGCCGGCGATTAAACTTCTTTTATTCAGCGTCTCATCAAAAATGAAAACATTTTTGAAAACTACAAGTCTCATGCGTTTTAGTGGTGAAAAGATAATTTAAAAAATCGTTCTTCAAATGAGTTTACTCACAGGGTACTTTCTTTGTATATACTCGACTATACGGGCCAAGCACGGGATTTACGGGAATTCGCGGGTTTTTGTTTGCCGGCGATTAAACTTCTTTTATTCAGCGTCTCATCAAAAATGAAAACATTTTTGAAAACTACAAGTCTCATGCGTTTTAGTGGTGAAAAAATAATTTAAAAAATCGTTCGGGAAATGAGTTTACTCCCCAGGTATTTTCTTTGTACACTTTTGACTAAACAGGCCGAGTCCCGGATTTACGGGAATCGCGGATTTTTGTTTGCCAGCGATTAAACTTCTTTTATTCAGCGTCTCATCAAAAATGAAAACATTTTTGAAAACTAAAAGTCTCATGCGTTTTAGTGGTGAAAAAATAATTTAAAAAATCGTTCGGGAAATGAGTTTACTCACAGGGTACTTTCTTTGTATACATTCGACTATACGGGCCGAGTCCGGGATTTACGGGAATTCGCGGGTTTTTGTTTGCCGGCGATTAAACTTCTTTTATTCAGCGTCTCATCAAAAATGAAAACATTTTTGAAAACTACAAGTCTCATGCGTTTTGGTGGTGAAAAGATAATTTAAAAAATCGTTCTTGAAATGAGTTTACTCACAGGGTACTTTCTTTGTATATACTCGACTATACGGGCCAAGCACGGGATTTACGGGAATTCGCGGGTTTTTGTTTGCCGGCGATTAAACTTCTTTTATTCAGCGTCTCATCAAAAATGAAAACATTTTTGAAAACTACAAGTCTCATGCGTTTTAGTGGTGAAAAAATAATTTAAAAAATCGTTCGGGAAATGAGTTTACTCCCTGGGTATTTTCTTTGTACACTTTTGACTAAACGGGCCGAGTCCCGGATTTACGGGAATCGCGGATTTTTGTTTGCCAGCGATTAAACTTCTTTTATTCAGCGTCTCATCAAAAATGAAAACATTTTTGAAAACTAAAAGTCTCATGCGTTTTAGTGGTGAAAAAATAATTTAAAAAATCGTTCGGGAAATGAGTTTACTCACAGGGTACTTTCTTTGTATACATTCGACTATACGGGCCGAGTCCGGGATTTACGGGAATTCGCGGGTTTTTGTTTGCCGGCGATTAAACTTCTTTTATTCAGCGTCTCATCAAAAATGAAAACATTTTTGAAAACTACCAGTCTCATGCGTTTTGGTGGTGAAAAGATAATTTAAAAAATCGTTCTTGAAATGAGTTTACTCACAGGGTACTTTCTTTGTATATACTCGACTATACGGGCCAAGCACGGGATTTACGGGAATTCGCGGGTTTTTGTTTGCCGGCGATTAAACTTCTTTTATTCAGCGTCTCATCAAAAATGAAAACATTTTTGAAAACTACAAGTCTCATGCGTTTTAGTGGTGAAAAGATAATTTTAAAAATTGTTCTGGAAATGAGTTTACTCCCTGAGTACTTTCTTTGTATACTTTTGACTATACGAGCCGAGTCCGGGATTTACGGGAAATCGCGAGTTTTCGTTTGCCAGCGATTAAACTTCTTTTATTCCGCGTCTCATCAAAAATGAAAACATTTTTGAAAACTACAAGTCTCATGCGTTTTAGTGGTGAAAAAATAATTTAAAAAATCGTTCGGGAAATGAGTTTACTCCCTGGGTATTTTCTTTGTACACTTTTGACTAAACGGGCCGAGTCCCGGATTTACGGGAATCGCGGATTTTTGTTTGCCAGCGATTAAACTTCTTTTATTCAGCGTCCCATCAAAAATTAAAACATTTTTGAAAACTACAAGTCGCATGCGTTTTAGTGGTGAAAAAATAATTTAAAAAATCGTTCGGGAAATGAGTTTACTCCCTGGGTAGTTTCTTTGTATACTTTTGACTATACGGGCCGAGTCCGGGATTTACGGGAAATCGCGGGTTTTCGTTTGCCAGCGATTAAACTTCTTTTATTCCGCGTCTCATCAAAAATGAGAACATTTTTGAAAACTACAAGTCTCATGCGTTTTAGTGGTGAAAAGATAATTTAAAAAATCGTTCTGGAAATGAGTTTACTAACAGGGTACTTTCTTTGTATATAATTGACTATACGGGCCAAGCCCGGGATTTACGGGAAATCGCGCGTTTTCGTTTGCCGGCGATTAAACTTCTTTTATTCAGCGTCCCATCAAAAAATAAAACATTTTTAAAAACTACAAGTCTCATGCGCTTTAGTGGTGAAAAGATAATTTAAAAAATCGTTCGGGAAATGAGTTTACTCCCTGGGTAGTTTCTTTGTATACTTTTGACTATACGGGCCGAGTCCGGGATTTACGGGAAATCGCGGGTTTTCGTTTGCCAGCGATTAAACTTCTTTTATTCCGCGTCTCATCAAAAATGAGAACATTTTTGAAAACTACAAGTCTCATGCGTTTTAGTGGTGAAAAGATAATTTAAAAAATCGTTCTGGAAATGAGTTTACTCACAGGGTACTTTCTTTGTATATATTTGACTATACGGGCCAAGCCCGGGATTTACGGGAAATCGCGCGTTTTCGTTTGCCGGCGATTAAACTTCTTTTATTCAGCGTCCCATCAAAAAATAAAACATTTTTAAAAACTACAAGTCTCATGCGCTTTAGTGGTGAAAAGATAATTTAAAAAATCGTTCGGGAAATGAGTTTACTCCCTGGGTATTTTCTTTGTATACTTTTGACTAAACGGGCCGAGTCCCGGATTTACGGGAATTGCGGATTTTCGTTTGCCAGCGATTAAACTTCTTTTATTCAGCGTCTCATCAAAAATGAAAACATTTTTCAAAACTACAAGTCTCATGCGTTTTAGTGGTGAAAAAATAATTTAAAAAATCGTTCGGGAAATGAGTTTACTCACAGGGTACTTTCTTTGTATACATTCGACTATACGGGCCGAGTCCGGGATTTACGGGAATTCGCGGGTTTTTGTTTGCCGGCGATTAAACTTTTTTTATTCAGCGTCTCATCAAAAATGAAAACATTTTTCAAAACTACAAGTCTCATGCGTTTTAGTGGTGAAAAGATACTTTAAAAAATCGTTCAGGAAATAAGTTTACTCCCTAGATTCTTTCTTTGTATACTTTTGGCTATACGGGCCGAGTCCGGGATTTAAGGGAATTCGCGGGTTTTCGTTTGCCGGCGATTAAACTTCTTTTATTCAGCGTCTCATCAAAAATGAAAACATTTTTGAAAACTACAGGTCTCATGCGTTTTAGGCGTGAAAAGATAATTTAAAAAATCGTTCTTGAAATGAGTTTACTCACAGGGTACTTTCTTTGTATATACTCGACTATACGGGCCAAGCACGGGATTTACGGGAAATCGCGGGTTTTCGTTTGCCGGCGATTAAACTTCTTTTATTCAGCGTCTCATCAAAAATGAAAACATTTTTGAAAACTACAAGTCTCATGCGTTTTAGTGGTGAAAAAATAATTTAAAAAATCGTTCGGAAAATGAGTTTACTCACAGGGTACTTTCTTTGTATACATTTGACTATACGGGCCGAGTCCGAGATTTACTTGAATTCGCGGGTTTTTGTTTGCCGGCAATTAAACTTCTTTTATTCAGCGTCTCATCAAAAATGAAAACATTTTTGAAAACTACAAGTCTCATGCGTTTTAGTGGTGAAAAGATAATTTAAAAAATCGTTCTTGAAATGAGTTTACTCACAGGGTACTTTCTTTCTATATACTCGACTATACGGGCCAAGCACGGGATTTACGGGAAATCTCGGGTTTTCGTTTGCCGGCGATTAAACTTCTTTTATTCAGCGTCTCATCAAAAATGAAAACATTTTTGAAAACTACAAGTCTCATGCGTTTTAGTGGTGAAAAGATAATTTAAAAAATCGTTCGGGAAATGAGTTTACTCCCTGGGTATTTTCTTTGTATACTTTTGACTAAACGGGCCGGGTCCCGGATTTACGGGAATCGCGGATTTTTGTTTGCCAGCGATTAAACTTCTTTTATTCAGCGTCTCATCAAAAATGAAAACATTTTTGAAAACTAAAAGTCTCATGCGTTTTAGTGGTGAAAAGATAATTTAAAAAATCGTTCGGGAAATGAGTTTACTTCCTAGACACTTTCTTTGTATACTTTTGGCTATACGGGCCGAGTCCGGGATTTACGGGAATTCGCGGGTTTTCGTTTGCCGGCGATTAAACTTCTTTTATTCAGCGTCTCATCAAAAATGAAAACATTTTTGAAAACTACAAGTCTCATGCGTTTAAGTGGTGAAAAGATAATTTAAAAAATCGTTCTGGAAATGAGTTTACTCGCAGGGTACTTTCTTTGTATACTTTCGACTATACGGACCGAGTCCGGGATTTACGGGAAATCGCGGGTTTTCGTTTGCCGGCGATTAAACTTCTTTTATTCAGCGTCTCATCAAAAATGAAAACATTTTTGAAAACTACAAGTCTCATACGCTTTAGTGGTGAAAAAATAATTTAAAAAATCGTTCGGGAAATGAGTTTACTCCCTGGGTATTTTCTTTGTATACTTTTGACTATACGGGCCGAGTCCCGGATTTACGGGAATTCGCGGGTTTTCGTTTGCCAGCGATTAAACTTCTTTTATTCAGCGTCTCATAATAAATGAAAACATTTTTGAAAACTACAAGTCTCATGAGTTTTAGTGGTGAAGAGATAATTTAAAAAATCGTTCTTGAAATGAGTTTACTCACAGGGTACTTTCTTTGTATATACTCGACTATACGGGCCAAGCACGGAATTTACGGGAAATCGCGGGTTTTCGTTTGCCGACGATTAAACTTCTTTTATTCAGCGTCTCATCAAAAATGAAAACATTTTTGAAAACTACAAGTCTCATGCGTTTTAGTGGTGAAAAAATAATTTAAAAAATCGTTCGGGAAATGAGTTTACTCACAGGGTACTTTCTTTGTATACATTCGACTATACGGGCCGAGTCCGGGATTTACGGGAATTCGGGGGTTTTTGTTTGCCGGCGATTAAACTTCTTTTATTCAGCGTCTCATCAAAAATGAAAACATTTTTGAAAAGTACAAGTCTTATGCCTTTTAGTGGTGAAAAAATAATTTAAAAAATCGTTCGGGAAATGAGTTTACTCCCTGGGTAGTTTCTTTGTATACTTTTGACTATACGGCCCGAGTCCGGGATTTACGGGAAATCGCAAGTTTTCGTTTGCCAGCGATTAAACTTCTTTTATTCCGCGTCTCATCAAAAATGAAAACATTTTTGAAAACTACAAGTCTCATGCGTTTTAGTGGTGAAAAGATAAATTAAAAAATCGTTCGGGAAATGAGTTTACTCCCTGGGTATTTTCTTTGTATACTTTTGACTAAACGGGCCGAGTCCCGGATTTACGGGAATTGCGGATTTTCGTTTGCCAGCGATTAAACTTCTTTTATTCAGCGTCTCATCAAAAATGAAAACATTTTTCAAAACTACAAGTCTCATGCGTTTTAGTGGTGAAAAAATAATTTAAAAAATCGTTCGGGAAATGAGTTTACTCACAGGGTACTTTCTTTGTATACATTCGACTATACGGGCCGAGTCCGGGATTTACGGGAATTCGCGGGTTTTTGTTTGCCGGCGATTAAACTTTTTTTATTCAGCGTCTCATCAAAAATGAAAACATTTTTCAAAACTACAAGTCTCATGCGTTTTAGTGGTGAAAAGATACTTTAAAAAATCGTTCAGGAAATAAGTTTACTCCCTAGATTCTTTCTTTGTATACTTTTGGCTATACGGGCCGAGTCCGGGATTTAAGGGAATTCGCGGGTTTTCGTTTGCCGGCGATTAAACTTCTTTTATTCAGCGTCTCATCAAAAATGAAAACATTTTTGAAAACTACAGGTCTCATGCGTTTTAGGCGTGAAAAGATAATTTAAAAAATCGTTCTTGAAATGAGTTTACTCACAGGGTACTTTCTTTGTATATACTCGACTATACGGGCCAAGCACGGGATTTACGGGAAATCGCGGGTTTTCGTTTGCCGGCGATTAAACTTCTTTTATTCAGCGTCTCATCAAAAATGAAAACATTTTTGAAAACTACAAGTCTCATGCGTTTTAGTGGTGAAAAAATAATTTAAAAAATCGTTCGGAAAATGAGTTTACTCACAGGGTACTTTCTTTGTATACATTTGACTATACGGGCCGAGTCCGAGATTTACTTGAATTCGCGGGTTTTTGTTTGCCGGCAATTAAACTTCTTTTATTCAGCGTCTCATCAAAAATGAAAACATTTTTGAAAACTACAAGTCTCATGCGTTTTAGTGGTGAAAAGATAATTTAAAAAATCGTTCTTGAAATGAGTTTACTCACAGGGTACTTTCTTTCTATATACTCGACTATACGGGCCAAGCACGGGATTTACGGGAAATCTCGGGTTTTCGTTTGCCGGCGATTAAACTTCTTTTATTCAGCGTCTCATCAAAAATGAAAACATTTTTGAAAACTACAAGTCTCATGCGTTTTAGTGGTGAAAAGATAATTTAAAAAATCGTTCGGGAAATGAGTTTACTCCCTGGGTATTTTCTTTGTATACTTTTGACTAAACGGGCCGGGTCCCGGATTTACGGGAATCGCGGATTTTTGTTTGCCAGCGATTAAACTTCTTTTATTCAGCGTCTCATCAAAAATGAAAACATTTTTGAAAACTAAAAGTCTCATGCGTTTTAGTGGTGAAAAGATAATTTAAAAAATCGTTCGGGAAATGAGTTTACTTCCTAGACACTTTCTTTGTATACTTTTGGCTATACGGGCCGAGTCCGGGATTTACGGGAATTCGCGGGTTTTCGTTTGCCGGCGATTAAACTTCTTTTATTCAGCGTCTCATCAAAAATGAAAACATTTTTGAAAACTACAAGTCTCATGCGTTTAAGTGGTGAAAAGATAATTTAAAAAATCGTTCTGGAAATGAGTTTACTCGCAGGGTACTTTCTTTGTATACTTTCGACTATACGGACCGAGTCCGGGATTTACGGGAAATCGCGGGTTTTCGTTTGCCGGCGATTAAACTTCTTTTATTCAGCGTCTCATCAAAAATGAAAACATTTTTGAAAACTACAAGTCTCATACGCTTTAGTGGTGAAAAAATAATTTAAAAAATCGTTCGGGAAATGAGTTTACTCCCTGGGTATTTTCTTTGTATACTTTTGACTATACGGGCCGAGTCCCGGATTTACGGGAATTCGCGGGTTTTCGTTTGCCAGCGATTAAACTTCTTTTATTCAGCGTCTCATAATAAATGAAAACATTTTTGAAAACTACAAGTCTCATGAGTTTTAGTGGTGAAGAGATAATTTAAAAAATCGTTCTTGAAATGAGTTTACTCACAGGGTACTTTCTTTGTATATACTCGACTATACGGGCCAAGCACGGAATTTACGGGAAATCGCGGGTTTTCGTTTGCCGACGATTAAACTTCTTTTATTCAGCGTCTCATCAAAAATGAAAACATTTTTGAAAACTACAAGTCTCATGCGTTTTAGTGGTGAAAAAATAATTTAAAAAATCGTTCGGGAAATGAGTTTACTCACAGGGTACTTTCTTTGTATACATTCGACTATACGGGCCGAGTCCGGGATTTACGGGAATTCGGGGGTTTTTGTTTGCCGGCGATTAAACTTCTTTTATTCAGCGTCTCATCAAAAATGAAAACATTTTTGAAAAGTACAAGTCTTATGCCTTTTAGTGGTGAAAAAATAATTTAAAAAATCGTTCGGGAAATGAGTTTACTCCCTGGGTAGTTTCTTTGTATACTTTTGACTATACGGCCCGAGTCCGGGATTTACGGGAAATCGCAAGTTTTCGTTTGCCAGCGATTAAACTTCTTTTATTCCGCGTCTCATCAAAAATGAAAACATTTTTGAAAACTACAAGTCTCATGCGTTTTAGTGGTGAAAAGATAAATTAAAAAATCTTTCTGGAAATGACTTTACTCACAGGGTACTTTCTTTGTATATATTCGACTATACGGGCCAAGCCCGGGATTTAAGGGAAATCGCGCGTTTTCGTTTGCCGGCGATTAAACTTCTTTTATACAGCGTCCCATCAAAAATTAAAACATTTTTGAAAACTACAAGTCTCATGCGTTTTAGTGGTGAAAAAATAATTTAAAAATCGTTCGGGAAATGACTTTACTCCCTGGGTAGTTTCTTTGTATACTTTTGACTATACGGGCCGAGTCCGGGATTTACGGGAAATCGCGGGTTTTCGTTTGCCAGCGATTAAACTTCTTTTATTCCGCGTCTCATCAAAAATGAGAACATTTTTGAAAACTACAAGTCTCATGCGTTTTAGTGGTGAAAAGATAATTTAAAAAATCGTTCTGGATATGAGTTTACTCACAGGGTACTTTCTTTGTATATATTTGACTATACGGGCCAAGCACGGGATTTACGGGAAATCGCGGGTTTTCGTTTGCGGGCGATTAAACTTCTTTTATTCAGCGTCTCATCAAAAATGAAAACATTTTTGAAAACTACAAGTCTCATACGCTTTAGTGGTGAAAAAATAATTTAAAAAATCGTTCGGGAAATGAGTTTACTCCCTGGGTATTTTCTTTGTATACTTTTGACTATACGGGCCGAGTCCCGGATTTACGGGAATTCGCGGGTTTTCGTTCGCCAGCGATTAAACTTCTTTTATTCAGCGTCTCATCAAAAATGAAAACATTTTTGAAAACTAAAAGTCTAATGCGTTTTAGTGGTGAAAAGATAATTTAAAAAATCGTTCGGGAAATGAGTTTACTCCCTGGGTATTTTCTTTGTATACTTTTGACTAAACGGGCCGGGTCCCGGATTTACGGGAATCGCGGATTTTTGTTTGCCAGCGATTAAACTTCTTTTATTCAGCGTCTCATCAAAAATGAAAACATTTTTGAAAACTAAAAGTCTCATGCGTTTAAGTGGTGAAAAGATAATTTAAAAAATCGTTCTGGAAATGAGTTTACTCGCAGGGTACTTTCTTTGTATACTTTCGACTATACGGACCGAGTCCGGGATTTACGGGAAATCGCGGGTTTTCGTTTGCCGGCGATTAAACTTCTTTTATTCAGCGTCTCATCAAAAATGAAAACATTTTTGAAAACTACAAGTCTCATACGCTTTAGTGGTGAAAAAATAATTTAAAAAATCGTTCGGGAAATGAGTTTACTCCCTGGGTATTTTCTTTGTATACTTTTGACTAAACGGGCCGGGTCCCGGATTTACGGGAATCGCGGATTTTTGTTTGCCAGCGATTAAACTTCTTTTATTCAGCGTCTCATCAAAAATGAAAACATTTTTGAAAACTAAAAGTCTAATGCGTTTTAGTGGTGAAAAGATAATTTAAAAAATCGTTCGGGAAATGAGTTTACTCCCTGGGTATTTTCTTTGTATACTTTTGACTAAACGGGCCGGGTCCCGGATTTACGGGAATCGCGGATTTTTGTTTGCCAGCGATTAAACTTCTTTTATTCAGCGTCTCATCAAAAATGAAAACATTTTTGAAAACTAAAAGTCTCATGCGTTTAAGTGGTGAAAAGATAATTTAAAAAATCGTTCTGGAAATGAGTTTACTCGCAGGGTACTTTCTTTGTATACTTTCGACTATACGGACCGAGTCCGGGATTTACGGGAAATCGCGGGTTTTCGTTTGCCGGCGATTAAACTTTTTTTATTCAGCGTCTCATCAAAAATGAAAACATTTTTGAAAACTACAAGTCTCATACGCTTTAGTGGTGAAAAAATAATTTAAAAAATCGTTCGGGAAATGAGTTTACTCCCTGGGTATTTTCTTTGTATACTTTTGACTAAACGGGCCGGGTCCCGGATTTACGGGAATCGCGGATTTTTGTTTGCCAGCGATTAAACTTCTTTTATTCAGCGTCTCATCAAAAATGAAAACATTTTTGAAAACTAAAAGTCTAATGCGTTTTAGTGGTGAAAAGATAATTTAAAAAATCGTTCGGGAAATGAGTTTACTCCCTGGGAATTTTCTTTGTATACTTTTGACTAAACGGGCCGGGTCCCGGATTTACGGGAATCGCGGATTTTTGTTTGCCAGCGATTAAACTTCTTTTATTCAGCGTCTCATCAAAAATGAAAACATTTTTGAAAACTAAAAGTCTCATGCGTTTAAGTGGTGAAAAGATAATTTAAAAAATCGTTCTGGAAATGAGTTTACTCGCAGGGTACTTTCTTTGTATACTTTCGACTATACGGACCGAGTCCGGGATTTACGGGAAATCGCGGGTTTTCGTTTGCCGGCGATTAAACTTCTTTTATTCAGCGTCTCATCAAAAATGAAAACATTTTTGAAAACTACAAGTCTCATACGCTTTAGTGGTGAAAAAATAATTTAAAAAATCGTTCGGGAAATGAGTTTACTCCCTGGGTATTTTCTTTGTATACTTTTGACTATACGGGCCGAGTCCCGGATTTACGGGAATTCGCGGGTTTTCGTTTGCCAGCGATTAAACTTCTTTTATTCAGCGTCTCATAATAAATGAAAACATTTTTGAAAACTACAAGTCTCATGAGTTTTAGTGGTGAAAAGATAATTTAAAAAATCGTTCTTGAAATGAGTTTACTCACAGGGTACTTTCTTTGTATATACTCGACTATACGGGCCAAGCATGGAATTTACGGGAAATCGCGGGTTTTCGTTTGCCGACGATTAAGCTTCTTTTATTCAGCGTCTCATCAAAAATGAAAACATTTTTGAAAACTACAAGTCTCATGCGTTTTAGTGGTGAAAAAATAATTTAAAAAATCGTTCGGGAAATGAGTTTACTCACAGGGTACTTTCTTTGTATACATTCGACTATACGGGCCGAGTCCGGGATTTACGGGAATTCGCGGGTTTTTGTTTGCCGGCGATTAAACTTCTTTTATTCAGCGTCTCATCAAAAATGAAAACATTTTTGAAAACTACAAGTCTCATGCGTTTTAGTGGTGAAAAGATAAATTAAAAAATCTTTCTGGAAACGACTTTACTCACAGGGTACTTTCTTTGTATATATTCGACTATACGGGCCAAGCCCGGGATTTAAGGAAAATCGCGCGTTTTCGTTTGCCGGCGATTAAACTTCTTTTATACAGCGTCCCATCAAAAATTAAAACATTTTTGAAAACTACAAGTCTCATGCGTTTTAGTGGTGAAAAAATAATTTAAAAATCGTTCGGGAAATGACTTTACTCCCTGGGTAGTTTCTTTGTATACTTTTGACTATACGGGCCGAGTCCGGGATTTACGGGAAATCGCGGGTTTTTGTTTGCCAGCGATTAAACTTCTTTTATTCCGCGTCTCATCAAAAATGAGAACATTTTTGAAAACTACAAGTCTCATGCGTTTTAGTGGTGAAAAGATAATTTAAAAAATCGTTCTGGAAATGAGTTTACTCACAGGGTACTTTCTTTGTATATATTTGACTATACGGGCCAAGCACGGGATTTACGGGAAATCGCGGGTTTTCGTTTGCCGGCGATTAAACTTCTTTTATTCAGCGTCTCATCAAAAATGAAAACATTTTTGAAAACTACAAGTCTCATGCGTTTTAGTGGTGAAAAGATAAATTAAAAAATCTTTCTGGAAACGACTTTACTCACAGGGTACTTTCTTTGTATATATTCGACTATACGGGCCAAGCCCGGGATTTAAGGAAAATCGCGCGTTTTCGTTTGCCGGCGATTAAACTTCTTTTATACAGCGTCCCATCAAAAATTAAAACATTTTTGAAAACTACAAGTCTCATGCGTTTTAGTGGTGAAAAAATAATTTAAAAATCGTTCGGGAAATGACTTTACTCCCTGGGTAGTTTCTTTGTATACTTTTGACTATACGGGCCGAGTCCGGGATTTACGGGAAATCGCGGGTTTTTGTTTGCCAGCGATTAAACTTCTTTTATTCCGCGTCTCATCAAAAATGAGAACATTTTTGAAAACTACAAGTCTCATGCGTTTTAGTGGTGAAAAGATAATTTAAAAAATCGTTCTGGAAATGAGTTTACTCACAGGGTACTTTCTTTGTATATATTTGACTATACGGGCCAAGCACGGGATTTACGGGAAATCGCGGGTTTTCGTTTGCCGGCGATTAAACTTCTTTTATTCAGCGTCTCATCAAAAATGAAAACATTTTTGAAAACTACAAGTCTCATGCGTTTTAGTGGTGAAAAAATAATTTAAAAAATCGTTCGGAAAATGAGTTTACTCACAGGGTACTTTCTTTGTATACATTCGACTATACGGGCCGAGTCCGAGATTTACGGGAATTCGCGGGTTTTTGTTTGCCGGCAATTAAACTTCTTTTATTCAGCGTCTCATCAAAAATGAAAACATTTTTGAAAACTACAAGTCTCATGCGTTTTAGTGGTGAAAAGATAATTTAAAAAATCGTTCTTCAAATGAGTTTACTCACAGGGTACTTTCTTTGTATATACTCGACTATACGGGCCGAGTCCGGGATTTACGGGAAATCGCGGGTTTTCGTTTGCCGGCGATTAAACTTCTTTTATTCAGCGTCTCATCAAAAATGAAAACATTTTTGAAAACTACAAGTCTCATACGCTTTAGTGGTGAAAAAATAATTTAAAAAATCGTTCGGGAAATGAGTTTACTCCCTGGGTATTTTCTTTGTATACTTTTGACTAAACGGGCCGGGTCCCGGATTTACGGGAATCGCGGATTTTTGTTTGCCAGCGATTAAACTTCTTTTATTCAGCGTCTCATCAAAAATGAAAACATTTTTGAAAACTAAAAGTCTAATGCGTTTTAGTGGTGAAAAGATAATTTAAAAAATCGTTCGGGAAATGAGTTTACTCCCTGGGTATTTTCTTTGTATACTTTTGACTAAACGGGCCGGGTCCCGGATTTACGGGAATCGCGGATTTTTGTTTGCCAGCGATTAAACTTCTTTTATTCAGCATCTCATCAAAAATGAAAACATTTTTGAAAACTAAAAGTCTCATGCGTTTAAGTGGTGAAAAGATAATTTAAAAAATCGTTCTGGAAATGAGTTTACTCGCAGGGTACTTTCTTTGTATACTTTCGACTATACGGACCGAGTCCGGGATTTACGGGAAATCGCGGGTTTTCGTTTGCCGGCGATTAAACTTCTTTTATTCAGCGTCTCATCAAAAATGAAAACATTTTTGAAAACTACAAGTCTCATACGCTTTAGTGGTGAAAAAATAATTTAAAAAATCGTTCGGGAAATGAGTTTACTCCCTGGGTATTTTCTTTGTATACTTTTGACTATACGGGCCGAGTCCCGGATTTACGGGAATTCGCGGGTTTTCGTTTGCCAACGATTAAACTTCTTTTATTCAGCGTCTCATAATAAATGAAAACATTTTTGAAAACTACAAGTCTCATGAGTTTTAGTGGTGAAAAGATAATTTAAAAAATCGTTCTTGAAATGAGTTTACTCACAGGGTACTTTCTTTGTATATACTCGACTATACGGGCCAAGCACGGAATTTACGGGAAATCGCGGGTTTTCGTTTGCCGACGATTAAGCTTCTTTTATTCAGCGTCTCATCAAAAATGAAAACATTTTTGAAAACTACAAGTTTCATGCGTTTTAGTGGTGAAAAAATAATTTAAAAAATCGTTCGGGAAATGAGTTTACTCACAGGGTACTTTCTTTGTATACATTCGACTATACGGGCCGAGTCCGGGATTTACGGGAATTCGCGGGTTTTTGTTTGCCGGCGATTAAACTTCTTTTATTCAGCGTCTCATCAAAAATGAAAACATTTTTGAAAACTACAAGTCTCATGCGTTTTAGTGGTGAAAAGATAAATTAAAAAATCTTTCTGGAAACGACTTTACTCACAGGGTACTTTCTTTGTATATATTCGACTATACGGGCCAAGCCCGGGATTTAAGGAAAATCGCGCGTTTTCGTTTGCCGGCGATTAAACTTCTTTTATACAGCGTCCCATCAAAAATTAAAACATTTTTGAAAACTACAAGTCTCATGCGTTTTAGTGGTGAAAAAATAATTTAAAAATCGTTCGGGAAATGACTTTACTCCCTGGGTAGTTTCTTTGTATACTTTTGACTATACGGGCCGAGTCCGGGATTTACGGGAAATCGCGGGTTTTTGTTTGCCAGCGATTAAACTTCTTTTATTCCGCGTCTCATCAAAAATGAGAACATTTTTGAAAACTACAAGTCTCATGCGTTTTAGTGGTGAAAAGATAATTTAAAAAATCGTTCTGGAAATGAGTTTACTCACAGGGTACTTTCTTTGTATATATTTGACTATACGGGCCAAGCACGGGATTTACGGGAAATCGCGGGTTTTCGTTTGCCGGCGATTAAACTTCTTTTATTCAGCGTCTCATCAAAAATGAAAACATTTTTGAAAACTACAAGTCTCATGCGTTTTAGTGGTGAAAAAATAATTTAAAAAATCGTTCGGAAAATGAGTTTACTCACAGGGTACTTTCTTTGTATACATTCGACTATACGGGCCGAGTCCGAGATTTACGGGAATTCGCGGGTTTTTGTTTGCCGGCAATTAAACTTCTTTTATTCAGCGTCTCATCAAAAATGAAAACATTTTTGAAAACTACAAGTCTCATGCGTTTTAGTGGTGAAAAGATAATTTAAAAAATCGTTCTTCAAATGAGTTTACTCACAGGGTACTTTCTTTGTATATACTCGACTATACGGGCCAAGCACGGGATTTACGGGAATTCGCGGGTTTTTGTTTGCCGGCGATTAAACTTCTTTTATTCAGCGTCTCATCAAAAATGAAAACATTTTTGAAAACTACAAGTCTCATGCGTTTTAGTGGTGAAAAGATAATTTAAAAAATCGTTCTGGAAATGAGTTTACTCACAGGGTACTTTCTTTGTATATATTTGACTATACGGGCCAAGCACGGGATTTACGGGAAATCGCGGGTTTTCGTTTGCCGGCGATTAAACTTCTTTTATTTAGCGTCTCATCAAAAATGAAAACATTTTTGAAAACTACAAGTCTCATGCGTTTTAGTGGTGAAAAAATAATTTAAAAAATCGTTCGGAAAATGAGTTTACTCACAGGGTACTTTCTTTGTATACATTCGACTATACGGGCCGAGTCCGAGATTTACGGGAATTCGCGGGTTTTTGTTTGCCGGCAATTAAACTTCTTTTATTCAGCGTCTCATCAAAAATGAAAACATTTTTGAAAACTACAAGTCTCATGCGTTTTAGTGGTGAAAAGATAATTTAAAAAATCGTTCTTCAAATGAGTTTACTCACAGGGTACTTTCTTTGTATATACTCGACTATACGGGCCGAGTCCGGGATTTACGGGAAATCGCGGGTTTTCGTTTGCCGGCGATTAAACTTCTTTTATTCAGCGTCTCATCAAAAATGAAAACATTTTTGAAAACTACAAGTCTCATACGCTTTAGTGGTGAAAAAATAATTTAAAAAATCGTTCGGGAAATGAGTTTACTCCCTGGGTATTTTCTTTGTATACTTTTGACTAAACGGGCCGGGTCCCGGATTTACGGGAATCGCGGATTTTTGTTTGCCAGCGATTAAACTTCTTTTATTCAGCGTCTCATCAAAAATGAAAACATTTTTGAAAACTAAAAGTCTAATGCGTTTTAGTGGTGAAAAGATAATTTAAAAAATCGTTCGGGAAATGAGTTTACTCCCTGGGTATTTTCTTTGTATACTTTTGACTAAACGGGCCGGGTCCCGGATTTACGGGAATCGCGGATTTTTGTTTGCCAGCGATTAAACTTCTTTTATTCAGCATCTCATCAAAAATGAAAACATTTTTGAAAACTAAAAGTCTCATGCGTTTAAGTGGTGAAAAGATAATTTAAAAAATCGTTCTGGAAATGAGTTTACTCGCAGGGTACTTTCTTTGTATACTTTCGACTATACGGACCGAGTCCGGGATTTACGGGAAATCGCGGGTTTTCGTTTGCCGGCGATTAAACTTCTTTTATTCAGCGTCTCATCAAAAATGAAAACATTTTTGAAAACTACAAGTCTCATACGCTTTAGTGGTGAAAAAATAATTTAAAAAATCGTTCGGGAAATGAGTTTACTCCCTGGGTATTTTCTTTGTATACTTTTGACTATACGGGCCGAGTCCCGGATTTACGGGAATTCGCGGGTTTTCGTTTGCCAACGATTAAACTTCTTTTATTCAGCGTCTCATAATAAATGAAAACATTTTTGAAAACTACAAGTCTCATGAGTTTTAGTGGTGAAAAGATAATTTAAAAAATCGTTCTTGAAATGAGTTTACTCACAGGGTACTTTCTTTGTATATACTCGACTATACGGGCCAAGCACGGAATTTACGGGAAATCGCGGGTTTTCGTTTGCCGACGATTAAGCTTCTTTTATTCAGCGTCTCATCAAAAATGAAAACATTTTTGAAAACTACAAGTCACATGCGTTTTAGTGGTGAAAAAATAATTTAAAAAATCGTTCGGGAAATGAGTTTACTCACAGGGTACTTTCTTTGTATACATTCGACTATACGGGCCGAGTCCGGGATTTACGGGAATTCGCGGGTTTTTGTTTGCCGGCGATTAAACTTCTTTTATTCAGCGTCTCATCAAAAATGAAAACATTTTTGAAAACTACAAGTCTCATGCGTTTTAGTGGTGAAAAGATAAATTAAAAAATCTTTCTGGAAACGACTTTACTCACAGGGTACTTTCTTTGTATATATTCGCCTATACGGGCCAAGCCCGGGATTTAAGGAAAATCGCGCGTTTTCGTTTGCCGGCGATTAAACTTCTTTTATACAGCGTCCCATCAAAAATTAAAACATTTTTGAAAACTACAAGTCTCATGCGTTTTAGTGGTGAAAAAATAATTTAAAAATCGTTCGGGAAATGACTTTACTCCCTGGGTAGTTTCTTTGTATACTTTTGACTATACGGGCCGAGTCCGGGATTTACGGGAAATCGCGGGTTTTTGTTTGCCAGCGATTAAACTTCTTTTATTCCGCGTCTCATCAAAAATGAGAACATTTTTGAAAACTACAAGTCTCATGCGTTTTAGTGGTGAAAAGATAATTTAAAAAATCGTTCTGGAAATGAGTTTACTCACAGGGTACTTTCTTTGTATATATTTGACTATACGGGCCAAGCACGGGATTTACGGGAAATCGCGGGTTTTCGTTTGCCGGCGATTAAACTTCTTTTATTCAGCGTCTCATCAAAAATGAAAACATTTTTGAAAACTACAAGTCTCATGCGTTTTAGTGGTGAAAAAATAATTTAAAAAATCGTTCGGAAAATGAGTTTACTCACAGGGTACTTTCTTTGTATACATTCGACTATACGGGCCGAGTCCGAGATTTACGGGAATTCGCGGGTTTTTGTTTGCCGGCAATTAAACTTCTTTTATTCAGCGTCTCATCAAAAATGAAAACATTTTTGAAAACTACAAGTCTCATGCGTTTTAGTGGTGAAAAGATAAATTAAAAAATCTTTCTGGAAACGACTTTACTCACAGGGTACTTTCTTTGTATATATTCGCCTATACGGGCCAAGCCCGGGATTTAAGGAAAATCGCGCGTTTTCGTTTGCCGGCGATTAAACTTCTTTTATACAGCGTCCCATCAAAAATTAAAACATTTTTGAAAACTACAAGTCTCATGCGTTTTAGTGGTGAAAAGATAAATTAAAAAATCTTTCTGGAAACGACTTTACTCACAGGGTACTTTCTTTGTATATATTCGCCTATACGGGCCAAGCCCGGGATTTAAGGAAAATCGCGCGTTTTCGTTTGCCGGCGATTAAACTTCTTTTATACAGCGTCCCATCAAAAATGAAAACATTTTTGAAAACTACAAGTCTCATGCGTTTTAGTGGTGAAAAAATAATTTAAAAAATCGTTCGGAAAATGAGTTTACTCACAGGGTACTTTCTTTGTATACATTCGACTATACGGGCCGAGTCCGAGATTTACGGGAATTCGCGGGTTTTTGTTTGCCGGCAATTAAACTTCTTTTATTCAGCGTCTCATCAAAAATGAAAACATTTTTGAAAACTACAAGTCTCATGCGTTTTAGTGGTGAAAAGATAAATTAAAAAATCTTTCTGGAAACGACTTTACTCACAGGGTACTTTCTTTGTATATATTCGCCTATACGGGCCAAGCCCGGGATTTAAGGAAAATCGCGCGTTTTCGTTTGCCGGCGATTAAACTTCTTTTATACAGCGTCCCATCAAAAATTAAAACATTTTTGAAAACTACAAGTCTCATGCGTTTTAGTGGTGAAAAAATAATTTAAAAATCGTTCGGGAAATGACTTTACTCCCTGGGTAGTTTCTTTGTATACTTTTGACTATACGGGCCGAGTCCGGGATTTACGGGAAATCGCGGGTTTTTGTTTGCCAGCGATTAAACTTCTTTTATTCCGCGTCTCATCAAAAATGAGAACATTTTTGAAAACTACAAGTCTCATGCGTTTTAGTGGTGAAAAGATAATTTAAAAAATCGTTCTGGAAATGAGTTTACTCACAGGGTACTTTCTTTGTATATATTTGACTATACGGGCCAAGCACGGGATTTACGGGAAATCGCGGGTTTTCGTTTGCCGGCGATTAAACTTCTTTTATTCAGCGTCTCATCAAAAATGAAAACATTTTTGAAAACTACAAGTCTCATGCGTTTTAGTGGTGAAAAAATAATTTAAAAAATCGTTCGGAAAATGAGTTTACTCACAGGGTACTTTCTTTGTATACATTCGACTATACGGGCCGAGTCCGAGATTTACGGGAATTCGCGGGTTTTTGTTTGCCGGCAATTAAACTTCTTTTATTCAGCGTCTCATCAAAAATGAAAACATTTTTGAAAACTACAAGTCTCATGCGTTTTAGTGGTGAAAAGATAAATTAAAAAATCTTTCTGGAAACGACTTTACTCACAGGGTACTTTCTTTGTATATATTCGCCTATACGGGCCAAGCCCGGGATTTAAGGAAAATCGCGCGTTTTCGTTTGCCGGCGATTAAACTTCTTTTATACAGCGTCCCATCAAAAATTAAAACATTTTTGAAAACTACAAGTCTCATGCGTTTTAGTGGTGAAAAGATAAATTAAAAAATCTTTCTGGAAACGACTTTACTCACAGGGTACTTTCTTTGTATATATTCGCCTATACGGGCCAAGCCCGGGATTTAAGGAAAATCGCGCGTTTTCGTTTGCCGGCGATTAAACTTCTTTTATACAGCGTCCCATCAAAAATTAAAACATTTTTGAAAACTACAAGTCTCATGCGTTTTAGTGGTGAAAAAATAATTTAAAAATCGTTCGGGAAATGACTTTACTCCCTGGGTAGTTTCTTTGTATACTTTTGACTATACGGGCCGAGTCCGGGATTTACGGGAAATCGCGGGTTTTTGTTTGCCAGCGATTAAACTTCTTTTATTCCGCGTCTCATCAAAAATGAGAACATTTTTGAAAACTACAAGTCTCATGCGTTTTAGTGGTGAAAAGATAATTTAAAAAATCGTTCTGGAAATGAGTTTACTCACAGGGTACTTTCTTTGTATATATTTGACTATACGGGCCAAGCACGGGATTTACGGGAAATCGCGGGTTTTCGTTTGCCGGCGATTAAACTTCTTTTATTCAGCGTCTCATCAAAAATGAAAACATTTTTGAAAACTACAAGTCTCATGCGTTTTAGTGGTGAAAAAATAATTTAAAAAATCGTTCGGAAAATGAGTTTACTCACAGGGTACTTTCTTTGTATACATTCGACTATACGGGCCGAGTCCGAGATTTACGGGAATTCGCGGGTTTTTGTTTGCCGGCAATTAAACTTCTTTTATTCAGCGTCTCATCAAAAATGAAAACATTTTTGAAAACTACAAGTCTCATGCGTTTTAGTGGTGAAAAGATAATTTAAAAAATCGTTCTTCAAATGAGTTTACTCACAGGGTACTTTCTTTGTATATACTCGACTATACGGGCCAAGCACGGGATTTACGGGAATTCGCGGGTTTTTGTTTGCCGGCGATTAAACTTCTTTTATTCAGCGTCTCATCAAAAATGAAAACATTTTTGAAAACTACAAGTCTCATGCATTTTAGTGGTGAAAAGATAATTTAAAAAATCGTTCTTGAAATGAGTTTACTCACAGGGTACTTTCTTTCTATATACTCGACTATACGGGCCAAGCACGGGATTTACGGGAAATCTCGGGTTTTCGTTTGCCGGCGATTAAACTTCTTTTATTCAGCGTCTCATCAAAAATGAAAACATTTTTGAAAACTACAAGTCTCATGCGTTTTAGTGGTGAAAAAATAATTTAAAAAATCGTTCGGGAAATGAGTTTACTCCCTGGGTATTTTCTTTGTATACTTTTGACTATACGGGCCAAGCACGGGATTTACGGGAAATCGCGGGTTTTCGTTTGCCGGCGATTAAACTTCTTTTATTCAGCGTCTCATCAAAAATGAAAACATTTTTGAAAACTACAAGTCTCATGCGTTTTAGTGGTGAAAAAATAATTTAAAAAATCGTTCGGAAAATGAGTTTACTCACAGGGTACTTTCTTTGTATACATTCGACTATACGGGCCGAGTCCGAGATTTACGGGAATTCGCGGGTTTTTGTTTGCCGGCAATTAAACTTCTTTTATTCAGCGTCTCATCAAAAATGAAAACATTTTTGAAAACTACAAGTCTCATGCGTTTTAGTGGTGAAAAGATAATTTAAAAAATCGTTCTTCAAATGAGTTTACTCACAGGGTACTTTCTTTGTATATACTCGACTATACGGGCCGAGTCCGGGATTTACGGGAAATCGCGGGTTTTCGTTTGCCGGCGATTAAACTTCTTTTATTCAGCGTCTCATCAAAAATGAAAACATTTTTGAAAACTACAAGTCTCATGCGTTTTAGTGGTGAAAAAATAATTTAAAAAATCGTTCGGAAAATGAGTTTACTCACAGGGTACTTTCTTTGTATACATTCGACTATACGGGCCGAGTCCGAGATTTACGGGAATTCGCGGGTTTTTGTTTGCCGGCAATTAAACTTCTTTTATTCAGCGTCTCATCAAAAATGAAAACATTTTTGAAAACTACAAGTCTCATGCGTTTTAGTGGTGAAAAGATAATTTAAAAAATCGTTCTTCAAATGAGTTTACTCACAGGGTACTTTCTTTGTATATACTCGACTATACGGGCCAAGCACGGGATTTACGGGAATTCGCGGGTTTTTGTTTGCCGGCGATTAAACTTCTTTTATTCAGCGTCTCATCAAAAATGAAAACATTTTTGAAAACTACAAGTCTCATGCGTTTTAGTGGTGAAAAAATAATTTAAAAAATCGTTCGGAAAATGAGTTTACTCACAGGGTACTTTCTTTGTATACATTCGACTATACGGGCCGAGTCCGAGATTTACGGGAATTCGCGGGTTTTTGTTTGCCGGCAATTAAACTTCTTTTATTCAGCGTCTCATCAAAAATGAAAACATTTTTGAAAACTACAAGTCTCATGCGTTTTAGTGGTGAAAAGATAATTTAAAAAATCGTTCTTCAAATGAGTTTACTCACAGGGTACTTTCTTTGTATATACTCGACTATACGGGCCGAGTCCGGGATTTACGGGAAATCGCGGGTTTTCGTTTGCCGGCGATTAAACTTCTTTTATTCAGCGTCTCATCAAAAATGAAAACATTTTTGAAAACTACAAGTCTCATACGCTTTAGTGGTGAAAAAATAATTTAAAAAATCGTTCGGGAAATGAGTTTACTCCCTGGGTATTTTCTTTGTATACTTTTGACTAAACGGGCCGGGTCCCGGATTTACGGGAATCGCGGATTTTTGTTTGCCAGCGATTAAACTTCTTTTATTCAGCGTCTCATCAAAAATGAAAACATTTTTGAAAACTAAAAGTCTAATGCGTTTTAGTGGTGAAAAGATAATTTAAAAAATCGTTCGGGAAATGAGTTTACTCCCTGGGTATTTTCTTTGTATACTTTTGACTAAACGGGCCGGGTCCCGGATTTACGGGAATCGCGGATTTTTGTTTGCCAGCGATTAAACTTCTTTTATTCAGCGTCTCATCAAAAATGAAAACATTTTTGAAAACTAAAAGTCTCATGCGTTTAAGTGGTGAAAAGATAATTTAAAAAATCGTTCTGGAAATGAGTTTACTCGCAGGCTACTTTCTTTGTATACTTTCGACTATACGGACCGAGTCCGGGATTTACGGGAAATCGCGGGTTTTCGTTTGCCGGCGATTAAACTTCTTTTATTCAGCGTCTCATCAAAAATGAAAACATTTTTGAAAACTACAAGTCTCATACGCTTTAGTGGTGAAAAAATAATTTAAAAAATCGTTCGGGAAATGAGTTTACTCCCTGGGTATTTTCTTTGTATACTTTTGAATATACGGGCCGAGTCCCGGATTTACGGGAATTCGCGGGTTTTCGTTTGCCAGCGATTAAACTTCTTTTATTCAGCGTCTCATAATAAATGAAAACATTTTTGAAAACTACAAGTCTCATGAGTTTTAGTGGTGAAAAGATAATTTAAAAAATCGTTCTTGAAATGAGTTTACTCACAGGGTACTTTCTTTGTATATACTCGACTATACGGGCCAAGCACGGAATTTACGGGAAATCGCGGGTTTTCGTTTGCCGACGATTAAGCTTCTTTTATTCAGCGTCTCATCAAAAATGAAAACATTTTTGAAAACTACAAGTCTCATGCGTTTTAGTGGGGAAAAAATAATTTAAAAAATCGTTCGGGAAATGAGTTTACTCACAGGGTACTTTCTTTGTATACATTCGACTATACGGGCCGAGTCCGGGATTTACGGGAATTCGCGGGTTTTTGTTTGCCGGCGATTAAACTTCTTTTATTCAGCGTCTCATCAAAAATGAAAACATTTTTGAAAACTACAAGTCTCATGCGTTTTAGTGGTGAAAAGATAAATTAAAAAATCTTTCTGGAAACGACTTTACTCACAGGGTACTTTCTTTGTATATATTCGACTATACGGGCCAAGCCCGGGATTTAAGGAAAATCGCGCGTTTTCGTTTGCCGGCGATTAAACTTCTTTTATACAGCGTCCCATCAAAAATTAAAACATTTTTGAAAACTACAAGTCTCATGCGTTTTAGTGGTGAAAAAATAATTTAAAAATCGTTCGGGAAATGACTTTACTCCCTGGGTAGTTTCTTTGTATACTTTTGACTATACGGGCCGAGTCCGGGATTTACGGGAAATCGCGGGTTTTTGTTTGCCAGCGATTAAACTTCTTTTATTCCGCGTCTCATCAAAAATGAGAACATTTTTGAAAACTACAAGTCTCATGCGTTTTAGTGGTGAAAAGATAATTTAAAAAATCGTTCTGGAAATGAGTTTACTCACAGGGTACGTTCTTTGTATATATTTGACTATACGGGCCAAGCACGGGATTTACGGGAAATCGCGGGTTTTCGTTTGCCGGCGATTAAACTTCTTTTATTCAGCGTCTCATCAAAAATGAAAACATTTTTGAAAACTACAAGTCTCATGCGTTTTAGTGGTGAAAAAATAATTTAAAAAATCGTTCGGAAAATGAGTTTACTCACAGGGTACTTTCTTTGTATACATTCGACTATACGGGCCGAGTCCGAGATTTACGGGAATTCGCGGGTTTTTGTTTGCCGGCAATTAAACTTCTTTTATTCAGCGTCTCATCAAAAATGAAAACATTTTTGAAAACTACAAGTCTCATGCGTTTTAGTGGTGAAAAGATAATTTAAAAAATCGTTCTTCAAATGAGTTTACTCACAGGGTACTTTCTTTGTATATACTCGACTATACGGGCCAAGCACGGGATTTACGGGAATTCGCGGGTTTTTGTTTGCCGGCGATTAAACTTCTTTTATTCAGCGTCTCATCAAAAATGAAAACATTTTTGAAAACTACAAGTCTCATGCGTTTTAGTGGTGAAAAGATAATTTAAAAAATCGTTCTTGAAATGAGTTTACTCACAGGGTACTTTCTTTCTATATACTCGACTATACGGGCCAAGCACGGGATTTACGGGAAATCTCGGGTTTTCGTTTGCCGGCGATTAAACTTCTTTTATTCAGCGTCTCATCAAAAATGAAAACATTTTTGAAAACTACAAGTCTCATACGCTTTAGTGGTGAAAAAATAATTTAAAAAATCGTTCGGGAAATGAGTTTACTCCCTGGGTATTTTCTTTGTATACTTTTGACTATACGGGCCGAGTCCCGGATTTACGGGAATTCGCGGGTTTTCGTTTGCCAGCGATTAAACTTCTTTTATTCAGCGTCTCATAATAAATGAAAACATTTTTGAAAACTACAAGTCTCATGAGTTTTAGTGGTGAAAAGATAATTTAAAAAATCGTTCTTGAAATGAGTTTACTCACAGGGTACTTTCTTTGTATATACTCGACTATACGGGCCAAGCACGGAATTTACGGGAAATCGCGGGTTTTCGTTTGCCGACGATTAAGCTTCTTTTATTCAGCGTCTCATCAAAAATGAAAACATTTTTGAAAACTACAAGTCTCATGCGTTTTAGTGGGGAAAAAATAATTTAAAAAATCGTTCGGGAAATGAGTTTACTCACAGGGTACTTTCTTTGTATACATTCGACTATACGGGCCGAGTCCGGGATTTACGGGAATTCGCGGGTTTTTGTTTGCCGGCGATTAAACTTCTTTTATTCAGCGTCTCATCAAAAATGAAAACATTTTTGAAAAATACAAGTCTCATGCGTTTTAGTGGTGAAAAGATAAATTAAAAAATCTTTCTGGAAACGACTTTACTCACAGGGTACTTTCTTTGTATATATTCGACTATACGGGCCAAGCCCGGGATTTAAGGAAAATCGCGCGTTTTCGTTTGCCGGCGATTAAACTTCTTTTATACAGCGTCCCATCAAAAATTAAAACATTTTTGAAAACTACAAGTCTCATGCGTTTTAGTGGTGAAAAAATAATTTAAAAATCGTTCGGGAAATGACTTTACTCCCTGGGTAGTTTCTTTGTATACTTTTGACTATACGGGCCGAGTCCGGGATTTACGGGAAATCGCGGGTTTTTGTTTGCCAGCGATTAAACTTCTTTTATTCCGCGTCTCATCAAAAATGAGAACATTTTTGAAAACTACAAGTCTCATGCGTTTTAGTGGTGAAAAGATAATTTAAAAAATCGTTCTGGAAATGAGTTTACTCACAGGGTACGTTCTTTGTATATATTTGACTATACGGGCCAAGCACGGGATTTACGGGAAATCGCGGGTTTTCGTTTGCCGGCGATTAAACTTCTTTTATTCAGCGTCTCATCAAAAATGAAAACATTTTTGAAAACTACAAGTCTCATGCGTTTTAGTGGTGAAAAAATAATTTAAAAAATCGTTCGGAAAATGAGTTTACTCACAGGGTACTTTCTTTGTATACATTCGACTATACGGGCCGAGTCCGAGATTTACGGGAATTCGCGGGTTTTTGTTTGCCGGCAATTAAACTTCTTTTATTCAGCGTCTCATCAAAAATGAAAACATTTTTGAAAACTACAAGTCTCATGCGTTTTAGTGGTGAAAAGATAATTTAAAAAATCGTTCTTCAAATGAGTTTACTCACAGGGTACTTTCTTTGTATATACTCGACTATACGGGCCAAGCACGGGATTTACGGGAATTCGCGGGTTTTTGTTTGCCGGCGATTAAACTTCTTTTATTCAGCGTCTCATCAAAAATGAAAACATTTTTGAAAACTACAAGTCTCATGCGTTTTAGTGGTGAAAAGATAATTTAAAAAATCGTTCTTGAAATGAGTTTACTCACAGGGTACTTTCTTTCTATATACTCGACTATACGGGCCAAGCACGGGATTTACGGGAAATCTCGGGTTTTCGTTTGCCGGCGATTAAACTTCTTTTATTCAGCGTCTCATCAAAAATGAAAACATTTTTGAAAACTACAAGTCTCATGCGTTTTAGTGGTGAAAAAATAATTTAAAAAATCGTTCGGGAAATGAGTTTACTCCCTGGGTATTTTCTTTGTATACTTTTGACTAAACGGGCCGGGTCCCGGATTTACGGGAATCGCGGATTTTTGTTTGCCAGCGATTAAACTTCTTTTATTCAGCGTCTCATCAAAAATGAAAACATTTTTGAAAACTAAAAGTCTCATGCGTTTTAGTGGTGAAAAGATAATTTAATAAATCGTTCGGGAAATGAGTTTACTTCCTCGACACTTTCTTTGTATACTTTTGGCTATACGGGCCGAGTCCGGGATTTACGGGAATTCGCGGGTTTTCGTTTGCCGGCGATTAAACTTCTTTTATTCAGCGTCTCATCAAAAATGAAAACATTTTTGAAAACTACAAGTCTCATGCGTTTAAGTGGTGAAAAGATAATTTAAAAAATCGTTCTGGAAATGAGTTTACTCGCAGGGTCCTTTCTTTGTATACTTTCGACTATACGGACCGAGTCCGGGATTTACGGGAAATCGCGGGTTTTCGTTTGCCGGCGATTAAACTTCTTTTATTCAGCGTCTCATCAAAAATGAAAACATTTTTGAAAACTACAAGTCTCATACGCTTTAGTGGTGAAAAAATAATTTAAAAAATCGTTCGGGAAATGAGTTTACTCCCTGGGTATTTTCTTTGTATACTTTTGACTATACGGGCCGAGTCCCGGATTTACGGGAATTCGCGGGTTTTCGTTTGCCAGCGATTAAACTTCTTTTATTCAGCGTCTCATAATAAATGAAAACATTTTTGAAAACTACAAGTCTCATGAGTTTTAGTGGTGAAAAGATAATTTAAAAAATCGTTCTTGAAATGAGTTTACTCACAGGGTACTTTCTTTGTATATACTCGACTATACGGGCCAAGCACGGAATTTACGGGAAATCGCGGGTTTTCGTTTGCCGACGATTAAACTTCTTTTATTCAGCGTCTCATCAAAAATGAAAACATTTTTGAAAACTACAAGTCTTATGCGTTTTAGTGGTGAAAAAATAATTTAAAAAATCGTTCGGGAAATGAGTTTACTCACAGGGTACTTTCTTTGTATACATTCGACTATACGGGCCGAGTCCAGGATTTACGGGAATTCGCGGGTTTTTGTTTGCCGGCGATTAAACTTCTTTTATTCAGCGTCTCATCAAAAATGAAAACATTTTTGAAAAGTACAAGTCTTATGCCTTTTAGTGGTAAAAAAATAATTTAAAAAATCGTTCGGGAAATGAGTTTACTCCCTGGGTAGTTTCTTTGTATACTTTTGACTATACGGCCCGAGTCCGGGATTTACGGGAAATCGCGAGTTTTCGTTTGCCAGCGATTAAACTTCTTTTATTCCGCGTCTCATCAAAAATGAAAACATTTTTGAAAACTACAAGTCTCATGCGTTTTAGTGGTGAAAAGATAAATTAAAAAATCTTTCTGGAAATGACTTTACTCACAGGGTACTTTCTTTGTATATATTCGACTATACGGGCCAAGCCCGGGATTTAAGGGAAATCGCGCGTTTTCGTTTGCCGGCGATTAAACTTCTTTTATACAGCGTCCCATCAAAAATTAAAACATTTTTGAAAACTACAAGTCTCATGCGTTTTAGTGGTGAAAAAATAATTTAAAAATCGTTCGGGAAATGACTTTACTCCCTGGGTAGTTTCTTTGTATACTTTTGACTATACGGGCCGAGTCCGGGATTTACGGGAAATCGCGGGTTTTCGTTTGCCAGCGATTAAACTTCTTTTATTCCGCGTCTCATCAAAAATGAGAACATTTTTGAAAACTACAAGTCTCATGCGTTTTAGTGGTGAAAAGATAATTTAAAAAATCGTTCTGGAAATGAGTTTACTCAGAGGGTACTTTCTTTGTATATATTTGACTGTACGGGCCAAGCCCGGGATTTACGGGAAATCGCGCGTTTTCGTTTGCCGGCGATTAAACTTCTTTTATTCAGCGTCCCATCAAAAATTAAAACATTTTTAAAAACTACAAGTCTCATGCGCTTTAGTGGTGAAAAGATAATTTAAAAAATCGTTCGGGAAATGAGTTTACTCCCTGGGTATTTTCTTTGTATACTTTTGACTAAACGGGCCGAGTCCCGGATTTACGGGAATCGCGGATTTTCCTTTGCCAGCGATTAAACTTCTTTTATTCAGCGTCTCATTAAAAATGAAAACATTTTTGAAAACTACAAGTCTCATGCGTTTTAGTGGTGAAAAAATAATTTAAAAAATCGTTCGGGAAATGAGTTTACTCACAGGGTACTTTCTTTGTATACATTCGACTATACGGGCCGAGTCCGGGATTTACGGGAATTCGCGGGTTTTTGTTTGCCAGCGATTAAACTTTTTTTATTCAGCGTCTCATCAAAAATGAAAACATTTTTAAAAACTACAAGTCTCATGCGTTTTAGTGGTGAAAAGGTAATATAAAAAATCGTTCAGGAAATGAGTTTACTCCCGAGATACTTTCTTTGTATACTTTTGGCTATACGGGCCGAGTCCGGGATTTACGGGAATTCGCGGGTTTTCGTTTGCCGGCGATTAAACTTCTTTTATTCAGCGTCTCATCAAAAATGAAAACATTTTTGAAAACTACAGGTCTCATGCGTTTTAGTGGTGAAAAGATAATTTAAAACAACGTTCTGGAAATGAGTTTACTCGCAGGGTACTTTCTTTGTATACTTTCGACTATACGGGTCGAGACCGGGATTTACGGGAAATCGCGGGTTTTCGATTGCCGGCGATTAAACTTCTTTTATTCAGCGTCTCATCAAAAATGAAAACATTTTTGAAAACTACAAGTCTCATACGCTTTAGTGGTGAAAAAATAATTTAAAAAATCGTTCGGGAAATGAGTTTACTCCCTGGGTATTTTCTTTGTATACTTTTGACTATACGGGCCGAGTCCGGGATTTACGGGAATTCGCGGGTTTTTGTTTGCCGGCGATTAAACTTTTTTTATTCAGCGTCTCATCAAAAATGAAAACATTTTTAAAAACTACAAGTCTCATGCGTTTTAGTGGTGAAAAGATAATTTAAAAAATCGTTCAGGAAATGAGTTTACTCCCGAGATACTTTCTTTGTATACTTTTGGCTATACGGGCCGAGTCCGGGATTTACGGGAATTCGCGGGTTTTCGTTTGCCGGCGATTAAACTTCTTTTATTCAGCGTCTCATCAAAAATGAAAACATTTTTGAAAACTACAGGTCTCGTGCGTTTTAGTGGTGAAAAGATAATTTAAAACAACGTTCTGGAAATGAGTTTACTCGCAGGGTACTTTCTTTGTATACTTTCGACTATACGGGTCGAGACCGGGATTTACGGGAAATCGCGGGTTTTCGATTGCCGGCGATTAAACTTCTTTTATTCAGCGTCTCATCAAAAATGAAAACATTTTTGAAAACTACAAGTCTCATACGCTTTAGTGGTGAAAAAATAATTTAAAAAATCGTTCGGGAAATGAGTTTACTCCCTGGGTATTTTCTTTGTATACTTTTGACTATACGGGCCGAGTTCCGGATTTACGGGAATTCGCGGGTTTTCGTTTGCCAGCGATTAAACTTCTTTTATTCAGCGTCTCATCAAAAATGAAAACATTTTTAAAAACTACAAGTCTCATGCGTTTTAGGCGTGAAAAGATAATTTAAAAAATCGTTCTTGAAATGAGTTTACTCACAGGGTACTTTCTTTGTATATACTCGACTATGCGGGCCAAGCACGGGATTTAAGGGAAATCGCGGGTTTTCGTTTGCCGGCGATTAAACTTCTTTTATTCAGCGTCTCATCAAAAATGAAAACATTTTTGAAAACTACAAGTCTCATGCGTTTTAGTGGTGAAAAAATAATTTAAAAAATCGTTCGGGAAATGAGTTTACTCACAGGGTACTTTCTTTGTGTACATTCGACTATACGGGCCGAGTCCGGGATTTACGGGAAATCGCGGGTTTTCGTTTGCCGGCGATTAAACTTCTTTTATTCAGCGTCTCATCAAAAATGAAAACATTTTTGAAAACTACAAGTCTCATACGCTTTAGTGGTGAAAAAATAATTTAAAAAATCGTTCGGGAAATGAGTTTACTCCCTGGGTATTTTCTTTGTATACTTTTGACTATACGGGCCGAGTCCCGGATTTACGGGAATTCGCGGGTTTTCGTTTGCCAGCGATTAAACTTCTTTTATTCAGCGTCTCATCAAAAATGAAAACATTTTTGAAAACTACAAGTCTCATGCGTTTTAGGCGTGAAAAGATAATTTAAAAAATCGTTCTTGAAATGAGTTTACTCACAGGGCACTTTCTTTGTATATACTCGACTATACGGGCCAAGCACGGGATTTACGGGAAATCGTGGGTTTTCGTTTGCCGGCGATTAAACTTCTTTTATTCAGCGTCTCATCAAAAAAGAAAACATTTTTGAAAACTACAAGTCTCATACGCTTTAGTGGTGAAAAAATAATTTAAAAAATCGTTCGGGAAATGAGTTTACTCCCTGGGTATTTTCTTTGTATACTTTTGACTATACGGGCCGAGTACCGGATTTACGGGAATTCGCGGGTTTTTGTTTGCCAGCGATTAAACTTCTTTTATTCAGCGTCTCATCAAAAATGAAAACATTTTTGAAAACTACAAGTCTCATGCGTTTTAGGCGTGAAAAGATAATTTAAAAAATCGTTCTTGAAATGAGTTTACTCACAGGGCACTTTCTTTGTATATACTCGACTATACGGGCCAAGCACGGGATTTACGGGAAATCGTGGGTTTTCGTTTGCCGGCGATTAAACTTCTTTTATTCAGCGTCTCATCAAAAATGAAAACATTTTTGAAAACTACAAGTCTCATGCGTTTTAGTGGTGAAAAAATAATTTAAAAAATCGTTCGGGAAATGAGTTTACTCACAGGGTACTTTCTTTGTATACATTCGACTATACGGGCCGAGTCCGGGATTTACGGGAATTCGCGGGTTTTTGTTTGCCGGCGATTAAACTTCTTTTATTCAGCGTCTCATCAAAAATGAAAACATTTTTGAAAACTACAAGTCTCATGCGTTTTAGTGGTGAAAAGATAATTTAAAAAATCGTTCTTCAAATGATTAACTCACAGGGTACTTTCTTTGTATATACTCGACTATACGGGCCAAGCACGGGATTTACGGGAATTCTCGGGTTTTTGTTTGCCGGCGATTAAACTTCTTTTATTCAGCGTCTCATCAAAAATGAAAACATTTTTGAAAACTACAAGTCTCATGCGTTTTAGTGGTGAAAAGATAATTTAAAAAATTGTTCTTGAAATGAGTTTACTCACAGGGTACTTTCTTTGTATATACTCGACTATACGGGCCAAGCACGGGATTTACGGGAAATCTCGGGTTTTCGTTTGCCGGCGATTAAACTTCTTTTATTCAGCGTCTCATCAAAAATGAAAACATTTTTGAAAACTACAGGTCTCGTGCGTTTTAGTGGTGAAAAGATAATTTAAAACAACGTTCTGGAAATGAGTTTACTCGCAGGGTACTTTCTTTGTATACTTTCGACTATACGGGTCGAGACCGGGATTTACGGGAAATCGCGGGTTTTCGATTGCCGGCGATTAAACTTCTTTTATTCAGCGTCTCATCAAAAATGAAAACATTTTTGAAAACTACAAGTCTCATACGCTTTAGTGGTGAAAAAATAATTTAAAAAATCGTTCGGGAAATGAGTTTACTCCCTGGGTATTTTCTTTGTATACTTTTGACTATACGGGCCGAGTTCCGGATTTACGGGAATTCGCGGGTTTTCGTTTGCCAGCGATTAAACTTCTTTTATTCAGCGTCTCATCAAAAATGAAAACATTTTTAAAAACTACAAGTCTCATGCGTTTTAGGCGTGAAAAGATAATTTAAAAAATCGTTCTTGAAATGAGTTTACTCACAGGGTACTTTCTTTGTATATACTCGACTATACGGGCCAAGCACGGGATTTACGGGAAATCGCGGGTTTTCGTTTGCCGGCGATTAAACTTCTTTTATTCAGCGTCTCATCAAAAATGAAAACATTTTTGAAAACTACAAGTCTCATGCGTTTTAGTGGTGAAAAAATAATTTAAAAAATCGTTCGGGAAATGAGTTTACTCACAGGGTACTTTCTTTGTGTACATTCGACTATACGGGCCGAGTCCGGGATTTACGGGAAATCGCGGGTTTTCGTTTGCCAGCGATTAAACTTCTTTTATTCAGCGTCTCATCAAAAATGAAAACATTTTTGAAAACTACAAGTCTCATACGCTTTAGTGGTGAAAAAATAATTTAAAAAATCGTTCGGGAAATGAGTTTACTCCCTGGGTATTTTCTTTGTATACTTTTGACTATACGGGCCGAGTCCCGGATTTACGGGAATTCGCGGGTTTTCGTTTACCAGCGATTAAACTTCTTTTATTCAGCGTCTCATCAAAAATGAAAACATTTTTGAAAACTACAAGTCTCATGCGTTTTAGGCGTGAAAAGATAATTTAAAAAATCGTTCTTGAAATGAGTTTACTCACAGGGCACTTTCTTTGTATATACTCGACTATACGGGCCAAGCACGGGATTTACGGGAAATCGTGGGTTTTCGTTTGCCGGCGATTAAACTTCTTTTATTCAGCGTCTCATCAAAAATGAAAACATTTTTGAAAACTACAAGTCTCATGCGTTTTAGTGGTGAAAAAATAATTTAAAAAATCGTTCGGGAAATGAGTTTACTCACAGGGTACTTTCTTTGTATACATTCGACTATACGGGCCGAGTCCGGGATTTACGGGAAATCGCGGGTTTTCGTTTGCCGGCGATTAAACTTCTTTTATTCAGCGTCTCATCAAAAATGAAAACATTTTTGAAAACTACAAGTCTCATACGCTTTAGTGGTGAAAAAATAATTTAAAAAATCGTTCGGGAAATGAGTTTACTCCCTGGGTATTTTCTTTGTATACTTTTGACTATACGGGCCGAGTCCCGGATTTACGGGAATTCGCGGGTTTTTGTTTGCCAGCGATTAAACTTCTTTTATTCAGCGTCTCATCAAAAATGAAAACATTTTTGAAAACTACAAGTCTCATGCGTTTTAGGCGTGAAAAGATAATTTAAAAAATCGTTCTTGAAATGAGTTTACTCACAGGGCACTTTCTTTGTATATACTCGACTATACGGGCCAAGCACGGGATTTACGGGAAATCGTGGGTTTTCGTTTGCCGGCGATTAAACTTCTTTTATTCAGCGTCTCATCAAAAATGAAAACATTTTTGAAAACTACAAGTCTCATGCGTTTTAGTGGTGAAAAAATAATTTAAAAAATCGTTCGGGAAATGAGTTTACTCACAGGGTACTTTCTTTGTATACATTCGACTATACGGGCCGAGTCCGGGATTTACGGGAATTCGCGGGTTTTTGTTTGCCGGCGATTAAACTTCTTTTATTCAGCGTCTCATCAAAAATGAAAACATTTTTGAAAACTACAACTCTCATGCGTTTTAGTGGTGAAAAGATAATTTAAAAAATCGTTCTTCAAATGATTAACTCACAGGGTACTTTCTTTGTATATACTCGACTATACGGGCCAAGCACGGGATTTACGGGAATTCTCGGGTTTTTGTTTGCCGGCGATTAAACTTCTTTTATTCAGCGTCTCATCAAAAATGAAAACATTTTTGAAAACTACAAGTCTCATGCGTTTTAGTGGTGAAAAGATAATTTAAAAAATTGTTCTTGAAATGAGTTTACTCACAGGGTACTTTATTTGTATATACTCGACTATACGGGCCAAGCACGGGATTTACGGGAAATCTGGGGTTTTCGTTTGCCGGCGATTAAACTTCTTTTATTCAGCGTCTCATCAAAAATGAAAACATTTTTGAAAACTACAAGTCTCATGCGTTTTAGTGGTAAAAAAATAATTTAAAAAGTCGTTCGGGAAATGAGTTTACTCCCTGGGTATTTTCTTTGTATACTTTTGACTAAACGGGCCGAGTCCCGGATTTACGGGAATCGCGGATTTTTGTTTGCCAGCGATTAAGCTTCTTTTATTCAGCGTCTCATCAAAAATGAAAACATTTTTGAAAACTACAAGTCTCATGCGTTTTAGTGGTGAAAAAATAATTTAAAAAATCGTTCGGGAAATGAGTTTACTCACAGGGTACTTTCTTTGTATACATTCGACTATACGGGCCGAGTCCGGGATTTACGGGAATTCGCGGGTTTTTGTTTGCCGGCGATTAAACGTCTTTTATTCAGCGTCTCATCAAAAATGAAAACGTTTTTGAAAAAAACAAGTCTCATGCGTTTTAGTGGTGAAAAGATAATTTAAAAAATTGTTCTGGAAATGAGTTTACTCACAGGGTACTTTCTTTGAATACTTTCGACTATACGGGCCGAGTCCGGGATTTACGGGAATTCGCGGGTTTTTGTTTGCCGGCGATTAAACTTTTTTTATTCAGCGTCTCATCAAAAATGAAAACATTTTTGAAAACTACAAGTCTTATGCGTTTTAGTGGTGAAAAGATAATTTAAAAAATCGTTCTTGAAATGAGTTTACTCACAGGGTACTTTCTTTGTATACATTCGACTATACGGGCCAAGCACGGGATTTACGGGAATTCGCGGGTTTTTGTTTGCCGGCGATTAAACTTCTTTTATTCAGCGTCTCATCAAAAATGAAAACATTTTTGAAAACTACAAGTCTCATGCGTTTTAGTGGTGAAAAGATAATTTAAAAAATCGTTCTTGAAATGAGTTTACTCACAGGGTACTTTCTTTGTTTATACTCGACTATACGGGACAAGCACGGGATTTACGGGAAATCGCGGGTTTTCGTTTGCCGGCGATTAAACTTCTTTTATTCAGCGTCTCATCAAAAATGAAAACATTCCTGAAAACTACAAGTCTATTGCGTTTTAGTGGTGAAAAGATAATTTAAAAAATCTTTCTGGAAATGAGTTTACTCCCTGGGTATTTTCTTTGTATACTTTTGACTATACGGGCCGAGTCCGGGATTTACGGGAATTCGCGGGTTTTCGTTTGCCGGCGGTTAAATTTCTTTTATTCAGCGTCTCATCAAAAATGAAAACATTTTTGAAAACTACAAGTCTCATGCGTTTTAGTGGTGAAAAGATAATTTAAAAAATCATTCTGGAAATGAGTTTACTCGCAGGGTACTTTCTTTGTATACTTTCGACTATACGGGCCGAGTCCGGGATTTACGGGAAATCGCGGGTTTTCGTTTCCCGGCGATTAAACTTCTTTTATTCAGCGTCTCATCAAAAATGGAAACATTTTGAAAAACTACAAGTCTCATGCGTTTTAGTGGTGAAAAAATAATTTAAAAAATCGTTCGGGAAATGAGTTTACTCCCTGGGTATTTTCTTTGTATACTTTTGACTATACGGGCCGAGTCCCGGATTTACGGGAATTCGCGGGTTTTTGTTTGCCGGCGATTAAGCTTTTTTTATTCAGCGTCTCATCAAAAATGAAAACATTTTTGAAAACTACAAGTCTCATGCGTTTTAGTGGTGAAAAGATAATTTAAAAAATCGTTCTTGAAATGAGTTTACTCACAGGGTACTTTCTTTGTATATACTCGACTATACGGGCCAAGCACGGGATTTACGGGAATTCGCGGGTTTTTGTTTGCCGGCGATTAAACTTCTTTTATTCAGCGTCTCATCAAAAATGAAAACATTTTTGAAAACTACAAGTCTCATGCGTTTTAGTGGTGAAAAGATAATTTAAAAAATCGTTCTGGAAATGAGTTTACTCGCAGGGTACTTTCTTTGTATACTTTCGACTATACGGGCCGAGTCCGGGATTTACGGGAAATCGCGGGTTTTCGTTTGCCGGCGATTAAACTTCTTTTATTCAGCGTCTCATCAAAAATGAAAACTTTTTTGAAAACTACAAGTCTCATACGCTTTAGTGGTGAAAAGATAATTTAAAAAATCGTTTGGGAAATGAGTTTACTCCCTGGGTATTTTCTTTGTATACTTTTGACTATACGGGCCGAGTCCGGGATTCACGGGAATTCGCAGTTTTCGTTTGCCGGCGATTAAACTTCTTTTATTCAGCGTCTCATCAAAAATGAAAACATTTTTGAAAACTACAAGTCTCGTGCGTTTTAGTGGTGAAAAGATAATTTAAAAAATCGTTCTGGAAATGAGTTTACTCGCAGGGTACTTTCTTTGTATACTATTGACTATACGGGCCGAGTCCGGCATTTACGGAAAATCGCGGGTTTTCGTTTGCCGGCGATTAAACTTCTTTTATTCAGCGTCTCATCAAAAATGAAAACATTTTTTAAAAACTATAAGTCTCATACGTTTTAGTGGTGAAAAAATAATTTAAAAAATCGTTCGGGAAATGAATTTACTCCCTGGGTATTTTCTTTGTATACTTTTGACTATACGGGCCGAGTCCCAGATTTACGGGAATTCGCGGGTTTTCGTTTGCCAGCGATTAAACTTCTTTTATTCAGCGTCTCATCAAAAATGAAAACATTTTTGAAAACTACAAGTCTCATGCGTTTTAGTGGTGAAAAGATAATTTAAAAAATCGTTCTTGAAATGAGTTTACTCACAGGGTACTTTCTTTCTATATATACTCGACTATACGGGCCAAGCACGGGATTTACGGGAAATCGCGGGTTTTCGTTTGCCGGCGATTAAACTTCTTTTATTCAGCGTCTCATCAAAAATGAAAACATTTTTGAAAACTACAAGTCTCATGCGTTTTTGTGATGAAAAAATAATTTAAAAAATCGTTCGGGAAATGAGTTTACTCCCTGGGTATTTTCTTTGTATACTTTTGACTATACGGGCCGAGTCCGGGATTTACGGGAATTCGCGGGTTTTTGTTTGCCGGCGATTAAACTTCTTTTATTCAGCGTCTCATCAAAAATGAAAACATTTTTGAAAACTACAAGTTTCATGCGTTTTAGTGGTGAAAAGATAATTAAAAAAATTGTTCTGGAAATGAGTTTACTCACAGGGTACTTTCTTTGTATATACTCCACTATACGGGCCAAGCACGGGATTTACGGGAAATCGCGGGTTTTCGTTTGCCGGCGATTAAACTTCTTTTATTCAGCGTCCCATCAAAAATTAAAACATTTTTGAAAACTACAAGTTTCATGCGTTTTAGTGGTGAAAAGATAATTAAAAAAATTGTTCTGGAAATGAGTTTACTCACAGGGTACTTTCTTTGTATATACTCCACTATACGGGCCAAGCACGGGATTTACGGGAAATCGCGGGTTTTCGTTTGCCGGCGATTAAACTTCTTTTATTCAGCGTCCCATCAAAAATTAAAACATTTTTGAAAACTACAAGTCTCATGCGTTTTAGTGGTGAAAAAATAATTTAAAAAATCGTTCGGGAAATGAGTTTACTCCCTGGGTAGTTTCTTTGTATACATTCGACTATACGGCCTAGCTCGGGATTTACGGAAAATCGCTAGTTTTCGTTTGCCGGCGATTAAACCTCTTTCATTAGGCGTCTCATCAAAAATGAAAACATTTTTGAAAACTACAAGTCTCATGCGTTTTAGTGGCGAAAAAATAATTTAAAAAATCGTTCTGGAAATGAGTTTACTCCCTAAATACTTTCTATGTATACTTTTGACTATACGAGCCGAGTCCGGGATTTACGGGGAAATCGTTGTTTTTCGTTTGCCGGCGATTAAACTTCTTTTATTCAGCGTCTCATCAAAAATGAAAACATTTTTGAAAACTACAAGTCTTATGCGTTTTAGTGGTGAAAAGATAATTTAAAAAATCGTTCTGGAAATGAGTTTACTCACAGGGTACTTTCTTTGTATATATTCGACTATACGGGCCAAGCCCGGGATTTACGGGAAATCGCGCGTTTTCGTTTGCCGGCGATTAAACTTGTTTTATTCAGCGTCCCATCAAAAATTAAAACATTTTTGAAAACTACAAGTCTCATGCGTTTTAGTGGTGAAAAAATAATTTAAAAAATCGTTCGGGAAATGAGTTTACTCCCTGGGTAGTTTCTTTGTATACTTTTGACTATACGGGCCGAGTCCGGGATTTACGGGAAATCGCGGGTTTTCGTTTGCCAGCGATTAAACTTCTTTTATTCCGCGTCTCATCAAAAATGAAAACATTTTTGAAAACTACAAGTCTCATGCGTTTTAGTGGTGAAAAGATAATTTAAAAAATCGTTCTTGAAATGAGTTTACTCACAGGGTACTTTCTTTGTTTATACTCGACTATACGGGACAAGCACGGGATTTACGGGAAATCGCGGGTTTTCGTTTGCCGGCGATTAAACTTCTTTTATTCAGCGTCTCATCAAAAATGAAAACATTCCTGAAAACTACAAGTCTATTGCGTTTTAGTGGTGAAAAGATAATTTAAAAAATCTTTCTGGAAATGAGTTTACTCCCTGGGTATTTTCTTTGTATACTTTTGACTATACGGGCCGAGTCCGGGATTTACGGGAATTCGCGGGTTTTCGTTTGCCGGCGGTTAAATTTCTTTTATTCAGCGTCTCATCAAAAATGAAAACATTTTTGAAAACTACAAGTCTCATGCGTTTTAGTGGTGAAAAGATAATTTAAAAAATCATTCTGGAAATGAGTTTACTCGCAGGGTACTTTCTTTGTATACTTTCGACTATACGGGCCGAGTCCGGGATTTACGGGAAATCGCGGGTTTTCGTTTCCCGGCGATTAAACTTCTTTTATTCAGCGTCTCATCAAAAATGGAAACATTTTGAAAAACTACAAGTCTCATGCGTTTTAGTGGTGAAAAAATAATTTAAAAAATCGTTCGGGAAATGAGTTTACTCCCTGGGTATTTTCTTTGTATACTTTTGACTATACGGGCCGAGTCCCGGATTTACGGGAATTCGCGGGTTTTTGTTTGCCGGCGATTAAGCTTTTTTTATTCAGCGTCTCATCAAAAATGAAAACATTTTTGAAAACTACAAGTCTCATGCGTTTTAGTGGTGAAAAGATAATTTAAAAAATCGTTCTTGAAATGAGTTTACTCACAGGGTACTTTCTTTGTATATACTCGACTATACGGGCCAAGCACGGGATTTACGGGAATTCGCGGGTTTTTGTTTGCCGGCGATTAAACTTCTTTTATTCAGCGTCTCATCAAAAATGAAAACATTTTTGAAAACTACAAGTCTCATGCGTTTTAGTGGTGAAAAGATAATTTAAAAAATCGTTCTGGAAATGAGTTTACTCGCAGGGTACTTTCTTTGTATACTTTCGACTATACGGGCCGAGTCCGGGATTTACGGGAAATCGCGGGTTTTCGTTTGCCGGCGATTAAACTTCTTTTATTCAGCGTCTCATCAAAAATGAAAACTTTTTTGAAAACTACAAGTCTCATACGCTTTAGTGGTGAAAAGATAATTTAAAAAATCGTTTGGGAAATGAGTTTACTCCCTGGGTATTTTCTTTGTATACTTTTGACTATACGGGCCGAGTCCGGGATTCACGGGAATTCGCAGTTTTCGTTTGCCGGCGATTAAACTTCTTTTATTCAGCGTCTCATCAAAAATGAAAACATTTTTGAAAACTACAAGTCTCGTGCGTTTTAGTGGTGAAAAGATAATTTAAAAAATCGTTCTGGAAATGAGTTTACTCGCAGGGTACTTTCTTTGTATACTATTGACTATACGGGCCGAGTCCGGCATTTACGGAAAATCGCGGGTTTTCGTTTGCCGGCGATTAAACTTCTTTTATTCAGCGTCTCATCAAAAATGAAAACATTTTTTAAAAACTATAAGTCTCATACGTTTTAGTGGTGAAAAAATAATTTAAAAAATCGTTCGGGAAATGAATTTACTCCCTGGGTATTTTCTTTGTATACTTTTGACTATACGGGCCGAGTCCCAGATTTACGGGAATTCGCGGGTTTTCGTTTGCCAGCGATTAAACTTCTTTTATTCAGCGTCTCATCAAAAATGAAAACATTTTTGAAAACTACAAGTCTCATGCGTTTTAGTGGTGAAAAGATAATTTAAAAAATCGTTCTTGAAATGAGTTTACTCACAGGGTACTTTCTTTCTATATATACTCGACTATACGGGCCAAGCACGGGATTTACGGGAAATCGCGGGTTTTCGTTTGCCGGCGATTAAACTTCTTTTATTCAGCGTCTCATCAAAAATGAAAACATTTTTGAAAACTACAAGTCTCATGCGTTTTTGTGATGAAAAAATAATTTAAAAAATCGTTCGGGAAATGAGTTTACTCCCTGGGTATTTTCTTTGTATACTTTTGACTATACGGGCCGAGTCCGGGATTTACGGGAATTCGCGGGTTTTTGTTTGCCGGCGATTAAACTTCTTTTATTCAGCGTCTCATCAAAAATGAAAACATTTTTGAAAACTACAAGTTTCATGCGTTTTAGTGGTGAAAAGATAATTAAAAAAATTGTTCTGGAAATGAGTTTACTCACAGGGTACTTTCTTTGTATATACTCCACTATACGGGCCAAGCACGGGATTTACGGGAAATCGCGGGTTTTCGTTTGCCGGCGATTAAACTTCTTTTATTCAGCGTCCCATCAAAAATTAAAACATTTTTGAAAACTACAAGTTTCATGCGTTTTAGTGGTGAAAAGATAATTAAAAAAATTGTTCTGGAAATGAGTTTACTCACAGGGTACTTTCTTTGTATATACTCCACTATACGGGCCAAGCACGGGATTTACGGGAAATCGCGGGTTTTCGTTTGCCGGCGATTAAACTTCTTTTATTCAGCGTCCCATCAAAAATTAAAACATTTTTGAAAACTACAAGTCTCATGCGTTTTAGTGGTGAAAAAATAATTTAAAAAATCGTTCGGGAAATGAGTTTACTCCCTGGGTAGTTTCTTTGTATACATTCGACTATACGGCCTAGCTCGGGATTTACGGAAAATCGCTAGTTTTCGTTTGCCGGCGATTAAACCTCTTTCATTAGGCGTCTCATCAAAAATGAAAACATTTTTGAAAACTACAAGTCTCATGCGTTTTAGTGGCGAAAAAATAATTTAAAAAATCGTTCTGGAAATGAGTTTACTCCCTAAATACTTTCTATGTATACTTTTGACTATACGAGCCGAGTCCGGGATTTACGGGGAAATCGTTGTTTTTCGTTTGCCGGCGATTAAACTTCTTTTATTCAGCGTCTCATCAAAAATGAAAACATTTTTGAAAACTACAAGTCTTATGCGTTTTAGTGGTGAAAAGATAATTTAAAAAATCGTTCTGGAAATGAGTTTACTCACAGGGTACTTTCTTTGTATATATTCGACTATACGGGCCAAGCCCGGGATTTACGGGAAATCGCGCGTTTTCGTTTGCCGGCGATTAAACTTGTTTTATTCAGCGTCCCATCAAAAATTAAAACATTTTTGAAAACTACAAGTCTCATGCGTTTTAGTGGTGAAAAAATAATTTAAAAAATCGTTCGGGAAATGAGTTTACTCCCTGGGTAGTTTCTTTGTATACTTTTGACTATACGGGCCGAGTCCGGGATTTACGGGAAATCGCGGGTTTTCGTTTGCCAGCGATTAAACTTCTTTTATTCCGCGTCTCATCAAAAATGAAAACATTTTTGAAAACTACAAGTCTCATGCGTTTTAGTGGTGAAAAGATAATTTAAAAAATCGTTCTGGAAATGAGTTTACTCACAGGGTACTTTCTTTGTATATATTCGACTATACGGGCCAAGCCCGGGATTTACAGGAAATCGCGCGTTTTCGTTTGCCGGCGATTAAACATCTTTTATTCAGCGTCCCATCAAAAATTAAAACATTTTTGAAAACTACAAGTCTCATGCCTTCTAGTGGTGAAAAAATAATTTAAAAAAACGTTCGGGAAATTAGTTTACTCCCTGGGTACTTTCTTTGTATACATTCGACTATACGGCCTAGCTCGGGATTTACGGAAAATCGCTAGTTTTCGTTTGCCGGCGATTAAACCTCTTTCATTAGGCGTCTCATCAAAAATGAAAACATTTTTGAAAACTACAAGTCTCATGCGTTTTAGTGGCGAAAAAATAATTTTAAAAATCGTTCTGGAAATGAGTTTACTCCCTAAATACTTTCTATGTATACTTTTGACTATACGAGCCGAGTCCGGGATTTACGGGGAAATCGTTGTTTTTCGTTTGCCGGCGATTAAACTTCTTTTATTCAGCGTCTCATCAAAAATGAAAACATTTTTGAAAACTACAAGTCTTATGCGTTTTAGTGGTGAAAAGATAATTTAAAAAATCGTTCTGGAAATGAGTTTACTCACAGGGTACTTTCTTTGTATATATTCGACTATACGGGCCAAGCCCGGGATTTACGGGAAATCGCGCGTTTTCGTTTGCCGGCGATTAAACTTCTTTTATTCAGCGTCCCATCAAAAATTAAAACATTTTTGAAAACTACAAGTCTCATGCGTTTTAGTGGTGAAAAGATAATTTAAAAAATCGTTCTGGAAATGAGTTTACTCACAGGGTACTTTCTTTGTATATATTCGACTATACGGGCCAAGCCCGGGATTTACGGGAAATCGCGCGTTTTCGTTTGCCGGCGATTAAACTTCTTTTATTCAGCGTCCCATCAAAAATCAAAACATTTTTGAAAACTACAAGTCTTATGCCTTCTAGTGGTGAAAAAATAATTTAAAAAAACGTTCGGGAAATTAGTTTACTCCCTGGGTACTTTCTTTGTATACATTCGACTATACGGCCTAGCTCGGGATTTACGGAAAATCGCTAGTTTTCGTTTGCCGGCGATTAAACCTCTTTCATTAGGCGTCTCATCAAAAATGAAAACATTTTTGAAAACTACAAGTCTCATGCGTTTTAGTGGCGAAAAAATAATTTAAAAAATCGTTCTGGAAATGAGTTTACTCCCTAAATACTTTCTATGTATACTTTTGACTATACGGGCCGAGTCCGGGAATTACGGGAAATCGTTGTTTTTCGTTTGCTGGCGATTAAACTTCTTTTATTCAGCGTCTCATCAAAAATGAAATCATTTTTGAAAACTACAAGTCTCATGCGTTTTAGTGGTGAAAAGATAATTTAAAAAATCGTTCTGGAAAGGAGTTTACTCACAGGGTACTTTCTTTGTATATATTCGACTGTACGGGCCAAGCCCGGGATTTACGGAAAACCGCGCGTTTTCGTTTGCCGGCGATTAAACTTCTTTCATTAGGCGTCTCATCAAAAATGAAAACATTTTTGAAAACTACAAGTCTCATGCGTTTTAGTTGCGAAAAAATAATTTAAAAAATCGTTCTGGAAAAGAGTTTACTCCCTGAGTACTTTCTTTGTATACTATTGACTATACGAGCCGAGTCCGGGATTTACGGGAAATCGTTGGTTTTCGTTTGCCGGCGATTAAACTCCTTTTATTCAGCGTCTTATCAAAAATGAAAACATTTTTGAAAACTACAAGTCTTATGCGTTTTAGTGGTGAAAAAATAATTTAAAAAATCGTTTGGGAAATGAGTTTACTCCCTGGGTAGTTTATTTGTATACTTTTGACTATACGGGCCGAGTCCGGGATTTACGGGAAATCGCGGGTTTTCGTTTGCCAGCGATTAAACTTCTTTTATTCCGCGTCTCATCAAAAATGAAAACATTTTTGAAAACTACAAGTCTCATGCGTTTTAGTGGTGAAAAGATAATTTAAAAAATCGTTCTGGAAATGAGTTTACTCACAGGGTACTTTCTTTGTATATATTCGACTATACGGGCCAAGCCCGGGATTTACGGGAAATTGCGCGTTTTCGTTTGCCGGCGATTAAACTTCTTTTATCCAGCGTCCCATCAAAAATTAAAACATTTTTGAAAACTAAAAGTCTCATGCGTTTTAGTTGCGAAAAAATAATTTAAAAAATCGTTCTGGAAATGAGTTTACTCCCTGAGTACATTCTTTGTATACTATTGACTATACGAGCCGAGTCCGGGATTTACGGGAAATCGTTGGTTTTCTTTGCCGGCGATTAAACTTCTTTTATTCAGCGTCTCATCAAAAATGAAAACATTTTTGAAAACTACAAGTCTTATGCGTTTTAGTGGTGAAAAAATAATTTAAAAAATCGTTTGGGAAATGAGTTTACTCCCTGGGTAGTTTCTTTGTATACTTTTGACTATACGGGACGAGTCCGGGATTTACGGGAAATCGCGGGTTTTCGTTTGCCAGCGATTAAACTTCTTTTATTCCGCGTCTCATCAAAAATGAAAACATTTTTGAAAACTACAAGTCTCATGCGTTTTAGTGGTGAAAAGATAATTTAAAAAATCGTTCTGGAAATGAGTTTACTCACAGGGTACTTTCTTTGTATATATTCGACTATACGGGCCAAGCCCGGGATTTACGGGAAATCGCGCGTTTTCGTTTGCCGGCGATTAAACTTCTTTTATTCAGCGTCCCATCAAAAATTAAAACATTTTTGAAAACTACAAGTCTCATGCGTTTTAGTGGTGAAAAAATAATTTAAAAAATCGTTCGGGAAATGAGTTTACTCCCTGGGTAGTTTCTTTGTATACTTTTGACTATACGGGCCGAGTCCGGGATTTACGGGAAATCGCGGGTTTTCGTTTGCCAGCGATTAAACTTCTTTTATTCCGCGTCTCATCAAAAATGAAAACATTTTTGAAAATACAAGTCTCGTGCGTTTTAGTGGTGAAAAGATAATTTAAAAAATGGTTCTGGAAATGAGTTTCCTCACAGGGTACTTTCTTTGTATATATTCGACTATACGGGCCAAGCCCGGGATTTACGGGAAATCGCGCGTTTTCGTTTGCCGGCGATTAAACTTCTTTTATTCAGCGTCCCATCAAAAATTAAAACATTTTTGAAAACTACAAGCCTCATGCCTTCTAGTGGTAAAAAAATAATTTAAAAAAACGTTCGGGAAATTAGTTTACTCCCTGGGTACTTTCTTTGTATACATTCGACTATACGGGCCTAGCTCGGGATTTACGGAAAATCGCTAGTTTTCGTTTGCCGGCGATTAAACCTCTTTCATTAGGCGTCTCATCAAAAATGAAAACATTTTTGAAAACTACAAGTCTCATGCGTTTTAGTGGCGAAAAAATAATTTAAAAAATCGTTCTGGAAATGAGTTTACTCCCTGAGTACTTTCTTTGTATACTTTTGACTATACGAGCCGAGTCCGGGATTTACGGGAAATCGTTGTTTTTCGTTTGCCGGCGATTAAACTTCTTTTATTCAGCGTCTCATCAAAAATGAAAACATTTTTGAAAACTACAAGTCTTATGCCTTTTAGTGGTGAAAAAATAATTTAAAAAAATCGTTCGGGAAATGAGTTTACTCCCTGGGTAGTTTCTTTGTATACTTTTGACTATACGGGCCGAGTCCGGGATTTACGGGAAATCGCGAGTTTTCGTTTCCCAGCGATTAAACTTCTTTTATTCCGCGTCTTATCAAAAATGAAAACATTTTTGAAAACTACAAGTCTCATGCGTTTTAGTGGTGAAAAGATAATTTAAAAAATCGTTCTGGAAATGAGTTTACTCACAGGGTACTTTCTTTGTATATATTCGACTATACGGGCCAAGCCCGGGATTTACGGGAAATTGCGCGTTTTCGTTTACCGGCGATTAAACTTCTTTTATTCAGCGTCCCATCAAAAATTAAAACATTTTTGAAAACTACAAGTCTCATGCGTTTTAGTGGTGAAAAAATAATTTAAAAAATCGTTCGGGAAATGAGTTTACTCCCTGGGTAGTTTCTTTGTATACTTTTGACTATACGGGCCTAGTCCGGGATTTACGGGAAATCGCGGGTTTTCGTTTGCCAGCGATTAAACTTCTTTTATTCCGCGTCTAATCAAAAATGAAAACATTTTTGAAAACTACAAGTCTTATGCGTTTTAGTGGTGAAAAGATAATTTAAAAAATCGTTCTGGAAATGAGTTTACTCACAGGGTACTTTCTTTGTATATATATTCGACTATACGGGCCAAGCCCGGGATTTACGGGAAACCGCGCGTTTTCGTTTGCCGGCGATTAAACTTCTTTTATTCAGCGTCCCATCAAAAATTAAAACATTTTTCAAAACTACAAGTCTCATGCGTTTTAGTGGTGAAAAAATAATTTAAAAAATCGTTCGGGAAATTAGTTTACTCCCTGGGTACTTTATTTGTATACATTCGACTATACGGGCTAGCTCGGGATTTACGGAAAATCGCTAGTTTTCGTTTGCCGGCGATTAAACCTCTTTCATTAGGCGTCTCATCAAAAATGAAAACATTTTTGAAAACTACAAGTCTCATGCGTTTTAGTGGCGAAAAAATAATTTAAAAAATCGTTCTGGAAATGAGTTTACTCCCTGAGTACTTTCTTTGTATACTTTTGACTATACGAGCCGAGTCCGGGATTTACGGGAAATCGTTGTTTTTCGTTTGCCGGCGATTAAACTTCTTTTATTCAGCGTCTCATCAAAAATGAAAACATTTTTAAAAACTACAAGTCTTATGCCTTTTAGTGGTGAAAAAATAATTTAAAAAAATCGTTCGGGGAATGAGTTTACTCCCTGGGTAGTTTCTTTGTATACTTTTGACTATACGGGCCGAGTCCGGGATTTACGGGAAATCGCGAGTTTTCGTTTGCCAGCGATTAAACTTCTTTTATTCCGCGTCTTATCAAAAATGAAAACATTTTTGAAAACTACAAGTCTCATGCGTTTTAGTGGTGAAAAGATAATTTAAAAAATCGTTCTGGAATAGAGTTTACTCACAGGGTACTTTCTTTGTATATATTCGACTATACGGGCCAAGCCCGGGATTTACGGGAAATCGCGCGTTTTCGTTTGCCGGCGATTAAACTTCTTTTATTCAGCGTCCCATCAAAAATTAAAACATTTTTGAAAACTACAAGTCTCATGCGTTTTAGTGGTGAAAAAATAATTTAAAAAATCGTTCGGGAAATGAGTTTACTCCCTGGGTAGTTTCTTTGTATACTTTTGACTATACGGGCCTAGTCCGGGATTTACGGGAAATCGCGGGTTTTCGTTTGCCAGCGATTAAACTTCTTTTATTCCGCGTCTAATCAAAAATGAAAACATTTTTGAAAACTACAAGTCTCATGCGTTTTAGTGGTGAAAAGATAATTTAAAAAATCGTTCTGGAAATGAGTTTACTCACAGGGTACTTTCTTTGTATATATATTCGACTATACGGGCCAAGCCCGGGATTTACGGGAAACCGCGCGTTTTCGTTTGCCGGCGATTAAACTTCTTTTATTCAGCGTCCCATCAAAAATTAAAACATTTTTGAAAACTACAAGTCTCATGCGTTTTAGTGGTGAAAAAATAATTTAAAAAATCGTTCGGGAAATGAGTTTACTTCCTAGATACTTTCTTTGTATACTTTTGGCTATACGGGCCTAGTCCGGGATTTACGGGAATTCGCGGGTTTTCGTTTGCCGGCGATTAAACTTCTTTTATTCAGCGTCTCATCAAAAATGAAAACATTTTTGAAAACTACAAGTCTCATGCGTTTTAGTGGTGAAAAGATAATTTAAAAAATCGTTCTGGAAATGAGTTTACTCGCAGGGTACTTTCTTTGTATACTTTCGACTATACGGGCCGAGTCCGGGATTTACGGGAAATCGCGGGTTTTCGTTTGTCGGCGATTAAACTTCTTTTATTCCGCGTCTGGTCAAAAATGAAAACATTTTTGAAAACTACAAGTCTCATGCGTTTTAGTGGTGAAAAGATAATTTAAAAAATCGTTCTGGAAATGAGTTTACTCGCAGGGTACTTTCTTTGTATACTTTCGACTATACGGGCCGAGTCCGGGATTTACGGAAAATCGCAGGTTTTCGTTTGCCGGCGATTAAACTTCTTTTATTCAGCGTCTCATCAAAAATGAAAACATTTTTGAAAACTACAAGTCTCATGCGTTTTTATGGTGAAAAGATAATTTAAAAAATCGTTCGGGAAATGAGTTTACTCCCTGGGTAGTTTCTTTGTATACTTTTGACTATACGGGCCGAGTCCGGGATTTACGGGAAATCGCGGGTTTTCGTTTGCCAGCGATTAAACTTCTTTTATTCCGCGTCTCATCAAAAATGAAAACATTTTTGAAAACTACAAGTCTCATGCGTTTTAGTGGTGAAAAGATAATTTAAAAAATCGTTCTGGAAATGAGTTTACTCACAGGGTACTTTCTTTGTATATATTTGACTATACGGGCCAAGCCCGGGATTTACGGGAAATCGCGCGTTTTGGTTTGCCGGCGATTAAACTTCTTTTATTCAGCGTCCCATCAAAAATTAAAACATTTTTGAAAACTACAAGTCTCATGCGTTTTAGTGGTGAAAAAATAATTTAAAAAATCGTTCGGGAAATGAGTTTACTCCCTGGGTAGTTTCTTTGTATACTTTTGACTATACGGGCCGAGTCCGGGATTTACGGGAAATCGCGGGTTTTCGTTTGCCAGCGATTAAACTTCTTTTATTCCGCGTCTCATCAAAAATGAAAACATTTTTGAAAACTACAAGTCTCATGCGTTTTAGTGGTGAAAAGATAATTTAAAAAATCGTTCTGGAAATGAGTTTACTCACAGGGTACTTTCTTTGTATATACTCGACTATACGGGCCAAGCCCGGGATTTACGGGAAATCGCGCGTTTTCGTTTGCCGGCGATTAAACTTCTTTTATTCAGCGTCCCATCAAAAATTAAAACATTTTTGAAAACTACAAGTCTCATGCGTTTTAGTGGTGAAAAAATAATTTAAAAAATCGTTCGGGAAATGAGTTTACTCCCTGGGTAGTTTCTTTGTATACTTTTGACTATACGGGCCTAGTCCGGGATTTACGGGAAATCGCGGGTTTTCGTTTGCCAGCGATTAAACTTCTTTTATTCCGCGTCTAATCAAAAATGAAAACATTTTTGAAAACTACAAGTCTCATGCGTTTTAGTGGTGAAAAGATAATTTATAAAATCGTTCTGGAAATGAGTTTACTCACAGGGTACTTTCTTTGTATATATATTCGACTATACGGGCCAAGACCGGGATTTACGGGAAACCGCGCGTTTTCGTTTGCCGGCGATTAAACTTCTTTTATTCAGCGTCTCATCAAAAATTAAAACATTTTTGAAAACTACAAGTCTCATGCGTTTTAGTGGTGAAAAAATAATTCAAAAAATCGTTCGGGAAATGAGTTTACTCCCTAGATACTTTCTTTGTATACTTTTGGCTATACGGGCCGAGTCCGTGATTTACGGGAATTCGCGGGTTTTCGTTTGCCGGCGATTAAACTTCTTTTATTCAGCGTCTCATCAAAAATGAAAACATTTTTGAAAACTACAAGTCTCATGCGTTTTAGTGGTGAAAAGATAATTTAAAAGATCGTTCTGGAAATGAGTTTACTCGCAGGGTACTTTCTTTGTATACTTTCGACTATACGGGCCGAGTCCGGGATTTACGGGAAATCGCGGGTTTTCGTTTGCCGGCGATTAAACTTCTTTTATTCAGCGTCCCATCAAAAATTAAAACATTTTTGAAAACTACAAGTCTCATGCGTTTTAGTGGTGAAAAAATAATTTAAAAAATCGTTCGGGAAATGAGTTTACTCCCTAGATACTTTCTTTGTATACTTTTGGCTATACGGGCCGAGTCCGTGATTTACGGGAATTCGCGGGTTTTCGTTTGCCGGCGATTAAACTTCTTTTATTCAGCGTCTCATCAAAAATGAAAACATTTTTGAAAACTACAAGTCTCATGCGTTTTAGTGGTGAAAAGATAATTTAAAAGATCGTTCTGGAAATGAGTTTACTCGCAGGGTACTTTCTTTGTATACTTTCGACTATACGGGCCGAGTCCGGGATTTACGGGAAATCGCGGGTTTTCGTTTGCCGGCGATTAAACTTCTTTTATTCAGCGTCCCATCAAAAATTAAAACATTTTTGAAAACTACAAGTCTCATGCGTTTTAGTGGTGAAAAAATAATTTAAAAAATCGTTCGGGAAATGAGTTTACTCCCTGGGTAGTTTCTTTGTATACTTTTGACTATACGGGCCGAGTCCGGGATTTACGGGAAATCGCGGGTTTTCGTTTGCCAGCGATTAAACTTCTTTTATTCCGCGTCTCATCAAAAATGAAAACATTTTTGAAAACTACAAGTCTCATGCGTTTTAGTGGTGAAAAGATAATTTAAAAAATCGTTCTGGAAATGAGTTTACTCACAGGATACTTTCTTTGTATATACTCGACTATACGGGCCAAGCCCGGGATTTACGGGAAATCGCGCGTTTTCGTTTGCCGGCGATTAAACTTCTTTTATTCAGCGTCCGATCAAAAATTAAAACATTTTTGAAAACTACAAGTCTCATGCGTTTTAGTGGTGAAAAAATTATTTAAAAAATCGTTCGGGAAATGAGTTTACTCCCTGGGTAGTTTCTTTGTATACTTTTGACTATACGGGCCTAGTCCGGGATTTACGGGAAATCGCGGGTTTTCGTTTGCCAGCGATTAAACTTCTTTTATTCCTCGTCTAATCAAAAATGAAAACATTTTTGAAAACTACAAGTCTCATGCGTTTTAGTGGTGAAAAGATAATTTATAAAATCGTTCTGGAAATGAGTTTACTCACAGGGTACTTTCTTTGTATATATATTCGACTATACGGGCCAAGACCGGGATTTACGGGAAACCGCGCGTTTTCGTTTGCCGGCGATTAAACTTCTTTTATTCAGCGTCCCATCAAAAATTAAAACATTTTTGAAAACTACAAGTCTCATGCGTTTTAGTGGTGAAAAAATAATTTAAAAAATCGTTCGGGAAATGAGTTTACTCCCTAGATACTTTCTTTGTATACTTTTGGCTATACGGGCTGAGTCCGTGATTTACGGGAATTCGCGGGTTTTCGTTTGCCGGCGATTAAACTTCTTTTATTCAGCGTCTCATCAAAAATGAAAACATTTTTGAAAACTACAAGTCTCATGCGTTTTAGTGGTGAAAAGATAATTTAAAAGATCGTTCTGGAAATGAGTTTACTCGCAGGGTACTTTCTTTGTATACTTTCGACTATACGGGCCGAGTCCGGGATTTACGGGAAATTGCGGGTTTTCGTTTGCCGGCGATTAAACTTCTTTTATTCAGCGTCTCATCAAAAATGAAAACATTTTTGAAAACTACAAGTCTCATGCGTTTTAGTGGTGAAAAGATAATTTAAAAAATCGTTCGGGAAATGAGTTTACTCCCTGGGTAGTTTCTTTGTATACTTTTGACTATACGGGCCGAGTCCGGGATTTACGGGAAATCGCGGGTTTTCGTTTGCCAGCGATTAAACTTCTTTTATTCCGCGTCTCATCAAAAATAAAAACATTTTTGAAAACTACAAGTCTCATGCGTTTTAGTGGTGAAAAGATAATTTAAAAAATCGTTCTGGAAATGAGTTTACTCACAGGGTACTTTCTTTGTATATATTCGACTATACGGGCCAAGCCCGGGATTTACGGGAAATCGCGCGTTTTGGTTTGCCGGCGATTAAACTTCTTTTATTCAGCGTCCCATCAAAAATTAAAACATTTTTGAAAACTACAAGTCTCATGCGTTTTAGTGGTGAAAAAATAATTTAAAAAATCGTTCGGGAAATGAGTTTACTCCCTGGGTAGTTTCTTTGTATACTTTTGACTATACGGGCCGAGTCCGGGATTTACGGGAAATCGCGGGTTTTCGTTTGCCAGCGATTAAACTTCTTTTATTCCGCGTCTTATCAAAAATGAAAACATTTTTGAAAACTACAAGTCTCATGCGTTTTAGTGGTGAAAAGATAATTTAAAAAATCGTTCTGGAGATGAGTTTACTCACAGGGTACTTTCTTTGTATATATTCGACTATACGGGCCAAGCCCGGGATTTACGGGAAATCGCGCGTTTTCGTTTGCCGGCGATTAAACTTCTTTTATTCAGCGTCCCATCAAAAATTAAAACATTTTTGAAAACTACAAGTCTCATGCCTTCTAGTGGTGAAAAAATAATTTAAAAAAACGTTCGGGAAATTAGTTTACTCCCTGGGTACTTTCTTTGTATACATTTGACTATACGGGCCTAGCTCGGGATTTACGGAAAATCGCTAGTTTTCGTTTGCCGGCGATTAAACCTCTTTCATTAGGCGTCTCATCAAAAATGAAAACATTTTTGAAAACTACAAGTCTCATGCGTTTTAGTGGCGAAAAAATAATTTAAAAAATCGTTCTGGAAATGAGTTTACTCCCTGAGTACTTTCTTTGTATACTTTTGACTATACGAGCTGAGTCCGGGATTTACGGGAAATCGTTGTTTTTCGTTTGCCGGCGATTAAACTTCTTTTATTCAGCGTCTCATCAAAAATGAAAACATTTTTGAAAACTACAAGTCTCATGCGTTTTAGTGGTGAAAAGATAATTTAAAAAATCGTTCTGGAAATGAGTTTACTCACAGGGTACTTTCTTTGTATATATATTCGACTATACGGGCCAAGCCCGGGATTTACGGGAAACCGTGCGTTTTCGTTTGCCGGCGATTAAACTTCTTTTATTCAGCGTCCCATCAAAAATTAAAACATTTTTGAAAACTACAAGTCTCATGCGTTTTAGTGGTGAAAAAGTAATTTAAAAAATCGTTCGGGAAATGAGTTTACTCCCTAGATACTTTCTTTGTATACTTTTGGCTATACGGGCCGAGTCCGGGATTTACGGGAAATCGCGGGTTTTCGTTTGCCGGCGATTAAACTTCTTTTATTCCGCGTCTCATCAAAAATGAAAACATTTTTGAAAACTACAAGTCTCATGCGTTTTAGTGGTGAAAAGATAATTTAAAAAATCGTTCTGAAAATGAGTTTACTCGCAGGGTACTTTCTTTGTATACTTTCGACTATACGGGCCGAGTCCGGGATTTACGGGAAATCGCGGGTTTTCGTTTGCCGGCGATTAAACTTCTTTTATTCAGCGTCTCATCAAAAATGAAAACATTTTTGAAAACTACAAGTCTCATGCGTTTTAGTGGTGAAAAGATAATTTAAAAAATCGTTCGGGAAATGAGTTTACTCCCTGGGTAGTTTCTTTGTATACTTTTGACTATACGGGCCGAGTCCGGGATTTACGGGAAATCGCGGGTTTTCGTTTGCCAGCGATTAAACTTCTTTTATTCCGCGTCTCATCAAAAATGAAAACATTTTTGAAAACTACAAGTCTCATGCGTTTTAGTGGTGAAAAGATAATTTAAAAAATCGTTCTGGAAATGAGTTTACTCACAGGGTACTTTCTTTGTATATATTCGACTATACGGGCCAAGCCCGGGATTTACGGGAAATCGCGCGTTTTGGTTTGCCGGCGATTAAACTTCTTTTATTCAGCGTCCCATCAAAAATTAAAACATTTTTGAAAACTACAAGTCTCATGCGTTTTAGTGGTGAAAAAATAATTTAAAAAATCGTTCGGGAAATGAGTTTACTCCCTGGGTAGTTTTTTTGTATACTTTTGACTATACGGGCCGAGTCCGGGATTTACGGGAAATCGCGGGTTTTCGTTTGCCAGCGATTAAACTTCTTTTATTCCGCGTCTCATCAAAAATGAAAATATTTTTGAAAACTACAAGTCTCATGCGTTTTAGTGTTGAAAAGATAATTTAAAAAATCGTTCTGGAAATGAGTTTACTCACAGGGTACTTTCTTTGTATATATTCGACTATACGGGCCAAGCCCGGGATTTACGGGAAATCGCGCGTTTTCGTTTGCCGGCGATTAAACTTCTTTTATTCAGCGTCCCATCAAAAATTAAAACATATTTGAAAACTACAAGTCTCATGCGTTTTAGTGGTGAAAAAATAATTTAAAAAATCGTTCGGGAAATGAGTTTACTCCCTGGGTAGTTTCTTTGTATACTTTTGACTATACGGGCTTAGTCCGGGATTTACGGGAAATCGCGGGTTTTCGTTTGCCAGCGATTAAACTTCTTTTATTCCGCGTCTAATCAAAAATGAAACCATTTTTGAAAACTACAAGTGTCATGCGTTTTAGTGGTGAAAAGATAATTTAAAAAATCGTTCTGGAAATGAGTTTACTCGCAGGGTACTTTCTTTGTATACTTTCGACTATACGGGCCGAGTCCGGGATTTACGGGAAATCGCGGGTTTTGATTTGCCGGCGATTAAACTTCTTTTATTCAGCGTCTCATCAAAAATGAAAACATTTTTGAAAACTACAAGTCTCATGCGTTTTAGTGGTGAAAAAATAATTTAAAAAATCGTTCAAGAAATGAGTTTACTCCCTGGGTAGTTTCTTTGTATACTTTTGACTATACGGGCCGAGTCCGGGATTTAAGGGAAATCACGGGTTTTCGTTTGCCGGCGATTAAACTTCTTTTATTCAGCGTCTCATCAAAAATAAAAACATTTTTGAAAACTACAAGTCTCATGCGTTTTAGTGGTGAAAAGATAATTTAAAAAATCGTTCTGGAAATGAGTTTACTCACAGGGTACTTTCTTTGTATATATTCGACTATACGGGCCAAGCCCGGGATTTACGGGAAATCGCGCGTTTTGGTTTGCCGGCGATTAAACTTCTTTTATTCAGCGTCCCATCAAAAATTAAAACATTTTTGAAAACTACAAGTCTCATGCGTTTTAGTGGTGAAAAAATAATTTAAAAAATCGTTCGGGAAATGAGTTTACTCCCTGGGTAGTTTCTTTGTATACTTTTGACTATACGGGCCGAGTCCGGGATTTACGGGAAATCGCGGGTTTTCGTTTGCCAGCGATTAAACTTCTTTTATTCCGCATCTCATCAAAAATGAAAACATTTTTGAAAACTACAAGTCTCATGCGTTTTAGTGGTGAAAAGATAATTTAAAAAATCGTTCTGGAAATGAGTTTACTCACAGGGTACTTTCTTTGTATATATTCGACTATACGGGCCAAGCCCGGGATTTACGGAAAATCGCGCGTTTTCGTTTGCCGGCGATTAAACTTCTTTTATTCAGCGTCCCATCATAAATTAAAACATTTTTGAAAACTACAAGTCTCATGTCTTCTAGTGGTGAAAAAATAATTTAAAAAAACGTTCGGGAAATTAGTTTACTCCCTGGGTACTTTCTTTGTATACATTTGACTATACGGGCCTAGCTCGGGATATACGGAAAATCGCTAGTTTTCGTTTGCCGGCGATTAAACTTCTTTTATTCAGCGTCTCATCAAAAATGAAAACATTTTTGAAAACTACAAGTCTCATACGCTTTAGTGGTGAAAAAATAATTTAAAAAATCGTTCGGGAAATGAGTTTACTCCCTGGGTATTTCCTTTGTATACTTTTGACTATACGGGCCGAGTCCCGGATTTACGGGAATTCGCGGATTTTCGTTTGCCAGCAATTAAACTTCTTTTATTCAGCGTCTCATCAAAAATGAAAACATTTTCTAAAACTACAAGTCTCATGCGTTTTAGTGGTGAAAAGATAATTTAAGAAATCGTTCTTGAAATGAGTTTACTCACAGGGTACTTTCTTTGTATATACTCGACTATACGGGCCAAGCACGGGATTTACGGGAAATCGCGGGTTTTCGTTTGCCGACGATTAATCTTCTTTTATTCAGCGTCTCATCAAAAATGAAAATATTTTTGAAAACTACAAGTCTCATGCGTTTTAGTGGTGAAAAAATAATTTAAAAAATCGTTCGGGAAATGAGTTTACTCACAGGGTACTTTCTTTTTATACATTCGACTATACGGGCCGAGTCCGGGACTTACGGGAATTCGCGGGTTTTTGTTTGCCGGCGATTAATCTTCTTTTATTCAGCGTCTCATCAAAAATGAAAACATTTTTAAAAACTACAAATCTCATGCGTTTTAGGGGTGAAAAAATAATTTAAAAAATCGTTCGGGAAATGAGTTTACTCCCTAGATACTTTCTTTGTATATTTTTGGCTATACGGGCCGAGTCCGGGATTTACGGGAATTTGCGGGTTTTCGTTTGCCGGCGATTAAACTTCTTTTATTCAGCGTCTCATCAAAAATGAAAACATTTTTGAAAACTACAAGTCTCATGCGTTTTAGTGGTGAAAAGATAATTTAAAAAATCGTTCTGGAAATGAGTTTACTCGCAGGGTACTTTCTTTGTATACTTTCGACTATACGGGCCGAGTCCGGGATTTACGGGAAATCGCGGGTTTTCGTTTGCCGGCGATTAAACTTCTTTTATTCAGCGTCTCATCAAAAATGAAAAAATTTTTGAAAACTACAAGTCTCATGCGTTTTAGTGGTGAAAAGATAATTTAAAAAATCGTTCGGGAAATGACTTTACTCCCTGGGTTTTTCTTTGTATACTTTTGACTATACGGGCCGAGTCCCGGATTTACGGGAATTCGCGGGTTTTCGTTTGCCAGCGATTAAACTTCTTTTATTCAGCGTCTCATCAAAAATGAAAACATTTTTGAAAACTACAAGTCTCATGCGTTTTAGTGGTGAAAAAATAATTTAAAAAATCGTTCGGGAAATGAGTTTACTCCCTGGGTATTTTCTTTGTATACTTTTGACTAAACGGGCCGAGTCCCGGATTTACGGGAATTCGCGGATTTTTGTTTGCCAGCGATTAAACTTCTTTTATTCAGCGTCTCATCAAAAATGAAAACATTTTTAAAAACTACAAGTCTCATGCGTTTTAGTGGTGAAAAAATAATTTAAAAAATCGTTCGGGAAATGAGTTTACTCACAGGGTTCTTTCTTTGTATACATTCGACTATACGGGCCGAGTCCGGGATTTACGGGAATTTGCGGGTTTTTGTTTGCCGGCGATTAAACTTTTTTTATTCAGCGTCTCATCAAAAATGAAAACATTTTTGAAAACTACAAGTCTCATGCGTTTTAGTGGTGAAAAGATAATTTAAAAAATTGTTCTGGAAATGAGTTTACTCACAGGGTACTTTCTTTGTATACTTTCAACTATACGGGCCGAGTCCGGGATTTACGGGAATTCGCGGGTTTTTGTTTGCCGGCGATTAAACTTTTTTTATTCAGCGTGTCATCAAAAATGAAAACAATTTTGAAAACTAAAAGTCTCATGCGTTTTAGTGGTGAAAAGATAATTTAAAAAATCGTTCAGGAAATGAGTTTACTTCCTAGATACTTTTTTGTATACTTTTGGCTATACGAGCCGAGTCCGGGATTTACGGGAATTCGCGGGTTTTCGTTTGCCGGCGATTAAACTTCTTTTATTCAGCGTCTCATCAAAAATGAAAACATTTTTAAAAACTACAAGTCTCATACGTTTAAGTGGTGAAAAGATAATTTAAAAAATCGTTCTGGAAATGAGTTTACTCGCAGGGTACTTTCTTTGTATACTTTCGACTATAGGGACCGAGTCCGGGATTTACGGGAAATCGCGGGTTTTCGTTTGCCGGCGATTAAACTTCTTTTATTCAGCGTCTCATCAAAAATGAAAACATTTTTGAAAACTACAAGTCTCATACGCTTTAGTGGTGAAAAAATAATTTAAAAAATCGTTCGGGAAATGAGTTTACTCCCTGGGTATTTTCTTTGTATACTTTTGACTATACGGGCCGAGTCCCGGATTTACGGGAATTCGCGGGTTTTCGTTTGCCAGCAATTAAACTTCTTTTATTCAGCGTCTCATCAAAAATGAAAACATTTTTGAAAACTACAAGTCTCATGAGTTTTAGTGGTGAAAAGATAATTTAAAAAATCGTTCTTGAAATGAGTTTACTCACAGGGTACTTTCTTTGTATATACTCGACTATACGGACCAAGCACGGGATTTACGGGAAATCGCGGGTTTTCGTTTGCCGACGATTAAACTTCTTTTATTCAGCGTCTCATCAAAAATGAAAACATTTTTGAAAACTACAAGTCTCATGCGTTTTAGTGGTGAAAAAATAATTTAAAAAATCGTTCGGGAAATGAGTTTACTCACAGGGTACTTTCTTTGTATACATTCGACTATACGGGCCGAGTCCGAGATTTACGGGAATTCGCAGGTTTTTGTTTACCGGCGATTAAACTTCTTTTATTCAGCGTCTCATCAAAAATGAAAACATTTTTGAAAACTACAAGTCTCATGCGTTTTAGTGGTGAAAAGATAATTTAAAAAATCGTTCTTGAAATGAGTTTACTCACAGGGTACTTTCTTTGTATATACTCGACTATACGGGCCAAGCACGGGATTTACGGGAATTCGCGGGTTTTTGTTTGCCGGCGATTAAACTTCTTTTATTCAGCGTCTCATCAAAAATGAAAACATTTTTGAAAACTACAAGTCTCATGCGTTTTAGTGGTGAAAAGATAATTTTAAAAATTGTTCTGGAAATGAGTTTACTCCCTGAGTACTTTCTTTGTATACTTTTGACTATACGAGCCGAGTCCGGGATTTACGGGAAATCGCGAGTTTTCATTTGCCAGCGATTAAACTTCTTTTATTCCGCGTCTCATCAAAAATGAAAACATTTTTGAAAACTACAAGTCTCATGCGTTTTAGTGGTGAAAAGATAAATTAAAAAATCTTTCTGGAAATGAGTTTACTCACAGGGTACTTTCTTTGTATATATTCGACTATACGGGCCAAGCCCGGGATTTACGGGAAATCGCGCGTTTTCGTTTGCCGGCGATTAAACTTCTTTTATTCAGCGTCCCATCAAAAATTAAAACATTTTTGAAAACTACAAGTCTCATGCGTTTTAGTGGTGAAAAAATAATTTAAAAAATCGTTCGGGAAATGAGTTTACTCCCTGGGTAGTTTCTTTGTATACTTTTGACTATACGGGCCGAGTCCGGGATTTACGGGAAATCGCGGGTTTTCGTTTGCCAGCGATTAAACTTCTTTTATTCCGCGTCTCATCAAAAATGAGAACATTTTTGAAAACTACAAGTCTCATGCGTTTTAGTGGTGAAAAGATAATTTAAAAAATCGTTCTGGAAATGAGTTTACTCACAGGGTACTTTCTTTGTATATATTTGACTATACGGGCCAAGCCCGGGATTTACGGGAAATCGCGCGTTTTCGTTTGCCGGCGATTAAACTTCTTTTATTCAGCGTCCCATCAAAAATTAAAACATTTTTAAAAACTACAAGTCTCATGCGCTTTAGTGGTGAAAAGATAATTTAAAAAATAGTTCGGGAAATGAGTTTACTCCCTGGGTATTTTCTTTGTATACTTTTGACTAAACGGGCCGAGTCCCGGATTTACGGGAATCGCGGATTTTCGTTTGCCAGCGATTAAACTTCTTTTATTCAGCGTCTCATCAAAAATGAAAACATTTTTGAAAACTACAAGTCTCATGCGTTTTAGTGGTGAAAAGATAATTTAAAAAATCGTTCTGGAAATGAGTTTACTCGCAGGGTACTTTCTTTGTATACTTTCGACTATACGGGCCGAGTCCGGGATTTACGGGAAATCGCGGGTTTTGATTTGCCGGCGATTAAACTTCTTTTATTCAGCGTCTCATCAAAAATGAAAACATTTTTGAAAACTACAAGTCTCATGCGTTTTAGTGGTGAAAAAATAATTTAAAAAATCGTTCAAGAAATGAGTTTACTCCCTGGGTAGTTTCTTTGTATACTTTTGACTATACGGGCCGAGTCCGGGATTTAAGGGAAATCGCGGGTTTTCGTTTGCCGGCGATTAAACTTCTTTTATTCAGCGTCTCATCAAAAATAAAAACATTTTTGAAAACTACAAGTCTCATGCGTTTTAGTGGTGAAAAGATAATTTAAAAAATCGTTCTGGAAATGAGTTTACTCACAGGGTACTTTCTTTGTATATATTCGACTATACGGGCCAAGCCCGGGATTTACGGGAAATCGCGCGTTTTGGTTTGCCGGCGATTAAACTTCTTTTATTCAGCGTCCCATCAAAAATTAAAACATTTTTGAAAACTACAAGTCTCATGCGTTTTAGTGGTGAAAAAATAATTTAAAAAATCGTTCGGGAAATGAGTTTACTCCCTGGGTAGTTTCTTTGTATACTTTTGACTATACGGGCCGAGTCCGGGATTTACGGGAAATCGCGGGTTTTCGTTTGCCAGCGATTAAACTTCTTTTATTCCGCATCTCATCAAAAATGAAAACATTTTTGAAAACTACAAGTCTCATGCGTTTTAGTGGTGAAAAGATAATTTAAAAAATCGTTCTGGAAATGAGTTTACTCACAGGGTACTTTCTTTGTATATATTCGACTATACGGGCCAAGCCCGGGATTTACGGAAAATCGCGCGTTTTCGTTTGCCGGCGATTAAACTTCTTTTATTCAGCGTCCCATCATAAATTAAAACATTTTTGAAAACTACAAGTCTCATGTCTTCTAGTGGTGAAAAAATAATTTAAAAAAACGTTCGGGAAATTAGTTTACTCCCTGGGTACTTTCTTTGTATACATTTGACTATACGGGCCTAGCTCGGGATATACGGAAAATCGCTAGTTTTCGTTTGCCGGCGATTAAACTTCTTTTATTCAGCGTCTCATCAAAAATGAAAACATTTTTGAAAACTACAAGTCTCATACGCTTTAGTGGTGAAAAAATAATTTAAAAAATCGTTCGGGAAATGAGTTTACTCCCTGGGTATTTCCTTTGTATACTTTTGACTATACGGGCCGAGTCCCGGATTTACGGGAATTCGCGGATTTTCGTTTGCCAGCAATTAAACTTCTTTTATTCAGCGTCTCATCAAAAATGAAAACATTTTCTAAAACTACAAGTCTCATGCGTTTTAGTGGTGAAAAGATAATTTAAGAAATCGTTCTTGAAATGAGTTTACTCACAGGGTACTTTCTTTGTATATACTCGACTATACGGGCCAAGCACGGGATTTACGGGAAATCGCGGGTTTTCGTTTGCCGACGATTAATCTTCTTTTATTCAGCGTCTCATCAAAAATGAAAATATTTTTGAAAACTACAAGTCTCATGCGTTTTAGTGGTGAAAAAATAATTTAAAAAATCGTTCGGGAAATGAGTTTACTCACAGGGTACTTTCTTTTTATACATTCGACTATACGGGCCGAGTCCGGGACTTACGGGAATTCGCGGGTTTTTGTTTGCCGGCGATTAATCTTCTTTTATTCAGCGTCTCATCAAAAATGAAAACATTTTTAAAAACTACAAATCTCATGCGTTTTAGGGGTGAAAAAATAATTTAAAAAATCGTTCGGGAAATGAGTTTACTCCCTAGATACTTTCTTTGTATATTTTTGGCTATACGGGCCGAGTCCGGGATTTACGGGAATTTGCGGGTTTTCGTTTGCCGGCGATTAAACTTCTTTTATTCAGCGTCTCATCAAAAATGAAAACATTTTTGAAAACTACAAGTCTCATGCGTTTTAGTGGTGAAAAGATAATTTAAAAAATCGTTCTGGAAATGAGTTTACTCGCAGGGTACTTTCTTTGTATACTTTCGACTATACGGGCCGAGTCCGGGATTTACGGGAAATCGCGGGTTTTCGTTTGCCGGCGATTAAACTTCTTTTATTCAGCGTCTCATCAAAAATGAAAAAATTTTTGAAAACTACAAGTCTCATGCGTTTTAGTGGTGAAAAGATAATTTAAAAAATCGTTCGGGAAATGACTTTACTCCCTGGGTTTTTCTTTGTATACTTTTGACTATACGGGCCGAGTCCCGGATTTACGGGAAATCGCGGGTTTTCGTTTGCCAGCGATTAAACTTCTTTTATTCAGCGTCTCATCAAAAATGAAAACATTTTTGAAAACTACAAGTCTCATGCGTTTTAGTGGTGAAAAAATAATTTAAAAAATCGTTCGGGAAATGAGTTTACTCCCTGGGTATTTTCTTTGTATACTTTTGACTAAACGGGCCGAGTCCCGGATTTACGGGAATTCGCGGATTTTTGTTTGCCAGCGATTAAACTTCTTTTATTCAGCGTCTCATCAAAAATGAAAACATTTTTAAAAACTACAAGTCTCATGCGTTTTAGTGGTGAAAAAATAATTTAAAAAATCGTTCGGGAAATGAGTTTACTCACAGGGTTCTTTCTTTGTATACATTCGACTATACGGGCCGAGTCCGGGATTTACGGGAATTTGCGGGTTTTTGTTTGCCGGCGATTAAACTTTTTTTATTCAGCGTCTCATCAAAAATGAAAACATTTTTGAAAACTACAAGTCTCATGCGTTTTAGTGGTGAAAAGATAATTTAAAAAATTGTTCTGGAAATGAGTTTACTCACAGGGTACTTTCTTTGTATACTTTCAACTATACGGGCCGAGTCCGGGATTTACGGGAATTCGCGGGTTTTTGTTTGCCGGCGATTAAACTTTTTTTATTGAGCGTGTCATCAAAAATGAAAACAATTTTGAAAACTAAAAGTCTCATGCGTTTTAGTGGTGAAAAGATAATTTAAAAAATCGTTCAGGAAATGAGTTTACTTCCTAGATACTTTTTTGTATACTTTTGGCTATACGAGCCGAGTCCGGGATTTACGGGAATTCGCGGGTTTTCGTTTGCCGGCGATTAAACTTCTTTTATTCAGCGTCTCATCAAAAATGAAAACATTTTTAAAAACTACAAGTCTCATACGTTTAAGTGGTGAAAAGATAATTTAAAAAATCGTTCTGGAAATGAGTTTACTCGCAGGGTACTTTCTTTGTATACTTTCGACTATAGGGACCGAGTCCGGGATTTACGGGAAATCGCGGGTTTTCGTTTGCCGGCGATTAAACTTCTTTTATTCAGCGTCTCATCAAAAATGAAAACATTTTTGAAAACTACAAGTCTCATACGCTTTAGTGGTGAAAAAATAATTTAAAAAATCGTTCGGGAAATGAGTTTACTCCCTGGGTATTTTCTTTGTATACTTTTGACTATACGGGCCGAGTCCCGGATTTACGGGAATTCGCGGGTTTTCGTTTGCCAGCAATTAAACTTCTTTTATTCAGCGTCTCATCAAAAATGAAAACATTTTTGAAAACTACAAGTCTCATGAGTTTTAGTGGTGAAAAGATAATTTAAAAAATCGTTCTTGAAATGAGTTTACTCACAGGGTACTTTCTTTGTATATACTCGACTATACGGACCAAGCACGGGATTTACGGGAAATCGCGGGTTTTCGTTTGCCGACGATTAAACTTCTTTTATTCAGCGTCTCATCAAAAATGAAAACATTTTTGAAAACTACAAGTCTCATGCGTTTTAGTGGTGAAAAAATAATTTAAAAAATCGTTCGGGAAATGAGTTTACTCACAGGGTACTTTCTTTGTATACATTCGACTATACGGGCCGAGTCCGAGATTTACGGGAATTCGCAGGTTTTTGTTTACCGGCGATTAAACTTCTTTTATTCAGCGTCTCATCAAAAATGAAAACATTTTTGAAAACTACAAGTCTCATGCGTTTTAGTGGTGAAAAGATAATTTAAAAAATCGTTCTTGAAATGAGTTTACTCACAGGGTACTTTCTTTGTATATACTCGACTATACGGGCCAAGCACGGGATTTACGGGAATTCGCGGGTTTTTGTTTGCCGGCGATTAAACTTCTTTTATTCAGCGTCTCATCAAAAATGAAAACATTTTTGAAAACTACAAGTCTCATGCGTTTTAGTGGTGAAAAGATAATTTTAAAAATTGTTCTGGAAATGAGTTTACTCCCTGAGTACTTTCTTTGTATACTTTTGACTATACGAGCCGAGTCCGGGATTTACGGGAAATCGCGAGTTTTCATTTGCCAGCGATTAAACTTCTTTTATTCCGCGTCTCATCAAAAATGAAAACATTTTTGAAAACTACAAGTCTCATGCGTTTTAGTGGTGAAAAGATAAATTAAAAAATCTTTCTGGAAATGAGTTTACTCACAGGGTACTTTCTTTGTATATATTCGACTATACGGGCCAAGCCCGGGATTTACGGGAAATCGCGCGTTTTCGTTTGCCGGCGATTAAACTTCTTTTATTCAGCGTCCCATCAAAAATTAAAACATTTTTGAAAACTACAAGTCTCATGCGTTTTAGTGGTGAAAAAATAATTTAAAAAATCGTTCGGGAAATGAGTTTACTCCCTGGGTAGTTTCTTTGTATACTTTTGACTATACGGGCCGAGTCCGGGATTTACGGGAAATCGCGGGTTTTCGTTTGCCAGCGATTAAACTTCTTTTATTCCGCGTCTCATCAAAAATGAGAACATTTTTGAAAACTACAAGTCTCATGCGTTTTAGTGGTGAAAAGATAATTTAAAAAATCGTTCTGGAAATGAGTTTACTCACAGGGTACTTTCTTTGTATATATTTGACTATACGGGCCAAGCCCGGGATTTACGGGAAATCGCGCGTTTTCGTTTGCCGGCGATTAAACTTCTTTTATTCAGCGTCCCATCAAAAATTAAAACATTTTTAAAAACTACAAGTCTCATGCGCTTTAGTGGTGAAAAGATAATTTAAAAAATAGTTCGGGAAATGAGTTTACTCCCTGGGTATTTTCTTTGTATACTTTTGACTAAACGGGCCGAGTCCCGGATTTACGGGAATCGCGGATTTTCGTTTGCCAGCGATTAAACTTCTTTTATTCAGCGTCTCATCAAAAATGAAAACATTTTTGAAAACTACAAGTCTCATGCGTTTTAGTGGTGAAAAGATAATTTAAAAAATCGTTCAGGAAATGAGTTTACTCCCTAGATACTTCATTTGTAGACTTTTGGCTATACGGGCCGAGTCCGGGATTTAAGGGAATTCGCGGGTTTTCGTTTGCCGGCGATTAAACTTCTTTTATTCAGCGTCTCATCAAAAATGAAAACATTTTTGAAAACTACAGGTCTCATGCGTTTTAGTGGTGAAAAGATAATTTAAAAAAACGTTCTGAAAATGAGTTTACTCGCAGGGTACTTTCTTTGTATACTTTCGACTATACGGGTCGAGACCGGGATTTACGGGAAATCGCGGGTTTTCGTTTGCCGGCGATTAAACTTCTTTCATTAGGCGTCTCATCAAAAATGAAAACATTTTTGAAAACTACAAGTCTCATGCGTTTTAGTGGTGAAAAAATAATTTAAAAAATCGTTCGGGAAATGAGTTTACTCACAGGGTACTTTCTTTGTATACATTCGACTATGCGGGCCGAGTCCGGGATTTACGGGAAATCGCGGGTTTTCGTTTGCCGGCGATTAAACATCTTTTATTCAGCGTCTCATCAAAAATGAAAACATTTTTGAAAACTACAAGTCTCATACGCTTTAGTGGTGAAAAAATAATTTAAAAAATCGTTCGGGAAATGAGTTTACTCCCTGGGTATTTTCTTTGTATACTTTTGACTATACGGGCCGAGTCCCGGATTTACGGGAATTCGCGGGTTTTCGTTTGCCAGCGATTAAACTTCTTTTATTCAGCGTCTCATCAAAAATGAAAACATTTTTGAAAACTACAAGTCTCATGCGTTTTAGGCGTGAAAAGATAATTTAAAAAATCGTTCTTGAAATGAGTTTACTCACAGGGTACTTTCTTTGTATATATTCGACTATACGGGCCAAGCCCGGGATTTACGGGAAATCGCGCGTTTTGGTTTGCCGGCGATTAAACTTCTTTTATTCAGCGTCCCATCAAAAATTAAAACATTTTTGAAAACTACAAGTCTCATGCGTTTTAGTGGTGAAAAAATAATTTAAAAAATCGTTCGGGAAATGAGTTTACTCCCTGGGTAATTTCTTTGTATACTTTTGACTATACGGGCCGAGTCCGGGATTTACGGGAAATCGCGGGTTTTCGTTTGCCAGCGATTAAACTTCTTTTATTCCGCGTCTCATCAAAAATGAAAACATTTTTGAAAACTACAAGTCTCATGCGTTTTAGTGGTGAAAAGATAATTTAAAAAATCGTTCTGGAAATGAGTTTACTCACAGGGTACTTTCTTTGTATATACTCGACTATACGGGCCAAGCCCGGGATTTACGGGAAATCGCGCGTTTTCGTTTGCCGGCGATTAAACTTCTTTTATTCAGCGTCCCATCAAAAATTAAAACATTTTTGAAAACTACAAGTCTCATGCGTTTTATTGGTGAAAAAATAATTTAAAAAATCGTTCGGGAAATGAGTTTACTCCCTGGGTAGTTTCTTTGTATACTTTTGACTATACGGGCCTAGTCCGGGATTTACGGGAAATCGCGGGTTTTCGTTTGCCAGCGATTAAACTTCTTTTTTTCCGCGTCTAATCAAAAATGAAAACATTTTTGAAAACTACAAGTCTCATGCGTTTTAGTGGTGAAAAGATAATTTAAAAAATCGTTCTGGAAATGAGTTTACTCACAGGGTACTTTCTTTGTATATATATTCGACTATACGGGCCAAGACCGGGATTTACGGGAAACCGCGCGTTTTCGTTTGCCGGCGATTAAACTTCTTTTATTCAGCGTCCCATCAAAAATTAAAACATTTTTGAAAACTACAAGTCTCATGCGTTTTAGTGGTGAAAAAATAATTTAAAAAATCGTTCGGGAAATGAGTTTACTCCCTAGATACTTTCTTTGTATACTTTTGGCTATACGGGCCGAGTCCGTGATTTACGGGAATTTGCGGGTTTTCGTTTGCCGGCGATTAAACTTCTTTTATTCAGCGTCTCATCAAAAATGAAAACATTTTTGAAAACTACAAGTCTCATGCGTTTTAGTGGTGAAAAGATAATTAAAAAAATCGTTCGGGAAATGAGTTTACTCCCTGGGTAGTTTCTTTGTATACTTTTGACTATACGGGCCGAGTCCGGGATTTACGGGAAATCGCGGGTTTTCGTTTGCCAGCGATTAAACTTCTTTTATTCCGCGTCTCATCAAAAATAAAAACATTTTTGAAAACTACAAGTCTCATGCGTTTTAGTGGTGAAAAGATAATTTAAAAAATCGTTCTGGAAATGAGTTTACTCACAGGGTACTTTCTTTGTATATATTCGACTATACGGGCCAAGCCCGGGATTTACGGGAAATCGCGCGTTTTGGTTTGCCGGCGATTAAACTTCTTTTATTCAGCGTCCCATCAAAAATTAAAACATTTTTGAAAACTACAAGTCTCATGCGTTTTAGTGGTGAAAAAATAATTTAAAAAATCGTTCGGGAAATGAGTTTACTCCCTGGGTAGTTTCTTTGTATACTTTTGACTATACGGGCCGAGTCCGGGATTAACGGGAAATCGCGGGTTTTCGTTTGCCAGCGATTAAACTTCTTTTATTCCGCGTCTCATCAAAAATGAAAACATTTTTGAAAACTACAAGTCTCATGCGTTTTAGTGGTGAAAAGATAATTTAAAAAATCGTTCTGGAAATGAGTTTACTCACAGGGTACTTTCTTTGTATATATTCGACTATACGGGCCAAGCCCGGGATTTACGGGAAATCGCGCGTTTTCGTTTGCCGGCGATTAAACTTCTTTTATTCAGCGTCCCATCAAAAATTAAAACATTTTTACAACTACAAGTCTCATGCCTTCTAGTGGTGAAAAAATAATTTAAAAAAACGTTCGGGAAATTAGTTTACTCCCTGGGTACTTTCTTTGTATACATTTGACTATACGGGCCTAGCTCGGGATTTACGGAAAATCGCTAGTTTTCGTTTGCCGGCGATTAAACCTCTTTCATTAGGCGTCTCATCAAAAATGAAAACATTTTTGAAAACTACAAGTCTCATGCGTTTTAGTGGCGAAAAAATAATTTAAAAAATCGTTCTGGAAATGAGTTTACTCCCTGGGTAGTTTCTTTGTATACTTTTGACTATACGGGCCGAGTCCGGGATTTACGGGAAATCGCGGGTTTTCGTTTGCCAGCGATTAAACTTCTTTTATTCCGCGTCTCATCAAAAATAAAAACATTTTTGAAAACTACAAGTCTCATGCGTTTTAGTGGTGAAAAGATAATTTAAAAAATCGTTCTGGAAATGAGTTTACTCACAGGGTACTTTCTTTGTATATATTCGACTATACGGGCCAAGCCCGGGATTTACGGGAAACCGTGCGTTTTCGTTTGCCGGCGATTAAACTTCTTTTATTCAGCGTCCCATCAAAAATTAAAACATTTTTGAAAACTACAAGTCTCATGCGTTTTAGTGGTGAAAAAGTAATTTAAAAAATCGTTCGGGAAATGAGTTTACTCCCTAGATACTTTCTTTGTATACTTTTGGCTATACGGGCCGAGTCCGGGATTTAGGGGAATTCGCGGGTTTTCGTTTGCCGGCGATTAAACTTCTTTTATTCAGCGTCTCATCAAAAATGAAAACATTTTTGAAAACTACAAGTCTCATGCGTTTTAGTGGTGAAAAGATAATTTAAAAAATCGTTCTGGAAATGAGTTTACTCGCAGGGTACTTTCTTTGTATACTTTCGACTATACGGGCCGAGTCCGGGATTTACGGGAAATCGCGGGTTTTCGTTTGCCGGCGATTAAACTTCTTTTATTCAGCGTCTCATCAAAAATGAAAACATTTTTGAAAACTACAAGTCTCATGCGTTTTAGTGGTGAAAAGATGATTTAAAAAATCGTTTGGGAAATGAGTTTACTCCCTGGGTAGTTTCTTTGTATACTTTTGACTATACGGGCCGAGTCCGGGATTTACGGGAAATCGCGGGTTTTCGTTTGCCAGCGATTAAACTTCTTTTATTCCGTGTCTCATCAAAAATGAAAACATTTTTGAAAACTACAAGTCTCATGCGTTTTAGTGGTGAAAAGATAATTTAAAAAATCGTTCTGGAAATGAGTTTACTCACAGGGTACTTTCTTTGTATATATTCGACTATACGGGCCAAGCCCGGGATTTACGGGAAATCGCGCTTTTTGGTTTGCCGGCGATTAAACTTCTTTTATTCAGCGTCCCATCAAAAATTAAAACATTTTTGAAAACTACAAGTCTCATGCGTTTTAGTGGTGAAAAAATAGTTTAAAAAATCGTTCGGGAAATGAGTTTACTCCCTGGGTAGTTTCTTTGTATACTTTTGACTATACGGGCCGAGTCCGGGATTTACGGGAAATCGCGGGTTTTCGTTTGCCAGCGATTAAACTTCTTTTATTCCGCGTCTCATCAAAAATGAAAACATTTTTGAAAACTACAAGTCTCATGCGTTTTAGTGGTGAAAAGATAATTTAAAAAATCGTTCTGGAAAAGAGTTTACTCACAGGGTACTTTCTTTGTATATATTCGACTATACGGGCCAAGCCCGGGATTTACGGGAAATCGCGCGTTTTCGTTTGCCGGCGATTAAACTTCTTTTATTCAGCGTCCAATCAAAAGCTAAAACATTTTTGAAAACTACAAGTCTCATGCGTTTTAGTGGTGAAAAAATAATTTAAAAAATCGTTCGGGAAATGAGTTTACTCCCTGGGTAGTTTCTTTGTATACTTTTGACTATACGGGCCTAGTCCGGGATTTACGGGAAATCGCGGGTTTTCGTTTGCCAGCGATTAAACTTCTTTTATTCCGCGTCTAATCAAAAATGAAAACATTTTTGAAAACTACAAGTCTCATGCGTTTTAGTGGTGAAAAGATAATTTAAAAAATCGTTCTGGAAATGAGTTTACTCACAGGGTACTTTCTTTGTATATATTCGACTATACGGGCCAAGCCCGGGATTTACGGGAAATCGCGCTTTTTGGTTTGCCGGCGATTAAACTTCTTTTATTCAGCGTCTCGTCAAAAATGAAAACATTTTGGAAAACTACAAGTCTCATACGCTTTAGTGGTGAAAAAATAATTTAAAAAATCGTTCGGGAAATGAGTTTACTCCCTGGGTATTTCCTTTGTATTCTTTTGACTATACGGGCCGAGTCCCGGATTTACGGGAATTCGCGGGTTTTCGTTTGCCAGCAATTAAACTTCTTTTATTCAGCGTCTCATCAAAAATGAAAACATTTTTGAAAACTACAAGTCTCATGCGTTTTAGTGGTGAAAAGATAATTTAAGAAATCGTTCTTGAAATGAGTTTACTCACAGGGTACTTTCTTTGTATATACTCGACTATACGGGCCAAGCACGGGATTTACGGGAAATCGCGGGTTTTCGTTTGCCGACGATTAATCTTCTTTTATTCAGCGTCTCATCAAAAATGAAAATATTTTTGAAAACTACAAGTCTCATGCGTTTTAGTGGTGAAAAAATAATTTAAAAAATCGTTCGGGAAATGAGTTTACTCACAGGGTACTTTCTTTGTATATTTTTGGCTATACGGGCCGAGTCCGGGATTTACGGGAAATCGCGCGTTTTCGTTTGCCGGCGATTAAACTTCTTTTATTCAGCGTCCAATCAAAAGCTAAAACATTTTTGAAAACTACAAGTCTCATGCGTTTTAGTGGTGAAAAAATAATTTAAAAAATCGTTCGGGAAATGAGTTTACTCCCTGGGTAGTTTCTTTGTATACTTTTGACTATACGGGCCTAGTCCGGGATTTACGGGAAATCGCGGGTTTTCGTTTGCCAGCGATTAAACTTCTTTTATTCCGCGTCTAATCAAAAATGAAAACATTTTTGAAAACTACAAGTCTCATGCGTTTTAGTGGTGAAAAGATAATTTAAAAAATCGTTCTGGAAATGAGTTTACTCACAGGGTACTTTCTTTGTATATATTCGACTATACGGGCCAAGCCCGGGATTTACGGGAAATCGCGCTTTTTGGTTTGCCGGCGATTAAACTTCTTTTATTCAGCGTCTCGTCAAAAATGAAAACATTTTGGAAAACTACAAGTCTCATACGCTTTAGTGGTGAAAAAATAATTTAAAAAATCGTTCGGGAAATGAGTTTACTCCCTGGGTATTTCCTTTGTATTCTTTTGACTATACGGGCCGAGTCCCGGATTTACGGGAATTCGCGGGTTTTCGTTTGCCAGCAATTAAACTTCTTTTATTCAGCGTCTCATCAAAAATGAAAACATTTTTGAAAACTACAAGTCTCATGCGTTTTAGTAGTGAAAAGATAATTTAAGAAATCGTTCTTGAAATGAGTTTACTCACAGGGTACTTTCTTTGTATATACTCGACTATACGGGCCAAGCACGGGATTTACGGGAAATCGCGGGTTTTCGTTTGCCGACGATTAATCTTCTTTTATTCAGCGTCTCATCAAAAATGAAAATATTTTTGAAAACTACAAGTCTCATGCGTTTTAGTGGTGAAAAAATAATTTAAAAAATCGTTCGGGAAATGAGTTTACTCACAGGGTACTTTCTTTGTATATTTTTGGCTATACGGGCCGAGTCCGGGATTTACGGGAATTTGCGGGTTTTCGTTTGCCGGCGATTAAACTTCTTTTATTCAGCGTCTCATCAAAAATGAAAACATTTTTGAAAACTACAAGTCTCATGCGTTTTAGTGGTGAAAAGATAATTTAAAAAATCGTTCTGGAAATGAGTTTACTCGCAGGGTACTTTCTTTGTATACTTTCGACTATACGGGCCGAGTCCGGGATTTACGGGAAATCGCGGGTTTTCGTTTGCCGGCGATTAAACTTCTTTTATTCAGCGTCTCATCAAAAATGAAAACATTTTTGAAAACTACAAGTCTCATGCGTTTTAGTGGTGAAAAGATAATTTAAAAAATCGTTCGGGAAATGAGTTTACTCCCTGGGTAGTTTCTTTGTATACTTTTGACTATACGGGCCGAGTCCGGGATTTACGGGAAATCGCGGGTTTTCGTTTGCCAGCGATTAAACTTCTTTTATTCCGCGTCTAATCAAAAATGAAAACATTTTTGAAAACTACAAGTCTCATGCGTTTTAGTGGTGAAAAGATAATTTAAAAAATCGTTCTGGAAATGAGTTTACTCACAGGGTACTTTCTTTGTATATATTCGACTATACGGGCCAAGCCCGGGATTTACGGGAAATCGCGCTTTTTGGTTTGCCGGCGATTAAACTTCTTTTATTCAGCGTCCCATCAAAAATTAAAACATTTTTGAAAACTACAAGTCTCATGCGTTTTAGTGGTGAAAAAATAATTTAAAAAATCGTTCGGGAAATGAGTTTACTCCCTGGGTAGTTTCTTTGTATACTTTTGACTATACGGGCCGAGTCCGGGATTTACGGGAAATCGCGGGTTTTCGTTTGCCAGCGATTAAACTTCTTTTATTCCGCGTCTCATCAAAAATGAAAACATTTTTGAAAACTACAACTCTCATGCGTTTTAGTGGTGAAAAGATAATTTAAAAAATCGTTCTGGAAATGAGTTTACTCACAGGGTACTTTCCTTGTATATATTCGACTATACGGGCCAAGCCCGGGATTTACGGGAAATCGCGCGTTTTCGTTTGCCGGCGATTAAACTTCTTTTATTCAGCGTCCCATCAAAAATTAAAACATTTTTGAAAACTACAAGTCTCATGCGTTTTAGTGGTGAAAAAATAATTTAAAAAATCGTTCGGGAAATGAGTTTACTCCCTGGGTAGTTTCTTTGTATACTTTTGACTATACGGGCCTAGTCCGGGATTTACGGGAAATCGCGGGTTTTCGTTTGCCAGCGATTAAACTTCTTTTATTCCGCGTCTAATCAAAAATGAAAACATTTTTGAAAACTACAAGTGTCATGCGTTTTAGTGGTGAAAAGATAATTTAAAAAATCGTTCTGGAAATGAGTTTACTCACAGGGTACTTTCTTTGTATATATATTCGACTATACGGGCCAAGACCGGGATTTACGGGAAACTGCGCGTTTTCGTTTGCCGGCGATTAAACTTCTTTTATTCAGCGTCCCATCAAAAATTAAAACATTTTTGAAAACTACAAGTCTCATGCGTTTTAGTGGTGAAAAAATAATTTAAAAAATCGTTCGGGAAATGAGTTTACTCCATAGATACTTTCTTTGTATACTTCTGGCTATACGGGCCGAGTCCGGGATTTACGGGAATTCGCGGGTTTTCGTTTGCCGGCGATTAAACTTCTTTTATTCAGCGTCTCATCAAAAATGAAAACATTTTTGAAAACTACAAGTCTCATGCGTTTTAGTGGTGAAAAGATAATTTAAAAAATCGTTCTGGAAATGAGTTTACTCGCAGGGTACTTTCTTTGTATACTTTCGACTATACGGGCCGAGTCCGGGATTTACGGGAAATCGCGGGTTTTGATTTGCCGGCGATTAAACTTCTTTTATTCAGCGTCTCATCAAAAATGAAAACATTTTTGAAAACTACAAGTCTCATGCGTTTTAGTGGTGAAAAAATAATTTAAAAAATCGTTCGGGAAATGAGTTTACTTCCTGGGTAGTTTCTTTGTATACTTTTGACTATACGGGCCGAGTCCGGGATTTACGGGAAATCGCGGGTTTTCGTTTGCCGGCGATGAAACTTCTTTTATTCAGTGTCTCATCAAAAATAAAAACATTTTTGAAAACTACAAGTCTCATGCGTTTTAGTGGTGAAAAGATAATTTAAAAATCGTTCTGGAACTGAGTTTACTCACAGGGTACTTTCTTTGTATATATTCGACTATACGGGCCAAGCCCGGGATTTACGGGAAATCGCGCGTTTTGGTTTGCCGGCGATTAAACTTCTTTTATTCAGCGTCCCATCAAAAATTAAAACATTTTTGAAAACTACAAGTCTCATGCGTTTTAGTGGTGAAAAAATAATTTAAAAAATCGTTCGGGAAATGAGTTTACTCCCTGGGTAGTTTCTTTGTATACTTTTGACTATACGGGCCAAGCCCGGGATTTACGGGAAATCGCGCGTTTTCGTTTGCCGGCGATTAAACTTCTTTTATTCAGCGTCCCATCAAAAATTAAAACATTTTTGAAAACTACAAGTCTCATGCCTTCTAGTGGTGAAAAAATAATTTAAAAAAACGTTCGGGAAATTAGTTTACTCCCTGGGTACTTTCTTTGTATACATTTGACTATACGGGCCTAGCTCGGGATATACGGAAAATCGCTAGTTTTCGTTTGCCGGCGATTAAACATCTTTCATTAGGCGTCTCATCAAAAATGAAAACATTTTTGAAAACTACAAGTCTCATGCGTTTTAGTGGCGAAAAAATAATTTAAAAAATCGTTCTGGAAATGAGTTTACTCCCTGAGTACTTTCTTTGTATACTTTTGACTATACGAGCCGAGTCCGGGATTTACGGGAAATCGTTGTTTTTCGTTTGCCGGCGATTAAACTTCTTTTATTCAGCGTCTCATCAAAAATGAAAACATTTTTGAAAACTACAAGTCTTATGCCTTTTAGTGGTGAAAAAATAATTTAAAAAAATCGTTCGGGAAATGAGTTTACTCCCTGGGTAGTTTCTTTGTATACTTTTGACTATACGGGCCGAGTCCGGGATTTACGGGAAATCGCGAGTTTTCGTTTGCCAACGATTAAACTTCTTTTATTCCGCGTCTTATCAAAAATGAAAACATTTTTGAAAACTACAAGTCTCATGCGTTTTAGTGGTGAAAAGATAATTTAAAAAATCGTTCTGGAAATGAGTTTACTCACAGGGTACTTTCTTTGTATATATATTCGACTATACGGGCCAAGCCCGGGATTTACGGCAAACCGCGCGTTTTCGTTTGCCGGCGATTAAACTTCTTTTATTCAGCGTCCCATCAAAAATTAAAACATTTTTGAAAACTACAAGTCTCATGGGTTTTAGTGGTGAAAAAATAATTTAAAAAATCGTTCGGGAAATGAGTTTACTCCCTAGATACTTTCTTTGTATACTTTTGGCTATACGGGCCGAGTCCGGGATTTACGGGAATTCGCGGGTTTTCGTTTGCCGGCGATTAAACTTCTTTTATTCAGCGTCTCATCAAAAATGAAAACATTTTTGAAAACTACAAGTCTCATGCGTTTTAGTGGTTAAAAAATAATTTAAAAAATCGTTCTGGAAATGAGTTTACTCGCAGGGTACTTTCTTTGTATACTTTTGACTATACGGGCCGAGTCCGGGATTTACGGGAAATCGCGTGTTTTCGTTTGCCGGCGATTAAACTTCTTTTATTCAGCGTCTCATTAAAAATGAAAACATTTTTGAAAACTACAAGTCTCATGCGTTTTAGTGGTGAAAAGATAATTTAAAAAATTGTTCTGGAAATGAGTTTACTCACAGGGTACTTTCTTTGTATACTTTCGACTATGCGGGCCGAGTCCGGGATTTACGGGAATTCGCGGGTTTTTGTTTGCCGGCGATTAAACTTTTTTTATTCAGCGTGTCATCAAAAATGAAAACATTTTTGAAAACTAAAAGTCTCATGCGTTTTAGTGGTGAAAAGATAATTTAAAAAATCGTTCTGGAAATGAGTTTACTCGCAGGGTACTTTCTTTGTATACTTTTGACTATACGGGCCGAGTCCGGGATTTACGGGAAATCGCGTGTTTTCGTTTGCCGGCGATTAAACTTCTTTTATTCAGCGTCTCATTAAAAATGAAAACATTTTTGAAAACTACAAGTCTCATGCGTTTTAGTTGTGAAAAGATAGTTTAAAAAATCGTTCGGGAAATGAGTTTACTACCTGGGTATTTTCTTTGTATACTTTTGACTATACGGGCCGAGTCCCGGATTTACGGGAATTCGCGGGTTTTCGTTTGCCAGCGATTAAACTTCTTTTATTCAGCGTCTCGTCAAAAATGAAAACATTTTGGAAAACTACAAGTCTCATACGCTTTAGTGGTGAAAAAATAATTTAAAAAATCGTTCGGGAAATGAGTTTACTCCCTGGGTATTTCCTTTGTATAATTTTGACTATACGGGCCGAGTCCCGGATTTACGGGAATTCGCGGGTTTTCGTTTGCCAGCAATTAAACTTCTTTTATTCAGCGTCTCATCAAAAATGAAAACATTTTTGAAAACTACAAGTCTCATGCGTTTTAGTGGTGAAAAGATAATTTAAGAAATCGTTCTTGAAATGAGTTTACTCACAGGGTACTTTCTTTGTATATACTCGACTATACGGGCCAAGCACGGGATTTACGGGAAATCGCGGGTTTTCGTTTGCCGACGATTAATCTTCTTTTATTCAGTGTCTCATCAAAAATAAAAACATTTTTGAAAACTACAAGTCTCATGCCTTCTAGTGGTGAAAAATTAATTTAAAAAAACGTTCGGGAAATTAGTTTACTCACTGGGTACTTTCTTTGTATACATTTGACTATACGGGCCTAGCTCGGGATATACGGAAAATCGCTAGTTTTCGTTTGCCGGCGATTAAACATCTTTCATTAGGCGTCTCATCAAAAATGAAAACATTTTTGAAAACTACAAGTCTCATGCGTTTTAGTGGCGAAAAAATAATTTAAAAAATCGTTCTGGAAATGAGTTTACTCCCTGAGTACTTTCTTTGTATACTTTTGACTATACGAGCCGAGTCCGGGATTTACGGGAAATCGTTGTTTTTCGTTTGCCGGCGATTAAACTTCTTTTATTCAGCGTCTCATCAAAAATGAAAACATTTTTGAAAACTACAAGTCTTATGCCTTTTAGTGGTGAAAAAATAATTTAAAAAAATCGTTCGGGAAATGAGTTTACTCCCTGGGTAGTTTCTTTGTATACTTTTGACTATACGGGCCGAGTCCGGGATTTACGGGAAATCGCGAGTTTTCGTTTGCCAACGATTAAACTTCTTTTATTCCGCGTCTTATCAAAAATGAAAACATTTTTGAAAACTACAAGTCTCATGCGTTTTAGTGGTGAAAAGATAATTTAAAAAATCGTTCTGGAAATGAGTTTACTCACAGGGTACTTTCTTTGTATATATATTCGACTATACGGGCCAAGCCCGGGATTTACGGCAAACCGCGCGTTTTCGTTTGCCGGCGATTAAACTTCTTTTATTCAGCGTCCCATCAAAAAATTAAAACATTTTTGAAAACTACAAGTCTCATGGGTTTTAGTGGTGAAAAAATAATTTAAAAAATCATTCGGGAAATGAGTTTACTCCCTAGATACTTTCTTTGTATACTTTTGGCTATACGGGCCGAGTCCGGGATTTACGGGAATTCGCGGGTTTTCGTTTGCCGGCGATTAAACTTCTTTTATTCAGCGTCTCATCAAAAATGAAAACATTTTTGAAAACTACAAGTCTCATGCGTTTTAGTGGTTAAAAAATAATTTAAAAAATCGTTCTGGAAATGAGTTTACTCGCAGGGTACTTTCTTTGTATACTTTTGACTATACGGGCCGAGTCCGGGATTTACGGGAAATCGCGTGTTTTCGTTTGCCGGCGATTAAACTTCTTTTATTCAGCGTCTCATTAAAAATGAAAACATTTTTGAAAACTACAAGTCTCATGCGTTTTAGTTGTGAAAAGATAGTTTAAAAAATCGTTCGGGAAATGAGTTTACTACCTGGGTATTTTCTTTGTATACTTTTGACTATACGGGCCGAGTCCCGGATTTACGGGAATTCGCGGATTTTCGTTTGCCAGCGATTAAACTTCTTTTATTCAGCCTCTCATCAAAAATGAAAACATTTTTAAAAACTACAAGTCTCATGCGTTTTAGTGGTGAAAAAATAATTTAAAAAATCGTTCGGGAAATGAGTTTACTCACAGGGTACTTTCTTTGTATACATTCGACTATACGGGCCGAGTCCGGGATTTACGGGAATTCGCGGGTTTTTGTTTGCCGGCGATTAAACATCTTTTATTCAGCGTCTCATCAAAAATGAAAACATTTTTGAAAACTACAAGTCTCATGCGTTTTAGTGGTGAAAAGATAATTTAAAAAATTGTTCTGGAAATGAGTTTACTCACAGGGTACTTTCTTTGTATACTTTCGACTATGCGGGCCGAGTCCGGGATTTACGGGAATTCGCGGGTTTTTGTTTGCCGGCGATTAAACTTTTTTTATTCAGCGTGTCATCAAAAATGAAAACATTTTTGAAAACTAAAAGTCTCATGCGTTTTAGTGGTGAAAAGATAATTTAAAAAATCGTTCTGGAAATGAGTTTACTCGCAGGGTACTTTCTTTGTATACTTTTGACTATACGGGCCGAGTCCGGGATTTACGGGAAATCGCGTGTTTTCGTTTGCCGGCGATTAAACTTCTTTTATTCAGCGTCTCATTAAAAATGAAAACATTTTTGAAAACTACAAGTCTCATGCGTTTTAGTTGTGAAAAGATAGTTTAAAAAATCGTTCGGGAAATGAGTTTACTACCTGGGTATTTTCTTTGTATACTTTTGACTATACGGGCCGAGTCCCGGATTTACGGGAATTCGCGGGTTTTCGTTTGCCAGCGATTAAACTTCTTTTATTCAGCGTCTCGTCAAAAATGAAAACATTTTGGAAAACTACAAGTCTCATACGCTTTAGTGGTGAAAAAATAATTTAAAAAATCGTTCGGGAAATGAGTTTACTCCCTGGGTATTTCCTTTGTATAATTTTGACTATACGGGCCGAGTCCCGGATTTACGGGAATTCGCGGGTGTTCGTTTGCCAGCAATTAAACTTCTTTTATTCAGCGTCTCATCAAAAATGAAAACATTTTTGAAAACTACAAGTCTCATGCGTTTTAGTGGTGAAAAGATAATTTAAGAAATCGTTCTTGAAATGAGTTTACTCACAGGGTACTTTCTTTGTATATACTCGACTATACGGGCCAAGCACGGGATTTACGGGAAATCGCGGGTTTTCGTTTGCCGACGATTAATCTTCTTTTATTCAGCGTCTCATCAAAAATGAAAATATTTTTGAAAACTACAAGTCTCATGCGTTTTAGTGGTGAAAAAATAATTTAAAAAATCGTTCGGGAAATGAGTTTACTCACAGGGTACTTTCTTTGTATATTTTTGGCTATACGGGCCGAGTCCGGGATTTACGGGAATTTGCGGGTTTTCGTTTGCCGGCGATTAAACTTCTTTTATTCAGCGTCTCATCAAAAATGAAAACATTTTTGAAAACTGCAAGTCTCATGCGTTTTAGTGGTGAAAAGATAATTTAAAAAATCGTTCTGGAAATGAGTTTACTCGCAGGGTACTTTCTTTGTATACTTTCGACTATACGGGCCGAGTCCGGGATTTACGGGAAATCGCGGGTTTTCGTTTGCCGGCGATTAAACTTCTTTTATTCAGCGTCTCATCAAAAATGAAAACATTTTTGAAAACTACAAGTCTCATGCGTTTTAGTGGTGAAAAGATAATTTAAAAAATCGTTCGGGAAATGAGTTTACTCCCTGGGTTTTTCTTTGTATACTTTTGACTATACGGGCCGAGTCCGGGATTTACGGGAAATCGCGGGTTTTCGTTTGCCGGCGATTAAACTTCTTTTATTCAGCGTCTCATCAAAAATGAAAACATTTTTGAAAACTACAAGTCTCATGCGTTTTAGTTGTGAAAAGACAGTTTAAAAAATCGTTCGGGAAATGAGTTTACTACCTGGGTATTTTCTTTGTATACTTTTGACTATACGGGCCGAGTCCCGGATTTACGGGAATTCGCGGGTTTTCGTTTGCCAGCGATTAAACTTCTTTTATTCAGCGTCTCGTCAAAAATGAAAACATTTTGGAAAACTACAAGTCTCATACGCTTTAGTGGTGAAAAAATAATTTAAAAAATCGTTCGGGAAATGAGTTTACTCCCTGGGTATTTCCTTTGTATACTTTTGACTATACGGGCCGAGTCCCGGATTTACGGGAATTCGCGGGTTTTCGTTTGCCAGCAATTAAACTTCTTTTATTCAGCGTCTCATCAAAAATGAAAACATTTTTGAAAACTACAAGTCTCATGCGTTTTAGTGGTGAAAAGATAATTTAAGAAATCGTTCTTGAAATGAGTTTACTCACAGGGTACTTTCTTTGTATATACTCGACTATACGGGCCAAGCACGGGATTTACGGGAAATCGCGGGTTTTCGTTTGCCGACGATTAATCTTCTTTTATTCAGCGTCTCATCAAAAATGAAAATATTTTTGAAAACTACAAGTCTCATGCGTTTTAGTGGTGAAAAAATAATTTAAAAAATCGTTCGGGAAATGAGTTTACTCACAGGGTACTTTCCTTGTATATTTTTGGCTATACGGGCCGAGTCCGGGATTTACGGGAATTTGCGGGTTTTCGTTTGCCGGCGATTAAACTTCTTTTATTCAGCGTCTCATCAAAAATGAAAACATTTTTGAAAACTACAAGTCTCATGCGTTTTAGTGGTGAAAAGATAATTTAAAAAATCGTTCTGGAAATGAGTTTACTCGCAGGGTACTTTCTTTGTATACTTTCGACTATACGGGCCGAGTCCGGGATTTACGGGAAATCACGGGTTTTCGTTTGCCGGCGATTAAACTTCTTTTATTCAGCGTCTCATCAAAAATGAAAACATTTTTGAAAACTACAAGTCTCATGCGTTTTAGTGGTGAAAAGATAATTTAAAAAATCGTTCGGGAAATGAGTTTACTCCCTGGGTTTTTCTTTGTATACTTTTGACTATACGGGCCGAGTCCGGGATTTACGGGAAATCGCGGGTTTTCGTTTGCCGGCGATTAAACTTCTTTTATTCAGCGTCTCATCAAAAATGAAAACATTTTTGAAAACTACAAGTCTCATGCGTTTTAGTGGTGAAAAGATAACTTAAAAAATCGTTCGGGAAATGAGTTTACTCCCTGGGTTTTTCTTTGTATACTTTTGACTATACGGGCCGAGTCCCGGATTTACGGGAATTTGCGGGTTTTCGTTTGCCGGCGATTAAACTTCTTTTATTCAGCGTCTCATCAAAAATGAAAACATTTTTGAAAACTACAAGTCTCATGCGTTTTAGTGGTGAAAAGATAATTTAAGAAATCGTTCTTGAAATGAGTTTACTCACAGGGTACTTTCTTTGTATATACTCGACTATACGGGCCAAGCACGGGATTTACGGGAAATCGCGGGTTTTCGTTTGCCGACGATTAATCTTCTTTTATTCAGCGTCTCATCAAAAATGAAAATATTTTTGAAAACTACAAGTCTCATGCGTTTTAGTGGTGAAAAAATAATTTAAAAAATCGTTCGGGAAATGAGTTTACTCACAGGGTACTTTCCTTGTATATTTTTGGCTATACGGGCCGAGTCCGGGATTTACGGGAATTTGCGGGTTTTCGTTTGCCGGCGATTAAACTTCTTTTATTCAGCGTCTCATCAAAAATGAAAACATTTTTGAAAACTACAAGTCTCATGCGTTTTAGTGGTGAAAAGATAATTTAAAAAATCGTTCTGGAAATGAGTTTACTCGCAGGGTACTTTCTTTGTATACTTTCGACTATACGGGCCGAGTCCGGGATTTACGGGAAATCACGGGTTTTCGTTTGCCGGCGATTAAACTTCTTTTATTCAGCGTCTCATCAAAAATGAAAACATTTTTGAAAACTACAAGTCTCATGCGTTTTAGTGGTGAAAAGATAATTTAAAAAATCGTTCGGGAAATGAGTTTACTCCCTGGGTTTTTCTTTGTATACTTTTGACTATACGGGCCGAGTCCGGGATTTACGGGAAATCGCGGGTTTTCGTTTGCCGGCGATTAAACTTCTTTTATTCAGCGTCTCATCAAAAATGAAAACATTTTTGAAAACTACAAGTCTCATGCGTTTTAGTGGTGAAAAGATAACTTAAAAAATCGTTCGGGAAATGAGTTTACTCCCTGGGTTTTTCTTTGTATACTTTTGACTATACGGGCCGAGTCCCGGATTTACGGGAATTTGCGGGTTTTCGTTTGCCGGCGATTAAACTTCTTTTATTCAGCGTCTCATCAAAAATGAAAACATTTTTGAAAACTACAAGTCTCATGCGTTTTAGTGGTGAAAAGATAATTTAAAAAATCGTTCGGGAAATGAGTTTACTCCCTGGGTTTTTCTTTGTATACTTTTGACTATACGGGCCGAGTCCGGGATTTACGGGAAATCGCGGGTTTTCGTTTGCCGGCGATTAAACTTCTTTTATTCAGCGTCTCATCAAAAATGAAAACATTTTTGAAAACTACAAGTCTCATGCGTTTTAGTGGTGAAAAGATAACTTAAAAAATCGTTCGGGAAATGAGTTTACTCCCTGGGTTTTTCTTTGTATACTTTTGACTATACGGGCCGAGTCCCGGATTTACGGGAATTTGCGGGTTTTCGTTTGCCGGCGATTAAACTTCTTTTATTCAGCGTCTCATCAAAAATGAAAACATTTTTGAAAACTACAAGTCTCATACGCTTTAGTGGTGAAAAAATAATTTAAAAAATCGTTCGGGAAATGAGTTTACTCCCTGGGTATTTTCTTTGTATACTTTTGACTATACGGGCCGAGTCCCGGATTTACGGGAATTCGCGGGTTTTCGTTTGCCAGCGATTAAACTTCTTTTATTCAGCGTCTCATCAAAAATGAAAACATTTTTGAAAACTACAAGTCTCATGAGTTTTAGTGGTGAAAAGATAATTTAAAAAATCGTTCTTGAAATGAGTTTACTCACAGGGTACTTTCTTTGTATATACTCGACTATACGGACCAAGCACGGGATTTACGGGAAATCGCGGGTTTTCGTTTGCCGACGATTAAACTTCTTTTATTCAGCGTCTCATCAAAAATGAAAACATTTTTGAAAACTACAAGTCTCATGCGTTTTAGTGGTGAAAAAATAATTTAAAAAATCGTTCGGGAAATGAGTTTACTCACAGGGTACTTTCTTTGTATACATTCGACTATACGGGCCGAGTCCGGGATTTACTGGAATTCGCAGGTTTTTGTTTGCCGGCGATTAAACTTCTTTTATTCAGCGTCTCATCAAAAATGAAAACATTTTTGAAAACTACAAGTCTCATGCGTTTTAGTGGTGAAAAGATAATTTAAAAAATCGTTCTTGAAATGAGTTTACTCACAGGGTACTTTCTTTGTATATACTCGACTATACGGGCCAAGCACGGGATTTACGGGAATTCGCGGGTTTTTGTTTGCCGGCGATTAAACTTCTTTTATTCAGCGTCTCATCAAAAATGAAAACATTTTTGAAAACTACAAGTCTCATGCGTTTTAGTGGTGAAAGATAATTTTAAAAATTGTTCTGGAAATGAGTTTACTCCCTGAGTACTTTCTTTGTATACTTTTGACTATACGAGCCGAGTCCGAGATTTACGGGAAATCGCGAGTTTTCGTTTGCCAGCGATTAAACTTCTTTTATTCAGCGTCTCATCAAAAATGAAAACATTTTTGAAAACTACAAGTCTCATGCGTTTTAGTGGTGAAAAGATAAATTAAAAAATCTTTCTGGAAATGAGTTTACTCACAGGGTACTTTCTTTGTATATATTCGACTATACGGGCCAAGCCCGGGATTTACGGGAAATCGCGCGTTTTCGTTTGCCGGCGATTAAACTTCTTTTATTCAGCGTCCCATCAAAAATTAAAACATTTTTGAAAACTACAAGTCTCATGCGTTTTAGTGGTGAAAAAATAATTTAAAAAATCGTTCGGGAAATGAGTTTACTCCCTGGGTAGTTTCTTTGTATACTTTTGACTATACGGGCCGAGTCCGGGATTTACGGGAAATCGCGGGTTTTCGTTTGCCAGCGATTAAACTTCTTTTATTCCGCGTCTCATCAAAAATGAGAACATTTTTGAAAACTACAAGTCTCATGCGTTTTAGTGGTGAAAAGATAATTTAAAAAATCGTTCTGGAAATGAGTTTACTCACAGGGTACTTTCTTTGTATATATTTGACTATACGGGCCAAGCCCGGGATTTACGGGAAATCGCGCGTTTTCGTTTGCCGGCGATTAAACTTCTTTTATTCAGCGTCCCATCAAAAATTAAAACATTTTTAAAAACTACAAGTCTCATGCGCTTTAGTGGTGAAAAGATAATTTAAAAAATCGTTCGGGAAATGAGTTTACTCCCTGGGTATTTTCTTTGTATACTTTTGACTAAACGGGCCGAGTCCCGGATTTACGGGAATCGCGGATTTTCGTTTGCCAGCGTTTAAACTTCTTTTATTCAGCGTCTCATCAAAAATGAAAACATTTTTGAAAACTACAAGTCTCATGCGTTTTAGTGGTTAAAAGATAATTTAAAAAATCGTTCTGGAAATGAGTTTACTCACAGGGTAATTTCTTTGTATATATTTGACTATACGGGCCAAGCCCGGGATTTACGGGAAATCGCGCGTTTTCGTTTGCCGGCGATTAAACTTCTTTTATTCAGCGTCCCATCAAAAATTAAAACATTTTTAAAAACTACAAGTCTCATGCGCTTTAGTGGTGAAAAGATAATTTAAAAAATCGTTCGGGAAATGAGTTTACTCCCTGGGTATTTTCTTTGTATACTTTTGACTAAACGGGCCGAGTCCCGGATTTACGGGAATCGCGGATTTTCGTTTGCCAGCGATTAAACTTCTTTTATTCAGCGTCTCATCAAAAATGAAAACATTTTTGAAAACTACAAGTCTCATGCGTTTTAGTGGTGAAAAGATAATTTAAAAAATCGTTCAGGAAATGAGTTTACTCGCAGGGCACTTTCTTTGTATACTTTCGACTATACGGGCCGAGTCCGGGATTTAAGGGAATTCGCGGGTTTTCGTTTGCCGGCGATTAAACTTCTTTTATTCAGCGTCTCATCAAAAATGAAAACATTTTTGAAAACTACAAGTCTCATGCGTTTTAGGCGTGAAAAGATAATTTAAAAAATCGTTCTTGAAATGAGTTTTCTCACAGGGTACTTTCTTTGTATATACTCGACTATACGGGCCAAGCACGGGATTTACGGGAAATCGCGGGTTTTCGTTTGCCGGCGATTAAACTTCTTTTATTCAGCGTCTCATCAAAAATGAAAACATTTTTGAAAACTACAAGTCTCATGCGTTTTAGTGGTGAAAAAATAATTTAAAAAATCGTTCGGGAAATGAGTTTACTCACAGGGTACTTTCTTTGTATACTTTTGACTATACGGGCCGAGTCCGGGATTTACGGGAAATCGCAGGTTTTCGTTTGACGGCGATTAAACATCTTTTATTCAGCGTCTCATCAAAAATGAAAACATTTTTGAAAACTACAAGTCTCATACGCTTTAGTGGTGAAAAAATAATTTAAAAAATCGTTCGGGAAATGAGTTTACTCCCTGGGTATTTTCTTTGTATACTTTTGACTATACGGGCCGAGTCCCGGATTTACGGGAATTCGCGGGTTTTCGTTTGCCAGCGATTAAACTTCTTTTATTCAGCGTCTCATCAAAAATGAAAACATTTTTGAAAACTACAAGTCTCATGCGTTTTAGGCGTGAAAAGATAATTTAAAAAAACGTTCTGGAAATGAGTTTACTCGCAGGGTATTTTCTTTGTATACTTTTGACTAAACGGGCCGAGTCCCGGATTTACGGGAATCGCGGATTTTCGTTTGCCATCGATTAAACTTCTTTTATTCAGCGTCTCATCAAAAGTGAAAACATTTTTGAAAACTACAAGTCTCATGCGTTTTAGTGGTGAAAAGATAATTTAAAAAATCGTTCAGGAAATGAGTTTACTCCCTAGATACTTTCTTTGTATACTTTTGGCTATACGGGCCGAGTCCGGGATTTAAGGGAATTCGCGGGTTTTCGTTTGCCGGCGATTAAACTTCTTTTATTCAGCGTCTCATCAAAAATGAAAACATTTTTGAAAACTACAGGTCTCATGCGTTTTAGTGGTGAAAAGATAATTTAAAAAAACGTTCTGGAAATGAGTTTACTCGCAGGGTACTTTCTTTGTATACTTTCGACTATACGGGCCGAGTCCCGGATTTACGGGAATTCGCGGGTTTTCGTTTGCCAGCGATTAAACTTCTTTTATTCAGCGTCTCATCAAAAATGAAAACATTTTTGAAAACTACAAGTCTCATGCGTTTTAGGCGTGAAAAGATAATTTAAAAAATCGTTCTTGAAATGAGTTTTCTCACAGGGTACTTTCTTTGTATATACTCGACTATACGGGCCAAGCACGGGATTTACGGGAAATCGCGGGTTTTCGTTTGCCGGCGATTAAACTTCTTTTATTCAGCGTCCCATCAAAAATGAAAACATTTTTGAAAACTACAAGTCTCATGCGTTTTAGTGGTGAAAAAATAATTTAAAAAATCGTTCGGGAAATGAGTTTACTCACAGGGTACTTTCTTTGTATACATTCGACTATACGGGCCGAGTCCGGGATTTACGGGAAATCGCGGGTTTTCGTTTGACGGCGATTAAACATCTTTTATTCAGCGTCTCATCAAAAATGAAAACATTTTTGAAAACTACAAGTCTCATACGCTTTAGTGGTGAAAAAATAATTTAAAAAATCGTTCGGGAAATGAGTTTACTCCCTGGGTATTTTCTTTGTATACTTTTGACTATACGGGCCGAGTCCCGGATTTACGGGAATTCGCGGGTTTTCGTTTGACAGCGATTAAACTTCTTTTATTCAGCGTCTCATCAAAAATGAAAACATTTTTGAAAACTACAAGTCTCATGCGTTTTAGGCGTGAAAAGATAATTTAAAAAATCGTTCTTGAAATGAGTTTACTCACAGGGTACTTTCTTTGTATATACTCGACTATACGGGCCAAGCACGGGATTTACGGGAAATCGCGGGTTTTCGTTTGCCGGCGATTAAACTTCTTTTATTCAGCGTCTCATCAAAAATGAAAACATTTTTGAAAACTACAAATCTCATGCGTTTTAGTGTTGAAAAAATAATTTAAAAAATCGTTCGGAAAATGAGTTTACTCACAGGGTACTTTCTTTGTATACATTCGACTATACGGGCCGAGTCCGAGATTTACGGGAATTCGCGGGTTTTTGTTTGCCGGCGATTAAACTTCTTTTATTCAGCGTCTCATCAAAAATGAAAACATTTTTGAAAACTACAAGTCTCATGCGTTTTAGTGGTGAAAAGATAATTTAAAAAATCGTTCTTCAAATGAGTTTACTCACAGGGTACTTTCTTTGTATATACTCGACTATACGGGCCAAGCACGGGATTTACGGGAATTCGCGGGTTTTTGTTTGCCGGCGATTAAACTTCTTTTATTCAGCGTCTCATCAAAAATGAAAACATTTTTGAAAACTACAAGTCTCATGCGTTTTAGTGGTGAAAAAATAATTTAAAAAATCGTTCGGGAAATGAGTTTACTCCCTGGGTATTTTCTTTGTACACTTTTGACTAAACGGGCCGAGTCCCGGATTTACGGGAATCGCGGATTTTTGTTTGCCAGCGATTAAACTTCTTTTATTCAGCGTCTCATTAAAAATGAAAACATTTTTGAAAACTAAAAGTCTCATGCGTTTTAGTGGTGAAAAAATAATTTAAAAAATCGTTCGGGAAATGAGTTTACTCACAGGGTACTTTCTTTGTATACATTCGACTATACGGGCCGAGTCCGGGATTTACGGGAATTCGGGGGTTTTTGTTTGCCGGCGATTAAACTTCTTTTATTCAGCGTCTCATCAAAAATGAAAACATTTTTGAAAACTACAAGTCTCATGCGTTTTGGTGGTGAAAAGATAATTTAAAAAATCGTTCTTGAAATGAGTTTACTCACAGGGTACTTTCTTTGTATATACTCGACTATACGGGCCAAGCACGGGATTTACGGGAAATCTCGGGTTTTCGTTTGCCGGCGATTAAACTTCTTTTATTCAGCGTCTCATCAAAAATGAAAACATTTTTGAAAACTAAAAGTCTCATGCGTTTTAGTGGTGAAAAGATAATTTAAAAAATCGTTCGGGAAATGAGTTTACTCCCTGGGTATTTTCTTTGTATACTTTTGTCTATACGGGCCGAGTCCGGGATTTACGGGAATTCGCGGGTTTTCGTTTGCCGGCGATTAAACTTCTTTTATTCAGCGTCTCATCAAAAATGAAAACATTTTTGAAAACTACAAGTCTCATGCGTTTTAGTGGTGAAAAGATAATTTAAAAAAACGTTCTGGAAATGAGTTTACTCGCAGGGTACTTTCTTTGTATACTTTCGACTATACGGGTCGAGACCGGGATTTACGGGAAATCGCGGGTTTTCGTTTGCCGGCGATTAAACTTCTTTTATTCAGCGTCTCATCAAAAATGAAAACATTTTTGAAAACTACAAGTCTCATACGCTTTAGTGGTGAAAAAATAATTTAAAAAATCGTTCGGGATATGAGTTTACTCCCTGGGTATTTTCTTTGTATACTTTTGACTATACGGGCCGAGTCCCGGATTTACGGGAATTCGCGGGTTTTCGTTTGCCAGCGATTAAACTTCTTTTATTCAGCGTCTCATCAAAAATGAAAACATTTTTGAAAACTACAAGTCTCATGCGTTTTAGGCGTGAAAAGATAATTTAAAAAATCGTTCTTGAAATGAGTTTTCTCACAGGGTACTTTCTTTGTATATACTCGACTATACGGGCCAAGCACGGGATTTACGGGAAATCGCGGGTTTTCGTTTGCCGGCGATTAAACTTCTTTTATTCAGCGTCTTATCAAAAATGAAAACATTTTTGAAAACTACAAGTCTCATGCGTTTTAGTGGTGAAAAAATAATTTAAAAAATCGTTCGGGAAATGAGTTTACTCACAGGGTACTTTCTTTGTATACATTCGACTATACGGGCCGAGTCCGGGATTTACGGGAAATCGCGGGTTTTCGTTTGCCGGCGATTAAACATCTTTTATTCAGCGTCTCATCAAAAATGAAAACATTTTTGAAAACTACAAGTCTCATACGCTTTAGTGGTGAAAAAATAATTTAAAAAATCGTTCGGGAAATGAGTTTACTCCCTGGGTATTTTCTTTGTATACTTTTGACTATACGGGCCGAGTCCCGGATTTACGGGAATTCGCGGGTTTTCGTTTGCCAGCGATTAAACTTCTTTTATTCAGGGTCTCATCAAAAATGAAAACACTTTTGAAAACTACAAGTCTCATGCGTTTTAGGCGTGAAAAGATAATTTAAAAAATCGTTCTTGAAATGAGTTTACTCACAGGGAACTTTCTTTGTATATACTCGACTATACGGGCCAAGCACGGGATTTACGGGAAATCGCGGGTTTTCGTTTGCCGGCGATTAAACTTCTTTTATTCAGCGTCTCATCAAAAATGAAAACATTTTTAAAAACTACAAATCTCATGCGTTTTAGTGTTGAAAAAGTAATTTAAAAAATCGTTCGGGAAATGAGTTTACTCCCTGGGTATTTTCTTTGTATACTTTTGACTATACGGGCCGAGTCCCGGATTTACGGGAATTCGCGGGTTTTCGTTTGCCAGCGATTAAACTTCTTTTATTCAGGGTCTCATCAAAAATGAAAACATTTTTGAAAACTACAAGTCTCATGCGTTTTAGGCGTGAAAAGATAATTTAAAAAATCGTTCTTGAAATGAGTTTACTCACAGGGAACTTTCTTTGTATATACTCGACTATACGGGCCAAGCACGGGATTTACGGGAAATCGCGGGTTTTCGTTTGCCGGCGATTAAACTTCTTTTATTCAGCGTCTCATCAAAAATGAAAACATTTTTGAAAACTACAAATCTCATGCGTTTTAGTGTTGAAAAAGTAATTTAAAAAATCGTTCTTCAAATGAGTTTACTCACAGGGTACTTTCTTTGTATATACTCGACTATACGGGCCAAGCACGGGATTTACGGGAATTCGCGGGTTTTTGTTTGCCGGCGATTAAACTTCTTTTATTCAGCGTCTCATCAAAAATGAAAACATTTTTGAAAACTACAAGTCTCATGCGTTTTAGTGGTGAAAAAATAATTTAAAAAATCGTTCGGGAAATGAGTTTACTCCCTGGGTATTTTCTTTGTACACTTTTGACTAAACGGGCCGAGTCCCGGTTTTTCGGGAATCGCGGATTTTTGTTTGCCAGCGATTAAACTTCTTTTATTCAGCGTCTCATCAAAAATGAAAACATTTTTGAAAACTAAAAGTCTCATGCGTTTTAGTGGTGAAAAAATAATTTAAAAAATCGTTCGGGAAATGAGTTTACTCACAGGGTACTTTCTTTGTATACATTCGACTATACGGGCCGAGTCCGGGATTTACGGGAATTCGGGGGTTTTTGTTTGCCGGCGATTAAACTTCTTTTATTCAGCGTCTCATCAAAAATGAAAACATTTTTGAAAACTACAAGTCTCATGCGTTTTGGTGGTGAAAAGATAATTTAAAAAATCGTTCTTGAAATGAGTTTACTCACAGGGTACTTTCTTTGTATATACTCGACTATACGGGCCAAGCACGGGATTTACGGGAAATCTCGGGTTTTCGTTTGCCGGCGATTAAACTTCTTTTATTCAGCGTCTCATCAAAAATGAAAACATTTTTGAAAACTAAAAGTCTCATGCGTTTTAGTGGTGAAAAAATAATTTAAAAAATCGTTCGCGAAATGAGTTTACTCACAGGGTACTTTCTTTTCATACATTCGACTATACGGGCCGAGTCCGGGATTTACGGGAAATCGCGGGTTTTCGTTTGCCGGCGATTAAACATCTTTTATTCAGCGTCTCATCAAAAATGAAAACATTTTTGAAAACTACAAGTCTCATACGCTTTAGTGGTGAAAAAATAATTTAAAAAATCGTTCGGGAAATGAGTTTACTCCCTGGGTATTTTCTTTGTATACTTTTGACTATACGGGCCGAGTCCCGGATTTACGGGAATTCGCGGGTTTTCGTTTGCCAGCGATTAAACTTCTTTTATTCAGGGTCTCATCAAAAATGAAAACATTTTTGAAAACTACAAGTCTCATGCGTTTTAGGCGTGAAAAGATAATTTAAAAAATCGTTCTTGAAATGAGTTTACTCACAGGGAACTTTCTTTGTATATACTCGACTATACGGGCCAAGCACGGGATTTACGGGAAATCGCGGGTTTTCGTTTGCCGGCGATTAAACTTCTTTTATTCAGCGTCTCATCAAAAATGAAAACATTTTTGAAAACTACAAATCTCATGCGTTTTAGTGTTGAAAAAGTAATTTAAAAAATCGTTCTTCAAATGAGTTTACTCACAGGGTACTTTCTTTGTATATACTCGACTATACGGGCCAAGCACGGGATTTACGGGAATTCGCGGGTTTTTGTTTGCCGGCGATTAAACTTCTTTTATTCAGCGTCTCATCAAAAATGAAAACATTTTTGAAAACTACAAGTCTCATGCGTTTTAGTGGTGAAAAAATAATTTAAAAAATCGTTCGGGAAATGAGTTTACTCCCTGGGTATTTTCTTTGTACACTTTTGACTAAACGGGCCGAGTCCCGGTTTTTCGGGAATCGCGGATTTTTGTTTGCCAGCGATTAAACTTCTTTTATTCAGCGTCTCATCAAAAATGAAAACATTTTTGAAAACTAAAAGTCTCATGCGTTTTAGTGGTGAAAAAATAATTTAAAAAATCGTTCGGGAAATGAGTCTACTCACAGGGTACTTTCTTTGTATACATTCGACTATACGGGCCGAGTCCGGGATTTACGGGAATTCGGGGGTTTTTGTTTGCCGGCGATTAAACTTCTTTTATTCAGCGTCTCATCAAAAATGAAAACATTTTTGAAAACTACAAGTCTCATGCGTTTTGGTGGTGAAAAGATAATTTAAAAAATCGTTCTTGAAATGAGTTTACTCACAGGGTACTTTCTTTGTATATACTCGACTATACGGGCCAAGCACGGGATTTACGGGAAATCTCGGGTTTTCGTTTGCCGGCGATTAAACTTCTTTTATTCAGCGTCTCATCAAAAATGAAAACATTTTTGAAAACTAAAAGTCTCATGCGTTTTAGTGGTGAAAAAATAATTTAAAAAATCGTTCGGGAAATGAGTTTACTCACAGGGTACTTTCTTTTCATACATTCGACTATACGGGCCGAGTCCGGGATTTACGGGAAATCGCGGGTTTTCGTTTGCCGGCGATTAAACATCTTTTATTCAGCGTCTCATCAAAAATGAAAACATTTTTGAAAACTACAAGTCTCATACGCTTTAGTGGTGAAAAAATAATTTAAAAAATCGTTCGGGAAATGAGTTTACTCCCTGGGTATTTTCTTTGTATACTTTTGACTATACGGTCTGAGTCCCGGATTTACGGGAATTCGCGGGTTTTCGTTTGCCAGCGATTAAACTTCTTTTATTCAGCGTCTCATCAATAATGAAAACATTTTTGAAAACTACAAGTCTCATGCGTTTTAGGCGTGAAAAGATAATTTAAAAAATCGTTCTTGAAATGAGTTTACTCACAGGGTACTTTCTTTGTATATACTCGACTATACGGGCCAAGCACGGGATTTACGGGAAATCGCGGGTTTTCGTTTGCCGGCGATTAAACTTCTTTTATTCAGCGTCTCATCAAAAATGAAAACATTTTTGAAAACTACAAATCTCATGCGTTTTAGTGTTGAAAAAATAATTTAAAAAATCGTTCGGAAAATGAGTTTACTCACAGGGTACTTTCTTTGTATACATTCGACTATACGGGCCGAGTCCGAGATTTACGGGAATTCGCGGGTTTTTGTTTGCCGGCGATTAAACTTCTTTTATTCAGCGTCTCATCAAAAATGAAAACATTTTTGAAAACTACAAGTCTCATGCGTTTTAGTGGTGAAAAGATAATTTAAAAAATCGTTCTTCAAATGAGTTTACTCACAGGGTACTTTCTTTGTATATACTCGACTATACGGGCCAAGCACGGGATTTACGGGAATTCGCGGGTTATTGTTTGCCGGCGATTAAACTTCTTTTATTCAGCGTCTCATCAAAAATGAAAACATTTTTGAAAACTACAAGTCTCATGCGTTTTAGTGGTGAAAAAATAATTTAAAAAATCGTTCGGGAAATGAGTTTACTCCCTGGGTATTTTCTTTGTACACTTTTGACTAAACAGGCCGAGTCCCGGATTTACGGGAATCGCGGATTTTTGTTTGCCAGCGATTAAACTTCTTTTATTCAGCGTCTCATCAAAAATGAAAACATTTTTGAAAACTAAAAGTCTCATGCGTTTTAGTGGTGAAGAAATAATTTAAAAAATCGTTCGGGAACTGAGTTTACTCACAGGGTACTTTCTTTGTATACATTCGACTATACGGGCCGAGTCCGGGATTTACCGGAATTCGGGGGTTTTTGTTTGCCGGCGATTAAACTTCTTTTATTCAGCGTCTCATCAAAAATGAAAACATTTTTGAAAACTACAAGTCTCATGCGTTTTGGTGGTGAAAAGATAATTTAAAAAATCGTTCTTGAAATGAGTTTACTCACAGGGTACTTTCTTTGTATATACTCGACTATACGGGCCAAGCACGGGATTTACGGGAAATCTCGGGTTTTCGTTTGCCGGCGATTAAACTTCTTTTATTCAGCGTCTCATCAAAAATGAAAACATTTTTGAAAACTACAAGTCTCATGCGTTTTGGTGGTGAAAAGATAATTTAAAAAATCGTTCTTGAAATGAGTTTACTCACAGGGTACTTTCTTTGTATATACTCGACTATACGGGCCAAGCACGGGATTTACGGGAAATCTCGGGTTTTCGTTTGCCGGCGATTAAACTTCTTTTATTCAGCGTCTCATCAAAAATGAAAACATTTTTGAAAACTACAAGTCTCATGCGTTATAGTGGTGAAAAAATAATTTAAAAAATCTTTCGGGAAATGAGTTTACTCCCTGGGTATTTTCTTTGTATACTTTTGACTAAACGGGCCGAGTCCCGGATTTACGGGAATCGCGGATTTTTGTTTGCCAGCGATTAAACTTCTTTTATTCAGCGTCTCATCAAAAATGAAAACATTTTTGAAAACTAAAAGTCTCATGCGTTTTAGTGGTGAAAAGATAATTTAAAAAATCGTTCGGGAAATGAGTTTACTTCCTAGATACTTTCTTTGTATACTTTTGGCTATACGGGCTGAGTCCGGGATTTACGGGAATTCGCGGGTTTCCGTTTGCCGGCGATTAAACTTCTTTTATTCAGCGTCTCATCAAAAATGAAAACATTTTTGAAAACTACAAGTCTCATGCGTTTTGGTGGTGAAAAGATAATTTAAAAAATCGTTCTTGAAATGAGTTTACTCACAGGGTACTTTCTTTGTATATACTCGACTATACGGGCCAAGCACGGGATTTACGGGAAATCTCGGGTTTTCGTTTGCCGGCGATTAAACTTCTTTTATTCAGCGTCTCATCAAAAATGAAAACATTTTTGAAAACTAAAAGTCTCATGCGTTTTAGTGGTGAAAAGATAATTTAAAAAATCGTTCGGGAAATGAGTTTACTCCCTGGGTATTTTCTTTGTATACTTTTGGCTATACGGGCCGAGTCCGGGATTTACGGGAATTCGCGGGTTTTCGTTTGCCGGCGATTAAACTTCTTTTATTCAGCGTCTCATCAAAAATGAAAACATTTTTGAAAACTACAAGTCTCATGCGTTTTAGTGGTGAAAAGATAATTTAAAAAAACGTTCTGGAAATGAGTTTACTCGCAGGGTACTTTCTTTGTATACTTTCGACTATACGGGTCGAGACCGGGATTTACGGGAAATCGCGGGTTTTCGTTTGCCGGCGATTAAACTTCTTTTATTCAGCGTCTCATCAAAAATGAAAACATTTTTGAAAACTACAAGTCTCATACGCTTTAGTGGTGAAAAAATAATTTAAAAAATCGTTCGGGAAATGAGTTTACTCCCTGGGTATTTTCTTTGTATACTTTTGACTATACGGGCCGAGTCCCGGATTTACGGGAATTCGCGGGTTTTCGTTTGCCAGCGATTAAACTTCTTTTATTCAGCGTCTCATCAAAAATGAAAACATTTTTGAAAACTACAAGTCTCATGCGTTTTAGGCGTGAAAAGATAATTTAAAAAATCGTTCTTGAAATGAGTTTTCTCACAGGGTACTTTCTTTGTATATACTCGACTATACGGGCCAAGCACGGGATTTACGGGAAATCGCGGGTTTTCGTTTGCCGGCGATTAAACTTCTTTTATTCAGCGTCTTATCAAAAATGAAAACATTTTTGAAAACTACAAGTCTCATGCGTTTTAGTGGTGAAAAAATAATTTAAAAAATCGTTCGGGAAATGAGTTTACTCACAGGGTACTTTCTTTGTATACATTCGACTATACGGGCCGAGTCCGGGATTTACGGGAAATCGCGGGTTTTCGTTTGCCGGCGATTAAACATCTTTTATTCAGCGTCTCATCAAAAATGAAAACATTTTTGAAAACTACAAGTCTCATACGCTTTAGTGGTGAAAAAATAATTTAAAAAATCGTTCGGGAAATGAGTTTACTCCCTGGGTATTTTCTTTGTATACTTTTGACTATACGGGCCGAGTCCCGGATTTACGGGAATTCGCGGGTTTTCGTTTGCCAGCGATTAAACTTCTTTTATTCAGCGTCTCATCAAAAATGAAAACATTTTTGAAAACTACAAGTCTCATGCGTTTTAGGCGTGAAAAGATAATTTAAAAAATCGTTCTTGAAATGAGTTTTCTCACAGGGTACTTTCTTTGTATATACTCGACTATACGGGCCAAGCACGGGATTTACGGGAAATCGCGGGTTTTCGTTTGCCGGCGATTAAACTTCTTTTATTCAGCGTCTTATCAAAAATGAAAACATTTTTGAAAACTACAAGTCTCATGCGTTTTAGTGGTGAAAAAATAATTTAAAAAATCGTTCGGGAAATGAGTTTACTCACAGGGTACTTTCTTTGTATACATTCGACTATACGGGCCAAGCGCGGGATTTACGGGAATTCGCGGGTTTTTGTTTGCCGGCGATTAAACTTCTTTTATTCAGCGTCTTATCAAAAATGAAAACATTTTTGAAAACTACAAGTCTCATGCGTTTTAGTGGTGAAAAAATAATTTAAAAAATCGTTCGGGAAATGAGTTTACTCACAGGGTACTTTCTTTGTATACATTCGACTATACGGGCCGAGTCCGGGATTTACGGGAAATCGCGGGTTTTCGTTTGCCGGCGATTAAACATCTTTTATTCAGCGTCTCATCAAAAATGAAAACATTTTTGAAAACTACAAGTCTCATACGCCTTAGTGGTGAAAAAATAATTTAAAAAATCGTTCGGGAAATGAGTTTACTCCCTGGGTATTTTCTTTGTATACTTTTGACTATACGGGCCGAGTCCCGGATTTACGGGAAATCGCGGGTTTTCGTTTGCCGGCGATTAAACTTCTTTTATTCAGCGTCTTATCAAAAATGAAAACATTTTTGAAAACTACAAGTCTCATGCGTTTTAGGCGTGAAAAGATAATTTAAAAAATCGTTCTTGAAATGAGTTTTCTCACAGGGTACTTTCTTTGTATATACTCGACTATACGGGCCAAGCACGGGATTTACGGGAAATCGCGGGTTTTCGTTTGCCGGCGATTAAACTTCTTTTATTCAGCGTCTCATCAAAAATGAAAACATTTTTGAAAACTACAAGTCTCATGCGTTTTAGTGGTGAAAAGATAATTTAAAAAAACGTTCTGGAAATGAGTTTACTCGCAGGGTACTTTCTTTGTATACTTTCGACTATACGGGTCGAGACCGGGATTTACGGGAAATCGCGGGTTTTCGTTTGCCGGCGATTAAACTTCTTTTATTCAGCGTCTCATCAAAAATGAAAACATTTTTGAAAACTACAAGTCTCATACGCTTTAGTGGTGAAAAAATAATTTAAAAAATCGTTCGGGAAATGAGTTTACTCCCTGGGTATTTTCTTTGTATACTTTTGACTATACGGGCCGAGTCCCGGATTTACGGGAATTCGCGGGTTTTCGTTTGCCAGCGATTAAACTTCTTTTATTCAGCGTCTCATCAAAAATGAAAACATTTTTGAAAACTACAAGTCTCATGCGTTTTAGGCGTGAAAAGATAATTTAAAAAATCGTTCTTGAAATGAGTTTTCTCACAGGGTACTTTCTTTGTATATACTCGACTATACGGGCCAAGCACGGGATTTACGGGAAATCGCGGGTTTTCGTTTGCCGGCGATTAAACTTCTTTTATTCAGCGTCTTATCAAAAATGAAAACATTTTTGAAAACTACAAGTCTCATGCGTTTTAGTGGTGAAAAAATAATTTAAAAAATCGTTCGGGAAATGAGTTTACTCACAGGGTACTTTCTTTGTATACATTCGACTATACGGGCCGAGTCCGGGATTTACGGGAAATCGCGGGTTTTCGTTTGCCGGCGATTAAACATCTTTTATTCAGCGTCTCATCAAAAATGAAAACATTTTTGAAAACTACAAGTCTCATACGCTTTAGTGGTGAAAAAATAATTTAAAAAATCGTTCGGGAAATGAGTTTACTCCCTGGGTATTTTCTTTGTATACTTTTGACTATACGGGCCGAGTCCCGGATTTACGGGAATTCGCGGGTTTTCGTTTGCCAGCGATTAAACTTCTTTTATTCAGCGTCTCATCAAAAATGAAAACATTTTTGAAAACTACAAGTCTCATGCGTTTTAGGCGTGAAAAGATAATTTAAAAAATCGTTCTTGAAATGAGTTTTCTCACAGGGTACTTTCTTTGTATATACTCGACTATACGGGCCAAGCACGGGATTTACGGGAAATCGCGGGTTTTCGTTTGCCGGCGATTAAACTTCTTTTATTCAGCGTCTTATCAAAAATGAAAACATTTTTGAAAACTACAAGTCTCATGCGTTTTAGTGGTGAAAAAATAATTTAAAAAATCGTTCGGGAAATGAGTTTACTCACAGGGTACTTTCTTTGTATACATTCGACTATACGGGCCAAGCGCGGGATTTACGGGAATTCGCGGGTTTTTGTTTGCCGGCGATTAAACTTCTTTTATTCAGCGTCTTATCAAAAATGAAAACATTTTTGAAAACTACAAGTCTCATGCGTTTTAGTGGTGAAAAAATAATTTAAAAAATCGTTCGGGAAATGAGTTTACTCACAGGGTACTTTCTTTGTATACATTCGACTATACGGGCCGAGTCCGGGATTTACGGGAAATCGCGGGTTTTCGTTTGCCGGCGATTAAACATCTTTTATTCAGCGTCTCATCAAAAATGAAAACATTTTTGAAAACTACAAGTCTCATACGCCTTAGTGGTGAAAAAATAATTTAAAAAATCGTTCGGGAAATGAGTTTACTCCCTGGGTATTTTCTTTGTATACTTTTGACTATACGGGCCGAGTCCCGGATTTACGGGAAATCGCGGGTTTTCGTTTGCCGGCGATTAAACTTCTTTTATTCAGCGTCTTATCAAAAATGAAAACATTTTTGAAAACTACAAGTCTCATGCGTTTTAGGCGTGAAAAGATAATTTAAAAAATCGTTCTTGAAATGAGTTTTCTCACAGGGTACTTTCTTTGTATATACTCGACTATACGGGCCAAGCACGGGATTTACGGGAAATCGCGGGTTTTCGTTTGCCGGCGATTAAACTTCTTTTATTCAGCGTCTTATCAAAAATGAAAACATTTTTGAAAACTACAAGTCTCATGCGTTTTAGTGGTGAAAAAATAATTTAAAAAATCGTTCGGGAAATGAGTTTACTCACAGGGTACTTTCTTTGTATACATTCGACTATACGGGCCGAGTCCGGGATTTACGGGAAATCGCGGGTTTTCGTTTGCCGGCGATTAAACATCTTTTATTCAGCGTCTCATCAAAAATGAAAACATTTTTGAAAACTACAAGTCTCATACGCTTTAGTGGTGAAAAAATAATTTAAAAAATCGTTCGGGAAATGAGTTTTCTCACAGGGAACTTTCTTTGTATATACTCGACTATACGGGCCAAGCACGGGATTTACGGGAAATCGCGGGTTTTCGTTTGCCGGCGATTAAACTTCTTTTATTCAGCGTCTCATCAAAAATGAAAACATTTTTAAAAACTACAAATCTCATGCGTTTTAGTGTTGAAAAAGTAATTTAAAAAATCGTTCGGGAAATGAGTTTACTCCCTGGGTATTTTCTTTGTATACTTTTGACTATACGGGCCGAGTCCCGGATTTACGGGAATTCGCGGGTTTTCGTTTGCCAGCGATTAAACTTCTTTTATTCAGGGTCTCATCAAAAATGAAAACATTTTTGAAAACTACAAGTCTCATGCGTTTTAGGCGTGAAAAGATAATTTAAAAAATCGTTCTTGAAATGAGTTTACTCACAGGGAACTTTCTTTGTATATACTCGACTATACGGGCCAAGCACGGGATTTACGGGAAATCGCGGGTTTTCGTTTGCCGGCGATTAAACTTCTTTTATTCAGCGTCTCATCAAAAATGAAAACATTTTTGAAAACTACAAATCTCATGCGTTTTAGTGTTGAAAAAGTAATTTAAAAAATCGTTCTTCAAATGAGTTTACTCACAGGGTACTTTCTTTGTATATACTCGACTATACGGGCCAAGCACGGGATTTACGGGAATTCGCGGGTTTTTGTTTGCCGGCGATTAAACTTCTTTTATTCAGCGTCTCATCAAAAATGAAAACATTTTTGAAAACTACAAGTCTCATGCGTTTTAGTGGTGAAAAAATAATTTAAAAAATCGTTCGGGAAATGAGTTTTCTCACAGGGAACTTTCTTTGTATATACTCGACTATACGGGCCAAGCACGGGATTTACGGGAAATCGCGGGTTTTCGTTTGCCGGCGATTAAACTTCTTTTATTCAGCGTCTCATCAAAAATGAAAACATTTTTAAAAACTACAAATCTCATGCGTTTTAGTGTTGAAAAAGTAATTTAAAAAATCGTTCGGGAAATGAGTTTACTCCCTGGGTATTTTCTTTGTATACTTTTGACTATACGGGCCGAGTCCCGGATTTACGGGAATTCGCGGGTTTTCGTTTGCCAGCGATTAAACTTCTTTTATTCAGGGTCTCATCAAAAATGAAAACATTTTTGAAAACTACAAGTCTCATGCGTTTTAGGCGTGAAAAGATAATTTAAAAAATCGTTCTTGAAATGAGTTTACTCACAGGGAACTTTCTTTGTATATACTCGACTATACGGGCCAAGCACGGGATTTACGGGAAATCGCGGGTTTTCGTTTGCCGGCGATTAAACTTCTTTTATTCAGCGTCTCATCAAAAATGAAAACATTTTTGAAAACTACAAATCTCATGCGTTTTAGTGTTGAAAAAGTAATTTAAAAAATCGTTCTTCAAATGAGTTTACTCACAGGGTACTTTCTTTGTATATACTCGACTATACGGGCCAAGCACGGGATTTACGGGAATTCGCGGGTTTTTGTTTGCCGGCGATTAAACTTCTTTTATTCAGCGTCTCATCAAAAATGAAAACATTTTTGAAAACTACAAGTCTCATGCGTTTTAGTGGTGAAAAAATAATTTAAAAAATCGTTCGGGAAATGAGTTTACTCCCTGGGTATTTTCTTTGTACACTTTTGACTAAACGGGCCGAGTCCCGGTTTTTCGGGAATCGCGGATTTTTGTTTGCCAGCGATTAAACTTCTTTTATTCAGCGTCTCATCAAAAATGAAAACATTTTTGAAAACTAAAAGTCTCATGCGTTTTAGTGGTGAAAAAATAATTTAAAAAATCGTTCGGGAAATGAGTTTACTCACAGGGTACTTTCTTTGTATACATTCGACTATACGGGCCGAGTCCGGGATTTACGGGAATTCGGGGGTTTTTGTTTGCCGGCGATTAAACTTCTTTTATTCAGCGTCTCATCAAAAATGAAAACATTTTTGAAAACTACAAGTCTCATGCGTTTTGGTGGTGAAAAGATAATTTAAAAAATCGTTCTTGAAATGAGTTTACTCACAGGGTACTTTCTTTGTATATACTCGACTATACGGGCCAAGCACGGGATTTACGGGAAATCTCGGGTTTTCGTTTGCCGGCGATTAAACTTCTTTTATTCAGCGTCTCATCAAAAATGAAAACATTTTTGAAAACTAAAAGTCTCATGCGTTTTAGTGGTGAAAAAATAATTTAAAAAATCATTCGGGAAATGAGTTTACTCACAGGGTACTTTCTTTTCATACATTCGACTATACGGGCCGAGTCCGGGATTTACGGGAAATCGCGGGTTTTCGTTTGCCGGCGATTAAACATCTTTTATTCAGCGTCTCATCAAAAATGAAAACATTTTTGAAAACTACAAGTCTCATACGCTTTAGTGGTGAAAAAATAATTTAAAAAATCGTTCGGGAAATGAGTTTACTCCCTGGGTATTTTCTTTGTATACTTTTGACTATACGGTCTGAGTCCCGGATTTACGGGAATTCGCGGGTTTTCGTTTGCCAGTGATTAAACTTCTTTTATTCAGCGTCTCATCAATAATGAAAACATTTTTGAAAACTACAAGTCTCATGCGTTTTAGGCGTGAAAAGATAATTTAAAAAATCGTTCTTGAAATGAGTTTACTCACAGGGTACTTTCTTTGTATATACTCGACTATACGGGCCAAGCACGGGATTTACGGGAAATCGCGGGTTTTCGTTTGCCGGCGATTAAACTTCTTTTATTCAGCGTCTCATCAAAAATGAAAACATTTTTGAAAACTACAAATCTCATGCGTTTTAGTGTTGAAAAAATAATTTAAAAAATCGTTCGGAAAATGAGTTTACTCACAGGGTACTTTCTTTGTATACATTCGACTATACGGGCCGAGTCCGAGATTTACGGGAATTCGCGGGTTTTTGTTTGCCGGCGATTAAACTTCTTTTATTCAGCGTCTCATCAAAAATGAAAACATTTTTGAAAACTACAAGTCTCATGCGTTTTAGTGGTGAAAAGATAATTTAAAAAATCGTTCTTCAAATGAGTTTACTCACAGGGTACTTTCTTTGTATATACTCGACTATACGGGCCAAGCACGGGATTTACGGGAATTCGCGGGTTATTGTTTGCCGGCGATTAAACTTCTTTTATTCAGCGTCTCATCAAAAATGAAAACATTTTTGAAAACTACAAGTCTCATGCGTTTTAGTGGTGAAAAAATAATTTAAAAAATCGTTCGGGAAATGAGTTTACTCCCTGGGTATTTTCTTTGTACACTTTTGACTAAACGGGCCGAGTCCCGGATTTACGGGAATCGCGGATTTTTGTTTGCCAGCGATTAAACTTCTTTTATTCAGCGTCTCATCAAAAATGAAAACATTTTTGAAAACTAAAAGTCTCATGCGTTTTAGTGGTGAAGAAATAATTTAAAAAATCGTTCGGGAACTGAGTTTACTCACAGGGTACTTTCTTTGTATACATTCGACTATACGGGCCGAGTCCGGGATTTACCGGAATTCGGGGGTTTTTGTTTGCCGGCGATTAAACTTCTTTTATTCAGCGTCTCATCAAAAATGAAAACATTTTTGAAAACTACAAGTCTCATGCGTTTTGGTGGTGAAAAGATAATTTAAAAAATCGTTCTTGAAATGAGTTTACTCACAGGGTACTTTCTTTGTATATACTCGACTATATGGGCCAAGCACGGGATTTACGGGAAATCTCGGGTTTTCGTTTGCCGGCGATTAAACTTCTTTTATTCAGCGTCTCATCAAAAATGAAAACATTTTTGAAAACTACAAGTCTCATGCGTTTTGGTGGTGAAAAGATAATTTAAAAAATCGTTCTTGAAATGAGTTTACTCACAGGGTACTTTCTTTGTATATACTCGACTATACGGGCCAAGCACGGGATTTACGGGAAATCTCGGGTTTTCGTTTGCCGGCGATTAAACTTCTTTTATTCAGCGTCTCATCAAAAATGAAAACATTTTTGAAAACTAAAAGTCTCATGCGTTTTAGTGGTGAAAAAATAATTTAAAAAATCGTTCGGGAAATGAGTTTACTCACAGGGTACTTTCTTTTCATACATTCGACTATACGGGCCGAGTCCGGGATTTACGGGAAATCGCGGGTTTTCGTTTGCCGGCGATTAAACATCTTTTATTCAGCGTCTCATCAAAAATGAAAACATTTTTGAAAACTACAAGTCTCATACGCTTTAGTGGTGAAAAAATAATTTAAAAAATCGTTCGGGAAATGAGTTTACTCCCTGGGTATTTTCTTTGTATACTTTTGACTATACGGTCTGAGTCCCGGATTTACGGGAATTCGCGGGTTTTCGTTTGCCAGCGATTAAACTTCTTTTATTCAGCGTCTCATCAATAATGAAAACATTTTTGAAAACTACAAGTCTCATGCGTTTTAGGCGTGAAAAGATAATTTAAAAAATCGTTCTTGAAATGAGTTTACTCACAGGGTACTTTCTTTGTATATACTCGACTATACGGGCCAAGCACGGGATTTACGGGAAATCGCGGGTTTTCGTTTGCCGGCGATTAAACTTCTTTTATTCAGCGTCTCATCAAAAATGAAAACATTTTTGAAAACTACAAATCTCATGCGTTTTAGTGTTGAAAAAATAATTTAAAAAATCGTTCGGAAAATGAGTTTACTCACAGGGTACTTTCTTTGTATACATTCGACTATACGGGCCGAGTCCGAGATTTACGGGAATTCGCGGGTTTTTGTTTGCCGGCGATTAAACTTCTTTTATTCAGCGTCTCATCAAAAATGAAAACATTTTTGAAAACTACAAGTCTCATGCGTTTTAGTGGTGAAAAGATAATTTAAAAAATCGTTCTTCAAATGAGTTTACTCACAGGGTACTTTCTTTGTATATACTCGACTATACGGGCCAAGCACGGGATTTACGGGAATTCGCGGGTTATTGTTTGCCGGCGATTAAACTTCTTTTATTCAGCGTCTCATCAAAAATGAAAACATTTTTGAAAACTACAAGTCTCATGCGTTTTAGTGGTGAAAAAATAATTTAAAAAATCGTTCGGGAAATGAGTTTACTCCCTGGGTATTTTCTTTGTACACTTTTGACTAAACGGGCCGAGTCCCGGATTTACGGGAATCGCGGATTTTTGTTTGCCAGCGATTAAACTTCTTTTATTCAGCGTCTCATCAAAAATGAAAACATTTTTGAAAACTAAAAGTCTCATGCGTTTTAGTGGTGAAGAAATAATTTAAAAAATCGTTCGGGAACTGAGTTTACTCACAGGGTACTTTCTTTGTATACATTCGACTATACGGGCCGAGTCCGGGATTTACCGGAATTCGGGGGTTTTTGTTTGCCGGCGATTAAACTTCTTTTATTCAGCGTCTCATCAAAAATGAAAACATTTTTGAAAACTACAAGTCTCATGCGTTTTGGTGGTGAAAAGATAATTTAAAAAATCGTTCTTGAAATGAGTTTACTCACAGGGTACTTTCTTTGTATATACTCGACTATACGGGCCAAGCACGGGATTTACGGGAAATCTCGGGTTTTCGTTTGCCGGCGATTAAACTTCTTTTATTCAGCGTCTCATCAAAAATGAAAACATTTTTGAAAACTACAAGTCTCATGCGTTTTAGTGGTGAAAAAATAATTTAAAAAATCGTTCGGGAAATGAGTTTACTCCCTGGGTATTTTCTTTGTATACTTTTGACTAAACGGGCCGAGTCCCGGATTTACGGGAATCGCGGATTTTTGTTTGCCAGCGATTAAACTTCTTTTATTCAGCGTCTCATCAAAAATGAAAACATTTTTGAAAACTAAAAGTCTCATGCGTTTTAGTGGTGAAAAGATAATTTAAAAAATCGTTCGGGAAATGAGTTTACTTCCTAGATACTTTCTTTGTAAACTTTTGGCTATACGGGCCGAGTCCGGGATTTACGGGAATTCGCGGGTTTTCGTTTGCCGGCGATTAAACTTCTTTTATTCAGCGTCTCATCAAAAATGAAAACATTTTTGAAAACTACAAGTCTCATGCGTTTAAGTGGTGAAAAGATAATTTAAAAAATCGTTCTGGAAATGAGTTTACTCGCAGGGTACTTTCTTTGTATACTTTCGACTATACGGACCGAGTCCGGGATTTACGGGAAATCGCGGGTTTTCGTTTGCCGGCGATTAAACTTCTTTTATTCAGCGTCTCATCAAAAATGAAAACATTTTTGAAAACTACAAGTCTCATGCGTTTTAGTGGTGAAAAAATAATTTAAAAAATCGTTCGGGAAATGAGTTTACTCCCTGGGTATTTTCTTTGTACACTTTTGACTAAACGGGCCGAGTCCCGGATTTACGGGAATTCGCGGGTTTTCGTTTGCCAGCGATTAAACTTCTTTTATTCAGCGTCTCATCAAAAATGAAAACATTTTTGAAAACTACAAGTCTCATGCGTTTTAGTGGTGAAAAGATAATTTAAAAAATCGTTCTTGAAATGAGTTTACTCACAGGGTACTTTCTTTGTATATACTCGACTATACGGGCCAAGCACGGGATTTACGGGAATTCGCGGGTTTTTGTTTGCCGGCGATTAAACTTCTTTTATTCAGCGTCTCATCAGAAATGAAAACATTTTTGAAAACTGCAAGTCTCATGCGTTTTAGTGGTGAAAAAATAATTTAAAAAATCGTTCGGGAAATGAGTTTACTCACAGGGTACTTTCTTTGTATACATTCGACTATACGGGCCGAGTCCGGGATTTACGGGAATTCGCGGGTTTTTGTTTGCCGGCGATTAAACTTCTTTTATTCAGCGTCTCATCAAAAATGAAAACATTTTTGAAAACTACAAGTCTCATGCGTTTTAGTGGTGAAAAGATAATTTAAAAAATCGTTCTTGAAATGAGTTTACTCACAGGGTACTTTCTTTGTATATACTCGACTATACGGGCCAAGCACGGGATTTACGGGAATTCGCGGGTTTTTGTTTGCCGGCGATTAAACTTCTTTTATTCAGCGTCTCATCAAAAATGAAAACATTTTTGAAAACTACAAGTCTCATGCGTTTTAGTGGTGAAAAGATAATTTTAAAAATTGTTCTGGAAATGAGTTTACTCCCTGAGTACTTTCTTTGTATACTTTTGACTATACGAGCCGAGTCCGGGATTTACGGGAAATCGTTGGTTTTCGTTTGCCGGCGATTAAACTTCTTTTATTCAGCGTCTCATCAAAAATGAAAACAATTTTCAAAAGTACAAGTCTTATGCCTTTTAGTGGTGAAAAAATAATTTAAAAAATCGTTCGGGAAATGAGTTTACTCCCTGGGTAGTTTCTTTGTATACTTTTGACTATACGGCCCCAGTCCGGGATTTACGGGAAATCGTTGGTTTTCGTTTGCCGGCGATTAAACTTCTTTTATTCAGCGTCTCATCAAAAATGAAAACATTTTTGAAATCTACAAGTCTCATGCGTTTTGGTGGTGAAAAGATAATTTAAAAAATCGTTCTTGAAATGAGTTTACTCACAGGGTACTTTCTTTGTATATACTCGACTATACGGGCCAAGCACGGGATTTAAATCGTTCGGGAAATGACTTTACTCCCTGGGTAGTTTCTTTGTGTACTTTTGACTATACGGGCCGAGTCCGGGATTTACGGGAAATCGCGGGTTTTCGTTTGCCGGCGATTAAACTTCTTTTATTCAGCGTCTCATCAAAAATGAAAACATTTTTGAAAACTACAAGTCTCATGCGTTTTAGTGGTGAAAAAATAATTTAAAAAATCGTTCGGGAAATGAGTTTACTCCCTGGGTATTTTCTTTGTATACTTTTGACTAAACGGGCCGAGTCCCGGATTTACGGGAATCGCGGATTTTTGTTTGCCAGCGATTAAACTTCTTTTATTCAGCGTCTCATCAAAAATGAAAACATTTTTGAAAACTAAAAGTCTCATGCGTTTTAGTGGTGAAAAGATAATTTAAAAAATCGTTCGGGAAATGAGTTTACTTCCTAGATACTTTCTTTGTATACTTTTGGCTATACGGGCCGAGTCCGGGATTTACGGGAATTCGCGGGTTTTCGTTTGCCGGCGATTAAACTTCTTTTATTCAGCGTCTCATCAAAAATGAAAACATTTTTGAAAACTACAAGTCTCATGCGTTTAAGTGGTGAAAAGATAATTTAAAAAATCGTTCTGGAAATGAGTTTACTCGCAGGGTACCTTCTTTGTATACTTTCGACTATACGGACCGAGTCCGGGATTTACGGGAAATCGCGGGTTTTCGTTTGCCGGCGATTAAACTTCTTTTATTCAGCGTCTCATCAAAAATGAAAACATTTTTGAAAACTACAAGTCTCATGCGTTTTAGTGGTGAAAAAATAATTTAAAAAATCGTTCGGGAAATGAGTTTACTCCCTGGGTATTTTCTTTGTACACTTTTGACTAAACGGGCCGAGTCCCGGATTTACGGGAATTCGCGGGTTTTCGTTTGCCAGCGATTAAACTTCTTTTATTCAGCGTCTCATAATAAATGAAAACATTTTTGAAAACTACAAGTCTCATGAGTTTTAGTGGTGAAAAGATAATTTAAAAAATCGTTCTTGAAATGAGTTTACTCACAGGGTACTTTCTTTGTATATACTCGACTATACGGGCCAAGCACGGAATTTACGGGAAATCGAGGGTTTTCGTTTGCCGACGATTAAACTTCTTTTATTCAGCGTCTCATCAGAAATGAAAACATTTTTGAAAACTGCAAGTCTCATGCGTTTTAGTGGTGAAAAAATAATTTAAAAAATCGTTCGGGAAATGAGTTTACTCACAGGGTACTTTCTTTGTATACATTCGACTATACGGGCCGAGTCCGGGATTTACGGGAATTCGCGGGTTTTTGTTTGCCGGCGATTAAACTTCTTTTATTCAGCGTCTCATCAAAAATGAAAACATTTTTGAAAACTACAAGTCTCATGCGTTTTAGTGGTGAAAAGATAATTTAAAAAATCGGTCTTGAAATGAGTTTACTCACAGGGTACTTTCTTTGTATATACTCGACTATACGGGCCAAGCACGGGATTTACGGGAATTCGCGGGTTTTTGTTTGCCGGCGATTAAACTTCTTTTATTCAGCGTCTCATCAAAAATGAAAACATTTTTGAAAACTACAAGTCTCATGCGTTTTAGTGGTGAAAAGATAATTTTAAAAATTGTTCTGGAAATGAGTTTACTCCCTGAGTACTTTCTTTGTATACTTTTGACTATACGAGCCGAGTCCGGGATTTACGGGAAATCGTTGGTTTTCGTTTGCCGGCGATTAAACTTCTTTTATTCAGCGTCTCATCAAAAATGAAAACAATTTTCAAAAGTACAAGTCTTATGCCTTTTAGTGGTGAAAAAATAATTTAAAAAATCGTTCGGGAAATGAGTTTACTCCCTGGGTAGTTTCTTTGTATACTTTTGACTATACGGCCCCAGTCCGGGATTTACGGGAAATCGCGAGTTTTCGTTTGCCAGCGATTAAACTTCTTTTATTCCGCGTCTCATCAAAAATGAAAACATTTTTGAAAACTACAAGTCTCATGCGTTTTAGTGGTGAAAAGATAATTTTAAAAATTGTTCTGGAAATGAGTTTACTCCCTGAGTACTTTCTTTGTATACTTTTGACTATACGAGCCGAGTCCGGGATTTACGGGAAATCGTTGGTTTTCGTTTGCCGGCGATTAAACTTCTTTTATTCAGCGTCTCATCAAAAATGAAAACAATTTTCAAAAGTACAAGTCTTATGCCTTTTAGTGGTGAAAAAATAATTTAAAAAATCGTTCGGGAAATGAGTTTACTCCCTGGGTAGTTTCTTTGTATACTTTTGACTATACGGCCCCAGTCCGGGATTTACGGGAAATCGCGAGTTTTCGTTTGCCAGCGATTAAACTTCTTTTATTCCGCGTCTCATCAAAAATGAAAACATTTTTGAAAACTACAAGTCTCATGCGTTTTAGTGGTGAAAAGATAAATTAAAAAATCTTTCTGGAAATGAGTTTACTCACAGGGTACTTTCTTTGTATATATTCGACTATACGGGCCAAGCCCGGGATTTAAGGGAAATCGCGCGTTTTCGTTTGCCGGCGATTAAACTTCTTTTATTCAGCGTCCCATCAAAAATTAAAACATTTTTGAAAACTACAAGTCTCATGCGTTTTAGTGGTGAAAAAATAATTTCAAAATCGTTCGGGAAATGACTTTACTCCCTGGGTAGTTTCTTTGTGTACTTTTGACTATACGGGCCGAGTCCGGGATTTACGGGAAATCGCGGGTTTTCGTTTGCCAGCGATTAAACTTCTTTTATTCCGCGTCTCATCAAAAATGAGAACATTTTTGAAAACTACAAGTCTCATGCGTTTTAGTGGTGAAAAGATAATTTAAAAAATCGTTCTGGAAATGAGTTTACTCACAGGGTACTTTCTTTGTATATATTTGACTATACGGGCCAAGCCCGGGATTTACGGGAAATCGCGCGTTTTCGTTTGCCGGCGATTAAAGTTCTTTTATTCAGCGTCCCATCAAAAATGAAAACATTTTTGAAAACTACAAGTCTCATGCGTTTTAGTGGTGAAAAAATAATTTAAAAAATCGTTCGGGAAATGAGTTTACTCACAGGGTACTTTCTTTGTATACATTCGACTATACGGGCCGAGTCCGGGATTTACGGGAATTGGCGGGTTTTTGTTTGCCGGCGATTAAACTTTTTTTATTCAGCGTCTCATCAAAAATGAAAACATTTTTGAAAACTACAAGTCTCATGCGTTTTAGTGGTGAAAAGATAATTTAAAAAATCGTTCAGGAAATGAGTTTACTCCCTAGATACTTTCTTTGTATACTATTGGCTATACGGGCCGAGTCCGGGATTTACGGGAATTCGCGGGTTTTCGTTTGCCGGCGATTAAACTTCTTTTATTCAGCGTCTCATCAAGAATGAAAACATTTTTGAAAACTACAGGTCTCATGCGTTTTAGTGGTGAAAAGATAATTTAAAAAAACGTTCTGGAAATGAGTTTACTCGCAGGGTACTTTCTTTGTATACTTTCGACTATACGGGTCGAGACCGGGATTTACGGGAAATCGCGGGTTTTCGTTTGCCGGCGATTAAACTTCTTTTATTCAGCGTCTCATCAAAAATGAAAACATTTTTGAAAACTACAAGTCTCATACGCTTTAGTGGTGAAAAAATAATTTAAAAAATCGTTCAGGAAATGAGTTTACTCCCTGGGTATTTTCTTTGTATACTTTTGACTATACGGGCCGTGTTCCGGTTTTATGGGAATTCGCGGGTTTTCGTTTGCCAGCGATTAAACTTCTTTTATTCAGCGTCTCATCAAAAATGAAAACGTTTTTGAAAACTACAAGTCTCATGCGTTTTAGTGGTGAAAAAATAATTTAAAAAATCGTTCGGGAAATGAGTTTACTCACAGGGTACTTTCTTTGTATACATTCAACTATACGGGCCGAGTCCGGGATTTACGGGAAATCGCGGGTTTTCGTTTGCCGGCGATTAAACTTCTTTTATTCAGCGTCTCATCAAAAATGAAAACATTTTTGAAAACTACAAGTCTCATACGCTTTAGTGGTGAAAAAATAATTTAAAAAATCGTTCGGGAAATGAGTTTACTCCCTGGGTATTTTCTTTGTATACTTTTGACTATACGGGCCGAGTCCCGGATTTACGGGAATTCGCGGGTTTTCGTTTGCCAGCGATTAAACTTCTTTTATTCAGCGTCTCATCAAAAATGAAAACATTTTTGAAAACTACAAGTCTCATGCGTTTTAGTGGTGAAAAAATAATTTAAAAAATCGTTCGGGAAATGAGTTTACTCACAGGGTACTTTCTTTGTATACATTCGACTATACGGGCCGAGTCCGGGATTTACGGGAATTCGCGGGTTTTTGTTTGCCGGCGATTAAACTTCTTTTATTCAGCGTCTCATCAAAAATGAAAACATTTTTGAAAACTACAAGTCTCATGCGTTTTAGTGGTGAAAAGATAATTTAAAAAATCGTTCTTCAAATGAGTTAACTCACAGGGTACTTTCTTTGTATATACTCGACTATACGGGCCAAGCACGGGATTTACGGGAATTCTCGGGTTTTTGTTTGCCGGCGATTAAACTTCTTTTATTCAGCGTCTCATCAAAAATGAAAACATTTTTGAAAACTACAAGTCTCATGCGTTTTAGTGGTGAAAAGATAATTTAAAAAATCGTTCTTGAAATGAGTTTACTCACAGGGTACTTTCTTTGTATATACTCGACTATACGGGCCAAGCACGGGATTTACGGGAAATCTCGGGTTTTCGTTTGCCGGCGATTAAACTTCTTTTATTCAGCGTCTCATCAAAAATGAAAACATTTTTGAAAACTACAAGTCTCATGCGTTTTAGTGGTGAAAAAATAATTTAAAAAATCGTTCGGGAAATGAGTTTACTCCCTGGGTATTTTCTTTGTATACTTTTGACTAAACGGGCCGAGTCCCGGATTTACGGGAATTGCGGATTTTCGTTTGCCAGCGATTAAACTTCTTTTATTCAGCGTCTCATCAAAAATGAAAACATTTTTGAAAACTACAAGTCTCATGCGTTTTAGTGGTGAAAAAATAATTTAAAAAATCGTTCGGGAAATGAGTTTACTCACAGGGTACTTTCTTTGTATACATTCGACTATACGGGCCGAGTCCGAGATTTACGGGAATTCGCGGGTTTTTGTTTGCCGGCGATTAAACTTCTTTTATTCAGCGTCTCATCAAAAATGAAAACATTTTTGAAAACTACAAGTCTCATGCGTTTTAGTGGTGAAAAGATAATTTAAAAAATCGTTCGGGAAATGAGTTTACTCACAGGGTACTTTCTTTGTATACATTCGACTATACGGGCCGAGTCCGGGATTTACGGGAATTCGCGGGTTTTTGTTTGCCGGCGATTAAACTTCTTTTATTCAGCGTCTCATCAAAAATGAAAACATTTTTGAAAACTACAAGTCTCATGCGTTTTAGTGGTGAAAATATAATTTAAAAAATCGTTCTTCAAATGAGTTAACTCACAGGGTACTTTCTTTGTATATACTCGACTATACGGGCCAAGCACGGGATTTACGGGAATTCTCGGGTTTTTGTTTAACGGCGATTAAACTTCTTTTATTCAGCGTCTCATCAAAAATGAAAACATTTTTGAAAACTACAAGTCTCATGCGTTTTAGTGGTGAAAAGATAATTTAAAAAATCGTTCTTGAAATGAGTTTACTCACAGGGTACTTTCTTTGTATATACTCGACTATACGGGCCAAGCACGGGATTTACAGGAAATCTCGGGTTTTCGTTTGCCGGCGATTAAACTTCTTTTATTCAGCGTCTCATCAAAAATGAAAACATTTTTGAAAACTACAAGTCTCATGCGTTTTAGTGGTGAAAAAATAATTTAAAAAATCGTTCGGGAAATGAGTTTACTCCCTGGGTATTTTCTTTGTATACTTTTGACTAAACGGGCCGAGTCCCGGATTTACGGGAATTGCGGATTTTCGTTTGCCAGCGATTAAACTTCTTTTATTCAGCGTCTCATCAAAAATGAAAACATTTTTGAAAACTACAAGTCTCATGCGTTTTAGTGGTGAAAAAATAATTTAAAAAATCGTTCGGGAAATGAGTTTACTCACAGGGTACTTTCTTTGTATACATTCGACTATACGGGCCGAGTCCGGGATTTACGGGAATTCGCGGGTTTTTGTTTGCCGGCGATTAAACTTCTTTTATTCAGCGTCTCATCAAAAATGAAAACATTTTTGAAAACTACAAGTCTCATGCGTTTTAGTGGTGAAAAGATAATTTAAAAAATCGTTCTTCAAATGAGTTAACTCACAGGGTACTTTCTTTGTATATACTCGACTATACGGGCCAAGCACGGGATTTACGGGAATTCTCGGGTTTTTGTTTGCCGGCGATTAAACTTCTTTTATTCAGCGTCTCATCAAAAATGAAAACATTTTTGAAAACTACAAGTCTCATGCGTTTTAGTGGTGAAAAGATAATTTAAAAAATCGTTCTTGAAATGAGTTTACTCACAGGGTACTTTCTTTGTATATACTCGACTATACGGGCCAAGCACGGGATTTACGGGAAATCTCGGGTTTTCGTTTGCCGGCGATTAAACTTCTTTTATTCAGCGTCTCATCAAAAATGAAAACATTTTTGAAAACTACAAGTCTCATGCGTTTTAGTGGTGAAAAAATAATTTAAAAAATCGTTCGGGAAATGAGTTTACTCCCTGGGTATTTTCTTTGTATACTTTTGACTAAACGGGCCGAGTCCCGGATTTACGGGAATTGCGGATTTTCGTTTGCCAGCGATTAAACTTCTTTTATTCAGCGTCTCATCAAAAATGAAAACATTTTTGAAAACTACAAGTCTCATGCGTTTTAGTGGTGAAAAAATAATTTAAAAAATCGTTCGGGAAATGAGTTTACTCACAGGGTACTTTCTTTGTATACATTCGACTATACGGGCCGAGTCCGAGATTTACGGGAATTCGCGGGTTTTTGTTTGCCGGCGATTAAACTTCTTTTATTCAGCGTCTCATCAAAAATGAAAACATTTTTGAAAACTACAAGTCTCATGCGTTTTAGTGGTGAAAAGATAATTTAAAAAATCGTTCGGGAAATGAGTTTACTCACAGGGTACTTTCTTTGTATACATTCGACTATACGGGCCGAGTCCGGGATTTACGGGAATTCGCGGGTTTTTGTTTGCCGGCGATTAAACTTCTTTTATTCAGCGTCTCATCAAAAATGAAAACATTTTTGAAAACTACAAGTCTCATGCGTTTTAGTGGTGAAAATATAATTTAAAAAATCGTTCTTCAAATGAGTTAACTCACAGGGTACTTTCTTTGTATATACTCGACTATACGGGCCAAGCACGGGATTTACGGGAATTCTCGGGTTTTTGTTTAACGGCGATTAAACTTCTTTTATTCAGCGTCTCATCAAAAATGAAAACATTTTTGAAAACTACAAGTCTCATGCGTTTTAGTGGTGAAAAGATAATTTAAAAAATCCTTCTTGAAATGAGTTTACTCACAGGGTACTTTCTTTGTATATACTCGACTATACGGGCCAAGCACGGGATTTACAGGAAATCTCGGGTTTTCGTTTGCCGGCGATTAAACTTCTTTTATTCAGCGTCTCATCAAAAATGAAAACATTTTTGAAAACTACAAGTCTCATGCGTTTTAGTGGTGAAAAAATAATTTAAAAAATCGTTCGGGAAATGAGTTTACTCCCTGGGTATTTTCTTTGTATACTTTTGACTAAACGGGCCGAGTCCCGGATTTACGGGAATTGCGGATTTTCGTTTGCCAGCGATTAAACTTCTTTTATTCAGCGTCTCATCAAAAATGAAAACATTTTTGAAAACTACAAGTCTCATGCGTTTTAGTGGTGAAAAAATAATTTAAAAAATCGTTCGGGAAATGAGTTTACTCACAGGGTACTTTCTTTGTATACATTCGACTATACGGGCCGAGTCCGGGATTTACGGGAATTGGCGGGTTTTTGTTTGCCGGCGATTAAACTTTTTTTATTCAGCGTCTCATCAAAAATGAAAACATTTTTGAAAACTACAAGTCTCATGCGTTTTAGTGGTGAAAAGATAATTTAAAAAATCGTTCAGGAAATGAGTTTACTCCCTAGATACTTTCTTCGTATACTATTGGCTATACGGGCCGAGTCCGGGATTTACCGGAATTCGCGGGTTTTCGTTTGCCGGCGATTAAACTTCTTTTATTCAGCGTCTCATCAAAAATGAAAACATTTTTGAAAACTACAAGTCTCATGCGTTTTAGTGGTGAAAAAATAATTTAAAAAATCGTTCGGGAAATGAGTTTACTAACAGGGTACTTTCTTTGTATACATTCGACTATACGGGCCGAGTCCGGGATTTACGGGAAATCGCGGGTTTTCGTTTGCCGGCGATTAAACTTCTTTTATTCAGCGTCTCATCAAAAATGAAAACATTTTTAAAAACTACAAGTCTCATACGCTTTAGTGGTGAAAAAATAATTTAAAAAATCGTTCGGGAAATGAGTTTACTCCCTGGGTATTTTCTTTGTATACTTTTGACTATACGGGCCGAGTCCCGGATTTACGGGAATTCGCGGGTTTTCGTTTGCCAGCGATTAAACTTCTTTTATTCAGCGTCTCATCAAAAATGAAAACATTTTTGAAAACTACAAGTCTCATGCGTTTTAGGCGTGAAAAGATAATTTAAAAAATCGTTCTTGAAATGAGTTTACTCACAAGGTACTTTCTTTGTATATACTCGACTATACGGGCCAAGCACGGGATTTACGGGAAATCGTGGGTTTTCGTTTGCCGGCGATTAAACTTCTTTTATTTAGCGTCTCATCAAAAATGAAAACATTTTTGAAAACTACAAGTCTCATGCGTTTTAGTGGTGAAAAAATAGTTTAAAAAATCGTTCGGGAAATGAGTTTACTCACAGGGTCCTTTCTTTGTATACATTCGACTATACGGGCCGAGTCCGGGATTTACGGGAATTCGCGGGTTTTTGTTTGCCGGCGATTAAACTTCTTTTATTCAGCGTCTTATCAAAAATGAAAACATTTTCGAAAACTACAAGTCTCATGCGTTTTAGTGGTGAAAAGATAATTTAAAAAATCGTTCTTCAAATGAGTTAACTCACAGGGTACTTTCTTTGTATATACTCGACTATACGGGCCAAGCACGGGATTTACGGGAATTCTCGGGTTTTTGTTTGCCGGCGATTAAACTTCTTTTATTCAGCGTCTCATCAAAAATGAAAACATTTTTGAAAACTACAAGTCTCATGCGTTTTAGTGAAGAAAAGATAATTTAAAAAATCGTTCTTGAAATGAGTTTACTCACAGGGTACTTTCTTTGTATATACTCGACTATACGGGCCAAGCACGGGATTTACGGGAAATCTCGGGTTTTCGTTTGCCGGCGATTAAACTTCTTTTATTCAGCGTCTCATCAAAAATGAAAACATTTTTGAAAACTACAAGTCTCATGCGTTTTAGTGGTGAAAAAATAATTTAAAAAATCGTTCGGGAAATGAGTTTACTCCCTGGGTATTTTCTTTGTATACTTTTGACTAAACGGGCCGAGTCCCAAATTTACGGGAATCGCGGATTTTTGTTTGCCAGCGATTAAACTTCTTTTATTCAGCGTCTCATCAAAAATGAAAACATTTTTGAAAACTACAAGTCTCATGCGTTTTAGTGGTGAAAAAATAATTTAAAAAATCGTTCGGGAAATGAGTTTACTCCCTGGGTACTTTCTTTGTATACATTCGACTATACGGGCCGAGTCCGGGATTTACGGGAATTCGCGGGTTTTTGTTTGCCGGCGATTAAACGTCTTTTATTCAGCGTCTCATCAAAAATGAAAACGTTTTTGAAAAAAACAAGTCTCATGCGTTTTAGTGGTGAAAAGATAATTTAAAAAATTCTTCTGGAAATGAGTTTACTCACAGGGTACTTTCTTTGTATACTTTCGACTATACGGGCCGAGTCCGGGATTTACGGGAATTCGCGGGTTTTTGTTTGCCGGCGATTAAACTTTTTTTATTCAGCGTCTCATCAAAAATGAAAACATTTTTGAAAACTACAAGTCTCATGCGTTTTAGTGGTGAAAAGATAATTTAAAAAATCGTTCTTGAAATGAGTTTACTCACAGGGTACTTTCTTTGTATATACTCGACTATACGGGCCAAGCACGGGATTTACGGGAATTCGCGGGTTTTTGTTTGCCGGCGATTAAACTTCTTTTATTCAGCGTCTCATCAAAAATGAAAACATTTTTGAAAACTACAAGTCTCATGCGTTTTAGTGGTGAAAAGATAATTTAAAAAATCGTTCTTGAAATGAGTTTACTCACAGGGTACTTTCTTTGTTTATACTCGACTATACGGGACAAGCACGGGATTTACGGGAAATCGCGGGTTTTCGTTTGCCGGCGATTAAACTTCTTTTATTCAGCGTCTCATCAAAAATGAAAACATTCCTGAAAACTACAAGTCTTATGCGTTTTAGTGGTGAAAAGATAATTTAAAAAATCGTTCTGGAAATGAGTTTACTTCCTGGCTATTTTCTTTGTATACTTTTGACTATACGGGCCGAGTCCGGGATTTACGGGAATTCGCGGGTTTTCGTTTGCCGGCGGTTAAATTTCTTTTATTCAGCGTCTCATCAAAAATGAAAACATTTTTGAAAACTACAAGTCTCATGCGTTTTAGTGGTCAAAAGATAATTTAAAAAATCGTTCTGGAAATGAGTTTACTCGCAGGGTACTTTCTTTGTATACTTTCGACTATACGGGCCGAGTCCGGGATTTACGGGAAATCGCGGGTTTTCGTTTGCCGGCGATTAAACTTCTTTTATTAAGCGTCTCATCAAAAATGGAAACATTTTTAAAAACTACAAGTCTCATGCGTTTTAGTGGTGAAAAAATAATTTAAAAAATCGTTCGGGAAATGAGTTTACTCCCTGGGTATTTTCTTTGTATACTTTTGACTATACGGGCCGAGTCCGGGATTCACGGGAATTCGCAGTTTTCGTTTGCCGGCGATTAAACTTCTTTTATTCAGCGTCTCATCAAAAATGAAAACATTTTTGAAAACTACAAGTCTCGTGCGTTTTAGTGGTGAAAAGATAATTTAAAAAATCGTTCTGGAAATGAGTTTACTCGCAGGGTACTTTCTTTGTATACTATTGACTATACGGGCCGAGTCCGGGATTTACGGAAAATCGCGGGTTTTCGTTTGCCGGCGATTAAACTTCTTTTATTCAGCGTCTCATCAAAAATGAAAACATTTTTTAAAAACTATAAGTCTCATACGTTTTAGTGGTGAAAAAATAATTTAAAAAATCTTTCGGGAAATGAATTTACTCCCTGGGTATTTTCTTTGTATACTTTTGACTATACGGGCCGAGTCCCAGATTTACGGGAATTCGCGGGTTTTCGTTTGCCAGCGATTAAACTTCTTTTATTCAGCGTCTCATCAAAAATGAAAACATTTTTGAAAACTACAAGTCTCATGCGTTTTAGTGGTGGAAAGATAATTTAAAAAATCGTTCTTGAAATGAGTTTACTCACAGGGTACTTTCTTTGTATATACTCGACTATACGGGCCAAGCACGGGATTTACGGGAAATCGCGGGTTTTCGTTTGCCGGCGATTAAACTTCTTTTATTCAGCGTCTCATCAAAAATGAAAACATTTTTGAAAACTACAAGTCTCATGCGTTTTTGTGATGAAAAAATAATTTAAAAAATCGTTCGGGAAATGAGTTTACTCCCTGGGTATTTTCTTTGTATACTTTTGACTATACGGGCCGAGTCCGGGATTTACGGGAATTCGCGGGTTTTTGTTTGCCGGCGATTAAACTTCTTTTATTCAGCGTCTCATCAAAAATGAAAACATTTTTGAAAACTACAAGTTTTATGCGTTTTAGTGGTGAAAAGATAATTAAAAAAATTGTTCTGGAAATGAGTTTACTCACAGGGTACTTTCTTTGTATATACTCCACTATACGGGCCAAGCACGGGATTTACGGGAAATCGCGGGTTTTCGTTTGCCGGCGATTAAACTTCTTTTATTCAGCGTCTCATCAAAAATGAAAACATTTTTGAAAACTACAAGTCTCATGCGTTTTAGTGGTGAAAAAATAATTTAAAAAATCGTTCGGGAAATGAGTTTACTCACAGGATACTTTCTTTGTATATACTCGACTATACGGGCCAAGCACGGGATTTACGGGAAATCACGGGTTTTCGTTTGCCAGCGATTAAACTTCTTTCATTAAGCGTTTCATCAAAAATGAAAACATTTTTGAAATTTACAAGTCTCATGCGTTTTAGTGGTGAAAAGATAATTTGAAAAATCGTTCTGGAAATGAGTTTACTCGCAGGGTACTTTCTTTGTATACTTTTGACTATACGGGCCGAGTCCAGGATTTACGGAAAATCGCGGGTTTTCGTTTGCCGGCGATTAAACTTCTTTTATTCAGCGTCTCATCAAAAATGAAAACATTTTTTAAAAACTATAAGTCTCATACGTTTTAGTGGTGAAAAAATAATTTAAAAAATCGTTCGGGAAATGAGTTTACTCCCTGGGTATTTTCTTTCTATACTTTCGACTATACGGGCCGAGTCCCGGATTTACGGGAATTCGCGGGTTTTCGTTTGCCAGCGATTAAACTTCTTTTATTCAGCGTCTCATCAAAAATGAAAACATTTTTGAAAACTACAAGTCTCATGCGTTTTAGTGGTGAAAAGATAATTTAAAAAATCGTTCTTGAAATGAGTTTACTCACAGGGTACTTTCTTTGTATATACTCGACTATACGGGCCAAGCACGGGATTTACGGGAAATCGCGGGTTTTCGTTTGCCGGCGATTAAACTTCTTTTATTCAGCGTCTCATCAAAAATGAAAACATTTTTGAAAACTACAAGTCTCATGCGTTTTTGTGGTGAAAAAATAATTTAAAAAATCGTTCGGGAAATGAGTTTACTCCGTGGGTATTTTCTTTGTATACTTTTGACTATACGGGCCGAGTCCGGGATTTACGGGAATTCGCGGGTTTTTGTTTGCCGGCGATTAAACTTCTTTTATTCAGCGTCTCATCAAAAATGAAAACATTCCTGAAAACTACAAGTCTTATGCGTTTTAGTGGTGAAAAGATAATTTAAAAAATCGTTCTGGAAATGAGTTTACTCCCTGGGTATTTTCTTTGTATACTTTTGACTATACGGGCCGAGTCCGGGATTTACTGGAAATTGCGGGTTTTCGTTTACCGGCGATTAAACTTCTTTTATTCAGCGTCTCATCAAAAATGAAAACATTTTTGAAAACTACAAATCTCATATGTTTTAGTGGTGAAAAAATAATTTAAAAAATCGTTCGGGAAATGAGTTTACTCACAGGGTACTTTCTTTGTATATAATCGACTATACGGGCCAAGCACGGGATTTACGGGAATTCGCGGGTTTTTGTTTGCCGGCGATTAAACTTCTTTTATTCAGCGTCTCATCAAAAATGAAAACATTTTTGAAAACTACAAGTCTCATGCGTTTTAGTGGTGAAAAAAAAATTTAAAAAATCGTTCGGAAATGAGTTTACTCCCTGGGTACTTTCTTTGTATACTTTTAACTATACGGGCCGAGTCCGGGATTTACGTGATATCGCGGGTTTTCGTTTGCCGGCGATTAAACATCTTTTATTCAGCGTCTCATCAAAAATGAAAACATTTTTGAAATTTTCAAGTCTCATGCGTTTTAGTGGTGAAAAGATAATTTAAAAATTCGTTCTGGAAATGAGTTTAATCCCTGGGCATTTTCTTTGTATACTTTTGACTATACGGGCCGAGTCCGGGATTTACGGGAATTTGCGGGTTTTCGTTTGCCGGCGATTAAACTTCTTTTATTCAGCGTCTCATCAAAAATGAAAACATTTTTGAAAACTACAAGTCTCGTGCGTTTTAGTGGTGAAAAGATAATTTGAAAAATCGTTCTGGAAATGAGTTTACTCGCAGGGTACTTTCTTTGTATACTTTTGACTATACGGGCCGAGTCCGGGATTTACGGAAAATCGCGGGTTTTCGTTTGCCGGCGATTAAACTTCTTTTATTCAGCGTCTCATCAAAAATGAAAACATTTTTTGAAAACTATAAGTCTCATACGTTTTAGTGGTGAAAAAATAATTTAAAAAATCGTTCGGGAAATGAGTTTACTCCCTGGGTATTTTCTTTGTATACTTTTGACTATACGGGCCGAGTCCCGGATTTACGGGAATTCGCGGGTTTTCGTTTGCCAGCGATTAAACTTCTTTTATTCAGCGTCTCATCAAAAATGAAAACATTTTTGAAAACTACAAGTCTCATGCGTTTTAGTGGTGAAAAGATAATTTAAAAAATCGTTCTTGAAATGAGTTTACTCACAGGGTACTTTCTTTGTATATACTCGACTATACGGGCCAAGCACGGGATTTACGGGAAATCGCGGGTTTTCGTTTGCCGGCGATTAAACTTCTTTTATTCAGCGTCTCATCAAAAATGAAAACATTTTTGAAAACTACAAGTCTCATGCGTTTTTGTGGTGAAAAAATAATTTAAAAAATCGTTCTGGAAATAAGTTTACTCGCAGGGTACTTTCTTTGTATACTTTTGACTATACGGGCCGAGTCCGGGATTTACGGGAAATCGCGGGTTTTCGTTTACCGGCGATTAAACTTCTTTTATTCAGCGTCTCATCAAAAATGAAAACATTTTTGAAAACTACAAATCTCATATGTTTTAGTGGTGAAAAAATAATTTAAAAAATCGTTCGGGAAATGAGTTTACTCACAGGGTACTTTCTTTGTATATACTCGACTATACGGGCCAAGCACGGGATTTACGGGAATTCGCGGTTTTTTGTTTGCCGGCGATTAAACTTCTTTTATTCAGCGTCTCATCAAAAATGAAAACATTTTTGAAAACTACAAGTCTCATGCGTTTTAGTGGTGAAAACAAAATTTAAAAAATCGTTCGGGAAATGAGTTTACTCACAGGGTACTTTCTTTGTATACATTTGACTATACGGGCCAAACCCGGGATTTACGGGAAATCGCTGGTTTTCGTTTGCCGGCGATTAAACTTCTTTCATTAAGCGTCTCATCAAAAATGAAAATATTCCTGAAAACTACAAGTCTCATGCGTGTTAGTGGTGAAAAAATAATTTAAAAAATCGTTCGGAAATGAGTTTACTCCCTGGGTACTTTCTTTGTATACTTTTAACTATACGGGCCGAGTCCGGGATTTACGTGATATCGCGGGTTTTCGTTTGCCGGCGATTAAACATCTTTTATTCAGCGTCTCATCAAAAATGAAAACATTTTTAAAATTTACAAGTCACATGCGTTTTAGTGGTGAAAAGATAATTAAAAAATTCGTTTTGGAAATGAGTTTACTCCCTGGGCATATTCTTTGTATACTTTTGACTATACTGGCCGAGTTAGAGATTTACGGGAATTCGCAGTTTTCGTTTGCCGGCGATTAAACTTCTTTTATTCAGCGTCTCATCAAAAATGAAAACATTTTTGAAAACTGCAAGTCTCGTGCGTTTTAGTGGTGAAAAGATAATTTAAAAAATCGTTCTGGAAATGAGTTTACTCGCAGGGTACTTTCTTTGTATACTTTTGACTATACAGGCCGAGTCCAGGATTTACGGAAAATCGCGGGTTTTCGTTTGCCGGCGATAAAACTTCTTTTATTCAGCGTCTCATCAAAAATGAAAACAATTTTTGAAAACTACAAGTCTCATACGTGTTAGTGGTGAAAAAATAATTTAAAAAATCGTTCGGGAAATGAGTTTACTCCCTGGGTATTTTCTTTGTATACTTTTGACTATACGGGCCGAGTTTGAAAACTACAAGTCTTGTGCGTTTTAGTGGTGAAAAGATAATTTTAAAAATCGTTCTGGAAATGAGTTTACTCGCAGGGTACTTTCTTTGTATACTTTTGACTATACGGGCCGAGTCCGGGATTTACGGGAAATCGCGGGTTTTCGTTTACCGGCTATTAAACTTCTTTTATTCAGCGTCTCATCAAAAATGAAAACATTTTTGAAAACTACAAGTCTCATGCGTTTTAGTGGTGAAAAAAAAATTTAAAAAATCGTTCGGGAAATGAGTTTACTCACAGGGTACTTTCTTTGTATACATTTGACTATACGGGCCAAACCCGGGATTTACGGGAAATCGCTGGTTTTCGTTTGCCGGCGATTAAACTTCTTTCATTAAGCGTCTCATCAAAAATGAAAATATTCCTGAAAACTACAAGTCTCATGCGTTTTAGTGGTGAAAAAATAATTTAAAAAATCGTTCGGAAATGAGTTTACTCCCTGGGTACTTTCTTTGTATACTTTTAACTATACGGGCCGAGTCCGGGATTTACGTGATATCGCGGGTTTTCGTTTGCCGGCGATTAAACATCTTTTATTCAGCGTCTCATCAAAAATGAAAACATTTTTAAAATTTACAAGTCTCATGCGTTTTAGTGGTGAAAAGATATTTTAAAAATTCGTTTTGGAAATGAGTTTACTCCCTGGGCATTTTCTTTGTATACTTTTGACTATACTGGCCGAGTCCGAGATTTACGGGAATTCGCAGTTTTCGTTTGCCGGCGATTAAACTTCTTTTATTCAGCGTCTCATCAAAAATGAAAACATTTTTGAAAACTACAAGTCTCGTGCGTTTTAGTGGTGAAAAGATAATTTAAAAAATCGTTCTAAAAATGAGTTTACTCGCAGGGTACTTTCTTTGTATACTTTTGACTATACGGGCCGAGTCCAGGATTTACGGAAAATCGCGGGTTTTCGTTTGCCGGCGATAAAACTTCTTTTATTCAGCGTCTCATCAAAAATGAAAACAATTTTTGAAAACTACAAGTCTCATACGTTTTAGTGGTGAAAAAATAATTTAAAAAATCGTTCGGGAAATGAGTTTACTCCCTGGGTATTTTCTTTGTATACTTTTGACTATACGGGCCGAGTCCGGGATTTACGGGAAATCGCGGGTTTTCGTTTGCCGGCGATTAAACTTCTTTTATTCCGCGTCTCATCAAAAATGAAAACATTTTTAAAAACTACAAGTCTCATAGGTTTTAGTGGTGAAAAGATAATATAAAAAATCGTTCTGGAAAGGAGTTTACTCACAGGGTACTTTCTTTGTATATACTCGACTATACGAGCCAAGCACGGGATTTACGGGAAATCGCGGGTTTTCGTTTGCCGGCGATTAAACTTCTTTTATTCAGCGTCTCATCAAAAATGAAAACATTTTTGAAAACTACAAGTCTTGTGCGTTTTAGTGGTGAAAAGATAATTTAAAAAATCGTTCTGGAAATGAGTTTACTCGCAGGGTACTTTCTTTGTATACTTTTGACTATACGGGCCGAGTCCGGGATTTACGGGAAATCGCGGGTTTTCGTTTACCGGCGATTAAACTTCTTTTATTCAGCGTCTCATCAAAAATGAAAACATTTTTAAAAACTACAAGTCTCATATGTTTTAGTAGTGAAAAAATAATTTAAAAAATCGTTCGGGAAATGAGTTTACTCACAGGGTACTTTCTTTGTATACTTTTGACTATACGGGCCGAGTCCGGGATTTACGGAAAATCGCGGGTTTTCGTTTGCCGGCGATAAAACTTCTTTTATTCAGCGTCTCATTAAAAATGAAAACATTTTTTGAAAACTACAAGTCTCATACGTTTTAGTGGTGAAAAAATAATTTAAAAAATCGTTCGGGAAATGAGTTTACTCCCTGGGTATTTTTTTTGTATACTTTTGACTATACGGGCCGAGTCCGGGATTTACGGGAAATCGCGGGTTTTCGTTTGCCGGCGATTAAACTTCTTTTATTCCGCGTCTCATCAAAAATGAAAACATTTTTAAAAACTACAAGTCTCATAGGTTTTAGTGGTGAAAAGATAATATAAAAAATCGTTCTGGAAATGAGTTTACTCGCAGGGTACTTTCTTTGTATACTTTTGACTATACGGGCCGAGTCCGGGATTTACGGGAAATCGCGGGTTTTCGTTTACCGGCGGTTAAACTTCTTTTATTCAGCGTCTCATCAAAAATGAAAACATTTTTGAAAACTACAAGTCTCATATGTTTTAGTGGTGAAAAAATAATTTAAAAAATCGTTCGGGAAATGAGTTTACTCACAGGGTACTTTCTTTGTATATACTCGACTATACGGGCCAAGCACGGGATTTACGGGAATTCGCGGGTTTTTGTTTGCCGGCGATTAAACTTCTTTTATTCAGCGTCTCATCAAAAATGAAAACATTTTTGAAAACTACAAGTCTCATGCGTTTTAGTGGTGAAAAGATAATTTAAAAAATTGTTCTGGAAATGAGTTTACTCACAGGGTACTTTCTTTGTATATACTCGACTATACGGGCCAAGCACCAGATTTACGGGAAATCGCGGGTTTTCGTTTGCCGGCGATTAAACATCTTTTATTCAGCGTCTCATCAAAAATGAAAACATTTTTGAAAACTACAAGTCTCATGCGTTTTAGTGGTGAAAAGATAATTTAAAAATTCGTTCTGGAAATGAGTTTACTCCCTGGGCATTTTCTTTGTATACTTTTGACTATACGGGCCGAGTCCGGGATTTACGGGAATTCGCGGGTTTTCGTTTGCCGGCGATTAAACTTCTTTTATTCAGCGTCTCATCAAAAATGAAAACATTTTTGAAAACTACAAGTCTCACGCGTTTTAGTGGTGAAAAGATAATTTAAAAAATTGTTCTGGAAATGAGTTTACTCACAGGGTACTTTCTTTGTATATACTCGACTATACGGGCCAAGCACGGGATTTACGGGAAATCGCGGGTTTTCGTTTGCCGGCGATTAAACATCTTTTATTCAGAGTCTCATCAAAAATGAAAACATTTTTGAAAACTACAAGTCTCATGCGTTTTAGTGGTGAAAAGATAATTTAAAAATTCGTTCTGGAAATGAGTTTACTCCCTGGGCATTTTCTTTGTATACTTTTGACTATACGGGCCGAGTCCGGGATTTACGGGAATTCGCGGGTTTTCGTTTGCCGGCGATTAAACTTCTTTTATTCAGAGTCTCATCAAAAATGAAAACATTTTTGAAAACTACAAGTCTCATATGTTTTAGTAGTGAAAAAATAATTTAAAAAATCGTTCGGGAAATGAGTTTACTCACAGGGTACTTTCTTTGTATACTTTTGACTATACGGGCCGAGTCCGGGATTTACGGAAAATCGCGGGTTTTCGTTTGCCGGCGATAAAACTTCTTTTATTCAGCGTCTCATTAAAAATGAAAACATTTTTTGAAAACTACAAGTCTCATACGTTTTAGTGGTGAAAAAATAATTTAAAAAATCGTTCGGGAAATGAGTTTACTCCCTGGGTATTTTTTTTGTATACTTTTGACTATACGGGCCGAGTCCGGGATTTACGGGAAATCGCGGGTTTTCGTTTGCCGGCGATTAAACTTCTTTTATTCCGCGTCTCATCAAAAATGAAAACATTTTTAAAAACTACAAGTCTCATAGGTTTTAGTGGTGAAAAGGTAATATAAAAAATCGTTCTGGAAATGAGTTTACTCGCAGGGTACTTTCTTTGTATACTTTTGACTATACGGGCCGAGTCCGGGATTTACGGGAAATCGCGGGTTTTCGTTTACCGGCGGTTAAACTTCTTTTATTCAGCGTCTCATCAAAAATGAAAACATTTTTGAAAACTACAAGTCTCATATGTTTTAGTGGTGAAAAAATAATTTAAAAAATCGTTCGGGAAATGAGTTTACTCACAGGGTACTTTCTTTGTATATACTCGACTATACGGGCCAAGCACGGGATTTACGGGAATTCGCGGGTTTTTGTTTGCCGGCGATTAAACTTCTTTTATTCAGCGTCTCATCAAAAATGAAAACATTTTTGAAAACTACAAGTCTCATGCGTTTTAGTGGTGAAAAGATAATTTAAAAAATTGTTCTGGAAATGAGTTTACTCACAGGGTACTTTCTTTGTATATACTCGACTATACGGGCCAAGCACGAGATTTACGGGAAATCGCGGGTTTTCGTTTGCCGGCGATTAAACATCTTTTATTCAGCGTCTCATCAAAAATGAAAACATTTTTGAAAACTACAAGTCTCATGCGTTTTAGTGGTGAAAAGATAATTTAAAAATTCGTTCTGGAAATGAGTTTACTCCCTGGGCATTTTCTTTGTATACTTTTGACTATACGGGCCGAGTCCGGGATTTACGGGAATTCGCGGGTTTTCGTTTGCCGGCGATTAAACTTCTTTTATTCAGCGTCTCATCAAAAATGAAAACATTTTTGAAAACTACAAGTCTCACGCGTTTTAGTGGTGAAAAGATAATTTAAAAAATTGTTCTGGAAATGAGTTTACTCACAGGGTACTTTCTTTGTATATACTCGACTATACGGGCCAAGCACGGGATTTACGGGAATTCGCGGGTTTTCGTTTGCCGGCGATTAAACTTCTTTTATTCAGAGTCTCATCAAAAATGAAAACATTTTTGAAAACTACAAGTCTCGTGCGTTTTAGTGGTGAAAAGATAATTTAAAAAATCGTTCTGGAAATTAGTTTACTCGCAGGGTACTTTCTTTGTGCACTTTTGACTATACGGGCCGAGTCCAGGATTTACGGAAAATCGCGGGTTTTCGTTTGCCGGCGATTAAACTTCTTTTATTCAGCGTCTCATCGAAAATGAAAACATTTTTTGAAAACTACAAGTCTCATACGTTTTAGTGGTGAAAAAATAATTTAAAAAATCGTTCGGGAAATGAGTTTACTCCCTGGGTATTTTCTTTGTATACTTTTGACTATACGGGCCGAGGCCGGGATTTACGGGAAATCGCGGCTTTTCGTTTGCCGGCGATTAAACTTCTTTTATTCCGCGTCTCATCAAAAATGAAAACATTTTAAAAAACTACAAGTCTCATAGGTTTTATTGGTGAAAAGATAATTTAAAAAATCGTTCGGGAAATGAGTTTACTCACAGGGTACTTTCTTTGTATATACTCGACTATACGGGCCAAGCACGGGATTTACGGGAATTCGCGGGTTTTTGTTTGCCGGCGATTAAACTTCTTTTATTCAGCGTCTCATCAAAAATGAAAACATTTTTGAAAACTACAAGTCTCATGCGTTTTAGTGGTGAAAAGATAATTTAAAAAATTGTTCTGGAAATGAGTTTACTCACAGGGTACTTTCTTTGTATATACTCGACTATACGGGCCAAGCACGGGATTTACGGGAAATCGCGGGTTTTCGTTTGCCGGCGATTAAACATCTTTTATTCAGCGTCTCATCAAAAATGAAAACATTTTTGAAAACTACAAGTCTCATGCGTTTTAGTGGTGAAAAGATAATTTAAAAATTCGTTCTGGAAATGAGTTTACTCCCTGGGCATTTTCTTTGTATACTTTTGACTATACGGGCCGAGTCCGGGATTTACGGGAATTCGCGGGTTTTCGTTTGCCGGCGATTAAACTTCTTTTATTCAGCGTCTCATCAAAAATGAAAACATTTTTGAAAACTACAAGTCTCACGCGTTTTAGTGGTGAAAAGATAATTTAAAAAATTGTTCTGGAAATGAGTTTACTCACAGGGTACTTTCTTTGTATATACTCGACTATACGGGCCAAGCACGGGATTTACGGGAAATCGCGGGTTTTCGTTTGCCGGCGATTAAACATCTTTTATTCAGCGTCTCATCAAAAATGAAAACATTTTTGAAAACTACAAGTCTCATGCGTTTTAGTGGTGAAAAGATAATTTAAAAATTCGTTCTGGAAATGAGTTTACTCCCTGGGCATTTTCTTTGTATACTTTTGACTATACGGGCCGAGTCCGGGATTTACGGGAATTCGCGGGTTTTCGTTTGCCGGCGATTAAACTTCTTTTATTCAGAGTCTCATCAAAAATGAAAACATTTTTGAAAACTACAAGTCTCGTGCGTTTTAGTGGTGAAAAGATAATTTAAAAAATCGTTCTGGAAATTAGTTTATTCGCAGGGTACTTTCTTTGTGTACTTTTGACTATACGGGCCGAGTCCAGGATTTACGGAAAATCGCGGGTTTTCGTTTGCCGGCGATTAAACTTCTTTTATTCAGCGTCTCATCGAAAATGAAAACATTTTTTGAAAACTACAAGTCTCATACGTTTTAGTGGTGAAAAAATAATTTAAAAAATCGTTCGGGAAATGAGTTTACTCCCTGGGTATTTTCTTTGTATACTTTTGACTATACGGGCCGAGGCCGGGATTTACGGGAAATCGCGGGTTTTCGTTTGCCGGCGATTAAACTTCTTTTATTCCGCGTCTCATCAAAAATGAAAACATTTTAAAAAACTACAAGTCTCATAGGTTTTAGTGGTGAAAAGATAATTTAAAAAATCGTTCTGGAAATGAGTTTACTCGCAGGGTACTTTCTTTGTATACTTTTGACTATACGGGCCAAGCACGGGATTTACGGGAAATCGCGGGTTTTCGTTTGCCGGCGATTAAACTTCTTTTATTCAGCGTCTCATCGAAAATGAAAACATTTTTGAAAACTACAAGTCTCATGCGTTTTAGTGGTGAAAAAATAATTTAAAAAATCGTTCGGGAAATGAGTTTACTCACAGGGTACTTTCTTTGTATACATTCGACTATACGGCCAAACCCGGGATTTACGGGAAATCGCGGGTTTTCGTTTGCCGGCGATTAAACTTCTTTCATTAAGCGTCTCATCAAAAATGAAAACATTTTTTGAAAACTACAAGTCTCATACGTTTTAGTGGTGAAAAAATAATTTAAAAAATCGTTCGGGAAATGAGTTTACTCCCTGGGTATTTTCTTTGTATACTTTTGACTATACGGGCCGAGTCCGGGATTTACTGGAAATCGCGGGTTTTCGTTTGCCGGCGATTAAACTTCTTTTATTCCGCGTCTCATCAAAAATGAAAACATTTTTAAAAACTACAAGTCTCATAGGTTTTAGTGGTGAAAAGATAATATAAAAAATCGTTCTGGAAAGGAGTTTACTCACAGGGTACTTTCTTTGTATATACTCGACTATACGGGCCAAGCACGGGATTTACGGGAATTCGCGGGTTTTTGTTTGCCGGCGATTAAACTTCTTTTATTCAGCGTCTCATCAAAAATGAAAACATTTTTGAAAACTACAAGGCTCATGCGTTTTAGTGGTGAAAAGATAATTTAAAAAATTGTTCTGGAAATGAGTTTACTCACAGGGTACTTTCTTTGTATATACTCGACTATACGGGCCAAGCACGGGATTTACGGGAAATCACGGGTTGTCGTTTGCCGGCGATTAAACATCTTTTATTCAGCGTCTCATCAAAAATGAAAACATTTTTGAAAACTACAAGTCTCATGCGTTTTAGTGGTGAAAAGATAATTTAAAAATTTGTTCTGGAAATGAGTTTACTCCCTGGGCATTTTCTTTGTATACTTTTGACTATACGGGCCGAGTCCGCGATTTACGGGAATTCGCGGGTTTTCGTTTGCCGGCGATTAAACTTCTTTTATTCAGCGTCTCATCAAAAATGAAAACATTTTTGAAAACTACAAGTCTCGTGCGTTTTAGTGGTGAAAAGATAATTTAAAAAATCGTTCTGGAAATGAGTTTACTCGCAGGGTACTTTATTTGTATACTTTTGACTATACGGGCCGAGTCCAGGATTTACGGAAAATCGCGGGTTTTCATTTGCCGGCGATTAAACTTCTTTTATTCAGCGTCTCATCAAAAATGAAAACATTTTTGAAAACTACAAGTCTCGTGCGTTTTAGTGGTGAAAAGATAATTTAAAAAATCGTTCTGGAAATGAGTTTACTCGCAGGGTACTTTCTTTGTATACTTTTGACTATACGGGCCGAGTCCGGGATTTACGGGAAATCGCGGGTTTTCGTTTACCGGCGATTAAACTTCTTTTATTCAGCGTCTCATCGAAAATGAAAACATTTTTGAAAACTACAAGTCTCATATGTTTTAGTGGTGAAAAAATAATTTAAAAAATCGTTCGGGAAATGAGTTTACTCACAGGGTACTTTCTTTGTATATACTCGACTATACGGGCCAAGCACGGGATTTACGGGAAATCGCGGGTTTTCGTTTGCCGGCGATTAAACTTCTTTTATTCAGCGTCTCATCAAAAATGAAAACATTTTTGAAAACTACAAGTCTCATGCGTTTTAGTGGTGAAAAAATAATTTAAAAAATCGTTCTGGAAATGAGTTTACTCGCAGGGTACTTTCTTTGTATACTTTTGACTATACGGGCCGAGTCCAGGATTTACGGAAAATCGCGGGTTTTCGTTTGCCGGCGATTAAACTTCTTTTATTCAGCGTCTCATCGAAAATGAAAACATTTTTGAAAACTACAAGTCTCGTGCGTTTTAGTGGTGAAAAGATAATTTAAAAAATCGTTCTGGAAATGAGTTTACTCGCAGGGTACTTTCTTTGTATACTTTTGACTATACGGGCCGAGTCCGGGATTTACGGGAAATCGCGGGTTTTTGTTTACCGGCGATTAAACTTCTTTTATTCAGCGTCTCATCGAAAATGAAAACATTTTTGAAAACTACAAGTCTCATGCGTTTTAGTGGTGAAAAGATAATTTAAAAATTTGTTCTGGAAATGAGTTTACTCCCTGGGCATTTTCTTTGTATACTTTTGACTATACGGGCCGAGTCCGCGATTTACGGGAATTCGCGGGTTTTCGTTTGCCGGCGATTAAACTTCTTTTATTCAGCGTCTCATCAAAAATGAAAACATTTTTGAAAACTACAAGTCTCGTGCGTTTTAGTGGTGAAAAGATAATTTAAAAAATCGTTCTGGAAATGAGTTTACTCGCAGGGTACTTTATTTGTATACTTTTGACTATACGGGCCGAGTCCAGGATTTACGGAAAATCGCGGGTTTTCATTTGCCGGCGATTAAACTTCTTTTATTCAGCGTCTCATCAAAAATGAAAACATTTTTGAAAACTACAAGTCTCGTGCGTTTTAGTGGTGAAAAGATAATTTAAAAAATCGTTCTGGAAATGAGTTTACTCGCAGGGTACTTTCTTTGTATACTTTTGACTATACGGGCCGAGTCCGGGATTTACGGGAAATCGCGGGTTTTCGTTTACCGGCGATTAAACTTCTTTTATTCAGCGTCTCATCGAAAATGAAAACATTTTTGAAAACTACAAGTCTCATATGTTTTAGTGGTGAAAAAATAATTTAAAAAATCGTTCGGGAAATGAGTTTACTCACAGGGTACTTTCTTTGTATATACTCGACTATACGGGCCAAGCACGGGATTTACGGGAAATCGCGGGTTTTCGTTTGCCGGCGATTAAACTTCTTTTATTCAGCGTCTCATCAAAAATGAAAACATTTTTGAAAACTACAAGTCTCATGCGTTTTAGTGGTGAAAAAATAATTTAAAAAATCGTTCTGGAAATGAGTTTACTCGCAGGGTACTTTCTTTGTATACTTTTGACTATACGGGCCGAGTCCAGGATTTACGGAAAATCGCGGGTTTTCGTTTGCCGGCGATTAAACTTCTTTTATTCAGCGTCTCATCGAAAATGAAAACATTTTTGAAAACTACAAGTCTCGTGCGTTTTAGTGGTGAAAAGATAATTTAAAAAATCGTTCTGGAAATGAGTTTACTCGCAGGGTACTTTCTTTGTATACTTTTGACTATACGGGCCGAGTCCGGGATTTACGGGAAATCGCGGGTTTTTGTTTAGCGGCGATTAAACTTCTTTTATTCAGCGTCTCATCGAAAATGAAAACATTTTTGAAAACTACAAGTCTCATATGTTTTAGTGGTGAAAAAATAATTAAAAAAATCGTTCGGGAAATGAGTTTACTCACAGGGTACTTTCTTTGTATATACTCGACTATACGGGCTAAGCACGGGATTTATGGGAAATCGCGGGTTTTCGTTTGCCGGCGATTAAACTTCTTTTATTCAGCGTCTCATCAAAAATGAAAACATTTTTAAAAACTACAAGTCTCATGCGTTTTAGTGGTGAAAAAATAATTTAAAAAATCGTTCGGGAAATGAGTTTACTCACAGGGTACTTTCTTTGTATACATTCGACTATACGGGCCAAACCCGGGATTTACGGGAAATCGCGGGTTTTCGTTTGCCGGCGATTAAACTTCTTTCATTAAGCGTCCCATGAAAAATGAAAACGTTCCTGAAAACTAGAAGTCTCATGCGTTTTAGTGGTGAAAAAATAATTTAAAAAATCGTTCGGAAATGAGTTTACTCCCTGGGTACTTTCTTTGTATACTTTTAACTATACGGGCCGAGTCCGGGATTTACGGGAAATCGCGGGTTTTCGTTTGCCGGCGATTAAACATCTTTTATTCAGCGTCTCATCAAAAATGAAAACATTTTTGAAAACTACAAGTCTCATGCGTTTTAGTCGTGAAAAGATAACATAAAAAATCGTTCTGGAAATGAGTTTACTCCTTGGGCATTTTCTTTGTATACTTTTGACTATACGGGCCGAGTCCGGGATTTAGGGGAATTCGCGGTTTTTCGTTTGCCGGCGATTAAACTTCTTTTATTCAGCGTCTCATCAAAAATGAAAACATTTTTGAAAACTACAAGTCTCGTACTTTTTAGTGGTGAAAAGATAATTTAAAAAATCGTGCTGGAAATGAGTTTACTCACAGGGTACTTTCTTTGTATACATTTGACTATACGGGCCAAACCCGGGATTTACGGGAATTCGCGGGTTTTCGTTTACCGGCGATTAAACTTCTTTTATTCAGCGTCTCATCAAAAATGAAATCATTTTTGAAAACTACAAGTCTCATATGTTTTAGTGGTGAAAAAATAATTTAAAAAATCGTTCGGGAAATGAGTTTACTCACAGGGTACTTTCTTTGTATATACTCGACTATACATGCCAAGCACGGGATTTACGGAAATTCGCGGGTTTTTGTTTGCCGGCGATTAAACTTCTTTTATTCAGCGTGTCATCAAAAATGAAAACATTTTTGAAAACTACAAGGCTCATGCGTTTTAGTGGTGAAAAGATAATTTAAAAAATTGTTCTGGAAATGAGTTTACTCCCTGGGCATTTTCTTTGTATACTTTTGACTATACGGGCCGAGTCTGCGATTTACGGGAATTCGCGGGTTTTCGTTTGCCGCGATTAAACTTCTTTTATTCAGCGTCTCATCAAAAATGAAAACATTTTTGAAAACTACAAGTCTCGTGCGTTTTAGTGGTGAAAAGATAATTTAAAAAATCGTTCTGGAAATGAGTTTACTCGCAGGGTACTTTCTTTGTATACTTTTGACTATACGGGCCGAGTCCAGGATTTACGGAAAATCGCGGGTTTTCGTTTGCCGGCGATTAAACTTCTTTTATTCCGCGTCTCATCAAAAATGAAAACATTTTTAAAAACTACAAGTCTCATAGGTTTTAGTGGTGAAAAGATAATATAAAAAACAGTTCTGGAAAGGAGTTTACTCACAGGGTACTTTCTTTGTATATACTCGACTATACGAGCCAAGCGCGGGATTTACGGGAAATCGCGGGTTTTCATTTGCCGGCGATTAAACTTCTTTTATTCAGCGTCTCATCAAAAATGAAAACATTTTTGAAAACTACAAGTCTCGTGCGTTTTAGTGGTGAAAAGATAATTTAAAAAATCGTTCTGGAAATGAGTTTACTCGCAGGGTACTTTCTTTGTATACTTTTGACTATACGGGCCGAGTCCGGGATTTACGGGAAATCGCGGGTTTTTGTTTACCGGCGATTAAACTTCTTTTATTCAGCGTCTCATCGAAAATGAAAACATTTTTGAAAACTACAAGTCTCATATGTTTTAGTGGTGAAAAAATAATTAAAAAAATCGTTCGGGAAATGAGTTTACTCACAGGGTACTTTCTTTGTATATACTCGACTATACGGGCTAAGCACGGGATTTATGGGAAATTGCGGGTTTTCGTTTGCCGGCGATTAAACTTCTTTTATTCAGCGTCTCATCAAAAATGAAAACATTTTTAAAAACTACAAGTCTCATGCGTTTTAGTGGTGAAAAAATAATTAAAAAAATCGTTCGGGAAATGAGTTTACTCACAGGGTACTTTCTTTGTATACTTTTGACTATACGGGCCGAGTCCGGGATTTACGGGAAATCGCGGGTTTTTGTTTACCGGCGATTAAACTTCTTTTATTCAGCGTCTCATCGAAAATGAAAACATTTTTGAAAACTACAAGTCTCATATGTTTTAGTGGTGAAAAAATAATTAAAAAAATCGTTCGGGAAATGAGTTTACTCACAGGGTACTTTCTTTGTATATACTCGACTATACGGGCTAAGCACGGGATTTATGGGAAATCGCGGGTTTTCGTTTGCCGGCGATTAAACTTCTTTTATTCAGCGTCTCATCAAAAATGAAAACATTTTTAAAAACTACAAGTCTCATGCGTTTTAGTGGTGAAAAAATAATTTAAAAAATCGTTCGGGAAATGAGTTTACTCACAGGGTACTTTCTTTGTATACATTCGACTATACGGGCCAAACCCGGGATTTACGGGAAATCGCGGGTTTTCGTTTGCCGGCGATTAAACTTCTTTCATTAAGCGTCCCATCAAAAATGAAAACGTTCCTGAAAACTAGAAGTCTCAAGCGTTTTAGTGCTGAAAAAATAATTTAAAAAATCGTTCGGAAATGAGTTTACTCCCTGGGTACTTTCTTTGTATACTTTTAACTATACGGGCCGAGTCCGGGATTTAGGGGAATTCGCGGGTTTTCGTTTACCGGCGATTAAACTTCTTTTATTCAGCGTCTCATCAAAAATGAAATCATTTTTGAAAACTACAAGTCTCATATGTTTTAGTGGTGAAAAAATAATTTAAAAAATCGTTCGGGAAATGAGTTTACTCACAGGGTACTTTCTTTGTATATACTCGACTATACATGCCAAGCACGGGATTTACGGGAATTCGCGGGTTTTTGTTTGCCGGCGATTAAACTTCTTTTATTCAGCGTGTCATCAAAAATGAAAACATTTTTGAAAACTACAAGGCTCATGCGTTTTAGTGGTGAAAAGATAATTTAAAAAATTGTTCTGGAAATGAGTTTACTCACAGGGTACTTTCTTTGTATATACTCGACTATACGGGCCAAGCACGGGATTTACGGGAAATCGCGGGTTGTCGTTTGCCGGCGATTAAACATCTTTTATTCAGCGTCTCATCAAAAATGAAAACATTTTTGAAAACTACAAGTTTCATGCGTTTTAGTGGTGAAAAGATAATTTAAAAATTCGTTCTGGAAATGAGTTTACTCCCTGGGCATTTTCTTTGTATACTTTTGACTATACGGGCCGAGTCTGCGATTTACGGGAATTCGCGGGTTTTCGTTTGCCGCGATTAAACTTCTTTTATTCAGCGTCTCATCAAAAATGAAAACATTTTTGAAAACTACAAGTCTCGTGCGTTTTAGTGGTGAAAAGATAATTTAAAAAATCGTTCTGGAAATGAGTTTACTCGCAGGGTACTTTCTTTGTATACTTTTGACTATACGGGCCGAGTCCAGGATTTACGGAAAATCGCGGGTTTTCGTTTGCCGGCGATTAAACTTCTTTTATTCCGCGTCTCATCAAAAATGAAAACATTTTTAAAAACTACAAGTCTCATAGGTTTTAGTGGTGAAAAGATAATATAAAAAACAGTTCTGGAAAGGAGTTTACTCACAGGGTACTTTCTTTGTATATACTCGACTATACGAGCCAAGCGCGGGATTTACGGGAAATCGCGGGTTTTCATTTGCCGGCGATTAAACTTCTTTTATTCAGCGTCTCATCAAAAATGAAAACATTTTTGAAAACTACAAGTCTCGTGCGTTTTAGTGGTGAAAAGATAATTTAAAAAATCGTTCTGGAAATGAGTTTACTCGCAGGGTACTTTCTTTGTATACTTTTGACTATACGGGCCGAGTCCGGGATTTACGGGAAATCGCGGGTTTTTGTTTACCGGCGATTAAACTTCTTTTATTCAGCGTCTCATCGAAAATGAAAACATTTTTGAAAACTACAAGTCTCATATGTTTTAGTGGTGAAAAAATAATTAAAAAAATCGTTCGGGAAATGAGTTTACTCACAGGGTACTTTCTTTGTGTATACTCGACTATACGGGCTAAGCACGGGATTTATGGGAAATCGCGGGTTTTCGTTTGCCGGCGATTAAACTTCTTTTATTCAGCGTCTCATCAAAAATGAAAACATTTTTAAAAACTACAAGTCTCATGCGTTTTAGTGGTGAAAAAATAATTTAAAAAATCGTTCGGGAAATGAGTTTACTCACAGGGTACTTTCTTTGTATACATTCGACTATACGGGCCAAACCCGGGATTTACGGGAAATCGCGGTTTTTCGTTTGCCGGCGATTAAACTTCTTTCATTAAGCGTCTCATCAAAAATGAAAACGTTCCTGAAAACTAGAAGTCTCATGCGTTTTAGTAATAAAAAAATAATTTAAAAAATCGTTCGGAAATGAGTTTACTCCCTGGGTACTTTCTTTGTATACTTTTAACTATACGGGCCGAGTCCGGGATTTACGGGAAATCGCGGGTTTTCGTTTGCCGGCGATTAAACATCTTTTATTCAGCGTCTCATCAAAAACGAGAACATTTTTGAAAACTACAAGTCTCATGCGTTTTAGTCGTGAAAAGATAACATAAAAAATCGTTCTGGAAATGAGTTTACTCCCTGGGCATTTTCTTTGTATACTTTTGACTATACGGGCCGAGTCCGGGATTTAGGGGAATTCGCGGGTTTTCGTTTGCCGGCGATTAAACTTCTTTTATTCAGCGTCTCATCAAAAATGAAAACATTTTTGAAAACTACAAGTCTCGTACTTTTTAGTGGTGAAAAGATAATTTAAAAAATCGTGCTGGAAATGAGTTTACTCACTGGGTACTTTCTTTGTATACATTTGACTATACGGGCCAAACCCGGGATTTACGGGAATTCGCGGGTTTTCGTTTGCCGGCGATTAAACTTCTTTTATTCAGCGTCTCATCAAAAATGAAAACATTTTTGATAACTACAAGTCTCATGCGTTTTAGTGGTGAAAAGATAATTTAAAAAATCGTTCTGGAAATGAGTTTACTCGCAGGGTACTTTCTTTGTATATATTTGACTATACGGGCCGAGTCCGGGATTTACGGAAAATCGCGGGTTTTCGTTTGCCGGCGATTAAACTTCTTTTATTCAGCGTCTCATCAAAAATGAAAACATTTTTTGAAAACTACAAGTCACATACGTTTTAGTGGTGAAAAAATAATTTAAAAAATCGTTCGGGAAATGAGTTTACTCCCTGGGTATTTTCTTTGTATACTTTTGACTATACGGGCCGAGTCCGGGATTTACGGGAAATCGCGGGTTTTCGTTTGCCGGCGATTAAACTTCTTTTATTCAACGTCTCATCAAAAATGAAAACATTTTTGAAAACTACAAGTCTCATGCGTTTTAGTGGCGAAAAGATAATTTAAAAAATCGTTCTGGAAATGAGTTTACTCACAGGGTACTTTCTTTGTATATACTCGACTATACGGGCCAAGCACGGGATTTACGGGAAATCGCGGGTTTTCGTTTGCCGGCGATTAAACTTCTTTCATTAAGCGTCTCATCAAAAATGAAAACATTTTTGAAAACTACAAGTCTCATGCGTTTTAGTGGTGAAAAAATAATTTAAAAATCGTTCGGGAAATGAGTTTACTCACAGGGTACTTTCTTTGTATACATTCGACTATACGGGCCAAGCCCGGGATTTACGGGAAATCGCGGGTTTTTGTTTGCCGGCGATTAAAATTCTTTTATTCCGCGTCTCATCAAAAATGAAAATATTTTTAAAAACTAAAAGTCTCATGGGTTTTAGTGGTGAAAAGTTAATATAAAAAATCGTTCTGGAAAGGAGTTTACTCCCTGGGTACTTTCTTTGTATACTTTTAACTATACGGGTTGAGTCCGGGATTTACGGGAAATCGCGGGTTTTCGTTTGCCGGCGATTAAACTTCTTTTATTCCGCGTCTCATCAAAAATGAAAACATTTTTGAAAACTACAAGTCTCATGGGTTTTAGTGGTGAAAAGTTAATATAAAAAATCGTTCTGGAAATGAGTTTACTCACAGGGTACTTTCTTTGTATATACTCGACTATACGAGCCAAGCACGGTATTTACGGGAAATAGCGGGTTTTCGTTTGCCGGCGATTAAACATCTTTTATTCAGCGTCTCATCAAAAATGAAAACATTTTTGAAAACTACATGTCTCATGCGTTTTAGTGGTGAAAAAATAATTTAAAAAATCGTTCGGGAAATGAGTTTACACCCTGGGTATTTTCTTTGTATACTTTTGACTATACGGGCCGAGTCCGGGATTTACGGGAAATCGCGGGTTTTCGTTTGCCAGCGATTAAACTTCTTTTATTCCGCGTCTCATCAAAAATGAAAACATTTTTAAAAACTACAAGTTTCATGGGTTTTAGTGGTGAAAAGTTAATATAAAAAATCGTTCTGGAAAGAAGTTTACTCACAGGGTACTTTCTTTGTATATACTCGACTATACGAGCCAAGCACGGTATTTACGGGAAATCGCGGGTTTTCGTTTGCCGGCGATTAAACTTCATTTATTCAGCGTCTCATCAAAAATGAAAACATTTTTGAAAACTACATGTCTCATGCGTTTTAGTGGTGAAAAAATAATTTAAAAAATCGTTCGGGAAATGAGTTTACTCCCTGGGTACTTTCTTTGTATACTTTTGACTATACGGGCCGAGTCCGGGATTTACGGGAAATCGCTGGTTTTCGTTTGCCGGCGATTAAACATCTTTTATTCAGCGTCTCATAAAAAATGAAAACATTTTTGAAAACTACAAGTCTCATGCGTTTTAGTGGTGAAAAGATAATTTAAAAAATCGTTCTGGAGATGAGTTTACTCACAGGGTACTTTCTTTGTATATACTCGACTATACGAGCCAAGCACGGTATTTACGGGAAATCGCGGGTTTTCGTTTGCCGGCGATTAAACTTCATTTATTCAGCGTCTCATCAAAATTGAAAACATTTTTGAAAACTACAAGTCTCATGCGTTTTAGTGGTGAAAAGATAATTTAAAAAATCGTTCTGGAAATGAGTTTACTCACAGGGTACTTTCTTTGTATATACTCGACTATACGGGCCAAGCACGGGATTTACGGGAAATCGCGGGTTTTCGTTTGCCGGCGATTAAACTTCTTTCATTAAGCGTCTCATCAAAAATGAAAACATTTTTGAAAACTACAAGTCTCATGCGTTTTAGTGGTGAAAAAATAATTTAAAAAATCGTTCGGGAAATGAGTTTACTCACAGGGTACTTTCTTTGTATACATTCGACTATACGGGCCAAGCCCGGGATTTACGGGAAATCGCGGGTTTTCGTTTGCCAGCGATTAAACTTCTTTTATTCCACGTCTCATCAAAAATAAAAATATTTTTAAAAACTACAAGTCTCATGGGTTTTAGTGGTGAAAAGTTAATATAAAAAATCGTTCTGGAAAGGAGTTTACTCACAGGGTACTTCCTTTGTATATACTCGAGTATACCAGCCAAGCACGGGATTTACGGGAAATCGCGGGTTTTCGTTTGCCGGCGATTAAACTTCATTTATTCAGCGTCTCATCAAAAATGAAAACATTTTTGAAAACTACAAGTCTCATGCGTTTTAGTGGTGAAAAAATAATTTGAAAAATCGTTCGGGAAATGAGTTTACTCACAGGGTACTTTTTTTGTATACATTTGACTATACGGGCCAAGCCCGGGATTTACGGGAAATCGCGGGTTTTCGTTTGCCGGCGATTAAACTTCTTTCATTAAGCGTCTCATCAAAAATGAAAACATTCCTGAAAACTACAAGTCTCATGCGTTTTAGTGGTGAAAAAATAATTTAAAAATTCGTTCGGGAAATGAGTTTACTCACAGGGTACTTTCTTTGTATACATTCGACTATTCGGGCCAAGCCCGGGATTTACGGGAAATCGCGGGTTTTCGTTTGCCGACGATTAAACTTCTTTCATTAAGCGTCTCATCAAAAATGAAAACATTTTGGAAAACTACAAGTCTCATGCGTTTTAGTGGTGAAAAAATAATTTAAAAAATCGTTCGGAAATGAGTTTACTCCCTGGGTACTTTCTTTGTATACTTTTAACTATACGGGCCGAGTCCGGGATTTACGGGAAATCGCGGGTTTTCGTTTGCCGGCGATTAAACTTCTTTTATTCCGCGTCTCATCAAAAATGAAAACATTTTTAAAAACTACAAGTCTCATGGGTTTTAGTGGTGAAAAGTTAATATAAAAAATCGTTCTGGAAAGGAGTTTACTCACAGGGTACTTTCTTTGTATATACTCGCCTATACGAGCCAAGCACGGTATTTACGGGAAATCGCGGGTTTTCGTTTGCCGGCGATTAAACATCTTTTATTCAGCATCTCATCAAAAATGAAAACATTTTTGAAAACTACATGTCTCATGCGTTTTAGTGGTGAAAAAATAATTTAAAAAATCGTTCGGGAAATGAGTTTACCCCCTGGGTATTTTCTTTGTATACTTTTGACTATACGGGCCGAGTCCGGGATTTACGGGAAATCGCGGGTTTTCGTTTGCCGGCGATTAAACTTCTTTTATTCCGCGTCTCATCAAAAATGAAAACATTTTTAAAAACTACAAGTCTCATGGGTTTTAGTGGTGAAAAGTTAATATAAAAAATCGTTCTGGAAAGGAGTTTACTCACAGGGTACTTTCTTTGTATATACTCGACTATACGAGCCAAGCACGGTATTTACGGGAAATCGCGGGTTTTCGTTTGCCGGCGATTAAACTTCATTTATTCAGCGTCTCATCAAAAATGAAAACATTTTTGAAAACTACAAGTCTCATGCGTTTTAGTGGTGAAAAAATAATTTAAAAAATCGTTCGGGAAATGAGTTTACTCCCTGGGTACTTTCTTTGTATACTTTTGACTATACGGGCCGAGTCCGGGATTTACGGGAAATCGCTGGTTTTCGTTTGCCGGCGATTAAACATCTTTCATTCAGCGTCTCATAAAAAATGAAAACATTTTTGAAAACTACAAGTCTCATGCGTTTTAGTGGTGAAAAGATAATTTAAAAAATCGTTCTGGAAATGAGTTTACTCACAGGGTACTTTCTTTGTATATACTCGACTATACGAGCCAAGCACGGTATTTACGGGAAATCGCGGGTTTTCGTTTGCCGGCGATTAAACTTCATTTATTCAGCGTCTCATCAAAAATGAAAACATTTTTGAAAACTACAAGTCTCATGCGTTTTAGTGGTGAAAAAATAATTTGAAAAATCGTTCGGGAAATGAGTTTACTCACAGGGTACTTTCTTTGTATACATTTGACTATACGGGCCAAGCCCGGGATTTACGGGAAATCGCGGGCTTTCGTTTGCCGGCGATTAAACTTCTTTCATTAAGCGTCTCATCAAAAATGAAAACATTCCTGAAAACTACAAGTCTCATGCGTTTTAGTGGTGAAAAAATAATTTAAAAATTCGTTCGGGAAATGAGTTTACTCACAGGGTACTTTCTTTGTATACATTCGACTATACGGGCCAAGCCCGGGATTTACGGGAAATCGCGGGTTTTCGTTTGCCGACGATTAAACTTCTTTCATTAAGCGTCTCATCAAAAATGAAAACATTTTGGAAAACTACAAGTCTCATGCGTTTTAGTGGTGAAAAAATAATTTAAAAAATCGTTCGGAAATGAGTTTACTCCCTGGGTACTTTCTTTGTATACTTTTAACTATACGGGCCGAGTCCGGGATTTACGGGAAATCGCGGGTTTTCGTTTGCCGGCGATTAAACTTCTTTTATTCCGCGTCTCATCAAAAATGAAAACATTTTTAAAAACTACAAGTCTCATGGGTTTTAGTGGTGAAAAGTTAATATAAAAAATCGTTCTGGAAAGGAGTTTACTCACAGGGTACTTTCTTTGTATATACTCGCCTATACGAGCCAAGCACGGTATTTACGGGAAATCGCGGGTTTTCGTTTGCCGGCGATTAAACATCTTTTATTCAGCATCTCATCAAAAATGAAAACATTTTTGAAAACTACATGTCTCATGCGTTTTAGTGGTGAAAAAATAATTTAAAAAATCGTTCGGGAAATGAGTTTACCCCCTGGGTATTTTCTTTGTATACTTTTGACTATACGGGCTGAGTCCGGGATTTACGGGAAATCGCGGGTTTTCGTTTGCCGGCGATTAAACTTCTTTTATTCCGCGTCTCATCAAAAATGAAAACATTTTTAAAAACTACAAGTCTCATGGGTTTTAGTGGTGAAAAGTTAATATAAAAAATCGTTCTGGAAAGGAGTTTACTCACAGGGTACTTTCTTTGTATATACTCGACTATACGAGCCAAGCACGGTATTTACGGGAAATCGCGGGTTTTCGTTTGCCGGCGATTAAACTTCATTTATTCAGCGTCTCATCAAAAATGAAAACATTTTTGAAAACTACAAGTCTCATGCGTTTTAGTAGTGAAAAAATAATTTAAAAAATCGTTCGGGAAATGAGTTTACTCCCTGGGTACTTTCTTTGTATACTTTTGACTATACGGGCCGAGTCCGGGATTTACGGGAAATCGCTGGTTTTCGTTTGCCGGCGATTAAACATCTTTTATTCAGCGTCTCATAAAAAATGAAAACATTTTTGAAAACTACAAGTCTCATGCGTTTTAGTGGTGAAAAGATAATTTAAAAAATCGTTCTGGAAATGAGTTTACTCACAGGGTACTTTCTTTGTATATACTCGACTATACGAGCCAAGCACGGTATTTACGGGAAATCGCGGGTTTTCGTTTGCCGGCGATTAAACTTCATTTATTCAGCGTCTCATCAAAAATGAAAACATTTTTAAAAACTACAAGTCTCATGCGTTTTAGTGGTGAAAAAATAATTTAAAAAATCGTTCGGGAAATGAGTTTACTCCCTGGGTACTTTCTTTGTATACTTTTGACTATACGGGCCGAGTCCGGGATTTACGGGAAATCGCTGGTTTTCGTTTGCCGGCGATTAAACATCTTTTATTCAGCGTCTCATAAAAAATGAAAACATTTTTGAAAACTACAAGTCTCATGCGTTTTAGTGGTGAAAAGATAATTTAAAAAATCGTTCTGGAAATGAGTTTACTCCCTGGGTATTTTCTTTGTATACTTTTGACTAAACGGGCCGAGTCCGGGATTTACGGGAAATCGCGGGTTTTCGTTTGCCGGCGATTAAACTTCTTTTATTCAGCGTCTCATCAAAAATGAAAACATTTTTGAAAACTACAAGTCTCATGCGTTTTAGTGGTGGAAAAATAATTTAAAAAATCGTTCGGGAAATGAGTTTACTCCCTGGGTACTTTCTTTGTATACTTTTGAATATACGGGCCGAGTCCGGGTATTACGGGAAATCGCGGGTTTTCGTTTGCCGGCGATTAAACATCTTTTATTCAGCGTCTCATCAAAAATGAAAACATTTTTGAAAACTACAAGTCTCATGCGTTTTAGTGGTGAAAAGATAATTTAAAAAATCGTTCAGGAAATGAGTTTACTCACAGGGTACTTTCTTTGTATATAGTCGACTATACGGGCCAAGCACGGGATTTACGGGAAATCGCGGGTTTTCGTTTGCCGGCGATTAAACTTCTTTCATTCAGCGTCTCATCAAAAATGGAAACATTTTTAAAAACTACAAGTCTCATGCGTTTTAGTGGTGAAAAAATAATTTAAAAAATCGTTAGGGAAATGAGTTTACTCACAAGCTACTTTCTTTGTATACATTCGACTATACGGGCCAAGCCTGGGATTTATGGGAAATCGCGGGTTTTCGTTTGCCGGCGATTAAACTTCTTTCATTAAGCGTCTCATCAAAAATGAAAACATTCCTGAAAACTACAAGTCTCATGCGTTTTAGTGGTGAAAAAATAGTTTAAAAAATCGTTCGGAAATGAGTTTACTCCCTGGGTACTTTCTTTGTATACTTTTAACTATACGGGCCGAGTCCGGGATTTACGGGAAATCGCGGGTTTTCGTTTGCCGGCGATTAAACTTCTTTTATTCAGCGTCTCATAAAAAATGAAAACATTTTTGAAAACTACAAGTCCCATGCGTTTTAGTGGTGAAAAGATAATTTAAAAAATCGTTCAGGAAATGAGTTTACTCACAGGGTACTTTCTTTGTATATACTCGCCTATACGAGCCAAGCACGGTATTTACGGGAAATCGCGGGTTTTCGTTTGCCGGCGATTAAACATCTTTTATTCAGCATCTCATCAAAAATGAAAACATTTTTGAAAACTACAAGTCTCATGCGTTTTAGTGGTGAAAAAATAATTTAAAAAATCGTTCGGGAAATGAGTTTACTCCCTGGGTACTTTCTTTGTATACTTTTGACTATACGGGCCGAGTCCGGGATTTACGGGAAATCGCTGGTTTTCGTTTGCCGGCGATTAAACATCTTTTATTCAGCGTCTCATAAAAAATGAAAACATTTTTGAAAACTACAAGTCTCATGCGTTTTAGTGGTGAAAAGATAATTTAAAAAATCGTTCTGGAAATGAGTTTACTCACAGGCTACTTTCTTTGTATACATTCGACTATACGGGCCAAGCCTGGGATTTACGGGAAATCGCGGGTTTTCGTTTGCCGGCGATTAAACTTCTTTCATTAAGGGTCTCATCAAAAATGAAAACATTCCTGAAAACTACAAGTCTCATGCGTTTTAGTGGTGAAAAAATAGTTTAAAAAATCGTTCGGAAATGAGTTTACTCCCTGGGTACTTTCTTTGTATACTTTTAACTATACGGGCCGAGTCCGGGATTTACGGGAAATCGCGGGTTTTCGTTTGCCGGCGATTAAACTTCTTTTATTCAGCGTCTCATAAAAAATGAAAACATTTTTGAAAACTACAAGTCCCATGCGTTTTAGTGGTGAAAAGATAATTTAAAAAATCGTTCAGGAAATGAGTTTACTCACAGGGTACTTTCTTTGTATATACTCGCCTATACGAGCCAAGCACGGTATTTACGGGAAATCGCGGGTTTTCGTTTGCCGGCGATTAAACATCTTTTATTCAGCGTCTCATCAAAAATGAAAACATTTTTGAAAACTACAAGTCTCATGCGTTTTAGTGGTGAAAAAATAATTTAAAAAATCGTTCGGGAAATGAGTTTACTCCCTGGGTATTTTCTTTGTATACTTTTGACTATACGGGCCGAGTCCGGGATTTACGGGAAATCGCTGGTTTTCGTTTGCCGGCGATTAAACATCTTTTATTCAGCGTCTCATAAAAAATGAAAACATTTTTGAAAACTACAAGTCTCATGCGTTTTAGTGGTGAAAAGATAATTTAAGAAATCGTTCTGGAAATGAGTTTACTCCCTGGGTATTTTCTTTGTATACTTTTGACTAAACGGGCCGAGTCCGGGATTTACAGGAAATCGCGGGTTTTCGTTTGCCGGCGATTAAACTTCTTTTATTCAGCGTCTCATCAAAAATGAAAACATTTTTGAAAACTACAAGTCTCATGCGTTTTAGTGGTGAAAAGATAATTTAAAAAATCGTTCAGGAAATGAGTTTACTCGCAGGGTACTTTCTTTGTATATACTCGACTATACGGGCCAAGCACGGGATTTACCGGAAATCGCGGGTTTTCGTTTGCCGGCGATTAAACTTCATTTATTCAGCGTCTCATCAAAAATGAAAACATTTTTGAAAACTACAAGTCTCATGCGTTTTAGTGGTGGAAAAATAATTTAAAAAATCGTTCGGGAAATGAGTTTACTCCCTGGGTACTTTCTTTGTATACTTTTGAATATACGGGCCGAGTCCGGGATTTACGGGAAATCGCGGGTTTTCGTTTGCCGGCGATTAAACTTCTTTTATTCAGCGTCTCATAAAAATTGAAAACATTTTTGAAAACTACAAGTCTCATGCGTTTTAGTGGTGAAAAGATAATTTAAAAAATCGTTCAGGAAATGAGTTTACTCACAGGGTACTTTCTTTGTATACTTTTAACTATACGGGCCGAGTCCGGGATTTACGGGAAATCGCGGGTTTTCGTTTGCCGGCGATTAAACTTCTTTTATTCAGCGTCTCATAAAAAATGAAAACATTTTTGAAAACTACAAGTCCCATGCGTTTTAGTGGTGAAAAGATAATTTAAAAAATCGTTCAGGAAATGAGTTTACTCACAGGGTACTTTCTTTGTATATACTCGCCTATACGAGCCAAGCACGGTATTTACGGGAAATCGCGGGTTTTCGTTTGCCGGCGATTAAACATCTTTTATTCAGCATCTCATCAAAAATGAAAACATTTTTGAAAACTACAAGTCTCATGCGTTTTAGTGGTGAAAAAATAATTTAAAAAATCGTTCGGGAAATGAGTTTACTCCCTGGGTACTTTCTTTGTATACTTTTGACTATACGGGCCGAGTCCGGGATTTACGGGAAATCGCTGGTTTTCGTTTGCCGGCGATTAAACATCTTTTATTCAGCGTCTCATAAAAAATGAAAACATTTTTGAAAACTACAAGTCTCATGCGTTTTAGTGGTGAAAAGATAATTTAAAAAATCGTTCTGGAAATGAGTTTACTCACAGGCTACTTTCTTTGTATACATTCGACTATACGGGCCAAGCCTGGGATTTATGGGAAATCGCGGGTTTTCGTTTGCCGGCGATTAAACTTCTTTCATTAAGCGTCTCATCAAAAATGAAAACATTCCTGAAAACTACAAGTCTCATGCGTTTTAGTGGTGAAAAAATAGTTTAAAAAATCGTTCGGAAATGAGTTTACTCCCTGGGTACTTTCTTTGTATACTTTTAACTATACGGGCCGAGTCCGGGATTTACGGGAAATCGCGGGTTTTCGTTTGCCGGCGATTAAACTTCTTTTATTCAGCGTCTCATAAAAAATGAAAACATTTTTGAAAACTACAAGTCCCATGCGTTTTAGTGGTGAAAAGATAATTTAAAAAATCGTTCAGGAAATGAGTTTACTCACAGGGTACTTTCTTTGTATATACTCGCCTATACGAGCCAAGCACGGTATTTACGGGAAATCGCGGGTTTTCGTTTGCCGGCGATTAAACATCTTTTATTCAGCATCTCATCAAAAATGAAAACATTTTTGAAAACTACAAGTCTCATGCGTTTTAGTGGTGAAAAAATAATTTAAAAAATCGTTCGGGAAATGAGTTTACTCCCTGGGTACTTTCTTTGTATACTTTTGACTATACGGGCCGAGTCCGGGATTTACGGGAAATCGCTGGTTTTCGTTTGCCGGCGATTAAACATCTTTTATTCAGCGTCTCATAAAAAATGAAAACATTTTTGAAAACTACAAGTCTCATGCGTTTTAGTGGTGAAAAGATAATTTAAAAAATCGTTCTGGAAATGAGTTTACTCACAGGCTACTTTCTTTGTATACATTCGACTATACGGGCCAAGCCTGGGATTTACGGGAAATCGCGGGTTTTCGTTTGCCGGCGATTAAACTTCTTTCATTAAGGGTCTCATCAAAAATGAAAACATTCCTGAAAACTACAAGTCTCATGCGTTTTAGTGGTGAAAAAATAGTTTAAAAAATCGTTCGGAAATGAGTTTACTCCCTGGGTACTTTCTTTGTATACTTTTAACTATACGGGCCGAGTCCGGGATTTACGGGAAATCGCGGGTTTTCGTTTGCCGGCGATTAAACTTCTTTTATTCAGCGTCTCATAAAAAATGAAAACATTTTTGAAAACTACAAGTCCCATGCGTTTTAGTGGTGAAAAGATAATTTAAAAAATCGTTCAGGAAATGAGTTTACTCACAGGGTACTTTCTTTGTATATACTCGCCTATACGAGCCAAGCACGGTATTTACGGGAAATCGCGGGTTTTCGTTTGCCGGCGATTAAACATCTTTTATTCAGCGTCTCATCAAAAATGAAAACATTTTTGAAAACTACAAGTCTCATGCGTTTTAGTGGTGAAAAAATAATTTAAAAAATCGTTCGGGAAATGAGTTTACTCCCTGGGTATTTTCTTTGTATACTTTTGACTATACGGGCCGAGTCCGGGATTTACGGGAAATCGCTGGTTTTCGTTTGCCGGCGATTAAACATCTTTTATTCAGCGTCTCATAAAAAATGAAAACATTTTTGAAAACTACAAGTCTCATGCGTTTTAGTGGTGAAAAGATAATTTAAGAAATCGTTCTGGAAATGAGTTTACTCCCTGGGTATTTTCTTTGTATACTTTTGACTAAACGGGCCGAGTCCGGGATTTACAGGAAATCGCGGGTTTTCGTTTGCCGGCGATTAAACTTCTTTTATTCAGCGTCTCATCAAAAATGAAAACATTTTTGAAAACTACAAGTCTCATGCGTTTTAGTGGTGAAAAGATAATTTAAAAAATCGTTCAGGAAATGAGTTTACTCGCAGGGTACTTTCTTTGTATATACTCGACTATACGGGCCAAGCACGGGATTTACCGGAAATCGCGGGTTTTCGTTTGCCGGCGATTAAACTTCATTTATTCAGCGTCTCATCAAAAATGAAAACATTTTTGAAAACTACAAGTCTCATGCGTTTTAGTGGTGGAAAAATAATTTAAAAAATCGTTCGGGAAATGAGTTTACTCCCTGGGTACTTTCTTTGTATACTTTTGAATATACGGGCCGAGTCCGGGATTTACGGGAAATCGCGGGTTTTCGTTTGCCGGCGATTAAACTTCTTTTATTCAGCGTCTCATAAAAATTGAAAACATTTTTGAAAACTACAAGTCTCATGCGTTTTAGTGGTGAAAAGATAATTTAAAAAATCGTTCAGGAAATGAGTTTACTCACAGGGTACTTTCTTTGTATATACTCGACTATACGGGCCAAGCACGGGATTTACGGGAAATCGCGGGTTTTCGTTTGCCGGCGATTAAACTTCATTTATTCAGCGTCTCATAAAAAATGAAAACATTTTTGGAAACTACAAGTCTCATGCGTTTTAGTGGTGGAAAAATAATTTAAAAAATCGTTCAGGAAATGAGTTTACTCACAGGGTACTTTCTTTGTATGTACTCGACTATACGGGCCAAGCACGGGATTTACAGGAAATCGCGGGTTTTCGTTTGCCGGCGATTAAACTTCATTTATTCAGCGTCTCATCAAAAATGAAAACATTTTTGGAAACTACAAGTCTCATGCGTTTTAGTGGTGGAAAAATAATTTAAAAAATCGTTCCGGAAATGAGTTTACTCCCTGGGAACTTTCTTAGTATACTTTTGATTATACGGGCCGAGTCCGGGATTTACGGGAAATCGCGGGTTTTCGTTTGCCGGCGATTAAACATCTTTCATTCAGCGTCTCATCAAAAATGGAAACATTTTTAAAAACTACAAGTCTCATGCGTTTTAGTGGTGAAAAAATAATTTAAAAAATCGTTCGGGAAATGAGTTTACTCACAGGGTACTTTCTTTGTATACATTCGACTATACGGGCCAAGCCCGGGATTTACGGGAAATCGCGGGTTTTCGTTTGCCGGCGATTAAACTTCTTTCATTTAGCGTCTCTTCAAAAATGAAAACATTCCTGAAACCTACAAGTCTCATGCGTTTTAGTGGTGAAAAAATAATTTAAAAAATCGTTCGGAAATGAGTTTACTCCCTGGGTTCTTTCTTTGTATACTTTTAACTATACGGGCCGAGTTCGGGATTTACGGGAAATCGCGGGTTTTCGTTTGCCGGCGATTAAACATCTTTTATTCCGCGTCTCATCAAAAATGAAAACATTTTTAAAAACTACAAGTCTCATGGGTTTTAGTGGTGAAAAGTTAATATAAAAAATCGTTCTGGAAAGGAGTTTACTCACAGGGTACTTTCTTTGTATATACTCGCCTATACGAGCCAAGCACGGTATTTACGGGAAATCGCGGGTTTTCGTTTGCCGGCGATTAAACATCTTTTATTCAGCATCTCATCAAAAATGAAAACATTTTTGAAAACTACATGTCTCATGCGTTTTAGTGGTGAAAAAATAATTTAAAAAATCGTTCGGGAAATAAGTTTACCCCCTGGGTATTTTCTTTGTATACTTTTGACTATACGGGCCGAGTCCGGGATTTACGGGAAATCGCGGGTTTTCGTTTGCCGGCGATTAAACTTCTTTTATTCCGCGTCTCATCAAAAATGAAAACATTTTTAAAAACTACAAGTCTCATGGGTTTTAGTGGTGAAAAGTTAATATAAAAAATCGTTCTGGAAAGGAGTTTACTCACAGGGTACTTTCTTTGTATATACTCGACTATACGAGCCAAGCACGGTATTTACGGGAAATCGCGGGTTTTCGTTTGCCGGCGATTAAACTTCATTTATTCAGCGTCTCATCAAAAATGAAAACATTTTTGAAAACTACAAGTCTCATGCGTTTTAGTGGTGAAAAAATAATTTAAAAAATCGTTCGGGAAATGAGTTTACTCCCTGGGTACTTTCTTTGTATACTTTTGACTATACGGGCCGAGTCCGGGATTTACGGGAAATCGCTGGTTTTCGTTTGCCGGCGATTAAACATCTTTTATTCAGCGTCTCATAAAAAATGAAAACATTTTTGAAAACTACAAGTCTCATGCGTTTTAGTGGTGAAAAGATAATTTAAAAAATCGTTCTGGAAATGAGTTTACTCACAGGGTACTTTTTTTGTATATACTCGACTATACGAGCCAAGCATGGTATTTACGGGAAATCGCGGGTTTTCGTTTGCCGGCGATTAAACTTCATTTATTCAGCGTCTCATCAAAAATGAAAACATTTTTAAAAACTACAAGTCTTATGCGTTTTAGTGGTGAAAAAATAATTTAAAAAATCGTTCGGGAAATGAGTTTACTCCCTGGGTACTTTCTTTGTATACTTTTGACTATACGGGCCGAGTCCGGGATTTACGGGAAATCGCTGGTTTTCGTTTGCCGGCGATTAAACATCTTTTATTCAGCGTCTCATAAAAAATGAAAACATTTTTGAAAACTACAAGTCTCATGCGTTTTAGTGGTGAAAAGATAATTTAAAAAATCGTTCTGGAAATGAGTTTACTCCCTGGGTATTTTCTTTGTATACTTTTGACTAAACGGGCCGAGTCCGGGATTTACGGGAAATCGCGGGTTTTCGTTTGCCGGCGATTAAACTTCTTTTATTCAGCGTCTCATCAAAAATGAAAACATTTTTGAAAACTACAAGTCTCATGCGTTTTAGTGGTGAAAAGATAATTTAAAAAATCGTTCAGGAAATGAGTTTACTCGCAGGGTGCTTTCTTTGTATATACTCGACTATACGGGCCAAGCACGGGATTTACGGGAAATCGCGGGTTTTCGTTTGCCGGCGATTAAACTTCATTTATTCAGCGTCTCATCAAAAATGAAAACATTTTTGAAAACTACAAGTCTCATGCGTTTTAGTGGTGGAAAAATAATTTAAAAAATCGTTCGGGAAATGAGTTTACTCCCTGGGTACTTTCTTTGTATACTTTTGAATATACGGGCCGAGTCCGGGATTTACGGGAAATCGCGGGTTTTCGTTTGCCGGCGATTAAACATCTTTTATTCAGCGTCTCATCAAAAATGAAAACATTTTTGAAAACTACAAGTCTCATGCGTTTTAGTGGTGAAAAGATAATTTAAAAAATCGTTCAGGAAATGAGTTTACTCACAGGGTACTTTCTTTGTATATAGTCGACTATACGGGCCAAGCACGGGATTTACGGGAAATCGCGGGTTTTCGTTTGCCGGCGATTAAACTTCTTTCATTCAGCGTCTCATCAAAAATGGAAACATTTTTAAAAACTACAAGTCTCATGCGTTTTAGTGGTGAAAAAATAATTTAAAAAATCGTTCGGGAAATGAGTTTACTCACAGGCTACTTTCTTTGTATACATTCGACTATACGATCCAAGCCTGGGATTTACGGGAAATCGCGGGTTTTCGTTTGCCGGCGATTAAACTTCTTTCATTAAGCGTCTCATCAAAAATGAAAACATTCCTGAAAACTACAAGTCTCATGCGTTTTAGTGGTGAAAAAATAGTTTAAAAAATCGTTCGGAAATGAGTTTACTCCCTGGGTACTTTCTTTGTATACTTTTAACTATACGGGCCGAGTCCGGGATTTACGGGAAATCGCGGGTTTTCGTTTGCCGGCGATTAAACTTCTTTTATTCAGCGTCTCATAAAAAATGAAAACATTTTTGAAAACTACAAGTCCCATGCGTTTTAGTGGTGAAAAGATAATTTAAAAAATCGTTCAGGAAATGAGTTTACTCACAGGGTACTTTCTTTGTATATACTCGCCTATACGAGCCAAGCACGGTATTTACGGGAAATCGCGGGTTTTCGTTTGCCGGCGATTAAACATCTTTTATTCAGCATCTCATCAAAAATGAAAACATTTTTGAAAACTACAAGTCTCATGCGTTTTAGTGGTGAAAAAATAATTTAAAAAATCGTTCGGGAAATGAGTTTACTCCCTGGGTACTTTCTTTGTATACTTTTGACTATACGGGCCGAGTCCGGGATTTACGGGAAATCGCTGGTTTTCGTTTGCCGGCGATTAAACATCTTTTATTCAGCGTCTCATAAAAAATGAAAACATTTTTGAAAACTACAAGTCTCATGCGTTTTAGTGGTGAAAAGATAATTTAAAAAATCGTTCTGGAAATGAGTTTACTCACAGGCTACTTTCTTTGTATACATTCGACTATACGGGCCAAGCCTGGGATTTACGGGAAATCGCGGGTTTTCGTTTGCCGGCGATTAAACTTCTTTCATTAAGGGTCTCATCAAAAATGAAAACATTCCTGAAAACTACAAGTCTCATGCGTTTTAGTGGTGAAAAAATAGTTTAAAAAATCGTTCGAAAATGAGTTTACTCCCTGGGTACTTTCTTTGTATACTTTTAACTATACGGGCCGAGTCCGGGATTTACGGGAAATCGCGGGTTTTCGTTTGCCGGCGATTAAACTTCTTTTATTCAGCGTCTCATAAAAAATGAAAACATTTTTGAAAACTACAAGTCCCATGCGTTTTAGTGGTGAAAAGATAATTTAAAAAATCGTTCAGGAAATGAGTTTACTCACAGGGTACTTTCTTTGTATATACTCGCCTATACGAGCCAAGCACGGTATTTACGGGAAATCGCGGGTTTTCGTTTGCCGGCGATTAAACATCTTTTATTCAGCGTCTCATCAAAAATGAAAACATTTTTGAAAACTACAAGTCTCATGCGTTTTAGTGGTGAAAAAATAATTTAAAAAATCGTTCGGGAAATGAGTTTACTCCCTGGGTACTTTCTTTGTATACTTTTGACTATACGGGCCGAGTCCGGGATTTACGGGAAATCGCTGGTTTTCGTTTGCCGGCGATTAAACATCTTTTATTCAGCGTCTCATAAAAAATGAAAACATTTTTGAAAACTACAAGTCTCATGCGTTTTAGTGGTGAAAAGATAATTTAAGAAATCGTTCTGGAAATGAGTTTACTCCCTGGGTATTTTCTTTGTATACTTTTGACTAAACGGGCCGAGTCCGGGATTTACGGGAAATCGCGGGTTTTCGTTTGCCGGCGATTAAACTTCTTTTATTCAGCGTCTCATCAAAAATGAAAACATTTTTGAAAACTACAAGTCTCATGCGTTTTAGTGGTGAAAAGATAATTTAAAAAATCGTTCAGGAAATGAGTTTACTCGCAGGGTACTTTCTTTGTATATACTCGACTATACGGGCCAAGCACGGGATTTACCGGAAATCGCGGGTTTTCGTTTGCCGGCGATTAAACTTCATTTATTCAGCGTCTCATCAAAAATGAAAACATTTTTGAAAACTACAAGTCTCATGCGTTTTAGTGGTGGAAAAATAATTTAAAAAATCGTTCGGGAAATTAGTTTACTCACAGGCTACTTTCTTTGTATACTTTTAACTATACGGGCCGAGTCCGGGATTTACGGGAAATCGCGGGTTTTCGTTTGCCGGCGATTAAACTTCTTTTATTCAGCGTCTCATAAAAATTGAAAACATTTTTGAAAACTACAAGTCTCATGCGTTTTAGTGGTGAAAAGATAATTTAAAAAATCGTTCAGGAAATGAGTTTACTCACAGGGTACTTTCTTTGTATATACTCGACTATACGGGCCAAGCACGGGATTTACGGGAAATCGCGGGTTTTCGTTTGCCGGCGATTAAACTTCATTTATTTAGCGTCTCATCAAAAATGAAAACATTTTTGGAAACTACAAGTCTCATGCGTTTTAGTGGTGGAAAAATAATTTAAAAAATCGTTCCGGAAATGAGTTTACTCCCTGGGTACTTTCTTTGTATACTTTTAACTATACGGGCCGAGTCCGGGATTTACGGGAAATCGCGGGTTTTCGTTTGCCGGCGATTAAACTTCTTTTATTCAGCGTCTCATAAAAAATGAAAACATTTTTGAAAACTACAAGTCTCGTGCGTTTTAGTGGTGAAAAGATAATTTAAAAAATCGTTCAGGAAATGAGTTTACTCACAGGGTACTTTCTTTGTATGTACTCGACTATACGGGCCAAGCACGGGATTTACGGGAAATCGCGGGTTTTCGTTTGCCGGCGATTAAACTTCATTTATTCAGCGTCTCATCAAAAATGAAAACATTTTTGGAAACTATAAGTCTCATGCGTTTTAGTGGTGGAAAAATAATTTAAAAAATCGTTCCGGAAATGAGTTTACTCCCTGGGTACTTTCTTAGTATACTTTTGATTATACGGGCCGAGTCCGGGATTTACGGGAAATCGCGGGTTTTCGTTTGCCGGCGATTAAACATCTTTCATTCAGCGTCTCATCAAAAATGGAAACATTTTTAAAAACTACAAGTCTCATGCGTTTTAGTGGTGAAAAAATAATTTAAAAAATCGTTCGGGAAATGAGTTTACTCACAGGGTACTTTCTTTGTATACATTCGACTATACGGGCCAAGCCCGGGATTTACGGGAAATCGCGGGTTTTCGTTTGCCGGCGATTAAACATCTTTTATTCAGCGTCTCATCAAAAATGAAAACATTTTTGAAAACTAAAAGTCTCATGCGTTTTAGTGGTGAAAAAATAATTTAAAAAATCGTTCGGGAAATGAGTTTACTCCCTGGGTATTTTCTTTGTATACTTTTGACTATACGGGCCGAGTCCGGCATTTACGGGAAATCGCGGGTTTTCGTTTGCCGGCGATTAAACTTCTTTTATTCCGCGTCTCATCAAAAATGAAAACATTTTTAAAAACTACAAGTCTCATGGGTTTTAGTGGTGAAAAGTTAATATAAAAAATCGTTCTGGAAAGGAGTTTACTCACAGGGTACTTTCTTTGTATATACTCGACTATACGAGCCAAGCACGGGATTTACGGGAAATCGCGGGTTTTCGTTTGCCGGCGATTAAACTTCATTTATTCAGCGTCTCATCAAAAATGAAAACATTTTTGAAAACTACAAGTCTCATGCGTTTTAGTGGTGAAAAAATAATTTAAAAAATCGTTCGGGAAATGAGTTTACTCCCTGGGTACTTTATTTGTATATTTTGACTATACGGGCCGAGTCCGGGATTTACGGGAAATCGCGGGTTTTCGTTTGCCGGCGATTAAACATCTTTTATTCAACGTCTCATCAAAAATGAAAAGATTTTTGAAAACTACAAGTCTCATGCGTTTTAGTGGTGAAAAGATAATTTAAAAAATCGTTCTGGAAATGAGTTTACTCCCTGGGTATTTTCTTTGTATACTTTTGACTAAACGGGCCGAGTCCGAGATTTACGGGAAATCGCGTGTTTTCGTTTGCCGGCGATTAAACTTCTTTTATTCAGCGTCTCATCAAAAATGAAAACATTTTTGAAAACTACAAGTCTCATGCGTTTTAGTGGTGAAAAGATAATTTAAAAAATCGTTCAGGAAATGAGTTTACTCACAGGGTACTTTCTTCGTATATACTCGACTATACGGGCCAAGCACGGGATTTACGGGAAATCGCGGGTTTTCGTTTGCCGGCGATTAAACTTCTTTCATTAAGCGTCTCATCAAAAATGAAAACATTCCTGAAAACTACAAGTCTCATGCGTTTTAGTGGTGAAAAAATAATTTAAAAAATCGTTCGGAAATGAGTTTACTCCCTGGGTACTTTCTTTGTATACTTTTAACTATACGGGCCGAGTCCGGGATTTACGGGAAATCGCGGGTTTTCGTTTGCCGGCGATTAAACATCTTTTATTCGGCGTCTCATCAAAAATGAAAACATTTTTGAAAACTACAAGTCTCATGCGTTTTAGTGGTGAAAAAATAATTCAAAAAATCGTTCGGGAAATGAGTTTACTCCCTGGGTATTTTTTTTGTATACTTTTGACTATACGGGCCGAGTCCCGCATTTACGGGAAATCGCGGATTTTCGTTTGCCGGCGATTAAACTTCTTTTATTCCGCGTCTCATCAAAAATGAAAACATTTTTAAAAACTACAAGTCTCATGGGTTTTAGTGGTGAAAAGTTAATATAAAAAATCGTTCTGGAAATGAGTTTACTCCCTGGGCATTTTCTTTGTATACTTTTGACTATACGGGCCAAGCACGGGATTTACGGGAATTCGCGGGTTTTCGTTTGCCGGCGATTAAACATCTTTTATTCAGCGTCTCATCAAAAATGAAAACATTTTTGAAAACTACAAGTCTCATGCGTTTTAGTGGTGAAAAGATAATTTAAAAAATCGTTCAGGAAATGAGTTTACTCACAGGGTACTTTCTTCGTATATACTCGACTATACGGGCCAAGCACGGGATTTACGGGAAATCGCGGGTTTTCGTTTGCCGGCGATTAAACTTCTTTCATTAAGCGTCTCATCAAAAATGAAAACATTCCTGAAAACTACAAGTCTCATGCGTTTTAGTGGTGAAAAAATAATTTAAAAAATCGTTCGGAAATGAGTTTACTCCCTGGGTACTTTCTTTGTATACTTTTAACTATACGGGCCGAGTCCGGGATTTACGGGAAATCGCGGGTTTTCGTTTGCCGGCGATTAAACATCTTTTATTCGGCGTCTCATCAAAAATGAAAACATTTTTGAAAACTACAAGTCTCATGCGTTTTAGTGGTGAAAAAATAATTCAAAAAATCGTTCGGGAAATGAGTTTACTCCCTGGGTATTTTTTTTGTATACTTTTGACTATACGGGCCGAGTCCGGCATTTACGGGAAATCGCGGATTTTCGTTTGCCGGCGATTAAACTTCTTTTATTCCGCGTCTCATCAAAAATGAAAACATTTTTAAAAACTACAAGTCTCATGGGTTTTAGTGGTGAAAAGTTAATATAAAAAATCGTTCTGGAAAGGAGTTTACTCACAGGGTACTTTCTTTGTATATACTCGACTATACGAGCCAAGCACGGGATTTACGGGAAATCGCGGGTTTTCGTTTGCCGGCGATTAAACTTCATTTATTCAGCGTCTCATCAAAAATGAAAACATTTTTGAAAACTACAAGTCTCATGCGTTTTAGTGGTGAAAAGATAATTTAAAAAATCGTTCGGGAAATGAGTTTACTCCCTGGGTACTTTATTTGTATACTTTTGACTAAACGGGCCGAGTCCGGGATTTACGGGAAATCGCGGGTTTTCGTTTGCCGGCGATTAAACTTCTTTTATTCAGCGTCTCATCAAAAATGAAAACATTTTTGAAAACTACAAGTCTCATGCGTTTTAGTGGTGAAAAGATAATTTAAAAAATCGTTCAGGAAATGAGTTTACTCACAGGGTACTTTCTTCGTATATACTCGACTATACGGGCCAAGCACGGGATTTACGGGAAATCGCGGGTTTTCGTTTGCCGGCGATTAAACATCTTTTATTCAGCGTCTCATCAAAAATGAAAACATTTTTGAAAACTACAATTCTCATGCGTTTTAGTGGTGAAAAGATAATTTAAAAAATCGTTCTGGAAATGAGTTTACTCCCTGGGCATTTTCTTTGTATACTTTTGACTATACGGGCCAAGCACGGGATTTACGGGAATTCGCGGGTTTTCGTTTGCCGGCGATTAAACATCTTTTATTCAGCGTCTCATCAAAAATGAAAACATTTTTGAAAACTACAAGTCTCATGCGTTTTAGTGGTGAAAAGATAATTTAAAAAATCGTTCGGGAAATGAGTTTACTCCCTGGGTACTTTCTTTGTATACTTTTGACTATACGGGCCGAGTCCGGGATTTACGGGAAATCGCGGGTTTTCGTTTGCCGGCAATTAAACATCTTTTATTCAGCGTCTCATCAAAAATGAAAACATTTTTGAAAACTACAAGTCTCATGCGTTTTAGTGGTGAAAAGATAATTTAAAAAATCGTTCTGGAAGTGAGTTTACTACATGGGTATTTTCTTTGTATACTTTTGACTATACGGGCCGAGTCCGGGATTTACGGGAAATCGCGGGTTTTCGTTTGCCGGCGATTAAACATCTTTTATTCAGCGTCTCATCAAAAATGAAAACATTTTTGAAAACTACAAGTCTCATGCGTTTTAGTGGATAAAAAATAATTTAAAAAATCGTTCGGGAAATGAGTTCACTCACAGGTTACTTTCTTTGTATACATTCGACTATACGGGCCAAGCCCGGGATTTACGGGAAATCGCGGGTTTTCGATTGCCGGCGATTAAACTTCTTTCATTAAGCGTCTCATCAAAAATGAAAACATTCCTGAAAACTACAAGTCTCATTCGTTTTAGTGGTGAAAAAATAATTTAAAAAATCGTTCGGAAATGAGTTTACTCCCTGGGCATTTTCTTTGTATACTTTTGACTATACGGGCCGAGTCCGGGATTTACGGGAATTCGCGGGTTTTCGTTTGCCGGCGATTAAACTTCTTTCATTAAGCGTCTCATCAAAAATGAAAACATTTTTGAAAACTACAAGTCTCATGCGTTTTAGTGGTGAAAAGATAATTTAAAAAATCGTTCGGGAAATGAGTTTACTCCCTGGGTACTTTCTTTGTATACTTTTGACTATACGGGCCGAGTCCGGGATTTACGGGAAATCGCGGGTTTTCGTTTGCCGGCAATTAAACATCTTTTATTCAGCGTCTCATCAAAAATGAAAACATTTTTGAAAACTACAAGTCTCATGCGTTTTAGTGGTGAAAAGATAATTTAAAAAATCGTTCTGGAAGTGAGTTTACTCCCTGGGTATTTTCTTTGTATACTTTTGACTATACGGGCCGAGTCCGGGATTTACGGGAAATCGCGGGTTTTCGTTTGCCGGCGATTAAACATCTTTTATTCAGCGTCTCATCAAAAATGAAAACATTTTTGAAAACTACAAGTCTCATGCGTTTTAGTGGATAAAAAATAATTTAAAAAATCGTTCGGGAAATGAGTTCACTCACAGGTTACTTTCTTTGTATACATTCGACTATACGGGCCAAGCCCGGGATTTACGGGAAATCGCGGGTTTTCGATTGCCGGCGATTAAACTTCTTTCATTAAGCGTCTCATCAAAAATGAAAACATTCCTGAAAACTACAAGTCTCATGCGTTTTAGTGGTGAAAAAATAATTTAAAAAATCGTTCGGAAATGAGTTTACTCCCTGGGCATTTTCTTTGTATACTTTTGACTATACGGGCCGAGTCCGGGATTTACGGGAATTCGCGGGTTTTCGTTTGCCGGCGATTAAACTTCTTTCATTAAGCGTCTCATCAAAAATGAAAGCATTCCCGAAAACTACAAGTCTCATGTGTTTTAGTGGTGAAGAAAAATAATTTAAAAAATCGTTCGGGAAATGAGTTTACTCACAGGTTACTTTCTTTGTATACATTCGACTATACGGGCCAAGCCCGGGATTTACGGGAAATCGCGGGTTTTCGTTTGCCGGCGATTAAACTTCTTTCATTAAGCGTCTCATCAAAAATGAAAACATTCCTGAAAACTACAAGTCTCATGCGTTTTAGTGGTGAAAAAATAATTTAAAAAATCGTTCGGAAATGAGTTTACTCCCTGGGCATTTTCTTTGTATACTTTTGACTATACGGGCCGAGTCCGGGATTTACGAGAATTCGCGGGTTTTCGTTTGCCGGCGATTAAACTTCTTTCATTAAGCGTCTCATCAAAAATGAAAACATTCCCGAAAACTACAAGTCTCATGTGTTTTAGTGGTGAAAAAATAATTTAAAAAATCGTTCGGGAAATGAGTTTACTCACAGGTTACTTTCTTTGTATACATTCGACTATACGGGCCAAGCCCGGGATTTACGGGAAATCGCGGGTTTTCGTTTGCCGGCGATTAAACTTCTTTCATTAAGCGTCTCATCAAAAATGAAAACATTCCTGAAAACTACAAGTCTCATGCGTTTTAGTGGTGAAAAAATAATTTAAAAAATCGTTCGGAAATGAGTTTACTCCCTGGGCATTTTCTTTGTATACTTTTGACTATACGGGTTGAGTCCGGGATTTACGGGAAATCGCGGGTTTTCGTTTGCCGGCGATTAAACATCTTTTATTCAGCGTCTCATCAAAAATTAAAACATTTTTGAAAACTACAAGTCTCATGCGTTTTAGTGGTGAAAAGATAATTTAAAAAATCGTTCTGGAAGTGAGTTTACTCCCTGGGTATTTTCTTTGTATACTTTTGACTATACGGGCCGAGTCCGGGATTTACGGGAAATCGCTGGTTTTCGTTTGCCGGCGATTAAACATCTTTTATTCAGCGTCTCATCAAAAATGAAAACATTTTTGAAAACTACAAGTCTCATGCGTTTTAGTGGATAAAAAATAATTTAAAAAATCGTTCGGGAAATGAGTTCACTCACAAGTTACCTTCTTTGTATACGTTCGACTATACGGGCCAAGCCCGGGATTTACGGGAAATCGCGGGTTTTCGATTGCCGGCGATTAAACTTCTTTCATTAAGCGTCTCATCAAAAATGAACACATTCCTGAAAACTACAAGTCTCATGCGTTTTAGTGGTGAAAAGATAATTTAAAAAATCGTTCTGGAAGTGAGTTTACTACATGGGTATTTTCTTTGTATACTTTTGACTATACGGGCCGAGTCCGGGATTTACGGGAAATCGCGGGTTTTCGTTTGCCGGCGATTAAACATCTTTTATTCAGCGTCTCATCAAAAATGAAAACATTTTTGAAAACTACAAGTCTCATGCGTTTTAGTGGATAAAAAATAATTTAAAAAATCGTTCGGGAAATGAGTTCACTCACAGGTTACTTTCTTTGTATACATTCGACTATACGGGCCAAGCCCGGGATTTACGGGAAATCGCGGGTTTTCGATTGCCGGCGATTAAACTTCTTTCATTAAGCGTCTCATCAAAAATGAAAACATTCCTGAAAACTACAAGTCTCATTCGTTTTAGTGGTGAAAAGATAATTTAAAAAATCGTTCTGGAAGTGAGTTTACTCCCTGGGCATTTTCTTTGTATACTTTTGACTATACGGGCCGAGTCCGGGATTTACGGGAAATCGCTGGTTTTCGTTTGCCGGCGATTAAACATCTTTTATTCAGCGTCTCATCAAAAATGAAAACATTTTTGAAAACTACAAGTCTCATGCGTTTTAGTGGATAAAAAATAATTTAAAAAATCGTTCGGGAAATGAGTTCACTCACAAGTTACCTTCTTTGTATACGTTCGACTATACGGGCCAAGCCCGGGATTTACGGGAAATCGCGGGTTTTCGTTTGCCGGCAATTAAACATCTTTTATTCAGCGTCTCATCAAAAATGAAAACATTTTTGAAAACTACAAGTCTCATGCGTTTTAGTGGTGAAAAGATAATTTAAAAAATCGTTCTGGAAGTGAGTTTACTCCCTGGGTATTTTCTTTGTATACTTTTGACTATACGGGCCGAGTCCGGGATTTACGGGAAATCGCGGGTTTTTGTTTGCCGGCGATTAAACATCTTTTATTCAGCGTCTCATCAAAAATGAAAACATTTTTGAAAACTACAAGTCTCATGCGTTTTAGTGGATAAAAAATAATTTAAAAAATCGTTCGGGAAATGAGTTCACTCACAGGTTACTTTCTTTGTATACATTCGACTATACGGGCCAAGCCCGGGATTTACGGGAAATCGCGGGTTTTCGATTGCCGGCGATTAAACTTCTTTCATTAAGCGTCTCATCAAAAATGAAAACATTCCTGAAAACTACAAGTCTCATGCGTTTTAGTGGTGAAAAAATAATTTAAAAAATCGTTCGGAAATGAGTTTACTCCCTGGGCATTTTCTTTGTATACTTTTGACTATACGGGCCGAGTCCGGGATTTACGGGAATTCGCGGGTTTTCGTTTGCCGGCGATTAAACTTCTTTCATTAAGCGTCTCATCAAAAATGAAAGCATTCCCGAAAACTACAAGTCTCATGTGTTTTAGTGGTGAAGAAAAATAATTTAAAAAATCGTTCGGGAAATGAGTTTACTCACAGGTTACTTTCTTTGTATACATTCGACTATACGGGCCAAGCCCGGGATTTACGGGAAATCGCGGGTTTTCGTTTGCCGGCGATTAAACTTCTTTCATTAAGCGTCTCATCAAAAATGAAAACATTCCTGAAAACTACAAGTCTCATGCGTTTTAGTGGTGAAAAAATAATTTAAAAAATCGTTCGGAAATGAGTTTACTCCCTGGGCATTTTCTTTGTATACTTTTGACTATACGGGCCGAGTCCGGGATTTACGAGAATTCGCGGGTTTTCGTTTGCCGGCGATTAAACTTCTTTCATTAAGCGTCTCATCAAAAATGAAAACATTCCCGAAAACTACAAGTCTCATGTGTTTTAGTGGTGAAAAAATAATTTAAAAAATCGTTCGGGAAATGAGTTTACTCACAGGTTACTTTCTTTGTATACATTCGACTATACGGGCCAAGCCCGGGATTTACGGGAAATCGCGGGTTTTCGTTTGCCGGCGATTAAACTTCTTTCATTAAGCGTCTCATCAAAAATGAAAACATTCCTGAAAACTACAAGTCTCATGCGTTTTAGTGGTGAAAAAATAATTTAAAAAATCGTTCGGAAATGAGTTTACTCCCTGGGCATTTTCTTTGTATACTTTTGACTATACGGGTTGAGTCCGGGATTTACGGGAAATCGCGGGTTTTCGTTTGCCGGTGATTAAACATCTTTTATTCAGCGTCTCATCAAAAATTAAAACATTTTTGAAAACTACAAGTCTCATGCGTTTTAGTGGTGAAAAGATAATTTAAAAAATCGTTCTGGAAGTGAGTTTACTCCCTGGGTATTTTCTTTGTATACTTTTGACTATACGGGCCGAGTCCGGGATTTACGGGAAATCGCTGGTTTTCGTTTGCCGGCGATTAAACATCTTTTATTCAGCGTCTCATCAAAAATGAAAACATTTTTGAAAACTACAAGTCTCATGCGTTTTAGTGGATAAAAAATAATTTAAAAAATCGTTCGGGAAATGAGTTCACTCACAAGTTACCTTCTTTGTATACGTTCGACTATACGGGCCAAGCCCGGGATTTACGGGAAATCGCGGGTTTTCGATTGCCGGCGATTAAACTTCTTTCATTAAGCGTCTCATCAAAAATGAACACATTCCTGAAAACTACAAGTCTCATGCGTTTTAGTGGTGAAAAAATAATTTAAAAAATCGTTCGGAAATGAGTTTACTCCCTGGGCATTTTCTTTGTATACTTTTGACTATACGGGCCGAGTCCGGGATTTACGGGAATTCGCGGGTTTTCGTTTGCCGGCGATTAAACTTCTTTCATTAAGCGTCTCATCAAAAATGAAAGCATTCCCGAAAACTACAAGTCTCATGTGTTTTAGTGGTGAAGAAAAATAATTTAAAAAATCGTTCGGGAAATGAGTTTACTCACAGGTTACTTTCTTTGTATACATTCGATTATACGGGCCAAGCCCGGGATTTACGGGAAATCGCGGGTTTTCGTTTGCCGGCGATTAAACTTCTTTCATTAAGCGTCTCATCAAAAATGAAAACATTCCCGAAAACTACAAGTCTCATGTGTTTTAGTGGTGAAAAAATAATTTAAAAAATCGTTCGGGAAATGAGTTTACTCACAGGTTACTTTCTTTGTATACATTCGACTATACGGGCCAAGCCCGGGATTTACGGGAAATCGCGGGTTTTCGTTTGCCGGCGATTAAACTTCTTTCATTAAGCGTCTCATCAAAAATGAAAACATTCCTGAAAACTACAAGTCTCATGCGTTTTAGTGGTGAAAAAATAATTTAAAAAATCGTTCGGAAATGAGTTTACTCCCTGGGCATTTTCTTTGTATACTTTTGACTATACAAGCCGAGTCCGGGATTTACGGGAATTCGCGAGTTTTCGTTTGCCAGCGATTAAACTTCTTTCATTAAGCGTCTCATCAAAAATGAAAACATTTCCGAAAACTACAAGTCTCATGCGTTTTAGTGGTGAAAAAAAAAATTTAAAAAATCGTTCGGGAAATGAGTTTACTCCCTGGGTACTTTCTTTGTATACTTTTGACTATACGGGTTGAGTCCGGGATTTACGGGAAATCGCGGGTTTTCGTTTGCCGGCGATTAAACATCTTTTATTCAGCGTCTCATCAAAAATGAAAACATTTTTGAAAACTACAAGTCTCATGCGTTTTAGTGGTGAAAAGATAATTTAAAAAATCGTTCTGGAAGTGAGTTTACTCCCTGGGTATTTTCTTTGTATACTTTTGACTATACGGGCCGAGTCCGGGATTTACGGGAAATCGCGGGTTTTCGTTTGCCGGCGATTAAACATCTTTTATTCAGCGTCTCATCAAAAATGAAAACATTTTTGAAAACTACAAGTCTCATGCGTTTTAGTGGATAAAAAATAATTTAAAAAATCGTTCGGGAAATGAGTTCACTCACAGGTTACTTTCTTTGTATACATTCGACTATACGGCCAAGCCCGGGATTTACGGGAAATCGCGGGTTTTCGTTTGCCGGCGATTAAACTTCTTTCATTAAGCGTCTCATCAAAAATGAAAACATTCCTGAAAACTACAAGTCTCATGCGTTTTAGTGGTGAAAAAATAATTTAAAAAATCGTTCGGAAATGAGTTTACTCCCTGGGCATTTTCTTTGTATACTTTTGACTATACGGGCCGAGTCTGGGATTTACGGGAATTCGCGGGTTTTCGTTTGCCGGCGATTAAACTTCTTTCATTAAGCGTCTCATCAAAAATGAAAACATTCCCGAAAACTACAAGTCTCATGTGCTTTAGAGGTGAAAAAATAATTTAAAAAATCGTTCGGGAAATGAGTTTACTCACAGGTTACTTTCTTTGTATACATTCGACTATACGGGCCAAGCCCAGGATTTACGGGAAATCGCGGGTTTTCGTTTGCCGGCGATTAAACTTCTTTCATTAAGCGTCTCATCAAAAATGAAAACATTCCTGAAAACTACAAGTCTCATGCGTTTTAGTGGTGAAAAAATAATTTAAAAAATCGTTCGGAAATGAGTTTACTCCCTGGGCATTTTCTTTGTATACTTTTGACTATACGGGCCGAGTCCGGGATTTACGGGAATTCGCGGGTTTTCGTTTGCCGGCGATTAAACTTCTTTCATTAAGCGTCTCATCAAAAATGAAAACATTTCCGAAAACTACAAGTCTCATGCGTTTTAGTGGTGAAAAAAAAAATTTAAAAAATCGTTCGGGAAATGAGTTTACTCCCTGGGTACTTTCTTTGTATACTTTTGACTCTACGGGTTGAGTCCGGGATTTACAGGAAATCGCGGGTTTTCGTTTGCCGGCGATTAAACATCTTTTATTCAGCGTCTCATCAAAAATGAAAACATTTTTGAAAACTACAAGTCTCATGCGTTTTAGTGGTGAAAAGATAATTTAAAAAATCGTTCTGGAAGTGAGTTTACTCCCTGGGTATTTTCTTTGTATACTTTTGACTATACGGGCCGAGTCCGGGATTTACGGGAAATCGCGGGTTTTCGTTTGCCGGCGATTAAACTTCTTTTATTCAGCGTCTCATCAAAAATGAAAACATTTTTGAAAACTACAAGTCTCATGCGTTTTAGTGGTGAAAAGATAATTTAAAAAATCGTTCTGGAAATGAGTTTACTCACAGGGTACTTTCTTTGTATACATTCGACTATACGGGCCAAGCCCGGGATTTACGGGAAATCGCGGGTTTTCGTTTGCCGGCGATTAAACTTCTTTCATTAAGCGTCTCATCAAAAATGAAAACATTCCTGAAAACTACAAGTCTCATGCGTTTTAGTGGTGAAAAAATAATTTAAAAAATCGTTCGGAAATGAGTTTACTCCCTGGGTACTTTCTTTGTATACTTTTAACTATACGGACCGAGTCCGGGATTTACGGGAAATCGCGGGTTTTCGTTTGCCGGCGATTAAACATCTTTTATTCAGCGTCTCATCAAAAATGAAAACATTTTTGAAAACTACAAGTCTCATGCGTTTTAGTGGATAAAAATTAATTTAAAAAATCGTTCGGGAAATGAGTTTCCTCACAGGTTACTTTCTTTGTATACATTCGACTATACGGGCCAAGCCCGGGATTTACGGGAAATCGCAGGTTTTCGTTTGCCGGCGATTAATTTTCTTTCATTAAGCGTCTCATCAAAAATGAAAACATTCCTGAAAACTACAAGTCTCATGCGTTTTAGTGGTGAAAAAATAATTTAAAAAATCGTTCGGAAATGAGTTTACTCCCTGGGTACTTTCTTTGTATACTTTTAACTATACGGACCGAGTCCGGGATTTACGGGAAATCGCGGGTTTTCGTTTGCCGGCGATTAAACATCTTTTATTCAGCGTCTCATCAAAAATGAAAACATTTTTGAAAACTACAAGTCTCATGCGTTTTAGTGGATAAAAATTAATTTAAAAAATCGTTCGGGAAATGAGTTTCCTCACAGGTTACTTTCTTTGTATACATTCGACTATACGGGCCAAGCCCGGGATTTACGGGAAATCGCAGGTTTTCGTTTGCCGGCGATTAATTTTCTTTCATTAAGCGTCTCATCAAAAATGAAAACATTCCTGAAAACTACAAGTCTCATGCGTTTTAGTGGTGAAAAAATAATTTAAAAAATCGTTCGGAAATGAGTTTACTCCCTGGGTACTTTCTTTGTATACTTTTAACTATACGGGCCAAGCCCGGGATTTACGGGAAATCGCGGGTTTTCGTTTGCCGGCGATTCAAGCTCTTTCATTAAGCGTCTCATCAAAAATGAAAACATTTTTGAAAACTACAAGTCTCATGCGTTTTAGTGACGAAAAAATAATTTAAAAAATCGTTCGGGAAATGAGTTTACTCACAGGGTACTTTCTTTGTATACATTCGACTATACGGGCCAAGCACGGGATTTACGGGAATTCGCGGGTTTTCGTTTGCCGGCGATTAAACATCTTTTATTCAGCGTCTCATCAAAAATGAAAACATTTTTGAAAACTACAAGTCTCATGCGTTTTAGTGGTGAAAAGATAATTTAAAAAATCGTTCTGGAAATGAGTTTACTCCCTGGGCATTTTCTTTGTATACTTTTGACTATACGGGCCAAGCACGGGATTTACGGGAATTCGCGGGTTTTCGTTTGCCGGCGATTAAACATCTTTTATTCAGCGTCTCATCAAAAATGAAAACATTTTTGAAAACTACAAGTCTCATGCGTTTTAGTGGTGAAAAGATAATTTAAAAAATCGTTCTGGAAGTGAGTTTACTTCCTGCGTATTTTCTTTGTATACTTTTGACTATACGGGCCGAGTCCGGGATTTACGGGAAATCGCGGGTTTTCGTTTGCCGGCGATTAAACTTCTTTTATTCAGCGTCTCATCAAAAATGAAAACATTTTTGAAAACTACAAGTCTCATGCGTTTTAGTGGTGAATAGATAATTTTATAAATCGTTCCGGAAATGAGTTTACTCACAGGGTACTTTCTTTGTATATACTCGACTATACGGGCCAAGCACGGGATTTACGGGAAATCGCGGGATTTCGTTTGCCGGCGATTAAACTTCTTTCATTAAGCGTCTCATCAAAAATAAAAACATTCCCGAAAACTACAAGTCTCATGTGTTTTAGTGGTGAAAAAATAATTTAAAAAATCGTTCGGGAAATGAGTTTACTCCCTGGGTACTTTCTTTGTATACTTTTGACTATACGGGCCGCGTCCGGGATTTACGGGAAATCGCAGGTTTTCGTTTGCCGGCGATTAAACATCTTTTATTCAGCGTCTCATCAAAAATGAAAACATTTTTGAAAACTACAAGTCTCATGCGTTTTAGTGGTGAAAAAATAATTTAAAAAATCGTGCTGGAAGTGAGTTTACTCCCTGGGTACTTTCTTTGTATATACTCGACTATACGGGCCAAGCACGGGATTTACGGGAAATCGCGGGTTTTCGTTTGCCGGCGATTAAACTTCTTTCATTAAGCGTCTCATCAAAAATAAAAACATTCCCGAAAACTACAAGTCTCATGTGTTTTAGTGGTGAAAAAATAATTTAAAAAATCGTTCGGGAAATGAGTTTACTCCCTGGGTACTTTCTTTGTATACTTTTGACTATACGGGCCGAGTCCGGGATTTACGGGAAATCGCGGGTTTTCGTTTGCCGGCGATTAAACTTCTTTTATTCAGCGTCTCATCAAAAATGAAAACATTTTTGAAAACTACAAGTCTCATGCGTTTTAGTGGTGAAAAGATAATTTAAAAAATCGTTCTGGAAATGAGTTTACTCACAGGGTACTTTCTTTGTATACATTCGACTATACGGGCCAAGCCCGGGATTTACGGGAAATCGCGGGTTTTCGTTTGCCGGCGATTAAACTTCTTGCATTAAGCGTCTCATCAAAAATGAAAACATTCCTGAAAACTACAAGTCTCATGCGTTTTAGTGGTGAAAAAATAATTTAAAAAATCGTTCGGAAATGAGTTTACTCCCTGGGTACTTTCTTTGTATACTTTTAACTATACGGACCGAGTCCGGGATTTACGGGAAATCGCGGGTTTTCGTTTGCCGGCGATTAAACATCTTTTATTCAGCGTCTCATCAAAAATGAAAACATTTTTGAAAACTACAAGTCTCATGCGTTTTAGTGGATAAAAAATAATTTAAAAAATCGTTCGGGAAATGAGTTTCCTCACAGGTTACTTTCTTTGTATACATTCGACTATACGGGCCAAGCCCGGGATTTACGGGAAATCGCAGGTTTTCGTTTGCCGGCGATTAATTTTCTTTCATTAAGCGTCTCATCAAAAATGAAAACATTCCTGAAAACTACAAGTCTCATGCGTTTTAGTGGTGAAAAAATAATTTAAAAAATCGTTCGGAAATGAGTTTACTCCCTGGGTACTTTCTTTGTATACTTTTAACTATACGGGCCAAGCCTGGGATTTACGGGAAATCGCGGGTTTTCGTTTGCCGGCGATTCAAGCTCTTTCATTAAGCGTCTCATCAAAAATGAAAACATTTTTGAAAACTACAAGTCTCATGCGTTTTAGTGATGAAAAAATAATTTAAAAAATCGTTCGGGAAATGAGTTTACTCACAGGGTACCTTCTTTGTATACATTCGACTATACGGGTTGAGTCCGGGATTTACAGGAAATCGCGGGTTTTCGTTTGCCGGCGATTAAACATCTTTTATTCAGCGTCTCATCAAAAATGAAAACATTTTTGAAAACTACAAGTCTCATGCGTTTTAGTGGTGAAAAGATAATTTAAAAAATCGTTCTGGAAGTGAGTTTACTCCCTGGGTATTTTCTTTGTATACTTTTGACTATACGGGCCGAGTCCGGGATTTACGGGAAATCGCGGGTTTTCGTTTGCCGGCGATTAAACTTCTTTTATTCAGCGTCTCATCAAAAATGAAAACATTTTTGAAAACTACAAGTCTCATGCGTTTTAGTGGTGAAAAGATAATTTAAAAAATCGTTCTGGAAATGAGTTTACTCACAGGGTACTTTCTTTGTATACATTCGACTATACGGGCCAAGCCCGGGATTTACGGGAAATCGCGGGTTTTCGTTTGCCGGCGATTAAACTTCTTGCATTAAGCGTCTCATCAAAAATGAAAACATTCCTGAAAACTACAAGTCTCATGCGTTTTAGTGGTGAAAAAATAATTTAAAAAATCGTTCGGAAATGAGTTTACTCCCTGGGTACTTTCTTTGTATACTTTTAACTATACGGACCGAGTCCGGGATTTACGGGAAATCGCGGGTTTTCGTTTGCCGGCGATTAAACATCTTTTATTCAGCGTCTCATCAAAAATGAAAACATTTTTGAAAACTACAAGTCTCATGCGTTTTAGTGGATAAAAAATAATTTAAAAAATCGTTCGGGAAATGAGTTTCCTCACAGGTTACTTTCTTTGTATACATTCGACTATACGGGCCAAGCCCGGGATTTACGGGAAATCGCAGGTTTTCGTTTGCCGGCGATTAATTTTCTTTCATTAAGCGTCGCATCAAAAATGAAAACATTCCTGAAAACTACAAGTCTCATGCGTTTTAGTGGTGAAAAAATAATTTAAAAAATCGTTCGGAAATGAGTTTACTCCCTGGGTACTTTCTTTGTATACTTTTAACTATACGGGCCAAGCCTGGGATTTACGGGAAATCGCGGGTTTTCGTTTGCCGGCGATTCAAGCTCTTTCATTAAGCGTCTCATCAAAAATGAAAACATTTTTGAAAACTACAAGTCTCATGCGTTTTAGTGATGAAAAAATAATTTAAAAAATCGTTCGGGAAATGAGTTTACTCACAGGGTACTTTCTTTGTATACATTCGACTATACGGGCCAAGCACGGGATTTACGGGAATTCGCGGGTTTTCGTTTGCCGGCGATTAAACATCTTTTATTCAGCGTCTCATCAAAAATGAAAACATTTTTGAAAACTACAAGTCTCATGCGTTTTAGTGGTGAAAAGATAATTTAAAAAATCGTTCTGGAAATGAGTTTACTCCCTGGGCATTTTCTTTGTATACTTTTGACTATACGGGCCAAGCACGGGATTTACGGGAATTCGCGGGTTTTCGTTTGCCGGCGATTAAACATCTTTTATTCAGCGTCTCATCAAAAATGAAAACATTTTTGAAAACTACAAGTCTCATGCGTTTTAGTGGTGAAAAGATAATTTAAAAAATCGTTCGGGAAATGAGTTTACTCCCTGGGTACTTTCTTTGTATACTTTTGACTATACGGGCCGAGTCCGGGATTTACGAGAAATCGCGGGTTTTCGTTTGCCGGCGATTAAACATCTTTTATTCAGCGTCTCATCAAAAATGAAAACATTTTTGAAAACTACAAGTCTCATGCGTTTTAGTGGTGAAAAGATAATTTAAAAAATCGTTCTGGAAGTGAGTTTACTTCCTGCGTATTTTCTTTGTATACTTTTGACTATACGGGCCGAGTCCGGGATTTACGGGAAATCGCGGGTTTTCGTTTGCCGGCGATTAAACTTCTTTTATTCAGCGTCTCATCAAAAATGAAAACATTTTTGAAAACTACAAGTCTCATGCGTTTTAGTGGTGAAAAAAAAAAATTAAAAAATCGTTCGGGAAATGAGTTTACTCCCTGGGCATTTTCTTTGTATACTTTTGACTATACGGGCCGAGTCCGGAATTTACGGGAATTCACGGGTTTTCGTTTGCCGGCGATTAAACTTCTTTCATTAAGCGTCTCATCAAAAATGAAAACATTCCCGAAAACTACAAGTCTCATGCGTTTTAGTGGATAAAAAATAATTTAAAAAATCGTTCGGGAAATGAGTTTCCTCACAGGTTACTTTCTTTGTATACATTCGACTATACGGGCCAAGCCCGGGATTTACGGGAAATCGCAGGTTTTCGTTTGCCGGCGATTAATTTTCTTTCATTAAGCGTCTCATCAAAAATGAAAACATTCCTGAAAACTACAAGTCTCATGCGTTTTAGTGGTGAAAAAATAATTTAAAAAATCGTTCGGAAATGAGTTTACTCCCTGGGTACTTTCTTTGTATACTTTTAACTATACGGGCCAAGCCTGGGATTTACGGGAAATCGCGGGTTTTCGTTTGCCGGCGATTCAAGCTCTTTCATTAAGCGTCTCATCAAAAATGAAAACATTTTTGAAAACTACAAGTCTCATGCGTTTTAGTGATGAAAAAATAATTTAAAAAATCGTTCGGGAAATGAGTTTACTCACAGGGTACTTTCTTTGTATACATTCGACTATACGGGCCAAGCACGGGATTTACGGGAATTCGCGGGTTTTCGTTTGCCGGCGATTAAACATCTTTTATTCAGCGTCTCATCAAAAATGAAAACATTTTTGAAAACTACAAGTCTCATGCGTTTTAGTGGTGAAAAGATAATTTAAAAAATCGTTCTGGAAATGAGTTTACTCCCTGGGCATTTTCTTTGTATACTTTTGACTATACGGGCCAAGCACGGGATTTACGGGAATTCGCGGGTTTTCGTTTGCCGGCGATTAAACATCTTTTATTCAGCGTCTCATCAAAAATGAAAACATTTTTGAAAACTACAAGTCTCATGCGTTTTAGTGGTGAAAAGATAATTTAAAAAATCGTTCGGGAAATGAGTTTACTCCCTGGGTACTTTCTTTGTATACTTTTGACTATACGGGCCGAGTCCGGGATTTACGAGAAATCGCGGGTTTTCGTTTGCCGGCGATTAAACATCTTTTATTCAGCGTCTCATCAAAAATGAAAACATTTTTGAAAACTACAAGTCTCATGCGTTTTAGTGGTGAAAAGATAATTTAAAAAATCGTTCTGGAAGTGAGTTTACTTCCTGCGTATTTTCTTTGTATACTTTTGACTATACGGGCCGAGTCCGGGATTTACGGGAAATCGCGGGTTTTCGTTTGCCGGCGATTAAACTTCTTTTATTCAGCGTCTCATCAAAAATGAAAACATTTTTGAAAACTACAAGTCTCATGCGTTTTAGTGGTGAAAAAAAAAAATTAAAAAATCGTTCGGGAAATGAGTTTACTCCCTGGGCATTTTCTTTGTATACTTTTGACTATACGGGCCGAGTCCGGAATTTACGGGAATTCACGGGTTTTCGTTTGCCGGCGATTAAACTTCTTTCATTAAGCGTCTCATCAAAAATGAAAACATTCCCGAAAACTACAAGTCTCATGTGTTTTAGGGGTGAAAAAATAATTTAAAAAATCGTTCGGGAAATGAGTTTACTCCATGGGGACTTTCTTTGTATACTTTTGACTATACGGGCCGAGTCCGGGATTTACGGGAAATCGCGGGTTTTCGTTTGTCGGCGATTAAACATCTTTTATTCAGCGTCTCATCAAAAATGAAAACATTTTTGAAATCTACAAGTCTCATGCGTTTTAGTGGTGAAAAGATAATTTAAAAAATCGTTCTGGAAGTGAGTTTACTCCCTGGGTATTTTCTTTGTATACTTTTGACTATACGGGCCGAGTCCGGGATTTACGGGAAATCGCGGGTTTTCGTTTGCCGGCGATTAAACTTCTGTTATTCAGCCTGTCATCAAAAATGAGAACATTTTTGAAAACTACAAGTCTCATGCGTTTTAGTGGTGAAAAGATAATTTAAAAAATCGTTCTGGAAATGAGTTTACTCACAGGGTACTTTCTTTGTATACATTCGACTATACGGGCCAAGCCCGGGATTTACGGGAAATCGCGGGTTTTCGTTTGCCGGCAATTAAACTTCTTTCATTAGGCGTCTCATCAAAAATGAAAACATTCCTGAAAACTACAAGTCTCATGCGTTTTAGTGGTGAAAAATAATTTAAAAAATCGTTCGGAAATGAGTTTACTCCCTGGGTACTTTCTTTGTATACTTTTAACTATACGGACCGAGTCCGGGATTTACGGGAAATCGCGGGTTTTCGTTTGCCGGCGATTAAACATCTTTTATTCAGCGTCTCATCAAAAATGAAAACATTTTTGAAAACTACAAGTCTCATGCGTTTTAGTGGATAAAAAATAATTTAAAAAATCGTTCGGGAAATGAGTTTCCTCACAGGTTACTTTCTTTGTATACAATCGACTATACGGGCCAAGCCCGGGATTTACGGGAAATCGCGGGTTTTCGTTTGCCGGCGATTAAACTTCTTTCATTAAGCGTCTCATCAAAAATGAAAACATTCCTGAAAACTACAAGTCTCATGCGTTTTAGTGGTGAAAAAATAATTTAAAAAATCGTTCGGAAATGAGTTTACTCCCTGGGTACTTTCTTTGTATACTTTTAACTATACGGGCCAAGCCCGGGATTTACGGGAAATCGCAGGTTTTCGTTTGCCGGCGATTCAAGCTCTTTCATTAAGCGTCTCATCAAAAATGAAAACATTTTTGAAAACTACAAGTCTCATGCGTTTTAGTGGTGAAAAAATAATTTAAAAAATCGTTCGGGAAATGAGTTTACTCCCTGGATACTTTCTTTGTATACTTTTGACTATACGGGCCGAGTCCGGGATTTACGGGAAATCGCGGGTTTTCGTTTGCCGGCGATTAAACATCTTTTATTCAGCGTCTCATCAAAAATGAAAACATTTTTGAAAACTACAAGTCTCATGCGTTTCAGTGGTGAAAAGATAATTTAAAAAATCGTTTTGGAAATGAGTTTACTCACAGGGTACTTTCTTTGTATATACTCGACTATTCGGGCCAAGCACGGGATTTACGGGAAATCGCGGGTTTTCGTTTGCCGGCGAATAAACTTCTTCCATTCAGCGTCTCATCAAAAATGGAAACAATTTTAAAAACTACAAGTCTCATGCGTTTTAGTGGTGAAAAAATAATTTAAAAAATCGTTCGGGAAATGAGTTTACTCACAGGGTACTTTCTTTGTATACATTCGACTATACGGGCCGAGTCCGGGATTTACGGGAATTCGCGGGTTTTCGTTTTCCGGCGATTAAACTTCTTTTATTCAGCGTCTCATCAAAAATGAAAACATTTTTCAAAACTACAAGTCTCATGCGTTTTAGTGGTGAAAAAATAATTTAAAAAATCGTTCGGGAAATGAGTTTACTCACAGGGTACTTTCGTTGTATATACTCGACTATACGGGCCAAGCACGGGATTACGGGAAATCGCGGGTTTTCGTTTGCCGGCGATTAAACTTCTTTCATTAAGCGTCTCATCAAAAATGAAAACATTCCTGAAAACTACAAGTCTCATGCGTTTTAGTGGTGAAAAATTAATTTAAAAAATCGTTCGGAAATGAGTTTACTCCCTGGGTACTTTCTTTGTATACTTTTAAGTATACGGGCCAAGCCCGGGATTTACGGGAAATCGCAGGTTTTCGTTTGCCGGCGATTCAAGCTCTTTCATTAAGCGTCTCATCAAAAATGAAAACATTTTTGAAAACTACAAGTCTCATGCGTTTTAGTGGTGAAAAAATAATTTAAAAAATCGTTCGGAAAATGAGTTTACTCCCTGGATACTTTCTTTGTATACTTTTGACTATACGGGCCGAGTCCGGGATTTACGGGAAATCGCGGGTTTTCGTTTGCCGGCGATTAAACATCTTTTATTCAGCGTCTCATCAAAAATGAAAACATTTTTGAAAACTACAAGTCTCATGCGTTTTAGTGGTGAAAAGATAATTTAAAAAATCGTTTTTGAAATGAGTTTACTCACAGGGTACTTTCTTTGTATATACTCGACTATTCGGGCCAAGCACGGGATTTACGGGAAATCGCGGGTTTTCGTTTGCCGGCGAATAAACTTCTTCCATTCAGCGTCTCATTAAAAATGGAAACAATTTTAAAAACTACAAGTCTCATGCGTTTTAGTGGTGAAAAAATAATTTAAAAAATCGTTCGGGAAATGAGTTTACTCACAGGGTACTTTCTTTGTATACATTCGACTATACGGGCCGAGTCCGGGATTTACGGGAATTCGCGGGTTTTCGTTTTCCGGCGATTAAACTTCTTTTATTCAGCGTCTCATCAAAAATGAAAACATTTTTCAAAACTACAAGTCTCATGCGTTTTAGTGGTGAAAAAATAATTTAAAAAATCGTTCGGGAAATGAGTTTACTCACAGGGTACTTTCTTTGTATACATTTGACTATACGGGCCAAGCACGGGATTTACGGGAATTCGCGGGTTTTCGTTTGCCAGCGATTAAACATCTTTTATTCAGCGTCTCATCAAAAATGAAAACAATTTTGAAAACTACAAGTCTCATGCGTTTTAGTGGTGAAAAGATAATTTAAAAAATTGTTCTGGAATTGAGTTTACTCACAGGGTACTTTCTTTGTATATACTCGACTATACGGGCCAAGCACGGGATTTACGGGAAGTCGCGGGTTTTCGTTTGCCGGTGTTAAACTTCTTTTATTCAGCGTCTCATCAAAAATGAAAACATTTTTGAAAACTACAAGTCTCATGCGTTTTAGTGGTGAAAAGATAATTTAAAAAATCGTTCGGGAAATGAGTTTACTCACAGGGTACTTTCGTTGTATATACTCGACTATACGGGCCAAGCACGGGATTACGGGAAATCGCGGGTTTTCGTTTGCCGGCGATTAAACTTCTTTTATTCAGCGTCTCATCAAAAATGAAAACCTTTTTGAAAACTACAAGTCTCATGCGTTTTAGTGGTGAAAAGATAATTTAAAAAATCGTTCTGGAAATGAGTTTACTTCCTGGGCATTTTCTTTGTATACTTTTGACTATACGGGCCGAGTCCGGGATTTACGGGAATTCGCGGGTTTTCGTTTGCCGGCGATTAAACTTCTTTCATTAGGCGTCTTATCAAAAATGAAAACATTCCCGAAAACTACAAGTCTCATGTGTTTTAGTGGTGAAAAAATAATTTATAAAATCGTTCGGGAAATGAATTTACTCCCTGGGTACTTTCTTTGTATACTTTTGACTATACGGGCCGAGTCCGGGATTTACGGGAAATCGCCGGTTTTCGTTTGCCGGCGATTAAACTTCTTTTATTCAGTGTCTCATCAAAAATGAAAACATTTTTGAAAACTACAAGTCTCATGCGTTTTAGTAGTGAAAAGATAATTTAAAAAATCGTTCTGGAAATGAGTTTACTCACAGGGTACTTTCTTTGTATATACTCGACTATACGGGCCAAGCACGGGATTTACGGGAAATCGCGGGTTTTCGTTTGCCGGCGATTAAACTTCTTCCATTCAGCGTCTCATCAAAAATGGAAACATTTTCAAAAACTACAAGTCTCATGCGTTTTAGTGGTGAAAAAATAATTTGAAAAATCGTTCGGGAAATGAGTTTACTCACAGGGTACTTTCTTTGTATACATTTGACTATACGGGCCGAGTCCGGGATTTACGGGAATTCGCGGGTTTTCGTTTGCCGGCGATTAAACTTCTTTTATTCAGCGTCTCATCAAAAATGAAAACATTTTTGAAAACTACAAGTCTCATGCGTTTTAGTAGTGAAAAGATAATTTAAAAAATTGTTTTGGAAATGAGTTTACTCACAGGGTACTTTCTTTGTATATACTCGACTATACGGGCCAAGCACGGGATTTACGGGAAATCACGGGTTTTGTTTGCCGGCGATTAAACTTCTTTTATTCAGCGTCTCATCAAAAATGAAAACATTTTTAAAAACTACAAGTCTCATGCGTTTTAGTGGTGAAAAGATAATTTAAAAAATCGTTCTGGAAATGAGTTTACTCACAGGGTACTTTCTTTGTATATACTCGACTATACGGGCCAAGCACGGGATTTACGGGAAATCGCGGGTTTTCGTTTGCCGGCGATTAAACTTCTTCCATTCAGCGTCTCATCAAAAATGGAAACATTTTTAAAAACTACAAGTCTCATGCGTTTTAGTGGTGAAAAAATAATTTAAAAAATCGTTCGGGAAATGAGTTTACTCACAGGGTACTTTCTTTGTATACATTCGACTATACGGGCCGAGTCCGGGATTTACGGGAATTCGCGGGTTTTCGTTTGCCGGCGATTAAACTTCTTTTATTCAGCGTCTCATCAAAAATGAAAACATTTTTGAAAACTACAAGTCTCATGCGTTTTAGTAGTGAAAAGATAATTTAAAAAATTGTTTTGGAAATGAGTTTACTCACAGGGTACTTTCTTTGTATATACTCGACTATACGGGCCAAGCACGGGATTTACGGGAAATCACGGGTTTCGTTTGCCGGCGATTAAACTTCTTTTATTCAGCGTCTCATCAAAAATGAAAACATTTTTGAAAACTACAAGTCTCATGCGTTTTAGTAGTGAAAAGATAATTTAAAAAATTGTTTTGGAAATGAGTTTACTCACAGGGTACTTTCTTTGTATATACTCGACTATACGGGCCAAGCACGGGATTTACGGGAAATCACGGGTTTTGTTTGCCGGCGATTAAACTTCTTTTATTCAGCGTCTCATCAAAAATGAAAACATTTTTAAAAACTACAAGTCTCATGCGTTTTAGTGGTGAAAAGATAATTTAAAAAATCGTTCTGGAAATGAGTTTACTCACAGGGTACTTTCTTTGTATATACTCGACTATACGGGCCAAGCACGGGATTTACGGGAAATCGCGGGTTTTCGTTTGCCGGCGATTAAACTTCTTTCATTCAGCGTCTCATCAATAATGGAAACATTTTTAAAAATTACAAGTCTCATGCGTTTTAGTGGTGAAAAAATAATTTAAAAAATCGTTCGGGAAATGAGTTTACTCACAGGGTACTTTCTTTGTATACATTCGACTATACGGGCCGAGTCCGGGATTTACGGGAATTCGCAGGTTTTCGTTTGCCGGCGATTAAACTTCTTTTATTCAGCGTCTCATCAAAAATGAAAACATTTTTAAAAACTACGAGTCTCATGCGTTTTAGTGGTGAAAAGATAATTTAAAAAATCGTTCTGGAAATGAGTTTACTCACAGGGTACTTTCTTTGTATATACTCGACTATACGGGCCAAGCACGGGATTTACGGGAAATCGCGGGTTTTCTTTGCCGGCGATTAAACTTCTTCCATTCAGCGTCTCATCAAAAATGGAAACATTTTTAAAAACTACAAGTCTCATGCGTTTTAGTGGTGAAAAAATAATTTAAAAAATCGTTCGGGAAATGTGTTTACTCCCTGGGTACTTTCTTTGTATACTTTTGACTATACGGGCCGAGTCCGGGATTTACGGGAAATCGCGGGTTTTCGTTTGCCGGCGATTAAACTTCTTTCATTCAGCGTCTCATCAAAAATGATAACATTTTTGAAAACTACAAGTCTCATGCGTTTTAGTGGTAAAAAGATAATTTAAAAAATTGTACTCGAAATGAGTTTACTCACAGGGTACTTTCTTTGTATATACTCGACTATACGGGCCAAGCACGGGATTTACGGGAAATCGCGGGTTTTCGTTTGCCGGCGATTAAACTTCTTTCATTCAGCGTCTCATCAATAATGGAAACATTTTTAAAAACTACAAGTCTCATGCGTTTTAGTGGTGAGAAAATAATTTAAAAAATCGTTCGGGAAAGGAGTTTACTCACAGGGTACTTTCTTTGTATACATTCGACTATACGGGCCGAGTCCGGGATTTACGGGAATTCGCAGGTTTTCGTTTGCCGGCGATTAAACTTCTTTTATTCAGCGTCTCATCAAAAATGAAAACATTTTTGAAAATTACAAGTCTCATGCGTTTTAGTGGTGAAAAGATAATTTAAAAAATCGTTCTGGAAATGAGTTTACTCACAGGGTACTTTCTTTGTATATACTCGACTATACGGGCCAAGCACGGGATTTACGGGAAATCGCGGGTTTTCGTTTGCCGGCGATTAAACTTCTTCCATTCAGCGTCTCATCAAAAATGGAAACATTTTTAAAAACTACAAGTCTCATGCGTTTTAGTGGTGAAAAGATAATTTAAAAAATCGTTCGGGAAATGAGTTTACTCACAGGGTACTTTCTTTGTATATACTCGACTATACGGGCCAAGCACGGGATTTACGGGAAATCGCGGGTTTTCGCTTGCCGGCGATTAAACTTATTTTATTCAGCGTCTCATCAAAGATGAAAACATTCCTGAAAACTACAAGTCTCATGCGTTTTAGTGGTGAAAAGATAATTTAAAAAATTGTTCTGGAAATGAGTTTACTCACAGGGTACTTTCTTTGTATATACTCGACTATACGGGCCAAGCACGGGATTTTGCGGGAATTCGCGGGTTTTCGTTTGCCGGCGATTAAACTTCTTTCATTAAGCGTCTTATCAAAAATGAAAACATTCCCGAAAACTACAAGTCTCATGCGTTTTAGTGGTGAAAAAATAATTTAAAAAATCGTTCGGGAAATGAGTTTACTCCCTGGGTACTTTCTTTGTATACTTTTGACTATACGGGCCGAGTCCGGGATTTACGGGAAATCGCGGGTTTTCGTTTGCCGGCGATTAAACTTCTTTCATTCAGCGTCTCATCAAAAATGATAACATTTTTGAAAACTACAAGTCTCATGCGTTTTAGTGGTAAAAAGATAATTTAAAAAATTGTACTCGAAATGAGTTTACTCACAGGGTACTTTCTTTGTATATACTCGACTATACGGGCCAAGCACGGGATTTACGGAAAATCGCGGGTTTTCGTTTGCCGGCGATTAAACTTCTTTCATTCAGCGTCTCATCAAAAATAGAAACATTTTTAAAAACTACAAGTCTCATGCGTTTTAGTGGTGAAAAAATAATTTAAAAAATCGTTCGGGAAATGCGTTTACTCCCTGGGTACTTTCTTTGTATACTTTTGACTAAACGGGCCGAGTCCGGGATTTACGGGAAATCGCGGGTTTTCGTTTGCCGGCGATTAAACTTCTTTCATTCAGCGTCTCATCAAAAATGGAAACAATTTTAAAAACTACAAGTCTCATGCGTTTTAGTGGTGAAAAAATAATTTAAAAAATCGTTCGGGAAATAAGTTTACTCACAGGGTACTTTCTTTGTATATACTCGACTATACGGGCCAAGCACGGGATTTTGCGGGAATTCGCGGGTTTTCGTTTGCCGGCGATTAAACTTCTTTCATTAAGCGTCTTATCAAAAATGAAAACATTCCCGAAAACTACAAGTCTCATGCGTTTTAGTGGTGAAAAAATAGTTTAAAAAATCGTTCGGGAAAGGAGTTTACTCACAGGGTACTTTCTTTGTATACATTCGACTATACGGGCCGAGTCCGGGATTTACGAGAATTTGCGGGTTTTCGTTTGCCGGCGATTAAACTTCTTTTATTCAGCGTCTCATCAAAAATGAAAACATTTTTGAAAACTACAAGTCTCATGCGTTTTAGTGGTGAAAAGATAATTTAAAAAATTGTTCTGGAAATGAGTTTACTCACAGGGTACTTTCTTTGTAGATACTCGACTATACGGGCCAAGCACGGGATTTACGGGAAATCGCGGGTTTTCGTTTGCCGGCGATTAAACTTCTTTTTTTCAGCGTCTCATCAAAAATGAAAACATTTTTGAGAACTACAAGTCTCATGCGTTTTATTGGTGAAAAGATAATTTAAAAAATCGTTCGGGAAATGAGTTTACTCACAGGGTACTTTCTTTGTATATACTCGAATATACGGGCCAAGCACGGGATTTACGGGAAATCGCGGGTTTTCGTTTGCCGGCGATTAAACTTCTTTTATTCAGCGTCTCATCAAAAATGAAAACATTCCTGAAAACTACAAGTCTCATGCGTTTTAGTGGTGAAAAGATAATTTAAAAAATCGTTCTGGAAATGAGTTTACTCGCAGGGTACTTTCTTTGTATACTTTTGACTATACAGGCCGAGTCCGGGATTTACGGAAAATCGCGGGTTTTTTGTTGCCGGCGATTAAACTTCTTTTATTCAGCGTCTCATCAAAAATGAAAACATTTTTTGAAAACTACAAGTCTCATACGTTTTAGTGGTGAAAAAATAATTTAAAAAATCGTTCGGGAAATGAGTTTACTCCCTGGGTATTTTCTTTGTATACTTTTGACTATACTGGCCAAGCACGGGATTTACGGGAAATCGCGGGTTTTCGTTTGCCGGCGATTAAACTTCTTTTATTCCGCGTCTCATCAAAAATGAAAACATTTTTAAAAACTACAAGTCTCATGCGTTTTAGTGGTGAAAAGATAATTTAAAAAATCGTTCGGGAAATGAGTTTACTCACAGGGTACTTTCTTTGTATATACTCGACTATACGGGCCAAGCACGGGATTTACGGGAAATCGCGGGTTTTCGTTTGCCGGCGATTAAACTTCTTTTATTCAGCGTCTCATCAAAAATGAAAACATTTTTGAAAACTACAAGTCTCATGCGTTTTAGTGGTGAAAAGATAATTTAAAAAATTGTTCTGGAAATGAGTTTACTCACAGGGTACTTTCTTTGTAGATACTCGACTATACGGGCCAAGCACGGGATTTACGGGAAATCGCGGGTTTTCGTTTGCCGGCGATTAAACTTCTTTTTTTCAGCGTCTCATCAAAAATGAAAACATTTTTGAGAACTACAAGTCTCATGCGTTTTATTGGTGAAAAGATAATTTAAAAAATCGTTCGGGAAATGAGTTTACTCACAGGGTACTTTCTTTGTATATACTCCAATATACGGGCCAAGCACGGGATTTACGGGAAATCGCGGGTTTTCGTTTGCCGGCGATTAAACTTCTTTTATTCAGCGTCTCATCAAAAATGAAAACATTCCTGAAAACTACAAGTCTCATGCGTTTTAGTGGTGAAAAGATAATTTAAAAAATCGTTCTGGAAATGAGTTTACTCGCAGGGTACTTTCTTTGTATACTTTTGACTATACAGGCCGAGTCCGGGATTTACGGAAAATCGCGGGTTTTTTGTTGCCGGCGATTAAACTTCTTTTATTCAGCGTCTCATCAAAAATGAAAACATTTTTTGAAAACTACAAGTCTCATACGTTTTAGTGGTGAAAAAATAATTTAAAAAATCGTTCGGGAAATGAGTTTACTCCCTGGGTATTTTCTTTGTATACTTTTGACTATACTGGCCGAGTCCGGGATTTACGGGAAATCGCGGGTTTTCGTTTGCCGGCGATTAAACTTCTTTTATTCCGCGTCTCATCAAAAATGAAAACATTTTTAAAAACTACAAGTCTCATGCGTTTTAGTGGTGAAAAGATAATTTAAAAAATCGTTCGGGAAATGAGTTTACTCACAGGGTACTTTCTTTGTATATACTCGACTATACGGGCCAAGCACGGGATTTACGGGAAATCGCGGGTTTTCGCTTGCCGGCGATTAAACTTATTTTATTCAGCGTCTCATCAAAGATGAAAACATTCCTGAAAACTACAAGTCTCATGCGTTTTAGTGGTGAAAAGATAATTTAAAAAATTGTTCTGGAAATGAGTTTACTCACAGGGTACTTTCTTTGTATATACTCGACTATACGGGCCAAGCACGGGATTTTGCGGGAATTCGCGGGTTTTCGTTTGCCGGCGATTAAACTTCTTTCATTAAGCGTCTTATCAAAAATGAAAACATTCCCGAAAACTACAAGTCTCATGCGTTTTAGTGGTGAAAAAATAATTTAAAAAATCGTTCGGGAAATGAGTTTACTCCCTGGGTACTTTCTTTGTATACTTTTGACTATACGGGCCGAGTCCGGGATTTACGGGAAATCGCGGGTTTTCGTTTGCCGGCGATTAAACTTCTTTCATTCAGCGTCTCATCAAAAATGATAACATTTTTGAAAACTACAAGTCTCATGCGTTTTAGTGGTAAAAAGATAATTTAAAAAATTGTACTCGAAATGAGTTTACTCACAGGGTACTTTCTTTGTATATACTCGACTATACGGGCCAAGCACGGGATTTACGGAAAATCGCGGGTTTTCGTTTGCCGGCGATTAAACTTCTTTCATTCAGCGTCTCATCAAAAATAGAAACATTTTTAAAAACTACAAGTCTCATGCGTTTTAGTGGTGAAAAAATAATTTAAAAAATCGTTCGGGAAATGCGTTTACTCCCTGGGTACTTTCTTTGTATACTTTTGACTAAACGGGCCGAGTCCGGGATTTACGGGAAATCGCGGGTTTTCGTTTGCCGGCGATTAAACTTCTTTCATTCAGCGTCTCATCAAAAATGGAAACAATTTTAAAAACTACAAGTCTCATGCGTTTTAGTGGTGAAAAAATAATTTAAAAAATCGTTCGGGAAATAAGTTTACTCACAGGGTACTTTCTTTGTATATACTCGACTATACGGGCCAAGCACGGGATTTTGCGGGAATTCGCGGGTTTTCGTTTGCCGGCGATTAAACTTCTTTCATTAAGCGTCTTATCAAAAATGAAAACATTCCCGAAAACTACAAGTCTCATGCGTTTTAGTGGTGAAAAAATAGTTTAAAAAATCGTTCGGGAAAGGAGTTTACTCACAGGGTACTTTCTTTGTATACATTCGACTATACGGGCCGAGTCCGGGATTTACGAGAATTTGCGGGTTTTCGTTTGCCGGCGATTAAACTTCTTTTATTCAGCGTCTCATCAAAAATGAAAACATTTTTGAAAACTACAAGTCTCATGCGTTTTAGTGGTGAAAAGATAATTTAAAAAATTGTTCTGGAAATGAAATTACTCACAGGGTACTTTCTTTGTAGATACTCGACTATACGGGCCAAGCACGGGATTTACGGGAAATCGCGGGTTTTCGTTTGCCGGCGATTAAACTTCTTTTATTCAGCGTCTCATCAAAAATGAAAACATTTTTGAAAACTACAAGTCTCATGCGTTTTATTGGTGAAAAGATAATTTAAAAAATCGTTCGGGAAATGAGTTTACTCACAGGGTACTTTCTTTGTATATACTCGACTATACGGGCCAAGCACGGGATTTACGGTAAATCGCGGGTTTTCGTTTGCCGGCGATTAAACTTCTTTTATTCAGCGTCTCATCAAAAATGAAAACATTCCTGAAAACTACAAGTCTCATGCGTTTTAGTGGTGAAAAGATAATTTAAAAAATCGTTCTGGCAATGAGTTTACTCGCAGGGTACTTTCTTTGTATACTTTTGACTATACAGGCCGAGTCCGGGATTTACGGAAAATCGCGGGTTTTTTGTTGCCGGCGATTAAACTTCTTTTATTCAGCGTCTCATCAAAAATGAAAACATTTTTTGAAAACTACAAGTCTCATACGTTTTAGTGGTGAAAAAATAATTTAAAAAATCGTTCGGGAAATGAGTTTACTCCCTGGGTATTTTCTTTGTATACTTTTGACTATACTGGCCGAGTCCGGGATTTACGGGAAATCGCGGGTTTTCGTTTGCCGGCGATTAAACTTCTTTTATTCCGCGTCTCATCAAAAATGAAAACATTTTTAAAAACTACAAGTCTCATGTGTTTTAGTGGTGAAAAGATAATATAAAAATCGTTCTGGGAAGGAGTTTACTCACAGGGTACTTTCTTTGTATATACTCGACTATACGAGCCAAGCACGGGATTTACGGGAAATCGCGGGTTTTCGTTTGCCGGCGATTAAACTTTTTTTATTCCGCGTCTCATCAAAAATGAAAACATTTTTAAAAACTACAAGTCTCATGCGTTTTAGTGGTGAAAAGATAATATAAAAAATCGTTCTGGGAAGGAGTTTACTCACAGGGTACTTTCTTTGTATATACTCGACTGTACGAGCCAAGCACGGGATTTACGGGAAATCGCGGGTTTTCGTTTGCCGGCGATTAAACTTCTTTTATTCAGCGTCTCATCAAAAATGAAAACATTTTTGAAAACTACAAGTCTCATGCGTTTTAGTGGTGAAAAAATAATTTAAAAAATCGTTCGGGAAATGATTTTACTCACAGGGTACTTTCTTTGTATACATTCGACTATACGGGCCAAGCCCGGGATTTACGGGAAATCGCGGGTTTTCGTTTGCCGGCGATTAAACTTCTTTCATTAAGCGTCTCATCGAAAATGAAAACATTCCTGAAAACTACAAGTCTCATGCGTTTTAGTGGTGAAAAAATAATTTAAAAAATCGTTCGGGAAATGAGTTTACTCCCTGGGTACTTTCTTTGTATACTTTTGACAATACGGGCCGAGTCCGGGATTTACGGGAAATCGCGGGTTTTCGTTTGCCGGCGATTAAACTTCTTTTATTCAGCGTCTCATCAAAAATGAAAACATTTTTAAAAACTACAAGTCTCATGCGTTTTAGTGGTGAAAAGATAATATAAAAAATCGTTCTGGGAAGGAGTTTACTCACAGGGTACTTTCTTTGTATATACTCGACTATACGGGCCAAGCACGGGATTTACGGGAAATCGCGGGTTTTCGTTTGCCGGCGATTAAACTTCTTTTATTCAGCGTCTCATCAAAAATGAAAACATTCCTGAAAACTACAAGTCTCATGCGTTTTAGTGGTGAAAAGATAATTTAAAAAATCGTTCTGGAAATGAGTTTACTCGCAGGGTACTTTCTTTGTATACTTTTGACTATACAGGCCGAGCCTGGGATTTACGGAAAATCGCGGGTTTTTTGTTGCCGGCAATTAAACTTCTTTTATTCAGCGTCTCATCAAAAATGAAAACATTTTTTGAAAACTACAAGTCTCATACGTTTTAGTGGTGAAAAAATAATTTAAAAAATCGTTCGGGAAATGAGTTTACTCCCTGGGTACTTCTTTCATTCAGCGTCTCATCAAAAATGGAAACATTTTTAAAAACTACAAGTCTCATGCGTTTTAGTGGTGAAAAAATAATTTAAAAAATCGTTCGGGAAATGAGTTTACTCACAGGGTACTTTCTTTGTATACATTCCACTATACGGACCAAGCCCTGGATTTACGGGAAATCGCGGGTTTTCGTTCGCCGGCGATTAAACTTCTTTTATTCAGCGTCTCATCAAAAATGAAAACATTTTTGAAAACTACAAGTCTCATGCGTTTTAGTGGTGAAAAGATAATTTGAAAAATCGTTCTGGAAATGAGTTTACTCACAGGGTACTTTATTTGTATATACTCGACTATACGGGCCAAGCACGGGATTTTGCGGGAATTCGCGGGTTTTCGTTTGCCGGCGATTAAACTTCTTTCATTAAGCGTCTTGTCAAAAATGAAAACATTCCCGAAAACTACAAGTCTCATGCGTTTTAGTGGTGAAAAAATAATTTAAAAAATCGTTCGGGAAATGAGTTTACTCACAGGGTACTTTCTTTGTATACATTCGACTATACGGGCCGAGTCCGGGATTTACGGGAATTCGCGGGTTTTCGTTTGCCGGCGATTAAACTTCTTTTATTCAGCGTCTCATCAAAAATGAAAACATTTTTGAAAACTACAAGTCTCATGCGTTTTAGTGGTGAAAAGATAATTTAAAAAATTGTTCTGGAAATGAGTTTACTCACAGGGTACTTTCTTTGTATATACTCGACTATACGGGCCAAGCACAGGATTTACGGGAAATCGCGGGTTTTCGTTTGCCGGCGATTAAACTTCTTTTATTCAGCGTCTCATCAAAAATGAAAACATTTTTGAAAACTACAAGTCTCATGCGTTTTATTGGTGAAAAGATAATTTAAAAAATCGTTCGGGAAATGAGTTTACTCACAGGGTACTTTCTTTGTATATACTCGACTATACGGGCCAAGCACGGGATTTACGGGAAATCGCGGGTTTTCGTTTGCCGGCAATTAAACTTCTTTTATTCAGCGTCTCATCAAAAATGAAAACATTCCTGAAAACTACAAGTCTCATACGTTTTAGTGGTGAAAAAATAATTTAAAAAATCGTTCGGGAAATGAGTTTACTCCCTGGGTATTTTCTTTGTATACTTTTGACTATACTGGCCGAGTCCGGGATTTACGGGAAATCGCGGGTTTTCGTTTGCCGGCGATTAAACTTATTTTATTCCGTGTCTCATCAAAAACGAAAACATTTTTAAAAACTACAAGTCTCATGTGTTTTAGTGGTGAAAAGATAATATAAAAAATCGTTCTGGGAAGGAGTTTACTCACAGGGTACTTTCTTTGTATATACTCGACTATACGAGCCAAGCACGGGATTTACGGGAAATCGCGGGTTTTCGTTTGCCGGCGATTAAACTTCTTTTATTCAGCGTCTCATCAAAAATGAAAACATTTTTAAAAACTACAAGTCTCATGCGTTTTAGTGGTGAAAAGATAATATAAAAAATCGTTCTGGGAAGGAGTTTACTCACAGGGTACTTTCTTTGTACATACTCGACTATACGGGCCAAGCACGGGATTTACGGGAAATCGCGGGTTTTCGTTTGCCGGCGATTAAACTTCTTTTATTCAGCGTCTCATCAAAAATGAAAACATTCCTGAAAACTACAAGTCTCATGCGTTTTAGTGGTGAAAAGATAATTTAAAAAATCGTTCTGGAAATGAGTTTACTCGCAGGGTACTTTCTTTGTATACTTTTGACTATACAGGCCGAGCCTGGGATTTACGGAAAATCGCGGGTTTTTTGTTGCCGGCGATTAAACTTCTTTTATTCAGCGTCTCATCAAAAATGAAAACATTTTTTGAAAACTACAAGTCTCATACGTTTTAGTGGTGAAAAAATAATTTAAAAAATCGTTCGGGAAATGAGTTTACTCCCTGGGTACTTCTTTCATTCAGCGTCTCATCAAAAATGGAAACATTTTTAAAAACTACAAGTCTCATGCGTTTTAGTGGTGAAAAAATAATTTGAAAAATCGTTCGGGAAATGAGTTTACTCACAGGGTACTTTCTTTGTATACATTCCACTATACGGACCAAGCCCTGGATTTACGGGAAATCGCGGGTTTTCGTTCGCCGGCGATTAAACTTCTTTTATTCAGCGTCTCATCAAAAATGAAAACATTTTTGAAAACTACAAGTCTCATGCGTTTTAGTGGTGAAAAGATAATTTGAAAAATCGTTCTGGAAATGAGTTTACTCACAGGGTACTTTATTTGTATATACTCGACTATACGGGACAAGCACGGCATTTACGGGAAATCGCGGGTTTTCGTTTGCCGGCGATTAAACTTCTTTCATTCAGCGTCTCATCAAAAATGGAAAAATTTTTGAAAACTACAAGTCTCATGCGTTTTAGTGGTGAAAAAATAATTTAAAAAATCGTTCGGGAAATGAGTTTACTCACAGGGTACTTTCTTTGTATACATTCGACTATACGGGCCGAGTCCGGGATTTACGGGAAATCGCGGGTTTTCGTTTGCCGGCGATTAAACTTATTTTATTCCGTGTCTCATCAAAAACGAAAACATTTTTAAAAACTACAAGTCTCATGTGTTTTAGTGGTGAAAAGATAATATAAAAAATCGTTCTGGGAAGGAGTTTACTCACAGGGTACTTTCTTTGTATATACTCGACTATACGAGCCAAGCACGGGATTTACGGGAAATCGCGGGTTTTCGTTTGCCGGCGATTAAACTTCTTTTATTCAGCGTCTCATCAAAAATGAAAACATTTTTAAAAACTACAAGTCTCATGCGTTTTAGTGGTGAAAAGATAATATAAAAAATCGTTCTGGGAAGGAGTTTACTCACAGGGTACTTTCTTTGTATATACTCGACTATACGGGCCAAGCACGGGATTTACGGGAAATCGCGGGTTTTCGTTTGCCGGCGATTAAACTTCTTTTATTCAGCGTCTCATCAAAAATGAAAACATTCCTGAAAACTACAAGTCTCATGCGTTTTAGTGGTGAAAAGATAATTTAAAAAATCGTTCTGGAAATGAGTTTACTCGCAGGGTACTTTCTTTGTATACTTTTGACTATACAGGCCGAGCCTGGGATTTACGGAAAATCGCGGGTTTTTTGTTGCCGGCGATTAAACTTCTTTTATTCAGCGTCTCATCAAAAATGAAAACATTTTTTGAAAACTACAAGTCTCATACGTTTTAGTGGTGAAAAAATAATTTAAAAAATCGTTCGGGAAATGAGTTTACTCCCTGGGTACTTCTTTCATTCAGCGTCTCATCAAAAATGGAAACATTTTTAAAAACTACAAGTCTCATGCGTTTTAGTGGTGAAAAAATAATTTAAAAAATCGTTCGGGAAATGAGTTTACTCACAGGTTACTTTCTTTGTATACATTCCACTATACGGACCAAGCCCTGGATTTACGGGAAATCGCGGGTTTTCGTTCGCCGGCGATTAAACTTCTTTTATTCAGCGTCTCATCAAAAATGAAAACATTTTTGAAAACTACAAGTCTCATGCGTTTTAGTGGTGAAAAGATAATTTGAAAAATCGTTCTGGAAATGAGTTTACTCACAGGGTACTTTATTTGTATATACTCGCCTATACGGGACAAGCACGGCATTTACGGGAAATCGCGGGTTTTCGTTTGCCGGCGATTAAACTTCTTTCATTCAGCGTCTCATCAAAAATGGAAAAATTTTTGAAAACTACAAGTCTCATGCGTTTTAGTGGTGAAAAAATAATTTAAAAAATCGTTCGGGAAATGAGTTTACTCACAGGGTACTTTCTTTGTATACATTCGACTATACGGGCCAAGCCCGGGATTTACGGGAAATCGCGGGTTTTCGTTTGCCGGCGATTAAACTTCTTTCATTCAGCGTCTCATCAAAAATGAAAACATTTTTAAAAACTACAAGTCTCATGCGTTTTAGTGGTGAAAAGATAATTTATAAAATCGTTCTGGAAATAAGTTTACTCGCAGGGTACTTTCTTTGTATACTTTTGACTATACGGGCCGAGTCCGGGATTTACGGAAAATCGCGGGTTTTTTGTTGCCGGCGATTAAACTTCTTTTATTCAGCGTCTCAACAAAAATGAAAACATTTTTTGAAAACTACAAGTCTCATACCTTTTAGTGGTGAAAAAATAATTTAAAAAATCGTTCGGGAAATGAGTTTACTCCCTGCGTATTTTCTTTGTATACTTTTGACTATACGGGCCGAGTCCGGGATTTACGGGAAATCGCGGGGTTTCGTTTGCCGGCGATTAAACTTCTTTTATTCAGCGTCTCATCAAAAATGAAAACATTTTTGAAAACTACAAGTCTCATGCGTTTTAGTGGTGAAAAAATAATTTAAAAAATCGTTCGGGAAATGAGTTTACTCACAGGGTACTTTCTTTGTATACATTCGGCTATACGGGCCAAGCCCGGGATTTACGGGAAATCGCGGGTTTTCGTTTGCCGGCGATTAAACTTCTTTCATTAAGCGTCTCATCGAAAATGAAAACCTTCCTGAAAACTACAAATCTCATGCGTTTTAGTGGTGAAAAGATAATTTATAAAATCGTTCTGGAAATGAGTTTACTCGCAGGGTACTTTCTTTGTATACTTTTGACTATACGGGCCGAGTCCGGGATTTACGGAGAATCGCGGGTTTTTTGTTGCCGGCGATTAAACTTCTTTTATTCAGCGTCTCATCAAAAATGAAAACATTTTTTGAAAACTACAAGTCTCATACGTTTTAGTGGTGAAAAAATAATTAATAAAATCGTTCTGGAAATGAGTTTACTCGCAGGGTACTTTCTTTGTATACTTTTGACTATACGGGCCGAGTCCGGGATTTACGGAAAATCGCGGGTTTTTTGTTGCCGGCGATTAAACTTCTTTTATTCAGCGTCTCATCAAAAATGAAAACATTTTTTGAAAACTACAAGTCTCATACGTTTTAGTGGTGAAAAAATAATTTAAAAAATCGTTGGGAAAATGAGTTTACTCCCTGCGTATTTTCTTTGTATACTTTTGACTATACGGGCCGAGTCCGGGATTTACGGGAAATCGCGGGGTTTTGTTTGCCGGCGATTAAACTTCTTTTATTCCGCGTCTCATCAAAAATGAAAACATTTTTAAAAACTACAAGTCTCATGCGTTTTAGTGGTGAAAAGATAATATAAAAAATCGTTCTGGAAAGGAAATTACTCACAGGGTACTTTTTTTGTATATACTCGACTATACGAGCCAAGCACGGGATTTACGGGAAATCGCGGGTTTTCGTTTGCCGGCGATTAAACTTCTTTTATTCAGCGTCTCATCAAAAATGAAAACATTTTTGAAAACTACAAGTCTCATGCGTTTTAGTGGTGAAAAAATAATTTAAAAAATCGTTCGGGAAATGAGTTTACTCACAGGGTACGTTCTTTGTATACATTCGACTATACGGGTCAAGCCCGGGATTTACGGGAAATCGCGGGTTTTCGTTTGCCGGCGATTAAACTTCTTTCATTAAGCGTCTCATCGAAAATGAAAACCTGCCTGAAAACTACAAATCTCATGTGTTTTAGTGGTGAAAAAATAATTTAAAAAATCGTACTGGAAATGAGTTTACTCCCTGGGTATTTTCTTTGTTTACTTTTGACTAAACGGGCCGAGTCCGGGATTTACGGGAAATCGCGGGTTTTCGTTTGCCGGCGATTAAACTTCTTTTATTCAGCGTCTCATCAAAAATGAAAACATTTTTGAAAACTACAAGTCTCATGCGTTTTAGTGGTGAAAAGATAATTTAAAAAATCGTTCTGGAAATGAGTTTACTCACAGGGTACTTTCTTTGTATTTACTCGACTATACGGGCCAAGCACGGGATTTACGGGAAATCGCGGGTTTTCGTTTGCCGGCGATTAAACTTCTTTCATTCAGCGTCTCATCAAAAAAGGAAACATTTTTGAAAACTACAAGTCTCATGCGTTTTAGTGGTGAAAAAATAATTTAAAAAATCTCTCGGGAAATGAGTTTACTCCCTAGATACTTTCTTTGTATACTTTTGGCTATACGGGCCTAGTCCGGGATTTACGGGAATTCGCTGGTTTTCGTTTGCCGGCGATTAAACTTCTTTTATTCAGCGTCTCATCAAAAATGAAAACATTCCTGAAAACTACAAGTCTCATGCGTTTTAGTGGTGAAAAAATAATTTAAAAAATCGTTCGGAAATGAGTTTACTGCCTGGGTAATTTCTTTGTATACTTTTAACTATACGGGCCGAGTCCTGGATTTACGGGAAATCGCGGGTTTTCGTTTGCCGGCGATTAAACATCTTTTATTCAGCGTCTCATCAAAAATGAAAACATTTTTGAAAACTACAAGTCTCATGCGTTTTAGTGGTGAAAAGATAATTTAAAAAATCGTTCTGGAAATGAGTTTACTCCCTGGGTATTTTCTTTCTATACTTTTGACTAAACGGGCCGAGTCCGGGATTTACGGGAAATCGCGGGTTTTCGTTTGCCGGCGATTAAACTTCTTTTATTCAACGTCTCATCAAAAATGAAAACATTTTTGAAAACTACAAGTCTCATGCGTTTTAGTGGTGAAAAAATAATTTAAAAAATCGTTCGAGAAATGAGTTTACTCACAGGGTACTTTCTTTGTATACATTCGACTAAACGGGCCGAGTCCGGGATTTACGGGAAATCGCGGGTTTTCGTTTGCCGGCGATTAAACTTCTTTCATTAAGCGTCTCATCAAAAATGAAAACCTTCCTGAAAACTACAAGTCTCATGCGTTTTAGTGGTGAAAAGATAATTTAAAAAATCGTTCTGGAAATGAGTTTACTCACAGGGTACTTTCTTTGTATTTACTCGACTATACGGGCCAAGCACGGGATTTACGGGAAATCGCGGGTTTTCGTTTGCCGGCGATTAAACTTCTTTCATTCAGCGTCTCATCAAAAATGGAAACATTTTTGAAAACTACAAGTCTCATGCGTTTTAGTGGTGAAAAAATAATTTAAAAAATCGTTCGGGAAATGAGTTTACTCACAGGGTACTTTCTTTGTATACATTCGACTATACGGGCCAAGCCCGGGATTTACGGGAAATCGCGGGTGTTTGTTTGCCGGCGATTAAACTTCTTTCATTAAGCGTCTCATCAAAAATGAAAACATTCCTGAAAACTACAAGTCTCATGCGTTTTAGTGGTGAAAAAATAATTTAAAAAATCGTTCTGGAAATGAGTTTACTCACAGGGTAATTTCTTTGTATTTACTCGACTATACGGGCCAAGCACGGGATTTACGGGAAATCGCGGGTTTTCGTTTGCCGGCGATTAAACTTCTTTCATTCAGCGTCTCATCAAAAATGGAAACATTTTTGAAAACTACAAGTCTCATGCGTTTTAGTGGTGAAAAAATAATTTAAAAAATCGTTCGGGAAATGAGTTTACTCACAGGGTACTTTCTTTGTATACATTCGACTATACGGGCCAAGCCCGGGATTTACGTTAATTCGCGGGTTTTCGTTTGCCGGCGATTAAACTTTTTTTTTTCAGCGTCTCATCAAAAATGAAAACACTTTTTGAAAACTACAAGTCTCATACGTTTTAGTGGTGAAAAAATAATTTAAAAAATCGTTCGGGAAATGAGTTTACTCCCTGGGTATTTTCTTTGTATACTTTTGACTATACGGGCCGAGTCCGGGATTTACGGGAAATCGCGGGTTTTCGTTTGCCGGCGATTAAACTTCTTTTATTCAGCGTCTCATCAAAAATGAAAACATTTTTGAAAACTACAAGTCTCATGCGTTTTAGTGGTGAAAAGATAATTTAAAAAATCGTTCTGGAAACGAGTTTACTCACAGGGTACTTTCTTTGTATATACTCGACTATACGGGCCAAGCACGGGATTTACGGGAATTCGCGGATTTTCGTTTGCCGGCGATTAAACTTCTTTCATTAAGCGTCTCATCAAAAATGAAAACATTTGCAAAAACTACAAGTCTCATGCGTTTTAGTGGTGAAAAAATAATTTAAAAAATCGTTCGGGAAATGAGTTTACTCCCTGGGTACTTTCTTTGTATACTTTTGACTATACGGGTCGAGTCCGGCATTTACGGGAAATCGCGGGTTTTCGTTTGCCGGCGATTAAACTTCTTTCATTCAGCGTCTCATCAAAAATGGAAACATTTTTATAAACTACAAGTCTCATGCGTTTTAGTGGTGAAAAAATAATTTAAAAAATTGTTCGGGAAATGAGTTTACTCACAGGGTACTTTCTTTGTATACATTCGACTATACGAGCCGAGTCCGGGATTTACGGGAAATCGCGGGTTTTCGTTTGCCGGCGATTAAACTTCTTTCATTCAGCGTCTCATCAAAAATGGAAACATTTTTGAAAACTACAAATCTCATGCGTTTTAGTGGTGAAAAGATAATTTAAAAAATCGTTCTGGAAATGAGTTTACTCACAGGGTACTTTCTTTGTATATACTCGACTATACGGGCCAAGCACGGGATTTACGGGAAATCGCGGGTTTTCGTTTGCCGGCGATTAAACTTCTTTCATTCAGCGTCTCATCAAAAATGGAAACATTTTTAAAAACTACAAGTCTCATGCGTTTTAGTGGTGAAAAAATAATTTAAAAAATTGTTCGGGAAATGAGTTTACTCACAGGGTACTTTCTTTGTATACATTCGACTATACGAGCCGAGTCCGGGATTTACGGGAATTCGCGGGTTTTCGTTTGCCGGCGATTAAACTTCTTTTATTCAGCGTCTCATCAAAAATGAAAACATTTTTTGAAAACTACAAGTCTCATACGTTTTAGTGGTGAAAAAATAATTTAAAAAATCGTTCGGGAAATGAGTTTACTCCCTGGGTATTTTCTTTGTATACTTTTGACTATACGGGCCGAGTCCGGGATTTACGGGAAATCGCGGGTTTTCGTTTGCCGGCGATTAAACTTCTTTCATTAAGCGTCTCATCAAAAATGAAAACATTCCTGAAAACTACAAGTCTCATGCGTTTTAGTGGTGAAAAAATAATTTAAAAAATCGTTCGAGAAATGAGTTTACTCACAGGGTACTTTCTTTGTATACATTCGACTAAACGGGCCGAGTCCGGGGTTTACGGGAAATCGCGGGTTTTCGTTTGCCGGCGATTAAACTTCTTTCATTAAGCGTCTCATCAAAAATGAAAACCTTCCTGAAAACTACAAGTCTCATGCGTTTTAGTGGTGAAAAGATAATTTAAAAAATCGTTCTGGAAATGAGTTTACTCACAGGGTACTTTCTTTGTATTTACTCGACTATACGGGCCAAGCACGGGATTTACGGGAAATCGCGGGTTTTCGTTTGCCGGCGATTAAACTTCTTTCATTCAGCGTCTCATCAAAAATGGAAACATTTTTGAAAACTACAAGTCTCATGCGTTTTAGTGGTGAAAAAATAATTTAAAAAATCGTTCGGGAAATGAGTTTACTCACAGGGTACTTTCTTTGTATACATTCGACTATACGGGCCAAGCCCGGGATTTACGGGAAATCGCGGGTGTTTGTTTGCCGGCGATTAAACTTCTTTCATTAAGCGTCTCATCAAAAATGAAAACATTCCTGAAAACTACAAGTCTCATGCGTTTTAGTGGTGAAAAAATAATTTAAAAAATCGTTCTGGAAATGAGTTTACTCACAGGGTACTTTCTTTGTATTTACTCGACTATACGGGCCAAGCACGGGATTTACGGGAAATCGCGGGTTTTCGTTTGCCGGCGATTAAACTTCTTTCATTCAGCGTCTCATCAAAAATGGAAACATTTTTGAAAACTACAAGTCTCATGCGTTTTAGTGGTGAAAAAATAATTTAAAAAATCGTTCGGGAAATGAGTTTACTCACAGGGTACTTTCTTTGTATACATTCGACTATACGGGCCAAGCCCGGGATTTACGGGAATTCGCGGGTTTTCGTTTGCCGGCGATTAAACTTTTTTTATTCAACGTCTCATCAAAAATGAAAACATTTTTTGTAAACTACAAGTCTCATACGTTTTAGTGGTGAAAAAATAATTTAAAAAATCGTTCGGGAAATGAGTTTACTCCCTGGGTATTTTCTTTGTATACTTTTGACTATACGGGCCGAGTCCGGGATTTACGGGAAATCGCGGGTTTTCGTTTGCCGGCGATTAAACTTCTTTTATTCAGCGTCTCATCAAAAATGAAAACATTTTTGAAAACTACAAGTCTCATGCGTTTTAGTGGTGAAAAGATAATTTAAAAAATCGTTCTGGAAACGAGTTTACTCACAGGGTACTTTCTTTGTATATACTCGACTATACGGGCCAAGCACGGGATTTACGGGAATTCGCGGATTTTCGTTTGCCGGCGATTAAACTTCTTTCATTAAGCGTCTCATCAAAAATGAAAACATTTGCGAAAACTACAAGTCTCATGCGTTTTAGTGGTGAAAAAATAATTTAAAAAATCGTTCGGGAAATGAGTTTACTCCCTGGGTACTTTCTTTGTATACTTTTGACTATACGGGCCGAGTCCGGCATTTACGGGAAATCGCGGGTTTTCGTTTGCCGGCGATTAAACTTCTTTCATTCAGCGTCTCATCAAAAATGGAAACATTTTTATAAACTACAAGTCTCATGCGTTTTAGTGGTGAAAAAATAATTTAAAAAATTGTTCGGGAAATGAGTTTACTCACAGGGTACTTTCTTTGTATACATTCGACTATACGAGCCGAGTCCGGGATTTACGGGAAATCGCGGGTTTTCGTTTGCCGGCGATTAAACTTCTTTCATTCAGCGTCTCATCAAAAATGGAAACATTTTTGAAAACTACAGGTCTCATGCGTTTTAGTGGTGAAAAGATAATTTAAAAAATCGTTCTGGAAATGAGTTTACTCACAGGGTACTTTCTTTGTATATACTCGACTATACGGGCCAAGCACGGGATTTACGGGAAATCGCGGGTTTTCGTTTGCCGGCGATTAAACTTCTTTCATTCAGCGTCTCATCAAAAATGGAAACATTTTTAAAAACTACAAGTCTCATGCGTTTTAGTGGTGAAAAGATAATTTAAAAAATCGTTCTGGAAACGAGTTTACTCACAGGGTACTTTCTTTGTATATACTCGACTATACGAGCCAAGCACGGGATTTACGGGAATTCGCGGGTTTTCGTTTGCCGGCGATTAAACTTCTTTCATCCAGCGTCTCATCAAAAATGGAAACATTTTTAAAAACTACAAGTCTCATGCGTTTTAGTGGTGAAAAAATAATTTAAAAAATCGTTCGGAAATGAGTTTACTCCCTGGGTAATTTCTTTGTATACTTTTAACTATACGGGCCGAGTCCTGGATTTACGGGAAATCGCGGGTTTTCGTTTGCCGGCGATTAAACTTCTTTCATTAAGCGTCTCATCAAAAATGAAAACATTCCTGAAAACTACAAGTCTCATGCGTTTTAGTGGTGAAAAAATAATTTTAAAAATCGTTCGGAAATGAGTTTATTCCCTGGGTACTTTTTTTGTATACTTTTAACTATACGGGCCGAGTCCGGGATTTACGGGAAATCGCGGGTTTTCGTTTGCCGGCGATTAAACTTCTTTTATTCAGCGTCTCATCAAAAATGAAAACATTTTTGAAAACTACAAGTCTCATGCGTTTTAGTGGTGAAAAGATAATTTAAAAAATCGTTCTGGAAACGAGTTTACTCACAGGGTACTTTCTTTGTATACATTCGACTATACGGGTCGAGTCCGGGATTTTCGGGAATTCGCGGGTTTTCGTTTGCCGGCGATTAAACTTCTTTTATTCAGCGTCTCATCAAAAATGAAAACATTTTTGAAAACTACAAGTCTCATGCGTTTTAGTGGTGAAAAGATAATTTAAAAAATCGTTCTGGAAACGAATTTACTCACAGGGTACTTTCTTTGTATATACTCGACTATACGGGCCAAGCACGGGATTTACGGGAATTCGCGGGTTTTCGTTTGCCGGCGATTAAACTTCTTTCATCCAGCGTCTCATCAAAAATGGAAACATTTTTGAAAACTACAAGTCTCATGCGTTTTAGTGGTGAAAAAATAATTTAAAAAATCGTTCAGGAAATGAGTTTACTCACAGGGTACTTTCTTTCTATACATTCGACTATACGGGCCGAGTCCGGGATTTTCGGGAATTCGCGGGTTTTCGTTTGCCGGCGATTAAACTTCTTTTATTCAGCGTCTCATCAAAAATGAAAACATTTTTGAAAACTACAAGTCTCATGCGTTTTAGTGGTGAAAGGATAATTTAAAAAATTGTTCTGGAAATGAGTTTACTCACAGGGTACTTTCTTTGTATATACTCGACTATACGGGCCAAGCACGGGATTTACGGGAATTCGCGGGTTTTCGTTTGCCGGCGATTAAACTTCTTTCATTAAGCGTCTCATCAAAAATGAAAACATTCCCGAAAACTACAAGTCTCATGCGTTTTAGTGGTGAAAAAATAATTTAAAAAATCGTTCGGGAAATGAGTTTACTCCCTGGGTACTTTCTTTGTATACTTTTGACTATACGGGCCGAGTCCGGCATTTACGGGAAATCGCGGGTTTTCGTTTGCCGGCGATTAAACTTCTTTCATTCAGCGTCTCATCAAAAATGGAAACATTTTTAAAAACTACAAGTCTCATGCGTTTTAGTGGTGAAAAAATAATTTAAAAAATCGTTCGGGAAATGAGTTTACTCACAGGGTGCTTTCTTTGTATACATTCGATTATACGGGCTGAGTCCGGGATTTACGGGAATTCGCGGGTTTTCGTTTGCCGGCGATTAAACTTCTTTTATTCAAAGTCTCATCAAAAATGAAAACATTTTTGAAAACTACAAGTCTCATGCGTTTTAGTGGTGAAAAGATAATTTAAAAAATTGTTCTGGAACTGAGTTTACTCACAGGGTACTTTCTTTGTATATACTCGACTATACGGGCCAAGCACGGGATTTACGGGAAATCGCAGGTTTTCGTTTGCCGGCGATTAAACTTCTTTTATTCAGCGTCTCATCAAAAATGAAAACATTTTTGAAAACTACAAGTCTCATGCGTTTTAGTGGTGAAAAGATAATTTAAAAAATCGTTCTGGAAATGAGTTTACTCACAGGGTACTTTCTTTGTATATACTCGACTATACGGGCCAAGCACGGGATTTACGGGAAATCGCGGGTTTTCGTTTGCCAGCGATTAAACTTCTTTCATTCAGCGTCTCATCAAAAATGGAAACATTTTTAAAAACTAAAAGTCTCATGCGTTTTAGTGGTGAAAAAATAATTTAAAAAATCGTTCGGGAAATGAGTTTACTCACAGGGTACTTTCTTTGTATACATTCGACTATACGGGCCGAGTCCGGGATTTACGGGAATTCGCGGGTTTTCGTTTGCCGGCGATTAAACTTCTTTTATTCAGCGTCTCATCAAAAATGAAAGCATTTTTTGAAAACTACAAGTCTCATACGTTTTAGTGGTGAAAAAATAATTTAAAAAATCGTTCGGGAAATGAGTTTACTCCCTGGGTATTTTCTTTGTATACTTTTGACTATACGGGCCGAGTCCGGGATTTACGGGAAATCGCGGGTTTTCGTTTGCCGGCGATTAAACTTCTTTTATTCAGCGTCTCATCAAAAAAGAAAACATTTTTGAAAACTACAAGTCTCATGCGTTTTAGTGGTGAAAAGATAATTTAAAAAATCGTTCTGGAAATGAGTTTACTCACAGGGTACTTTCTTTGTATATACTCGACTATACGGGCCAAGCACGGGATTTACGGGAAATCGCGGGTTTTCGTTTGCCGGCGATTAAACTTCTTTCATTCAGCGTCTCATCAAAAATGGAAACATTTTTAAAAACTACAAGTCTCATGCGTTTTAGTGGTGAAAAGATAATTTAAAAAATCGTTCGGGAAATGAGTTTACTCCCTGGGTATTTTCTTTGTATACTTTTGACTATACGGGCCGAGTCCGGGATTTACGGGAAATCGCGGGTTTTCGTTTGCCGGCGATTAAACTTCTTTTATTCAGCGTCTCATCAAAAAAGAAAACATTTTTGAAAACTACAAGTCTCATGCGTTTTAGTGGTGAAAAGATAATTTAAAAAATCGTTCTGGAAATGAGTTTACTCACAGGGTAATTTCTTTGTATACTTTTAACTATACGGGCCGAGTCCTGGATTTACGGGAAATCGCGGGTTTTCGTTTGCCGGCGATTAAACTTCTTTCATTAAGCGTCTCATCAAAAATGAAAACATTCCTGAAAACTACAAGTCTCATGCGTTTTAGTGGTGAAAAAATAATTTTAAAAATCGTTCGGAAATGAGTTTATTCCCTGGGTACTTTCTTTGTATACTTTTAACTATACGGGCCGAGTCCGGGATTTACGGGAAATCGCGGGTTTTCGTTTGCCGGCGATTAAACTTCTTTTATTCAGCGTCTCATCAAAAATGAAAACATTTTTGAAAACTACAAGTCTCATGCGTTTTAGTGGTGAAAAGATAATTTAAAAAATCGTTCTGGAAACGAGTTTACTCACAGGGTACTTTCTTTGTATACATTCGACTATACGGGTCGAGTCCGGGATTTTCGGGAATTCGCGGGTTTTCGTTTGCCGGCGATTAAACTTCTTTTATTCAGCGTCTCATCAAAAATGAAAACATTTTTGAAAACTACAAGTCTCATGCGTTTTAGTGGTGAAAAGATAATTTAAAAAATCGTTCTGGAAACAAGTTTACTCACAGGGTACTTTCTTTGTATATACTCGACTATACGGGCCAAGCACGGGATTTACGGGAATTCGCGGGTTTTCGTTTGCCGGCGATTAAACTTCTTTCATCCAGCGTCTCATCAAAAATGGAAACATTTTTGAAAACTACAAGTCTCATGCGTTTTAGTGGTGAAAAAATAATTCAAAAAATCGTTCAGGAAATGAGTTTACTCACAGGGTACTTTCTTTGTATACATTCGACTATACGGGCCGAGTCCGGGATTTTCGGGAATTCGCGGGTTTTCGTTTGCCGGCGATTAAACTTCTTTTATTCAGCGTCTCATCAAAAATGAAAACATTTTTGAAAACTACAAGTCTCATGCGTTTTAGTGGTGAAAGGATAATTTAAAAAATTGTTCTGGAAATGAGTTTACTCACAGGGTACTTTCTTTGTATATACTCGACTATACGGGCCAAGCACGGGATTTACGGGAATTCGCGGGTTTTCGTTTGCCGGCGATTAAACTTCTTTCATTAAGCGTCTCATCAAAAATGAAAACATTCCCGAAAACTACAAGTCTCATGCGTTTTAGTGGTGAAAAAATAATTTTAAAAATCGTTCGGAAATGAGTTTATTCCCTGGGTACTTTTTTTGTATACTTTTAACTATACGGGCCGAGTCCGGGATTTACGGGAAATCGCGGGTTTTCGTTTGCCGGCGATTAAACTTCTTTTATTCAGCGTCTCATCAAAAATGAAAACATTTTTGAAAACTACAAGTCTCATGCGTTTTAGTGGTGAAAAGATAATTTAAAAAATCGTTCTGGAAACGAGTTTACTCACAGGGTACTTTCTTTGTATACATTCGACTATACGGGTCGAGTCCGGGATTTTCGGGAATTCGCGGGTTTTCGTTTGCCGGCGATTAAACTTCTTTTATTCAGCGTCTCATCAAAAATGAAAACATTTTTGAAAACTACAAGTCTCATGCGTTTTAGTGGTGAAAAGATAATTTAAAAAATCGTTCTGGAAACGAGTTTACTCACAGGGTACTTTCTTTGTATATACTCGACTATACGGGCCAAGCACGGGATTTACGGGAATTCGCGGGTTTTCGTTTGCCGGCGATTAAACTTCTTTCATCCAGCGTCTCATCAAAAATGGAAACATTTTTGAAAACTACAAGTCTCATGCGTTTTAGTGGTGAAAAAATAATTTAAAAAATCGTTCAGGAAATGAGTTTACTCACAGGGTACTTTCTTTCTATACATTCGACTATACGGGCCGAGTCCGGGATTTTCGGGAATTCGCGGGTTTTCGTTTGCCGGCGATTAAACTTCTTTTATTCAGCGTCTCATCAAAAATGAAAACATTTTTGAAAACTACAAGTCTCATGCGTTTTAGTGGTGAAAGGATAATTTAAAAAATTGTTCTGGAAATGAGTTTACTCACAGGGTACTTTCTTTGTATATACTCGACTATACGGGCCAAGCACGGGATTTACGGGAATTCGCGGGTTTTCGTTTGCCGGCGATTAAACTTCTTTCATTAAGCGTCTCATCAAAAATGAAAACATTCCCGAAAACTACAAGTCTCATGCGTTTTAGTGGTGAAAAAATAATTTAAAAAATCGTTCGGGAAATGAGTTTACTCCCTGGGTACTTTCTTTGTATACTTTTGACTATACGGGCCGAGTCCGGCATTTACGGGAAATCGCGGGTTTTCGTTTGCCGGCGATTAAACTTCTTTCATTCAGCGTCTCATCAAAAATGGAAACATTTTTAAAAACTACAAGTCTCATGCGTTTTAGTGGTGAAAAAATAATTTAAAAAATCGTTCGGGAAATGAGTTTACTCACAGGGTGCTTTCTTTGTATACATTCGATTATACGGGCTGAGTCCGGGATTTACGGGAATTCGCGGGTTTTCGTTTGCCGGCGATTAAACTTCTTTTATTCAAAGTCTCATCAAAAATGAAAACATTTTTGAAAACTACAAGTCTCATGCGTTTTAGTGGTGAAAAGATAATTTAAAAAATTGTTCTGGAACTGAGTTTACTCACAGGGTACTTTCTTTGTATATACTCGACTATACGGGCCAAGCACGGGATTTACGGGAAATCGCAGGTTTTCGTTTGCCGGCGATTAAACTTCTTTTATTCAGCGTCTCATCAAAAATGAAAACATTTTTGAAAACTACAAGTCTCATGCGTTTTAGTGGTGAAAAGATAATTTAAAAAATCGTTCTGGAAATGAGTTTACTCACAGGGTACTTTCTTTGTATATACTCGACTATACGGGCCAAGCACGGGATTTACGGGAAATCGCGGGTTTTCGTTTGCCAGCGATTAAACTTCTTTCATTCAGCGTCTCATCAAAAATGGAAACATTTTTAAAAACTAAAAGTCTCATGCGTTTTAGTGGTGAAAAAATAATTTAAAAAATCGTTCGGGAAATGAGTTTACTCACAGGGTACTTTCTTTGTATACATTCGACTATACGGGCCGAGTCCGGGATTTACGGGAATTCGCGGGTTTTCGTTTGCCGGCGATTAAACTTCTTTTATTCAGCGTCTCATCAAAAATGAAAGCATTTTTTGAAAACTACAAGTCTCATACGTTTTAGTGGTGAAAAAATAATTTAAAAAATCGTTCGGGAAATGAGTTTACTCCCTGGGTATTTTCTTTGTATACTTTTGACTATACGGGCCGAGTCCGGGATTTACGGGAAATCGCGGGTTTTCGTTTGCCGGCGATTAAACTTCTTTTATTCAGCGTCTCATCAAAAAAGAAAACATTTTTGAAAACTACAAGTCTCATGCGTTTTAGTGGTGAAAAGATAATTTAAAAAATCGTTCTGGAAATGAGTTTACTCACAGGGTACTTTCTTTGTATATACTCGACTATACGGGCCAAGCACGGGATTTACGGGAAATCGCGGGTTTTCGTTTGCCGGCGATTAAACTTCTTTCATTCAGCGTCTCATCAAAAATGGAAACATTTTTAAAAACTACAAGTCTCATGCGTTTTAGTGGTGAAAAGATAATTTAAAAAATCGTTCTGGAAATGAGTTTACTCACAGGGTAATTTCTTTGTATACTTTTAACTATACGGGCCGAGTCCTGGATTTACGGGAAATCGCGGGTTTTCGTTTGCCGGCGATTAAACTTCTTTCATTAAGCGTCTCATCAAAAATGAAAACATTCCTGAAAACTACAAGTCTCATGCGTTTTAGTGGTGAAAAAATAATTTTAAAAATCGTTCGGAAATGAGTTTATTCCCTGGGTACTTTCTTTGTATACTTTTAACTATACGGGCCGAGTCCGGGATTTACGGGAAATCGCGGGTTTTCGTTTGCCGGCGATTAAACTTCTTTTATTCAGCGTCTCATCAAAAATGAAAACATTTTTGAAAACTACAAGTCTCATGCGTTTTAGTGGTGAAAAGATAATTTAAAAAATCGTTCTGGAAACGAGTTTACTCACAGGGTACTTTCTTTGTATACATTCGACTATACGGGTCGAGTCCGGGATTTTCGGGAATTCGCGGGTTTTCGTTTGCCGGCGATTAAACTTCTTTTATTCAGCGTCTCATCAAAAATGAAAACATTTTTGAAAACTACAAGTCTCATGCGTTTTAGTGGTGAAAAGATAATTTAAAAAATCGTTCTGGAAACAAGTTTACTCACAGGGTACTTTCTTTGTATATACTCGACTATACGGGCCAAGCACGGGATTTACGGGAATTCGCGGGTTTTCGTTTGCCGGCGATTAAACTTCTTTCATCCAGCGTCTCATCAAAAATGGAAACATTTTTGAAAACTACAAGTCTCATGCGTTTTAGTGGTGAAAAAATAATTTAAAAAATCGTTCAGGAAATGAGTTTACTCACAGGGTACTTTCTTTGTATACATTCGACTATACGGGCCGAGTCCGGGATTTTCGGGAATTCGCGGGTTTTCGTTTGCCGGCGATTAAACTTCTTTTATTCAGCGTCTCATCAAAAATGAAAACATTTTTGAAAACTACAAGTCTCATGCGTTTTAGTGGTGAAAGGATAATTTAAAAAATTGTTCTGGAAATGAGTTTACTCACAGGGTACTTTCTTTGTATATACTCGACTATACGGGCCAAGCACGGGATTTACGGGAATTCGCGGGTTTTCGTTTGCCGGCGATTAAACTTCTTTCATTAAGCGTCTCATCAAAAATGAAAACATTCCCGAAAACTACAAGTCTCATGCGTTTTAGTGGTGAAAAAATAATTTAAAAAATCGTTCGGGAAATGAGTTTACTCCCTGGGTACTTTCTTTGTATACTTTTGACTATACGGGCCGAGTCCGGCATTTACGGGAAATCGCGGGTTTTCGTTTGCCGGCGATTAAACTTCTTTCATTCAGCGTCTCATCAAAAATGGAAACATTTTTAAAAACTACAAGTCTCATGCGTTTTAGTGGTGAAAAAATAATTTAAAAAATCGTTCGGGAAATGAGTTTACTCACAGGGTGCTTTCTTTGTATACATTCGATTATACGGGCTGAGTCCGGGATTTACGGGAATTCGCGGGTTTTCGTTTGCCGGCGATTAAACTTCTTTTATTCAAAGTCTCATCAAAAATGAAAACATTTTTGAAAACTACAAGTCTCATGCGTTTTAGTGGTGAAAAGATAATTTAAAAAATTGTTCTGGAACTGAGTTTACTCACAGGGTACTTTCTTTGTATATACTCGACTATACGGGCCAAGCACGGGATTTACGGGAAATCGCAGGTTTTCGTTTGCCGGCGATTAAACTTCTTTTATTCAGCGTCTCATCAAAAATGAAAACATTTTTGAAAACTACAAGTCTCATGCGTTTTAGTGGTGAAAAGATAATTTAAAAAATCGTTCTGGAAATGAGTTTACTCACAGGGTACTTTCTTTGTATATACTCGACTATACGGGCCAAGCACGGGATTTACGGGAAATCGCGGGTTTTCGTTTGCCGGCGATTAAACTTCTTTCATTCAGCGTCTCATCAAAAATGGAAACATTTTTAAAAACTAAAAGTCTCATGCGTTTTAGTGGTGAAAAAATAATTTAAAAAATCGTTCGGGAAATGAGTTTACTCACAGGGTACTTTCTTTGTATACATTCGACTATACGGGCCGAGTCCGGGATTTACGGGAATTCGCGGGTTTTCGTTTGCCGGCGATTAAACTTCTTTTATTCAGCGTCTCATCAAAAATGAAAACATTTTTTGAAAACTACAAGTCTCATACGTTTTAGTGGTGAAAAAATAATTTAAAAAATCGTTCGGGAAATGAGTTTACTCCCTGGGTATTTTCTTTGTATACTTTTGACTATACGGGCCGAGTCCGGGATTTACGGGAAATCGCGGGTTTTCGTTTGCCGGCGATTAAACTTCTTTTATTCAGCGTCTCATCAAAAATGAAAACATTTTTGAAAACTACAAGTCTCATGCGTTTTAGTGGTGAAAAGATAATTTAAAAAATCGTTCTGGAAATGAGTTTACTCACAGGGTACTTTCTTTGTATATACTCGACTATACGGGCCAAGCACGGGATTTACGGGAAATCGCGGGTTTTCGTTTGCCGGCGATTAAACTTCTTTCATTCAGCGTCTCATCAAAAATGGAAACATTTTTAAAAACTACAAGTCTCATGCGTTTTAGTGGTGAAAAAATAATTTAAAAAATTGTTCGGGAAATGAGTTTACTCACAGGGTACTTTCTTTGTATACATTCGACTATACGAGCCGAGTCCGGGATTTACGGGAATTCGCGGGTTTTCGTTTGCCGGCGATTAAACTTCTTTTATTCAGCGTCTCATCAAAAATGAAAACATTTTTGAAAACTACAAGTCTCATGCGTTTTAGTGGTGAAAAGATAATTTTGAAAAATCGTTCTGGAAATGAGTTTACTCACAGGGTACTTTCTTTGTATACATTCGACTATACGGGCCGAGTCCGGGATTTACGGGAATTCGCGGGTTTTCGTTTGCCGGCGATTAAACTTCTTTTATTCAGCGTCTCATCAAAAATGAAAACATTTTTTGAAAACTACAAGTCTCATACGTTTTAGTGGTGAAAAAATAATTTAAAAAATCGTTCGGGAAATGAGTTTACTCCCTGGGTATTTTCTTTGTATACTTTTGACTATACGGGCCGAGTCCGGGATTTACGGGAAATCGCGGGTTTTCGTTTGCCGGCGATTAAACTTCTTTTATTCAGCGTCTCATCAAAAATGAAAACATTTTTGAAAACTACAAGTCTCATGCGTTTTAGTGGTGAAAAGATAATTTAAAAAATCGTTCTGGAAATGAGTTTACTCACAGGGTACTTTCTTTGTATATACTGGACTATACGGGCCAAGCACGGGATTTACGGGAAATCGCGGGTTTTCGTTTGCCGGCGATTAAACTTCTTTCATTCAGCGTCTCATCAAAAATGGAAACATTTTTAAAAACTACAAGTCTCATGCGTTTTAGTGGTGAAAAGATAATTTAAAAAATCGTTCTGGAAATTAGTTTACTCACAGGGTACTTTCTTTGTATATACTCGACTATACGGGCCAAGCACGGGATTTACGGGAAATCGCGGGTTTTCGTTTGCCGGCGATTAAACTTCTTTCATTCAGCGTCTCATCAAAAATGGAAACATTTTTAAAAACTACAAGTCTCATGCGTTTTAGTGGTGAAAAGATAATTTAAAAAATCGTTCGGGAAATGAGTTTACTCCCTGGGTATTTTCTTTGTATACTTTTGACTATACGGGCCGAGTCCGGGATTTACGGGAAATCGCGGGTTTTCGTTTGCCGGCGATTAAACTTCTTTTATTCAGCGTCTCATCAAAAAAGAAAACATTTTTGAAAACTACAAGTCTCATGCGTTTTAGTGGTGAAAAGATAATTTAAAAAATCGTTCTGGAAATGAGTTTACTCACAGGGTAATTTCTTTGTATACTTTTAACTATACGGGCCGAGTCCTGGATTTACGGGAAATCGCGGGTTTTCGTTTGCCGGCGATTAAACTTCTTTCATTAAGCGTCTCATCAAAAATGAAAACATTCCTGAAAACTACAAGTCTCATGCGTTTTAGTGGTGAAAAAATAATTTTAAAAATCGTTCGGAAATGAGTTTATTCCCTGGGTACTTTCTTTGTATACTTTTAACTATACGGGCCGAGTCCGGGATTTACGGGAAATCGCGGGTTTTCGTTTGCCGGCGATTAAACTTCTTTTATTCAGCGTCTCATCAAAAATGAAAACAATTTTGAAAACTACAAGTCTCATGCGTTTTAGTGGTGAAAAGATAATTTAAAAAATCGTTCTGGAAACGAGTTTACTCACAGGGTACTTTCTTTGTATACATTCGACTATACGGGTCGAGTCCGGGATTTTCGGGAATTCGCGGGTTTTCGTTTGCCGGCGATTAAACTTCTTTTATTCAGCGTCTCATCAAAAATGAAAACATTTTTGAAAACTACAAGTCTCATGCGTTTTAGTGGTGAAAAGATAATTTAAAAAATCGTTCTGGAAACAAGTTTACTCACAGGGTACTTTCTTTGTATATACTCGACTATACGGGCCAAGCACGGGATTTACGGGAATTCGCGGGTTTTCGTTTGCCGGCGATTAAACTTCTTTCATCCAACGTCTCATCAAAAATGGAAACATTTTTGAAAACTACAAGTCTCATGCGTTTTAGTGGTGAAAAAATAATTTAAAAAATCGTTCAGGAAATGAGTTTACTCACAGGGTACTTACTTTGTATACATTCGACTATACGGGCCGAGTCCGGGATTTTCGGGAATTCGCGGATTTTCGTTTGCCGGCGATTAAACTTCTTTTATTCAGCGTCTCATCAAAAATGAAAACATTTTTGAAAACTACAAGTCTCATGCGTTTTAGTGGTGAAAGGATAATTTAAAAAATTGTTCTGGAAATGAGTTTACTCACAGGGTACTTTCTTTGTATATACTCGACTATACGGGCCAAGCACGGGATTTACGGGAATTCGCGGGTTTTCGTTTGCCGGCGATTAAACTTCTTTCATTAAGCCTCTCATCAAAAATGAAAACATTCCCGAAAACTACAAGTCTCATGCGTTTTAGTGGTGAAAAAATAATTTAAAAAATCGTTCGGGAAATGAGTTTACTCCCTGGGTACTTTCTTTGTATACTTTTGACTATACGGGCCGAGTCCGGCATTTACGGGAAATCGCGGGTTTTCGTTTGCCGGCGATTAAACTTCTTTCATTCAGCGTCTCATCAAAAATGGAAACATTTTTAAAAACTACAAGTCTCATGCGTTTTAGTGGTGAAAAAATAATTTAAAAAATCGTTCGGGAAATGAGTTTACTCACAGGGTGCTTTCTTTGTATACATTCGATTATACGGGCTGAGTCCGGGATTTACGGGAATTCGCGGGTTTTCGTTTGCCGGCGATTAAACTTCTTTTATTCAAAGTCTCATCAAAAATGAAAACATTTTTGAAAACTACAAGTCTCATGCGTTTTAGTGGTGAAAAGATAATTTAAAAAATTGTTCTGGAACTGAGTTTACTCACAGGGTACTTTCTTTGTATATACTCGACTATACGGGCCAAGCACGGGATTTACGGGAAATCGCAGGTTTTCGTTTGCCGGCGATTAAACTTCTTTTATTCAGCGTCTCATCAAAAATGAAAACATTTTTGAAAACTACAAGTCTCATGCGTTTTAGTGGTGAAAAGATAATTTAAAAAATCGTTCTGGAAATGAGTTTACTCACAGGGTACTTTCTTTGTATATACTCGACTATACGGGCCAAGCACGGGATTTACGGGAAATCGCGGGTTTTCGTTTGCCGGCGATTAAACTTCTTTCATTCAGCGTCTCATCAAAAATGGAAACATTTTTAAAAACTAAAAGTCTCATGCGTTTTAGTGGTGAAAAAATAATTTAAAAAATCGTTCGGGAAATGAGTTTACTCACAGGGTACTTTCTTTGTATACATTCGACTATACGGGCCGAGTCCGGGATTTACGGGAATTCGCGGGTTTTCGTTTGCCGGCGATTAAACTTCTTTTATTCAGCGTCTCATCAAAAATGAAAACATTTTTTGAAAACTACAAGTCTCATACGTTTTAGTGGTGAAAAAATAATTTAAAAAATCGTTCGGGAAATGAGTTTACTCCCTGGGTATTTTCTTTGTATACTTTTGACTATACGGGCCGAGTCCGGGATTTACGGGAAATCGCGGGTTTTCGTTTGCCGGCGATTAAACTTCTTTTATTCAGCGTCTCATCAAAAAAGAAAACATTTTTGAAAACTACAAGTCTCATGCGTTTTAGTGGTGAAAAGATAATTTAAAAAATCGTTCTGGAAATGAGTTTACTCACAGGGTACTTTCTTTGTATATACTCGACTATACGGGCCAAGCACGGGATTTACGGGAAATCGCGGGTTTTCGTTTGCCGGCGATTAAACTTCTTTCATTCAGCGTCTCATCAAAAATGGAAACATTTTTAAAAACTACAAGTCTCATGCGTTTTAGTGGTGAAAAGATAATTTAAAAAATCGTTCTGGAAATGAGTTTACTCACAGGGTACTTTCTTTGTATATACTCGACTATACGGGCCAAGCACGGGATTTACGGGAAATCGCGGGTTTTCGTTTGCCGGCGATTAAACTTCTTTCATTCAGCGTCTCATCAAAAATGGAAACATTTTTAAAAACTGCAAGTCTCATGCGTTTTAGTGGTGAAAAAATAATTTAAAAAATTGTTCGGGAAATGAGTTTACTCACAGGGTACTTTCTTTGTATATACTCGACTATACGGGCCAAACACGGGATTTACGGGAAATCGCGGGTTTTCGTTTGCCGGCGATTAAACTTCTTTTATTCAGCGTCTCATCAAAAATGAAAACATTTTTGAAAACTACAAGTCTCATGCGTTTTAGTGGTGAAAAGATAATTTAAAAAATCGTTCTGGAAATGAGTTTACTCACAGGGTACTTTCTTTGTATATACTCGACTATACGGGCCAAGCACGGGATTTACGGGAAATCGCGGGTTTTCGTTTGCCGGCGATTAAACTTCTTTCATTCAGCGTCTCATCAAAAATGGAAACATTTTTAAAAACTACAAGTCTCATGCGTTTTAGTGGTGAAAAAATAATTTAAAAAATTGTTCGGGAAATGAGTTTACTCACAGGGTACTTTCTTTGTATACATTCGACTATACGAGCCGAGTCCGGGATTTACGGGAATTCGCGGGTTTTCGTTTGCCGGCGATTAAACTTCTTTTATTCAGCGTCTCATCAAAAATGAAAACATTTTTGAAAACTACAAGTCTCATGCGTTTTAGTGGTGAAAAGATAATTTTGAAAAATCGTTCTGGAAATGAGTTTACTCACAGGGTACTTTCTTTGTATACATTCGACTATACGGGCCGAGTCCGGGATTTACGGGAATTCGCGGGTTTTCGTTTGCCGGCGATTAAACTTCTTTTATTCAGCGTCTCATCAAAAATGAAAACATTTTTTGAAAACTACAAGTCTCATACGTTTTAGTGGTGAAAAAATAATTTAAAAAATCGTTCGGGAAATGAGTTTACTCCCTGGGTATTTTCTTTGTATACTTTTGACTATACGGGCCGAGTCCGGGATTTACGGGAAATCGCGGGTTTTCGTTTGCCGGCGATTAAACTTCTTTTATTCAGCGTCTCATCAAAAAAGAAAACATTTTTGAAAACTACAAGTCTCATGCGTTTTAGTGGTGAAAAGATAATTTAAAAAATCGTTCTGGAAATGAGTTTACTCACAGGGTACTTTCTTTGTATATACTCGACTATACGGGCCAAGCACGGGATTTACGGGAAATCGCGGGTTTTCGTTTGCCGGCGATTAAACTTCTTTCATTCAGCGTCTCATCAAAAATGGAAACATTTTTAAAAACTACAAGTCTCATGCGTTTTAGTGGTGAAAAGATAATTTAAAAAATCGTTCTGGAAATGAGTTTACTCACAGGGTACTTTCTTTGTATATACTCGACTATACGGGCCAAGCACGGGATTTACGGGAAATCGCGGGTTTTCGTTTGCCGGCGATTAAACTTCTTTCATTCAGCGTCTCATCAAAAATGGAAACATTTTTAAAAACTGCAAGTCTCATGCGTTTTAGTGGTGAAAAAATAATTTAAAAAATTGTTCGGGAAATGAGGTTACTCACAGGGTACTTTCTTTGTATATACTCGACTATACGGGCCAAACACGGGATTTACGGGAAATCGCGGGTTTTCGTTTGCCGGCGATTAAACTTCTTTTATTCAGCGTCTCATCAAAAATGAAAACATTTTTGAAAACTACAAGTCTCATGCGTTTTAGTGGTGAAAAGATAATTTAAAAAATCGTTCTGGAAATGAGTTTACTCACAGGGTACTTTCTTTGTATATACTCGACTATGCGGGCCAAGCACGGGATTTACGGGAAATCGCGGGTTTTCGTTTGCCGGCGATTAAACTTCTTTCATTCAGCGTCTCATCAAAAATGGAAACACTTTTAAAAACTACAAGTCTCATGCGTTTTAGTGGTGAAAAAATAATTTAAAAAATTGTTCGGGAAATGAGTTTACTCACAGGGTACTTTCTTTGTATACATTCGACTATACGAGCCGAGTCCGGGATTTACGGGAATTCGCGGGTTTTCGTTTGCCGGCGATTAAACTTCTTTTATTCAGCGTCTCATCAAAAATGAAAACATTTTTGAAAACTGCAAGTCTCATGCGTTTTAGTGGTGAAAAGATAATTTTGAAAAATCGTTCTGGAAATGAGTTTACTCACAGGGTACTTTCTTTGTATATACTCGACTATACGGGCCAAGCACGGGATTTACGGGAAATCGCGGGTTTTCGTTTGCCGGCGATTAAACTTCTTTCATTCAGCGTCTCATCAAAAATGGAAACATTTTTAAAAACTACAAGTCTCATGCGTTTTAGTGGTGAAAAAATAATTTAAAAAATTATTCGGGAAATGAGTTTACTCACAGGGTACTTTCTTTGTATATACTCGACTATACGGGCCAAGCACGGGATTTACGGGAAATCGCGGGTTTTCGTTTGCCGGCGATTAAACTTCTTTTATTCAGCGTCTCATCAAAAATGAAAACATTTTTAAAAACTACAAGTCTCATGCGTTTTAGTGGTGAAAAAATAATTTAAAAAATTGTTCGGGAAATGAGTTTACTCACAGGGTACTTTCTTTGTATATACTCGACTATACGGGCCAAGCACGGGATTTACGGGAAATCGCGGGTTTTCGTTTGCCGGCGATTAAACTTCTTTTATTCAGCGTCTCATCAAAAATGAAAACATTTTTGAAAACTACAAGTCTCATGCGTTTTAGTGGTGAAAAGATAATTTAAAAAATCGTTCTGGAAATGAGTTTACTCACAGGGTACTTTCTTTGTATATACTCGACTATACGGGCCAAGCACGGCATTTACGGGAAATCGCGGGTTTTCGTTTGCCGGCGATTAAACTTCTTTCATTCAGCGTCTCATCAAAAATGGAAACATTTTTAAAAACTACAAGTCTCATGCGTTTTAGTGGTGAAAAGATAATTTAAAAAATCGTTCTGGAAATGAGTTTACTCACAGGGTACTTTCTTTGTATATACTCGACTATACGGGCCAAGCACGGGATTTACGGGAAATCGCGGGTTTTCGTTTGCCGGCGATTAAACTTCTTTCATTCAGCGTCTCATCAAAAATGGAAACATTTTTAAAAACTGCAAGTCTTATGCGTTTTAGTGGTGAAAAAATAATTTAAAAAATTGTTCGGGAAATGAGTTTACTCACAGGGTACTTTCTTTGTATATACTCGACTATACGGGCCAAGCACGGGATTTACGGGAAATCGCGGGTTTTCGTTTGCCGGCGATTAAACTTCTTTTATTCAGCGTCTCATCAAAAATGAAAACATTTTTGAAAACTACAGGTCTCATGCGTTTTAGTGGTGAAAAGATAATTTAAAAAATCGTTCTGGAAATGAGTTTACTCACAGGGTACTTTCTTTGTATATACTCGACTATACGGGCCAAGCACGGGATTTACGGGAAATCGCGGGTTTTCGTTTGCCGGCGATTAAACTTCTTTCATTCAGCGTCTCATCAAAAATGGAAACATTTTTAAAAACTACAAGTCTCATGCGTTTTAGTGGTGAAAAGATAATTTAAAAAATCGTTCTGGAAATGAGTTTACTCACAGGGTACTTTCTTTGTATATACTCGACTATACGGGCCAAGCACGGGATTTACGGGAAATCGCGGGTTTTCGTTTGCCGGCGATTAAACTTCTTTCATTCAGCGTCTCATCAAAAATGGAAACATTTTTAAAAACTACAAGTCTCATGCGTTTTAGTGGTGAAAAGATAATTTAAAAAATCGTTCTGGAAATGAGTTTACTCACAGGGTACTTTCTTTGTATATACTCAACTATACGGGCCAAGCACGGGATTTACGGGAAATCGCGGGTTTTCGTTTGCCGGCGATTAAACTTCTTTCATTCAGCGTCTCATCAAAAATGGAAACATTTTTAAAAACTGCAAGTCTCATGCGTTTTAGTGGTGAAAAAATAATTTAAAAAATTGTTCGGCAAATGAGTTTACTCACAGGGTACTTTCTTTGTATATACTCGACTATACGGGCCAAGCACGGGATTTACGGGAAATCGCGGGTTTTCGTTTGCCGGCGATTAAACTTCTTTTATTCAGCGTCTCATCAAAAATGAAAACATTTTTGAAAACTACAAGTCTCATGCGTTTTAGTGGTGAAAAGATAATTTAAAAAATCGTTCTGGAAATGAGTTTACTCACAGGGTACTTTCTTTGTATATACTCGACTATACGGGCCAAGCACGGGATTTAGGGAAATCGCGGGTTTTCGTTTGCCGGCGATTAAACTTCTTTCATTCAGCGTCTCATCAAAAATGGAAACATTTTTAAAAACTACAAGTCTCATGCGTTTTAGTGGTGAAAAAATAATTTAAAAAATTGTTCGGGAAATGAGTTTACTCACAGGGTACTTTCTTTGTATACATTCGACTATACGAGCCGAGTCCGGGATTTACGGGAATTCGCGGGTTTTCGTTTGCCGGCGATTAAACTTCTTTTATTCAGCGTCTCATCAAAAATGAAAACATTTTTTGAAAACTACAAGTCTCATACGTTTTAGTGGTGAAAAAATAATTTAAAAAATCGTTCGGGAAATGAGTTTACTCCCTGGGTATTTTCTTTGTATACTTTTGACTATACGGGCCGAGTCCGGGATTTACGGGAAATCGCGGGTTTTCGTTTGCCGGCGATTAAACTTCTTTCATTCAGCGTCTCATCAAAAATGGAAACATTTTTAAAAACTACAAGTCTCATGCGTTTTAGTGGTGAAAAAATAATTTAAAAAATTGTTCGGGAAATGAGTTTACTCACAGGGTACTTTCTTTGTATATACTCGACTATACGGGCCAAGCACGGGATTTACGGGAAATCGCGGGTTTTCGTTTGCCGGCGATTAAACTTCTTTTATTCAGCGTCTCATCAAAAATGAAAACATTTTTAAAAACTACAAGTCTCATGCGTTTTAGTGGTGAAAAAATAATTTAAAAAATTGTTCGGGAAATGAGTTTACTCACAGGGTACTTTCTTTGTATACATTCGACTATACGAGCCGAGTCCGGGATTTACGGGAATTCGCGGGTTTTCGTTTGCCGGCGATTAAACTTCTTTTATTCAGCGTCTCATCAAAAATGAAAACATTTTTTGAAAACTACAAGTCTCATACGTTTTAGTGGTGAAAAAATAATTTAAAAAATCGTTCGGGAAATGAGTTTACTCCCTGGGTATTTTCTTTGTATACTTTTGACTATACGGGCCGAGTCCGGGATTTACGGGAAATCGCGGGTTTTCGTTTGCCGGCGATTAAACTTCTTTCATTAAGCGTCTCATCAAAAATGAAAACATTCCTGAAAACTACAAGTCTCATGCGTTTTAGTGGTGAAAAAATAATTTAAAAAATCGTTCGGAAATGAGTTTACTCCCTGGGTAATTTCTCTGTATACTTTTAACTATACGGGCCGAGTCCTGGATTTACGGGAAATCGCGGGTTTTCGTTTGCCGGCGATTGAACTTCTTTCATTAAGCGTCTCATCAAAAATGAAAACATTCCTGAAAACTACAAGTCTCATGCGTTTTAGTGGTGAAAAGATAATTTAAAAAATCGTTCTGGAAATGAGTTTACTCCCTGGGTATTTTCTTTGTATACTTTTGACTAAACGGGCCGAGTCCGGGATTTACGAGAAATCGCCGGTTTTCGTTTGCCGGCGATTAAACTTCTTTTATTCAGCGTCTCATCAAAAATGAAAACATTTTTGAAAAATACAAGTCTCATGCGTTTTAGTGGTGAAAAGATAATTTAAAAAATCGTTCTGGAAACGAGTTTACTCACAGGGTACTTTCTTTGTATATACTCGACTATACGCGCCCAGCACGGGATTTACGGGAAATCGCGGGTTTTCGTTTGCTGGCGATTAAACTTCTTTCATTCAGCGTCTCATCAAAAATGGAAACATTTTTGAAAACTACAAGTCTCATGCGTTTTAGTGGTGAAAAAATAATTTAAAAAATCGTTCAGGAAATGAGTTTACTCACAGGGTACTTTCTTTGTATACATTCGACTATACGGGTCGAGTCCGGGATTTTCGGGAATTCGCGGGTTTTCGTTTGCCGGCGATTAAATTTCTTTTATTCAGCGTCTCATCAAAAATGAAAACATTTTTGAAAACTACAAGTCTCATGCGTTTTAGTGGTGAAAAGATAATTTAAAAAATCGTTCTGGAAACGAGTTTACTCACAGGGTACTTTCTTTGTATATACTCGACTATACGGGCCAAGCACGGGATTTACGGGAATTCGCGGGTTTTCGTTTGCCGGCGATTAAACTTCTTTCATTCAGCGTCTCATCAAAAATGGAAACATTTTTGAAAACTACAAGTCTCATGCGTTTTAGTGGTGAAAAAATAATTTAAAAAATCGTTCAGGAAATGAGTTTACTCACAGGGTACTTTCTTTGTATACATTCGACTATACGGGCCGAGTCCGGGATTTTCGGGAATTCGCGGGTTTTCGTTTGCCGGCGATTAAACTTCTTTTATTCAGCGTCTCATCAAAAATGAAAACATTTTTGAAAACTACAAGTCTCATGCGTTTTAGTGGTGAAAAGATAATTTAAAAAATTGTTCTGGAAATGAGTTTACTCACAGGGTACTTTCTTTGTATATACTCGACTATACGGGCCAAGCACGGGATTTACGGGAATTCGCGGGTTTTCGTTTGCCGGCGATTAAACTTCTTTCATTAAGCGTCTCATCAAAAATGAAAACATTCCCGAAAACTACAAGTCTCATGCGTTTTAGTGGTGAAAAAATAATTTAAAAAATCGTTCGGGAAATGAGTTTACTCCCTAGGTACTTTCTTTGTATACTTTTGACTATACGGGCCGAGTCCGGCATTTACGGGAAATCGCGGGTTTTCGTTTGCCGGCGATTAAACTTCTTTCATTCAGCGTCTCATCAAAAATGGAAACATTTTTAAAAACTACAAGTCTCATGCGTTTTAGTGGTGAAAAAATAATTTAGAAAATCGTTCAGGAAATGAGTTTACTCACAGGGTACTTTCTTTGTATACATTCGACTATACGGGCCGAGTCCGGGATTTACGGGAATTCGCGGGTTTTCGTTTGCCGGCGATTAAACTTCTTTTATTCAGCGTCTCATCAAAAATGAAAACATTTTTTGAAAACTACAAGTCTCATACGTTTTAGTGGTGAAAAAATAATTTAAAAAACCGTTCGGGAAATGAGTTTACTCCCTGGGTATTTTCTTTGTATACTTTTGACTATACGGGCCGAGTCCGGGATTTACGGGAAATCGCGGGTTTTCGTTTGCCGGCGATTAAACTTCTTTTATTCCGCGTCTCATCAAAAATGAAAACATTTTTAAAAACTACAAGTCTCATTCGTTTTAGTGGTGAAAAGATAATATAAAAAATCGTTCTGGAAAGGAGTTTACTCACAGGGTACTTTCTTTGTATATACTCGACTATACGAGCCAAGCACGGGATTTACGGGAAATCGCGGGTTTTCGTTTGCCGGCGATTAAACTTCTTTTATTCAGCGTCTCATCAAAAATGAAAACATTTTTGAAAACTACAAGTCTCATGCGTTTTAGTGGTGAAAAGATAATTTAAAAAATCGTTCGGGAAATGAGTTTACTCACAGGGTACTTTCTTTGTATACATTCGACTATACAGGCCAAGCCCGGGATTTACGGGAAATCGCGGGTTTTCGTTTGCCGGCGATTAAACTTCTTTCATTCAGCGTCTCACCAAAAATGGAAACATTTTTAAAAACTACAAGTTTCATGCGTTTTAGTGGTGAAAAAATAATTTAAAAAATCGTTCGGGAAATGAGTTTACTCACAGGGTGCTTTCTTTGTATACATTCGACTATACGGGCCGAGTCCGGGATTTACGGGAATTCGCGGGTTTTCGTTTGCCGGCGATTAAACTTCTTTTATTCAAAGTCTCATCAAAAATGAAAACATTTTTGAAAACTACAAGTCTCATGCGTTTTAGTGGTGAAAAGATAATTTAAAAAATTGTTCTGGAAATGAGTTTACTCACAGGGTACTCTTTTTGTATATACTCGACTATACGGGCCAAGCACGGGATTTACGGGAAATCGCGGGTTTTCGTTTGCCGGCGATTACACTTCTTTTATTCAGCGTCTCATCAAAAATGAAAACATTTTTAAAAACTACAAGTCTCGTGCGTTTTAGTGGTGAAAAGATAATTTAAAATATCGTTCTGGAAATGAGTTTACTCACAGGGTACTTTCTTTGTATATACTCGACTATACGGGCCAAGCACGGGATTTACGGGAAATTGCGGGTTTTCGTTTGCCGGCGATTATACTTCTTTCATTCAGCGTCTCATCAAAAATGGAAACATTTTTAAAAACTACAAGTCCCATGCGTTTTAGTGGTGAAAAGATAATATAAAAAATCGTTCTGGAAAGGAGTTTACTCACAGGGTACTTTCTTTGTATACATTCGACTATACGAGCCAAGCACGGGATTTACGGGAAATCGCGGGTTTTCGTTTGCCGGCGATTAAACTTCTTTTATTCAGCGTCTCATCAAAAATGAAAACATTTTTAAAAACTACAAGTCTTATGCGTTTTAGTGGTGAAAAAATAATTTAAAAAATCGTTCGGGAAATGAGTTTACTCACAGGGTACTTTCTTTGTATACATTCGACTATACGGGCCAAGCCCGGGTTTTACGGGAAATCGCGGGTTTTCGTTTGCCGGCGATTAAACTTCTTTCATTCAGCGTCTCATCAAAAATGGAAACATTTTTAAAAACTACAAGTCTCATGCGTTTTAGTGGTGAAAAAATAATTTAAAAAATCGTTCGGGAAATGAGTTTACTCACAGGGTGCTTTCTTTGTATACATTCGACTATACGGGCCGAGTCCGGGATTTACGGGAATTCGCGGGTTTTCGTTTGCCGGCGATTAAACTTCTTTTATTCAAAGTCTCATCAAAAATGAAAACATTTTTGAAAACTACAAGTCTCATGCGTTTTAGTGGTGAAAAGATAATTTAAAAAATCGTTCTGAAAATGAGTTTACTCACAGGGTACTTTCTTTGTATATACTCGACTATACGGGCCAAGCACGGGATTTACGGGAAATCGCGGGTTTTCGTTTGCCGGCGATTAAACTTCTTTCAATCAGCGTCTCATCAAGAATGGAAACATTTTTAAAAACTACAAGTCTCATGCGTTTTAGTGGTGAAAAAATAATTTAAAAAATCGTTCGGGAAATGAGTTTACTCACAGGGTACTTTCTTTGTATACATTCGACTATACGGGCCGAGTCCGGGATTTACGGGAATTCGCGGGTTTTCGTTTGCCGGCGATTAAACTTCTTTTATTCAGCGTCTCATCAAAAATGAAAACATTTTTTGAAAACTACAAGTCTCATACGTTTTAGTGGTGAAAAAATAATTTAAAAAATCGTTCGGGAAATGAGTTTACTCCCTGGGTATTTTCTTTGTATACTTTTGACTATACGGGCCGAGTCCGGGATTTACGGGAAATCGCGGGTTTTCGTTTGCCGGCGATTATACTTCTTTTATTGCGCGTCTCATCAAAAATGAAAACATTTTTGAAAACTACAAGTCTCATGCGTTTTAGTGGTGAAAAGATAATTTAAAAAATTGTTCTGGAAATGAGTTTACTCACAGGGTACTTTCTTTGTATATACTCGACTATACGAGCCAAGCACGGGATTTACGGGAATTCGCGGGTTTTCGTTTGCCGGCGATTAAACTTCATTCATTAAGCGTCTCATCAAAAATGAAAACATTCCCGAAAACTACAAGTCTCATGCGTTATAGTGGTGAAAAAATAATTTAAAAAATCGTTCGGGAAATGAGTTTACTCCCTGGGTACTTTCTTTGTATACTTTTGACTATACGGACCGAGTCCGGCATTTACGGGAAATCGCGGGTTTTCGTTTGCCGGCGATTAAACTTCTTTCATTCAGCGACTCATCAAAAATGGAAACATTTTTAAAAACTACAAGTCTCATGCGTTTTAGTGGTGAAAAAATAATTTAAAAAATCGTTCGGGAAATGAGTTTACTCACAGGGTGCTTTCTTTGTATACATTCGATTATACGGGCTGAGTCCGGGATTTACGGGAATTCGCGGGTTTTCGTTTGCCGGCGATTAAACTTCTTTTATTCAAAGTCTCATCAAAAATGACAACATTTTTGAAAAGTACAAGTCTCATGCGTTTTAGTGGTGAAAAGATAATTTAAAAAATTGTTCTGGAAATGAATTTACTCACAGGGTACTTTCTTTGTATATACTCGACTATACGGGCCAAGCACGGGATTTACGGGAAATCGCGGGTTTTCGTTTGCCGGCGATTAAACTTCTTTTATTCAGCGTCTCATCAAAAATGAAAACATTTTTTGAAAACTACAAGTCTCATACGTTTTAGTGGTGAAAAAATAATTTAAAAAACCGTTCGGGAAATGAGTTTACTCCCTGGGTATTTTCTTTGTATACTTTTGACTATACGGGCCGAGTCCGGGATTTACGGGAAATCGCCGGTTTTCGTTTGCCGGCGATTAAACTTCTTTTATTCCGCGTCTCATCAAAAATGAAAACATTTTTAAAAACTACAAGTCTCATGCGTTTTAGTGGTGAAAAGATAATATAAAAAATCGTTCGGGAAATGAGTTTACTCACAGGGTCCTTTCTTTGTATACATTCGACTATACGGGCCAAGCACGGGATTTACGGGAAATCGCGGGTTTTCGTTTGCCGGCGATTAAACTTCTTTTATTCAGCGTCTCATCAAAAATGAAAACATTTTTGAAAACTACAAGTCTCATGCGTTTTAGTGGTGAAAAGATAATTTAAAAAATCGTTCGGGAAATGAGTTTACTCACAGGGTACTTTCTTTGTATACATTCGACTATACAGGCCAAGCCCGGGATTTACGGGAAATCGCGGGTTTTCGTTTGCCGGCGATTAAACTTCTTTCATTCAGCGTCTCACCAAAAATGGAAACATTTTTAAAAACTACAAGTCTCATGCGTTTTAGTGGTGAAAAAATAATTTAAAAAATCGTTCGGGAAATGAGTTTACTCACAGGGTGCTTTCTTTGTATACATTCGACTATACGGGCCGAGTCCGGGATTTACGGGAATTCGCGGGTTTTCGTTTGCCGGCGATTAAACTTCTTTTATTCAAAGTCTCATCAAAAATGAAAACATTTTTGAAAACTACAAGTCTCATGCGATTTAGTGGTGAAAACATAATTTAAAAAATTGTTCTGGAAATGAGTTTACTCACAGGGTACTCTCTTTGTATATACTCGACTATACGGGCCAAGCACGGGATTTACGGGAAATCGCGGGTTTTCGTTTGCCGGCGATTAAACTTCTTTTATTCAGCGTCTCATCAAAAATGAAAACATTTTTGAAAACTAGAAGTCTCGTGCGTTTTAGTGGTGAAAAGATAATTTAAAATATCGTTCTGGAAATGAGTTTACTCACAGGGTACTTTCTTTGTATATACTCGACTATACGGGTCAAGCACGGGATTTACGGGAAATCGCGGGTTTTCGTTTGCCGGCGATTAAACTTCTTTCATTCAGCGTCTCATCAAAAATGGAAACATTTTTAAAAACTACAAGTCTCATGCGTTTTAGTGGTGAAAAGATAATATAAAAAATCGTTCTGGAAAGGAGTTTACTCACAGGGTACTTTCTTTGTATACATTCGACTATACGAGCCAAGCACGGGATTTACGGGAAATCGCGGGTTTTCGTTTGCCGGCGATTAAACTTCTTTTATTCGGCGTCTCATCAAAAATGAAAACATTTTTGAAAACTACAAGTCTCATGCGTTTTAGTGGTGAAAAAATAATTTAAAAAATCGTTCGGGAAATGAGTTTACTCACAGGCTACTTTCTTTGTATACATTCGACAATACGGGCCAAGCCCGGGTTTTACGGGAAATCGCGGGTTTTCGTTTGCCGGCGATTAAACTTCTTTCATTCAGCGTCTCATCAAAAATGGAAACATTTTTAAAAACTACAAGTCTCATGCGTTTTAGTGGTGAAAAAATAATTTAAAAAATCGTTCGGGAAATGAGTTTACTCACAGGGTGTTTCTTTGTATACATTCGACTATACGGGCCGAGTCCGGGATTTACGGGAATTCGCGGGTTTTCGTTTGCCGGCGATTAAACTTCTTTTATTCAAAGTCTCATCAAAAATGAAAACATTTTTGAAAACTACAAGTCTCATGCGATTTAGTGGTGAAAAGATAATTTAAAAAATTGTTCTGGAAATGAGTTTACTCACAGGGTACTCTCTTTGTATATACTCGACTATACGGGCCAAGCACGGGATTTACGGGAATTCGCGGGTTTTCGTTTGCCGGCGATTAAACTTCTTTTATTCAAAGTCTCATCAAAAATGAAAACATTTTTGAAAACTACAAGTCTCATGCGATTTAGTGGTGAAAACATAATTTAAAAAATTGTTCTGGAAATGAGTTTACTCACAGGGTACTCTCTTTGTATATACTCGACTATACGGGCCAAGCACGGGATTTACGGGAAATCGCGGGTTTTCGTTTGCCGGCGATTAAACTTCTTTTATTCAGCGTCTCATCAAAAATGAAAACATTTTTGAAAACTACAAGTCTCGTGCGTTTTAGTGGTGAAAAGATAATTTAAAATATCGTTCTGGAAATGAGTTTACTCACAGGGTACTTTCTTTGTATATACTCGACTATACGGGTCAAGCACGGGATTTACGGGAAATCGCGGGTTTTCGTTTGCCGGCGATTAAACTTCTTTCATTCAGCGTCTCATCAAAAATGGAAACATTTTTAAAAACTACAAGTCTCATGCGTTTTAGTGGTGAAAAGATAATATAAAAAATCGTTCTGGAAAGGAGTTTACTCGCTGGGTACTTTCTTTGTATACATTCGACTATACGAGCCAAGCACGGGATTTACGGGAAATCGCGGGTTTTCGTTTGCCGGCGATTAAACTTCTTTTATTCAGCGTCTCATCAAAAATGAAAACATTTTTGAAAACTACAAGTCTCATGCGTTTTAGTGGTGAAAAAATAATTTAAAAAATCGTTCGGGAAATGAGTTTACTCACAGGGTACTTTCTTTGTATACATTCGACAATACGGGCCAAGCCCGGGTTTTACGGGAAATCGCGGGTTTTCGTTTGCCGGCGATTAAACTTCTTTCATTCAGCGTCTCATCAAAAATGGAAACATTTTTAAAAACTACAAGTCTCATGCGTTTTAGTGGTGAAAAAATAATTTAAAAAATCGTTCGGGAAATGAGTTTACTCACAGGGTGTTTCTTTGTATACATTCGACTATACGGGCCGAGTCCGGGATTTACGGGAATTCGCGGGTTTTCGTTTGCCGGCGATTAAACTTCTTTTATTCAAAGTCTCATCAAAAATGAAAACATTTTTGAAAACTACAAGTCTCATGCGTTTTAGTGGTGAAAAGATAACTTAAAAAATTGTTCTGGAAATGAGTTTACTCACAGGGTACTCTCTTTGTATATACTCGACTATACAGGCCAAGCACGGGATTTACGGGAAATCGCGGGTTTTCGTTTGCCGGCGATTAAACTTCTTTTATTCAGCGTCTCATCAAAAATGGAAACATTTTTAAAAACTACAAGTCTCATGCGTTTTAGTGGTGAAAAAATAATTTAAAAAATCGTTCGGGAAATGAGTTTACTCACAGGGTACTTTCTTTGTATACATTCGACTATACGGGCCGAGTCCGGGATTTACGGGAATTCGCGGGTTTTCGTTTGCCGGCGATTAAACTTCTTTTATTCAGCGTCTCATCAAAAATGAAAACATTTTTTGAAAACTACAAGTCTCATACGTTTTAGTGGTGAAAAAATAATTTAAAAAATCGTTCGGGAAATGAGTTTACTCCCTGGTTATTTTCTTTGTATACTTTTGACTATACGGGCCGAGTCCGGGATTTACGGGAATTCGCGGGTTTTTGTTTGCCGGCGATTAAACTTCTTTTATTCAGCGTCTCATCAAAAATGAAAACATTTTTGAAAACTACAAGTCTCATGCGTTTTAGTGGTGAAAAAATAATTTAAAAAATCGTTCGGGAAATGAGTTTACTCCCTGGGTATTTTCTTTGTACACTTTTGACTAAACGGGCCGAGTCCCGGATTTACGGGAATCGCGGATTTTTGTTTGCCAGCGATTAAACTTCTTTTATTCAGCGTCTCATCAAAAATGAAAACATTTTTGAAAACTAAAAGTCTCATGCGTTTTAGTGGTGAAAAGATAATATAAAAAATCGTTCTGGAAAGGAGTTTACTCACAGGGTACTTTCTTTGTATATACTCGACTATACGAGCCAAGCACGGGATTTACGGGAAATCGCGGGTTTTCGTTTGCCGGCGATTAAACTTCTTTTATTCTGCGTCTCATTAAAAATGAAAACATTTTTGAAAACTACAAGTCTCATGCGTTTTAGTGGTGAAAAGATAACTTAAAAAATTGTTCTGGAAATGAGTTTACTCACAGGGTACTTTCTTTGTATACATTCGACTATACGGGCCAAGCCCGGGATTTACGGGAAATCGCGGGTTTTCGTTTGCCGGCGATTATACTTCTTTTATTCCGCGTCTCATCAAAAATGGAAACATTTTTAAAAACTACAAGTCTCATGCGTTTTAGTGGTGAAAAAATAATTTAAAAAATCGTTCGGGAAATGAGTTTACTCACAGGGTACTTTCTTTGTATACATTCGACTATACGAGCCAAGCACGGGATTTACGGGAAATCGCGGGTTTTCGTTTGCCGGCGATTAAACTTCTTTTATTCAGCGTCTCATCAAAAATGAAAACATTTTTGAAAACTACAAGTCTCATGCGTTTTAGTGGTGAAAAAATAATTTAAAAAATCGTTTGGGAAATGAGTTTACTCACAGGGTACTTTCTTTGTATACATTCGACTATACGGGCCAAGCCCGGGATTTACGGGAAATCGCGGGTTTTCGTTTGCCGGCGATTAAACTTCTTTCATTAAGCGTCTCATCGAAAATGAAAACATTCCTGAAAACTACAAGTCTCATGCGTTTTAGTGGTGAAAAAATAATTTAAAAAATCGTTCGGGAAATGAGGTTACTCCCTGGGTATTTTCTTTGTATACTTTTGACTAAACAGGCCGAGTCCGGGATTTACGGGAAATTGCGGGTTTTCGTTTGCCGGCGATAAAACTTCTTTTATTCAGCGTCTCATCAAAAATGAAAACATTTTTGAAAACTACAAGTCTCATGCGTTTTAGTGGTGAAAAGATAATTTAAAAAATCGTTCTGGAAATGAGTTTACTCACAGGGTACTTTCTTTGTATATACTCGACTATACGGGCCAAGCACGGGATTTACGGCCGAGTCCGGGATTTACGGGAAATCGCGGGTTTTCGTTTGCCGGCGATTAAACATCTTTTATTCAGCGTCTCATCAAAAATGAAAACATTTTTGAAAACTACAAGTCTCATGCGTTTTAGTGGTGAAAAGATAATTTAAAAAATCGTTCTGGAAATGAGGTTACTCCCTGGGTATTTTCTTTGTATACTTTTGACTAAACGGGCCGAGTCCGGGATTTACAGGAAATCGCGGGTTTTCGTTTGCCGGCGATTAAACTTCTTTTATTCAGCGTCTCATCAAAAATGAAAACATTTTTGAAAACTACAAGTCTCATGCGTTTTAGTGGTGAAAAGATAATTTAAAAAATCGTTCGGGAAATGAGTTTACTCACAGGGTACTTTCTTTGTATACATTCGACTATACGGGCCAAGCCCGGGATTTACGGGAAATCGCAGGTTTTCGTTTGCCGGCGATTAAACTTCTTTCATTCAGCGTGTCATCAAAAATGGAAACATTTTTAAAAACTACAAGTCTCGTGCGTTTTAGTGGTGAAAAAATAATTTAAAAAATTGTTCTGGAAATGAGTTTACCCACAGGGTACTTTCTTTGTATATACTCGACTATACGGGCCAAGCACGTGATTTACGGGAAATCGCGGGTTTTCGTTTGCCGGCGATTAAACTTCTTTTATTCAGCGTCTCATCAAAAATGAAAACATTTTTGAAAACTACAAGTCTCATGCGTTTTAGTGGTGAAAAGATAATTTAAAAAATCGTTCGGGAAATGAGTTTACTCACAGGGTACTTTCTTTGTATATACTCGACTATGCGGGCCAAGCACGGGATTTACGGGAAATCGCGGGTTTTCGTTTGCCGGCGATTAAACTTCTTTTATTCAGCGTCTCATCAAAAATGAAAACATTCCTGAAAACTACAAGCCTCATGCGTTTTAGTGGTGAAAAGATAATTTAAAAAATCGTTCTGGAAATGAGTTTACTCGCAGGGTACTTTCTTTGTATACTTTTGACTATACGGGCCGAGTCCGGGATTTACGGAAAATCGCGGGTTTTTTGTTGCCGGCGATTAAACTTCTTTTATTCAGCGTCTCATCAAAAATGAAAACATTTTTTGAAAACTACAAGTCTCATACGTTTTAGTGGTGAAAAAATAATTTAAAAAATCGTTCGGGAAATGAGTTTACTCCCTGGGTATTTTCTTTGTATACTTTTGACTATACGGGCCGAGTCCGGGATTTACGGGAAATCTCGGGTTTTCGTTTGCCGGCGATTAAACTTTTTTTATTCCGCGTCTCATCAAAAATAAAAACATTTTTGAAAACTACAAGTCTCATGCGTTTTAGTGCTGAAAAGATAATTTAAAAAATCGTTCTGGAAATGAGTTTACTTCCTGGGTATTTTCTTTGTATACTTTTGACTAAACGGGCCGAGTCCGGGATTTACGGGAAATCGCGGGTTTTCGTTTGCCGGCGATTAAACTTCTTTTATTCAGCGTCTCATCAAAAATGAAAACATTTTTGAAAACTACAAGTCTCATGCGTTTTAGTGGTGAAAAGATAATTTAAAAAATCGTTCTGGAAATGAGTTTACTCCCTGGGTATTTTCTTTGTATACTTTTGACTGAACGGGTCGAGTCCGGGATTTACGGGAAATCGCGGGTTTTCGTTTGCCGGCGGTTAAACTTCTTTTATTCAGCGTCTCATCAAAAATGAAAACATTTTTGAAAACTACAAGTCTCATGCGTTTTAGTGGTGAGAAGATAATTTAAAAAATCGTTCTGGAAACGAGTTTACTCACAGGGTACTTTCTTTGTATATACTCGACTATACGCGCCAAGCACGGGATTTCCGGGAAATCGCGGGTTTTCGTTTGCCGGCGATTAAACTTCTTTCATTCAGCGTCTCATCAAAAATGGAAACATTTTTGAAAACTACAAGTCTCATGCGTTTTAGTGGTGAAAAAATAATTTAAAAAATCGTTCAGGAAATGAGTTTACTCACAGGGTACTTTCTTTGTATACATTCGACTATACGGGCCGAGTCCGGGATTTACGGGAATTCGCGGGTTTTCGTTTGCCGGCGATTAAACTTCTTTCATTAAGCGTCTCATCAAAAATGAAAACATTCCCGAAAACTACAAGTCTCATGCGTTTTAGTGGTGAAAAAATAATTTAAAAAATCGTTCGGGAAATGAGTTTACTCCCTGGGTACTTTCTTTGTATACTTTAGACTAAACGGGCCGAGTCCGGGATTTACGGGAAGTCGCGGGTTTTCGTTTGCCGGCGATTAAACTTCTTTTATTCAGCGTCTCATCAAAAATGAAAACATTTTTGAAAACTACAAGTCTCATGCGTTTTAGTTGTGAAAAGATAATTTAAAAAATCGTTTTGGAAATGAGTTTACTCCCTGGGTACTTTCTTTGTATACATTTGACTATACGGGCCGAGTCCGGGATTTACGGGAAATCGCGGGTTTTCGTTTGCCGGCGATTAAACATCTTTTATTCAGCGTCTCATCAAAAATGAAAACATTTTTGAAAACTACAAGACTCATGCGTTTTAGTGGTGAAAAGATAATTTAAAAAATCGTTCTGGAAATGAGTTTACTCCCTGGGTATTTTCTTTGTATACTTTTGACTAAACGGGTCGAGTCCGGGATTTACGGGAAATCGCGGGTTTTCGTTTGTCGGCGATTAAACTTTTTTTATTCAGCGTCTCATCAAAAATGAAAACATTTTTTAAAACTACAAGTCTCATGCGTTTTAGTGGTGAAAAGATAATTTAAAAAATCGTTCTGGAAACGAGTTTACTCACAGGGTACTTTCTTTGTATAGACTCCACTATACGCGCCAAGCACGGGATTTACGGGAAATCGCGTGTTTTCGTTTGCCGGCGATTAAACTTCTTTCATTCAGCGTCTTATCAAAAATGGAAACATTTTTGAAAACTACAAGTCTCATGCGTTTTAGTGGTGAAAAAATAATTTAAAAAATCGTTCAGGAAATGAGTTTACTCACAGGGTACTTTCTTTGTATAAATTCGACTATACGGGCCGAGTCCGGGATTTACGGGAATTCGCGGGTTTTCGTTTGCCGGCGATTAAACTTCTTTCATTAAGCGTCTCATCAAAAATGAAAACATTCCCGAAAACTACAAGTCTCATGCGTTTTAGTGGTGAAAAAATAATTTAAAAAATCGTTCGGGAAATGAGTTTACTCCCTGGGTACTTTCTTTGTATGCTTTTGACTATACGGGCTGAGTCCGGCATTTACGGGAAATCGCGTGTTTTCGTTTGCCGGCTATTAAACATCTTTCATTCAGCGTCTCATCAAAAATGGAAACATTTTTGAAAACTACAAGTCTCAGGCGTTTTAGTGGTGAAAAGATAATTTAAAAAATCGTTCTGGAAATGAGTTTACTCCCTGGGTATTTTCTTTGTATACTTTTGACTAAACGGGTCGAGTCCGGGATTTACGGGAAATCGCGGGTTTTCGTTTGTCGGCGATTAAACTTTTTTTATTCAGCGTCTCATCAAAAATGAAAACATTTTTTAAAACTACAAGTCTCATGCGTTTTAGTGGTGAAAAGATAATTTAAAAAATCGTTCTGGAAACGAGTTTACTCACAGGGTACTTTCTTTGTATAGACTCCACTATACGCGCCAAGCACGGGATTTACGGGAAATCGCGTGTTTTCGTTTGCCGGCGATTAAACTTCTTTCATTCAGCGTCTTATCAAAAATGGAAACATTTTTGAAAACTACAAGTCTCATGCGTTTTAGTGGTGAAAAAATAATTTAAAAAATCGTTCAGGAAATGAGTTTACTCACAGGGTACTTTCTTTGTATAAATTCGACTATACGGGCCGAGTCCGGGATTTACGGGAATTCGCGGGTTTTCGTTTGCCGGCGATTAAACTTCTTTCATTAAGCGTCTCATCAAAAATGAAAACATTCCCGAAAACTACAAGTCTCATGCGTTTTAGTGGTGAAAAAATAATTTAAAAAATCGTTCGGGAAATGAGTTTACTCCCTGGGTACTTTCTTTGTATGCTTTTGACTATACGGGCTGAGTCCGGCATTTACGGGAAATCGCGTGTTTTCGTTTGCCGGCTATTAAACATCTTTCATTCAGCGTCTCATCAAAAATGGAAACATTTTTGAAAACTACAAGTCTCAGGCGTTTTAGTGGTGAAAAAATAATTTAAAAAATCGTTCGGGAAATGAGTTTACTCCCTGGGTACTTTCTTTGTATACTTTTGACTATACGGGCCAAGTCCGGGATTTACGGGAAATCGCGGGTTTTCGTTTGCCGGCGATTAAACTTCTTTCATTAAGCGTCTCATCAAAAATGAAAACATTCCCGAAAACTACAAGTCTCATGCGTTTTAGTGGTGAAAAAATAATTTAAAAAATCGTTCGGGAAATGAGTTTACTCCCTGGGTACTTTCTTTGTATACTTTTGACTATACGGGCTGAGTCCGGCATTTACGGGAAATCGCGGGTTTTCGTTTGCCGGCGATTAAACTTCTTTCATTCAGCGTTTCATCAAAAATGGAAGCATTTTTAAAAACTACAAGTCTTATGCGTTTCAGTGGTGAAAAAATAATTTAAAAAATTGTTCGGGAAATGAGTTTACTCACAGGGTACTTTCTTTGTATACATTCGACTATACGGGATGAGTCCGAGATTTACGGGAATTCGCGGGTTTTCGTTTGCCGGCGATTAAACTTCTTTTATTCAGCGTCTCATCAAAAATGAAAACATTTTTGAAAACTACAAGTCTCATGCGTTTTAGTGGTGAAAAGATAATTTAAAAAATCGTTCTGGAAATGAGTTTACTCACAGGGTACTTTCTTTGTATATACTCGACTATACGGGCCAAGCACGGGATTTACGGGAAATCGCGTGTTTTCGTTTGCCGGCGATTAAACTTCTTTCATTCAGCGTCTTATCAAAAATGGAAACATTTTTGAAAACTACAAGTCTCATGCGTTTTAGTGGTGAAAAAATAATTTAAAAAATCGTTCAGGAAATGAGTTTACTCACAGGGTACTTTCTTTGTATACATTCGACTATACGGGCCGAGTCCGGGATTTACGGGAATTCGCGGGTTTTCGTTTGCCGGCGATTAAACTTCTTTCATTAAGCGTCTCATCAAAAATGAAAACATTCCCGAAAACTACAAGTCTCATGCGTTTTAGTGGTGAAAAAATAATTTAAAAAATCGTTCGGGAAATGAGTTTACTCCCTGGGTACTTTCTTTGTATACTTTTGACTATACGGGCTGAGTCCGGCATTTACGGGAAATCGCGGGTTTTCGTTTGCCGGCGATTAAACTTCTTTAATTCAGCGTCTCATCAAAAATGGAAGCATTTTTAAAAACTACAAGTCTGATGCGTTTTAGTGGTGAAAAGATAATTTAAAAAATCGTTCTGGAAACGAGTTTACTCACAGGGTACTTTCTTTGTATATACACGACTATACGCGCCAAGCACGGGATTTACGGGAAATCGCGTGTTTTCGTTTGCCGGCTATTAAACTTCTTTCATTCAGCGTCTCATCAAAAATGGAAACATTTTTGAAAACTACAAGTCTCATGCGTTTTAGTGGTGAAAAAATAATTTAAAAAATCGTTCGGGAAATGAGTTTACTCCCTGGGTACTTTCTTTGTATACTTTTGACTATACGGGCCAAGTCCGGGATTTACGGGAAATCGCGGGTTTTCGTTTGCCGGCGATTAAACTTCTTTCATTAAGCGTCTCATCAAAAATGAAAACATTCCCGAAAACTACAAGTCTCATGCGTTTTAGTGGTGCAAAAATAATTTAAAAAATCGTTCGGGAAATGAGTTTACTCCCTGGGTACTTTCTTTGTATACTTTTGACTATACGGGCTGAGTCCGGCATTTACGGGAAATCGCGGGTTTTCGTTTGCCGGCGATTAAACTTCTTTCATTCAGCGTTTCATCAAAAATGGAAGCATTTTTAAAAACTACAAGTCTTATGCGTTTCAGTGGTGAAAAAATAATTTAAAAAATTGTTCGGGAAATGAGTTTACTCACAGGGTACTTTCTTTGTATACATTCGACTATACGGGATGAGTCCGAGATTTACGGGAATTCGCGGGTTTTCGTTTGCCGGCGATTAAACTTCTTTTATTCAGCGTCTCATCAAAAATGAAAACATTTTTGAAAACTACAAGTCTCATGCGTTTTAGTGGTGAAAAGATAATTTAAAAAATCGTTCTGGAAATGAGTTTACTCACAGGGTACTTTCTTTGTATATACTCGACTATACGGGCCAAGCACGGGATTTACGGGAAATCGCGGGTTTTCGTTTGCTTTTCTTTCATTCAGCGTCTCATCAAAAATGGAAACATTTTTAAAAACTACAAGTCTCATGCGTTTTAGTGGTGAAAAGATAATTTAAAAAATCGTTCGGGAAATGAGTTTACTCGCAGGATACTTTCTTTGTATACTTTTGACTATACGGGCCGAGTCCGGGATTTACGGGAATTCGCGGGTTTTCGTTTGCCGGCGATTAAACTTCTTTTATTCAGCGTCCCATCAAAAATGAAAACATTTTTGAAAACTACAAGTCTCATGCGTTTTAGTGGTGAAAAGATAATTTAAAAAATTGTTCTGGAAATGAGTTTACTCACAGGGTACTTTCTTTGTATATACTCGACTATACGGGCCAAGCACGTGATTTACGGGAAATTGCGGGTTTTCGTTTGCCGGCGATTAAACTTCTTTTATTCAGCGTCTCATCAAAAATAAAAACATTTTTGAAAACTACAAGTCTCATGCGTTTTAGTGGTGAAAAAATAATTTAAAAAATCGTTCGGGAAATGAGTTTACTCCCTGGGTACTTTCTTTGTATACTTTTGACTATACGGGCCGAGTCCGGGATTTACTGGAAATCGCGGGTTTTCGTTTGCCGGCGATTAAACATCTTTTATTCAGCGTCTCATCAAAAATGAAAACATTTTTGAAAACTACAAGTCTCATGCGTTTTAGTAGTGAAAAGATAATTTAAAAAATCGTTCTGGAAATGAGTTTACTCCCTGGGTATTTTCTTTCTATACTTTTGACTAAACGGGCCGAGTCCGGGATTTACGGGAAATCGCGGTTTTCGTTTGCCGGCGATTAAACTTCCTTTATTCAGCGTCTCATCCAAAATGTAAACATTTTTGAAAACTACAAGTCTCATGCGTTTTAGTGGTGAAAAGATAATTTAAAAAATCGTTCTGGAAATGAGTTTACTCACAGGGTACTTTATTTGTATATACTCGACTATACGGGCCAAGCACGGGATTTACGGGAAATCGCGGGTTTTCGTTTGCCGGCGATTAAACTTCTTTCATTCAGCGTCTCATCAAAAATGGAAACATTTTTAAAAACTACAAGTCTCATGCGTTTTAGTGGTGAAAAAATAATTTAAAAAATCGTTCGGGAAATGAGTTTACTCACAGGGTACTTTCTTTGTATACATTCGACTATACGGGCCAAGCCCTGGATTTACGGGAAATCGCGGGTTTTCGTTCGCCGGTTATTAAACTTCTTTTATTCAGCGTCTCATCAAAAATGAAAACATTTTTAAAAACTACAAGTCTCATGCGTTTTAGTGGTGAAAAGATAATTTTAAAAATCGTTCGGGAAATGAGTTTACTCACAGGGTACTTTCTTTGTATATACTCGACTATACGGGCCAAGCACGGGATTTACGGGATATCGCGGGTTTTCGTTTGCCGGCGATTAAACTTCTTTTATTCCGCGTCTCATCAAAAATGAAAACATTCCTGAAAACTACAAGTCTCATGCGTTTTAGTGGTGAAAAGATATTTTATAAAATCGTTCTGGAAATGAGTTTACTCGCAGGGTACTTTCTTTGTATACTTTTGACTATACGGGCCGAGTCCGGGATTTACGGAAAATCGCGGGTTTTTTGTTGCCGGCGATTAAACTTCTTTTATTCAGCGTCTCATCAAAAATAAAAACATTTTTGAAAACTACAAGTCTCATGCGTTTTAGTGGTGAAAAAATAATTTAAAAAATCGTTCGGGAAATGAGTTTACTCCCTGGGTACTTTCTTTGTATACTTTTGACTATACGGGCCGAGTCCGGGATTTACTGGAAATCGCGGGTTTTCGTTTGCCGGCGATTAAACATCTTTTATTCAGCGTCTCATCAAAAATGAAAACATTTTTGAAAACTACAAGTCTCATGCGTTTTAGTGGTGAAAAGATAATTTAAAAAATCGTTCTGGAAATGAGTTTACTCCCTGGGTATTTTCTTTGTATACTTTTGACTAAACGGGCCGAGTCCGGGATTTACGGGAAATCGCGGTTTTCGTTTGCCGGCGATTAAACTTCCTTTATTCAGCGTCTCATCCAAAATGAAAACATTTTTGAAAACTACAAGTCTCATGCGTTTTAGTGGTGAAAAGATAATTTAAAAAATCGTTCTGGAAATGAGTTTACTCACAGGGTACTTTATTTGTATATACTCGACTATACGGGCCAAGCACGGGATTTACGGGAAATCGCGGGTTTTCGTTTGCCGGCGATTAAACTTCTTTCATTCAGCGTCTCATCAAAAATGGAAACATTTTTAAAAACTACAAGTCTCATGCGTTTTAGTGGTGAAAAAGTAATTTAAAAAATCGTTCGGGAAATGAGTTTACTCACAGGGTACTTTCTTTGTATACATTCGACTATACGGGCCAAGCCCTGGATTTACGGGAAATCGCGGGTTTTCGTTCGCCGGCGATTAAACTTCTTTTATTCAGCGTCTCATCAAAAATGAAAACATTTTTAAAAACTACAAGTCTCATGCGTTTTAGTGGTGAAAAGATAATTTTAAAAATCGTTCGGGAAATGAGTTTACTCACAGGGTACTTTCTTTGTATATACTCGACTATACGGGCCAAGCACGGGATTTACGGGATATCGCGGGTTTTCGTTTGCCGGCGATTAAACTTCTTTTATTCCGCGTCTCATCAAAAATGAAAACATTCCTGAAAACTACAAGTCTCATGCGTTTTAGTGGTGAAAAGATATTTTATAAAATCGTTCTGGAAATGAGTTTACTCGCAGGGTACTTTCTTTGTATACTTTTGACTATACGGGCTGAGTCCGGGATTTACGGAAAATCGCGGGTTTTTTGTTGCCGGCGATTAAACTTCTTTTATTCAGCGTCTCATCAAAAATGAAAACATTTTTTAAAAACTACAAGTCTCATGCATTTTAGTGGTGAAAAGATAATTTAAAAAATTGTTCTGGAAATGAGTTTACTCACAGGGTACTTTCTTTGTATATACTCGACTATACGGGACAAGCACGGGATTTACGGGAAATCGCGGGTTTTCGTTTGCCGGCGATTAAACTTCTTTTATTCAGCGTCTCATCAAAAATGAAAACATTTTTGAAAACTACAAGTCTCATGCGTTTTAGTGGTGAAAAGATAATTTAAAAAATCGTTCTGGAAATGAGTTTACTCACAGGGTACTTTCTTTGTATATACTCGACTATACGGGCCAAGCACGGGGTTTACGGGAAATCGCGGGTTTTCGTTTGCTTTTCTTTCATTCAGCGTCTCATCAAAAATGGAAACATTTTTAAAAACTACAAGTCTCATGCGTTTTAGTGGTGAAAAGATAATTTAAAAAATCGTTCGGGAAATGAGTTTACTCGCAGGATACTTTCTTTGTATACTTTTGACTATACGGGCCGAGTCCGGGATTTACGGGAATTCGCGGGTTTTCGTTTGCCGGCGATTAAACTTCTTTTATTCAGCGTCCCATCAAAAATGAAAACATTTTTGAAAACTACAAGTCTCATGCGTTTTAGTGGTGAAAAGATAATTTAAAAAATTGTTCTGGAAATGAGTTTACTCACAGGGTACTTTCTTTGTATATACTCGACTATACGGGCCAAGCACGTGATTTACGGGAAATTGCGGGTTTTCGTTTGCCGGCGATTAAACTTCTTTTATTCAGCGTCTCATCAAAAATAAAAACATTTTTGAAAACTACAAGTCTCATGCGTTTTAGTGGTGAAAAAATAATTTAAAAAATCGTTCGGGAAATGAGTTTACTCCCTGGGTACTTTCTTTGTATACCTTTGACTATACGGGCCGAGTCCGGGATTTACTGGAAATCGCGGGTTTTCGTTTGCCGGCGATTAAACATCTTTTATTCAGCGTCTCATCAAAAATGAAAACATTTTTGAAAACTACAAGTCTCATGCGTTTTAGTGGTGAAAAGATAATTTAAAAAATCGTTCTGGAAATGAGTTTACTCCCTGGGTATTTTCTTTGTATACTTTTGACTAAATGGGCCGAGTCCGGGATTTACGGGAAATCGCGGTTTTCGTTTGCCGGCGATTAAACTTCCTTTATTCAGCGTCTCATCCAAAATGTAAACATTTTTGAAAACTACAAGTCTCATGCGTTTTAGTGGTGAAAAGATAATTTAAAAAATCGTTCTGGAAATGAGTTTACTCACAGGGTACTTTATTTGTATATACTCGACTATACGGGCCAAGCACGGGATTTACGGGAAATCGCGGGTTTTCGTTTGCCGGCGATTAAACTTCTTTCATTCAGCGTCTCATCAAAAATGGAAACATTTTTAAAAACTACAAGTCTCATGCGTTTTAGTGGTGAAAAAATAATTTAAAAAATCGTTCTGGAAATGAGTTTACTCGCAGGGTACTTTCTTTGTATACTTTTGACTATACGGGCCGAGTCCGGGATTTACGGAAAATCGCGGGTTTTTTGTTGCCGGCGATTAAACTTCTTTTATTCAGCGTCTCATCAAAAATAAAAACATTTTTGAAAACTACAAGTCTCATGCGTTTTAGTGGTGAAAAAATAATTTAAAAAATCGTTCGGGAAATGAGTTTACTCCCTGGGTACTTTCTTTGTATACTTTTGACTATACGGGCCGAGTCCGGGATTTACTGGAAATCGCGGGTTTTCGTTTGCCGGCGATTAAACATCTTTTATTCAGCGTCTCATCAAAAATGAAAACATTTTTGAAAACTACAAGTCTCATGCGTTTTAGTGGTGAAAAGATAATTTAAAAAATCGTTCTGGAAATGAGTTTACTCCCTGGGTATTTTCTTTGTATACTTTTGACTAAACGGGCCGAGTCCGGGATTTACGGGAAATCGCGGTTTTCGTTTGCCGGCGATTAAACTTCCTTTATTCAGCGTCTCATCCAAAATGAAAACATTTTTGAAAACTACAAGTCTCATGCGTTTTAGTGGTGAAAAGATAATTTAAAAAATCGTTCTGGAAATGAGTTTACTCACAGGGTACTTTATTTGTATATACTCGACTATACGGGCCAAGCACGGGATTTACGGGAAATCGCGGGTTTTCGTTTGCCGGCGATTAAACTTCTTTCATTCAGCGTCTCATCAAAAATGGAAACATTTTTAAAAACTACAAGTCTCATGCGTTTTAGTGGTGAAAAAGTAATTTAAAAAATCGTTCGGGAAATGAGTTTACTCACAGGGTACTTTCTTTGTATACATTCGACTATACGGGCCAAGCCCTGGATTTACGGGAAATCGCGGGTTTTCGTTCGCCGGCGATTAAACTTCTTTTATTCAGCGTCTCATCAAAAATGAAAACATTTTTTAAAAACTACAAGTCTCATGCGTTTTAGTGGTGAAAAGATAATTTAAAAAATTGTTCTGGAAATGAGTTTACTCACAGGGTACTTTCTTTGTATATACTCGACTATACGGGACAAGCACGGGATTTACGGGAAATCGCGGGTTTTCGTTTGCCGGCGATTAAACTTGTTTTATTCAGCGTCTCATCAAAAATGAAAACATTTTTGAAAACTACAAGTCTCATGCGTTTTAGTGGTGAAAAGATAATTTAAAAAATCGTTCTGGAAATGAGTTTACTCACAGGGTACTTTCTTTGTATATACTCGACTATACGGGCCAAGCACGGGATTTACGGGAAATCGCGGGTTTTCGTTTGCTTTTCTTTCATTCAGCGTCTCATCAAAAATGGAAACATTTTTAAAAACTACAAGTCTCATGCGTTTTAGTGGTAAAAAGATAATTTAAAAAATCGTTCGGGAAATGAGTTTACTCGCAGGATACTTTCTTTGTATACTTTTGACTATACGGGCCGAGTCCGGGATTTACGGGAATTCGCGGGTTTTCGTTTGCCGGCGATTAAACTTCTTTTATTCAGCGTCTCATCAAAAATGAAAACATTTTTGAAAACTACAAGTCTCATGCGTTTTAGTGGTGAAAAGATAATTTAAAAAATTGTTCTGGAAATGAGTTTACTCACAGGGTACTTTCTTTGTATATACTCGACTATACGGGCCAAGCACGTGATTTACGGGAAATTGCGGGTTTTCGTTTGCCGGCGATTAAACTTCTTTTATTCAGCGTCTCATCAAAAATAAAAACATTTTTGAAAACTACAAGTCTCATGCGTTTTAGTGGTGAAAAAATAATTTAAAAAATCGTTCGGGAAATGAGTTTACTCCCTGGGTACTTTCTTTGTATACTTTTGACTATACGGGCCGAGTCCGGGATTTACTGGAAATCGCGAGTTTTCGTTTGCCGGCGATTAAACATCTTTTATTCAGCGTCTCATCAAAAATGAAAACATTTTTGAAAACTACAAGTCTCATGCGTTTTAGTGGTGAAAAGATAATTTAAAAAATCGTTCTGGAAATGAGTTTACTCCCTGGGTATTTTCTTTGTATACTTTTGACTAAACGGGCCGAGTCCGGGATTTACGGGAAATCGCGGTTTTCGTTTGCCGGCGATTAAACTTCCTTTATTCAGCGTTTCATCCAAAATGAAAACATTTTTGAAAACTACAAGTCTCATGCGTTTTAGTGGTGAAAAGATAATTTAAAAAATCGTTCTGGAAATGAGTTTACTCACAGGGTACTTTATTTGTATATACTCGACTATACGGGCCAAGCACGGGATTTACGGGAAATCGCGGGTTTTCGTTTGCCGGCGATTAAACTTCTTTCATTCAGCGTCTCATCAAAAATGGAAACATTTTTAAAAACTACAAGTCTCATGCGTTTTAGTGGTGAAAAAATAATTTAAAAAATCGTTCGGGAAATGAGTTTACTCACAGGGTACTTTCTTTGTATACATTCGACTATACGGGCCAAGCCCTGGATTTACGGGAAATCGCGGGTTTTCGTTCGCCGGCGATTAAACTTCTTTTATTCAGCGTCTCATCAAAAATGAAAACATTTTTAAAAACTACAAGTCTCATGCGTTTTAGTGGTGAAAAGATAATTTTAAAAATCGTTCGGGAAATGAGTTTACTCACAGGGTACTTTCTTTGTATATACTCGACTATACGGGCCAAGCACGGGATTTACGGGATATCGCGGGTTTTCGTTTGCCGGCGATTAAACTTCTTTTATTCCGCGTCTCATCAAAAATGAAAACATTCCTGAAAACTACAAGTCTCATGCGTTTTAGTGGTGAAAAGATAATTTATAAAATCGTTCTGGAAATGAGTTTACTCGCAGGGTACTTTCTTTGTATACTTTTGACTATACGGGCCGAGTCCGGGATTTACGGAAAATCGCGGTTTTTTTGTTGCCGGCGATTAAACTTCTTTTATTCAGCGTCTCATCAAAAATGAAAACATTTTTTAAAAACTACAAGTCTCATACGTTTTAGTGGTGAAAAAATAATTTAAAAAATCGTTCGGGAAATGAGTTTACTCACAGGGTACTTTCTTTGTATACATTCGACTATACGGGCCAAGCCCTGGATTTACAGGAAATCGCGGGTTTTCGTTCGCCGGCGATTAAACTTCTTTTATTCAGCGTCTCATCAAAAATGAAAACATTTTTAAAAACTACAAGTCTCATGCGTTTTAGTGGTGAAAAGATAATTTTAAAAATCGTTCGGGAAATGAGTTTACTCACAGGGTACTTTCTTTGTATATACTCGACTATACGGGCCAAGCACGGGATTTACGGGATATCGCGGGTTTTCGTTTGCCGGCGATTAAACTTCTTTTATTCCGCGTCTCATCAAAAATGAAAACATTCCTGAAAACTACAAGTCTCATGCGTTTTAGTGGTGAAAAGATAATTTATAAAATCGTTCTGGAAATGAGTTTACTCGCAGGGTACTTTCTTTGTATACTTTTGACTATACGGGCCGAGTCCGGGATTTACGGAAAATCGCGGGTTTTTTGTTGCCGGCGATTAAACTTCTTTTATTCAGCGTCTCATCAAAAATGAAAACATTTTTTAAAAACTACAAGTCTCATGCGTTTTAGTGGTGAAAAGATAATTTAAAAAATTGTTCTGGAAATGAGTTTACTCACAGGGTACTTTCTTTGTATATACTCGACTATACGGGACAAGCACGGGATTTACGGGAAATCGCGGGTTTTCGTTTGCCGGCGATTAAACTTCTTTTATTCAGCGTCTCATCAAAAATGAAAACATTTTTGAAAACTACAAGTCTCATGCGTTTTAGTGGTGAAAAGATAATTTAAAAAATCGTTCTGGAAATGAGTTTACTCACAGGGTACTTTCTTTGTATATACTCGACTATACGGGCCAAGCACGGGATTTACGGGAAATCGCGGGTTTTCGTTTGCTTTTCTTTCATTCAGCGTCTCATCAAAAATGGAAACATTTTTAAAAACTACAAGTCTCATGCGTTTTAGTGGTGAAAAGATAATTTAAAAAATCGTTCGGGAAATAAGTTTACTCGCAGGATACTTTCTTTGTATACTTTTGACTATACGGGCCGAGTCCGGGATTTACGGGAATTCGCGGGTTTTCGTTTGCCGGCGATTAAACTTCTTTTATTCAGCGTCTCATCAAAAATGAAAACATTTTTGAAAACTACAAGTCTCATGCGTTTTAGTGGTGAAAAGATAATTTAAAAAATTGTTCTGGAAATGAGTTTACTCACAGGGTACTTTCTTTGTATATACTCGACTATACGGGCCAAGCACGTGATTTACGGGAAATTGCGGGTTTTCGTTTGCCGGCGATTAAACTTCTTTTATTCAGCGTCTCATCAAAAATAAAAACATTTTTGAAAACTACAAGTCTCATGCGTTTTAGTGGTGAAAAAATAATTTAAAAAATCGTTCTGGAAATGAGTTTACTCCCTGGGTACTTTCTTTGTATACTTTTGACTATACGGGCCGAGTCCGGGATTTACTGGAAGTCGCGGGTTTTCGTTTGCCGGCGATTAAACATCTTTTATTCAGCGTCTCATCAAAAATGAAAACATTTTTGAAAACTACAAGTCTCATGCGTTTTAGTGGTGAAAAGATAATTTAAAAAATTGTTCTGGAAATGAGTTTACTCACAGGGTACTTTCTTTGTATATACTCGACTATACGGGACAAGCACGGGATTTACGGGAAATCGCGGGTTTTCGTTTGCCGGCGATTAAACTTCTTTTATTCCGCGTCTCATCAAAAATGAAAACATTCCTGAAAAGTCTCATGCGTTTTAGTGGTGAAAAGATATTTTAAAAAATTGTTCTGGAAATGAGTTTACTCACAGGGTACTTTCTTTGTATATACTCGACTATACGGGACAAGCACGGGATTTACGGGAAATCGCGGGTTTTCGTTTGCCGGCGATTAAACTTCTTTTATTCAGCGTCTCATCAAAAATGAAAACATTTTTGAAAACTACAAGTCTCATGCGTTTTAGTGGTGAAAAGATAATTTAAAAAATCGTTCTGGAAATGAGTTTACTCACAGGGTACTTTCTTTGTATATACTCGACTATACGGGCCAAGCACGGGATTTACGGGAAATCGCGGGTTTTCGTTTGCTTTTCTTTCATTCAGCGTCTCATCAAAAATGGAAACATTTTTAAAAACTACAAGTCTCATGCGTTTTAGTGGTGAAAAGATAATTTAAAAAATCGTTCGGGAAATAAGTTTACTCGCAGGATACTTTCTTTGTATACTTTTGACTATACGGGCCGAGTCCGGGATTTACGGGAATTCGCGGGTTTTCGTTTGCCGGCGATTAAACTTCTTTTATTCAGCGTCTCATCAAAAATGAAAACATTTTTGAAAACTACAAGTCTCATGCCTTTTAGTGGTGAAAAGATAATTTAAAAAATTGTTCTGGAAATGAGTTTACTCACAGGGTACTTTCTTTGTATATACTCGACTATACGGGCCAAGCACGTAATTTACGGGAAATTGCGGGTTTTCGTTTGCCGGCGATTAAACTTCTTTTATTCAGCGTCTCATCAAAAATAAAAACATTTTTGAAAACTACAAGTCTCATGCGTTTTAGTGGTGAAAAAATAATTTAAAAAATCGTTCGGGAAATGAGTTTACTCCCTGGGTACTTTCTTTGTATACTTTTGACTATACGGGCCGAGTCCGGGATTTACTGGAAATCGCGGGTTTTCGTTTGCCGGCGATTAAACATCTTTTATTCAGCGTCTCATCAAAAATGAAAACATTTTTGAAAACTACAAGTCTCATGCGTTTTAGTGGTGAAAAGATAATTTAAAAAATTGTTCTGGAAATGAGTTTACTCACAGGGTACTTTCTTTGTATATACTCGACTATACGGGACAAGCACGGGATTTACGGGAAATCGCGGGTTTTCGTTTGCCGGCGATTAAACTTCTTTTATTCAGCGTCTCATCAAAAATGAAAACATTTTTGAAAACTACAAGTCTCATGCGTTTTAGTGGTGAAAAGATAATTTAAAAAATCGTTCTGGAAATGAGTTTACTCACAGGGAACTTTCTTTGTATATACTCGACTATACGGGCCAAGCACGGGATTTACGGGAAATCGCGGGTTTTCGTTTGCTTTTCTTTCATTCAGCGTCTCATCAAAAATGGAAACATTTTTAAAAACTACAAGTCTCATGCGTTTTAGTGGTGAAAAGATAATTTAAAAAATCGTTCGGGAAATGAGTTTACTCGCAGGATACTTTCTTTGTATACTTTTGACTATACGGGCCGAGTCCGGGATTTACGGGAATTCGCGGGTTTTCGTTTGCCGGCGATTAAACTTCTTTTATTCAGCGTCTCATCAAAAATGAAAACATTTTTGAAAACTACAAGTCTCATTCGTTTTAGTGGTGAAAAGATAATTTAAAAAATTGTTCTGGAAATGAGTTTACTCACAGGGTACTTTCTTTGTATATACTCGACTATACGGGCCAAGCACGTGATTTACGGGAAATTGCGGGTTTTCGTTTGCCGGCGATTAAACTTCTTTTATTCAGCGTCTCATCAAAAATAAAAACATTTTTGAAAACTACAAGTCTCATGCGTTTTAGTGGTGAAAAAATAATTTAAAAAATCGTTCGGGAAATGAGTTTACTTCCTGGGTACTTTCTTTGTATACTTTTGACTATACGGGCCGAGTCCGGGATTTACTGGAAATCGCGGGTTTTCGTTTGCCGGCGATTAAACATCTTTTATTCAGCGTCTCATCAAAAATGAAAACATTTTTGAAAACTACAAGTCTCATGCGTTTTAGTGGTGAAAAGATAATTTAAAAAATCGTTCTGGAAATGAGTTTACTCCCTGGGTATTTTCTTTGTATACTTTTGACTAAACGGGCCGAGTCCGGGATTTACGGGAAATCGCGGTTTTCGTTTGCCGGCGATTAAACTTCCTTTATTCAGCGTTTCATCCAAAATGAAAACATTTTTGAAAACTACAAGTCTCATGCGTTTTAGTGGTGAAAAGATAATTTAAAAAATCGTTCTGGAAATGAGTTTACTCACAGGGTACTTTATTTGTATATACTCGACTATACGGGCCAAGCACGGGATTTACTTGAAATCGCGGGTTTTCGTTTGCCGGCGATTAAACTTCTTTCATTCAGCGTCTCATCAAAAATAGAAACATTTTTAAAAACTACAAGTCTCATGCGTTTTAGTGGTGAAAAAATAATTTAAAAAATCGTTCGGGAAATGAGTTTACTCACAGGGTACTTTCTTTGTATACATTCGACTATACGGGCCAAGCCCTGGATTTACGGGAAATCGCGGGTTTTCGTTCGCCGGCGATTAAACTTCTTTTATTCAGCGTCTCATCAAAAATGAAAACATTTTTTAAAAACTACAAGTCTCATGCGTTTTAGTGGTGAAAAGATAATTTTAAAAATCGTTCGGGAAATGAGTTTACTCACAGGGTACTTTCTTTGTATATACTCGACTATACGGGCCAAGCACGGGATTTACGGGATATCGCGGGTTTTCGTTTGCCGGCGATTAAACTTCTTTTATTCCGCGTCTCATCAAAAATGAAAACATTCCTGAAAACTACAAGTCTCATGCGTTTTAGTGGTGAAAAGATAATTTATAAAATCGTTCTGGAAATGAGTTTACTCGCAGGGTACTTTCTTTGTATACTTTTGACTATACGGGCCGAGTCCGGGATTTACGGAAAATCGCGGGTTTTTTGTTGCCGGCGATTAAACTTCTTTTATTCAGCGTCTCATCAAAAATGAAAACATTTTTTAAAAACTACAAGTCTCATACGTTTTAGTGGTGAAAAAATAATTTAAAAAATCGTTCGGGAAATGAGTTTACTCACAGGGTACTTTCTTTGTATACATTCGACTATACGGGCCAAGCCCTGGATTTACGGGAAATCGCGGGTTTTCGTTCGCCGGCGATTAAACTTCTTTCATTCAGCGTCTCATCAAAAATAGAAACATTTTTAAAAACTACAAGTCTCATGCGTTTTAGTGGTGAAAAAATAATTTAAAAAATCGTTCGGGAAATGAGTTTACTCACAGGGTACTTTCTTTGTATACATTCGACTATACGGGCCAAGCCCTGGATTTACGGGAAATCGCGGGTTTTCGTTCGCCGGCGATTAAACTTCTTTTATTCAGCGTCTCATCAAAAATGAAAACATTTTTAAAAACTACAAGTCTCATGCGTTTTAGTGGTGAAAAGATAATTTTAAAAATCGTTCGGGAAATGAGTTTACTCACAGGGTACTTTCTTTGTATATACTCGACTATACGGGCCAAGCACGGGATTTACGGGATATCGCGGGTTTTCGTTTGCCGGCGATTAAACTTCTTTTATTCCGCGTCTCATCAAAAATGAAAACATTCCTGAAAACTACAAGTCTCATGCGTTTTAGTGGTGAAAAGATAATTTATAAAATCGTTCTGGAAATGAGTTTACTCGCAGGGTACTTTCTTTGTATACTTTTGACTATACGGGCCGAGTCCGGGATTTACGGAAAATCGCGGGTTTTTTGTTGCCGGCGATTAAACTTCTTTTATTCAGTGTCTCATCAAAAATGAAAACATTTTTTAAAAACTACAAGTCTCATACGTTTTAGTGGTGAAAAAATAATTTAAAAAATCGTTCGGGAAATGAGTTTACTCACAGGGTACTTTCTTTGTATACATTCGACTATACGGGCCAAGCCCTGGATTTACGGGAAATCGCGGGTTTTCGTTCGCCGGCGATTAAACTTCTTTTATTCAGGGTCTCATCAAAAATGAAAACATTTTTAAAAACTACAAGTCTCATGCGTTTTAGTGGTGAAAAGATAATTTTAAAAATCGTTCGGGAAATGAGTTTACTCACAGGGTACTTTCTTTGTATATACTCGACTATACGGGCCAAGCACGTGATTTACGGGATATCGCGGGTTTTCGTTTGCCGGCGATTAAACTTCTTTTATTCCGCGTCTCATCAAAAATGAAAACATTCCTGAAAACTACAAGTCTCATGCGTTTTAGTGGTGAAAAGATAATTTATAAAATCGTTCTGGAAATGAGTTTACTCGCAGGGTACTTTCTTTGTATACTTTTGACTATACGGGCCGAGTCCGGGATTTACGAAAAATCGCGGGTTTTTTGTTGCCGGCGATTAAACTTCTTTTATTCAGCGTCTCATCAAAAATGAAAACATTTTTTAAAAACTACAAGTCTCATACGTTTTAGTGGTGAAAAAATAATTTAAAAAATCGTTCGGGAAATGAGTTTACTCACAGGGTACTTTCTTTGTATACATTCGACTATACGGGCCAAGCCCGGGATTTACGGTAAATAGCGGGTTTTCGTTTGCCGGCGATTAAACTTCTTTCATTAGGCGTCTCATCGAAAATGAAAACCTTCCTGAAAACTACAAGTCTCATGCGTTTTAGTGGTGAAAAAATAATTTAAAAAATCGTTCGGGAAATGAGTTTACTCACAGGGTATTTTCTTTGTATACTTTTGACTAAACGGGCCGAGTCCGGGATTTACGGGAAATCGCGGGTTTTCGTTTCCCGGCGATTAAACTTCTTTTATTTAGCGTCTCATCAAAAATGAAACATTTTTGAAAACTACAAGTCTCATGCGTTTTAGTGGTGAAAAGATAATTTAAAAAATCGTTCTGGAAATGAGTTTACTCACAGAGTACTTTCTTTGTATATACTCGACTATACGGGCCAAGCACGGGATTTACGGGAAATCGCGGGTTTTCGCTTGCCGGCGATTAAACTTCTTTCATTCAGCGTCTCATCAAAAATGGAAACATTTTTGAAAACTACAAGTCTCATGCGTTTTAGTGGTGAAAAAATAATTTAAAAAATCGTTCGGGAAATGAGTTTACTCACAGGGTACTTTCTTTGTATACATTCGACTATACGGGCCAAGCCCGGGATTTACGGGAATTCGCGGGTTTTTGTTTGCCGGCGATTAAACTTCTTTCATTAAGCGTTTCATCAAAAATGAAAACATTCCTGAAAACTACAAGTCTCATGCGTTTTAGTGGTGAAAAAATAATTTAAAAAATCGTTCGGAAATGAGTTTACTCCCTGGGTAATTTCTTTGTATACTTTTAACTATACGGGCCGAGTCCTGGATTTACGGGAAATCGCGGGTTTTCGTTTGCCGGCGATTAAACTTCTTTCATTAAGCGTCTCATCAAAAATGAAAACATTCCTGAAAACTACAAGTCTCATGCGTTTTAGTGGTGAAAAAATAATTTAAAAAATCGTTCGGAAATGAGTTTACTCCCTGGGTACTTTCTTTGTATACTTTTAACTATACGGGCCGAGTCCGGGATTTACGGGAAATCGCGGGTTTTCGTTTGCCGGCGATTAAACATCTTTTATTCAGCGTCTCATTAAAAATGAAAACATTTTTGAAAACTACAAGTTTCATGCGTTTTAGTGGTGATAAAATAATTTAAAAAATCGTTCGGAAATAAGTTTACTCCCTGGGTACTTTCTTTGTATACTTTTAACTATACGGGCCGAGTCCGGGATTTACGGGAAATCGCGGGTTTTCGTTTGCCGGCGATTAAATATCTTTTATTCAGCGTCTCATCAAAAATGAAAACATTTTTGAAAACTACAAGTCTCATGCGATTTAGTGGTGAAAAAATAATTTAAAAAATCGTTCGGGAAATGAGTTTACTCACAGGGTACTTTCTTTGTATACATTCGACTATACGGGCCAAGCCCGGGATTTACGGGAAATCGCGGGTTTTCGTTTGCCAGCGATTAAACTTCTTTCATTAGGCGTCTCATCAAAAATGAAAACATTCCTGAAAACTACAAGTCTCATGCGTTTTAGTGGTGAAAAAATAATTTAAAAAATCGTTCGGAAATGAGTTTACTCACTGGGTACTTTCTTTGTATACTTTTAACTATACGGGCCGAGTCCGGGGTTTACGGGAAATCGCGGGTTTTCGTGTGCCGGCGATTAAACATCTTTTATTCAGCGTCTCATCAAAAATGAAAACATTTTTGAAAACTACAAGTCTCATGCGTTTTAGTGGTGAAAAGATAATTTAAAAAATCGTTCTGGAAATGAGTTTACTCCCTGGGCATTTTCTTTGTATACTTTTGACTATACGGGCCGAGTCCGGGATTTACGGGAATTCGCGGGTTTTCGTTTGCCGGCGATTAAACTTCTTTCATTAAGCGTCTCATCAAAAATGAAAACATTCCTGAAAACTACAAGTCTCATGCGTTTTAGTGGTGAAAAAATAATTTAAAAAATCGTTCGGGAAATGAGTTTACTCCCTGGGTACTTTCTTTGTATACTTTTGACTATACGGGCCAAGTCCGGGATTTACGGGAAATCGCGGGTTTTCGTTTGCCGGCGATTAAACATCTTTTATTTAGCGTCTCATCAAAAATGAAAACATTTTTGAAAACTACAAGTCTCATGCGTTTTAGTGGTGAAAAAATAATTTAAAAAATCGTTCGGGAAATGAGTTTACTCACAGGGTATTTTCTTTGTATACTTTTGACTAAACGGGCCGAGTCCGGGATTTACGGGAAATCGCGGGTTTTCGTTTCCCGGCGATTAAACTTCTTTTATTCAGCGTCTCATCAAAAATTAAAACATTTTTTAAAAACTACAAGTCTCATACGTTTTAGTGGTGAAAAAATAATTTAAAAAATCGTTCGGGAAATGAGTTTACTCACAGGGTACTTTCTTTGTATACATTCGACTATACGGGCCAAGCCCGGGATTTACGGTAAATAGCGGGTTTTCGTTTGCCGGCGATTAAACTTCTTTCATTAGGCGTCTCATCGAAAATGAAAACCTTCCTGAAAACTACAAGTCTCATGCGTTTTAGTGGTGAAAAAATAATTTAAAAAATCGTTCGGGAAATGAGTTTACTCACAGGGTATTTTCTTTGTATACTTTTGACTAAACGGGCCGAGTCCGGGATTTACGGGAAATCGCGGGTTTTCGTTTCCCGGCGATTAAACTTCTTTTATTCAGCGTCTCATCAAAAATGAAAACATTTTTGAAAACTACAAGTCTCATGCGTTTTAGTGGTGAAAAGATAATTTAAAAAATCGTTCTGGAAATGAGTTTACTCACAGAGTACTTTCTTTGTATATACTCGACTATACGGGCCAAGCACGGGATTTACGGGAAATCGCGGGTTTTCGCTTGCCGGCGATTAAACTTCTTTCATTCAGCGTCTCATCAAAAATGGAAACATTTTTGAAAACTACAAGTCTCATGCGTTTTAGTGGTGAAAAAATAATTTAAAAAATCGTTCGGGAAATGAGTTTACTCCCTGGGTAATTTCTTTGTATACTTTTAACTATACGGGCCGAGTCCTGGATTTACGGGAAATGGCGGGTTTTCGTTTGCCGGCGATTAAACTTCTTTCATTAAGCGTCTCATCAAAAATGAAAACATTCCTGAAAACTACAAGTCTCATGCGTTTTAGTGGTGAAAAAATAATTTAAAAAATCGTTCGGAAATGAGTTTACTCCCTGGGTACTTTCTTTGTATACTTTTAACTATACGGGCCGAGTCCGAAATTTACGGGAAATCGCGGGTTTTCGTTTGCCGGCGATTAAACATCTTTTATTCAGCGTCTCATCAAAAATGAAAACATTTTTGAAAACTACAAGTTTCATGCGTTTTAGTGGTGATAAAATAATTTAAAAAATCGTTCGGGAATAAGTTTACTCCCCGAGTACTTTCTTTGTATACTTTTAACTATACGGGCCGAGTCCGGGATTTACGGGAAATCGCGGGTTTTCGTTTGCCGGCGATTAAATATCTTTTATTCAGCGTCTCATCAAAAATGAAAACATTTTTGAAAACTACAAGTCTCATGCGATTTAGTGGTGAAAAAATAATTTAAAAAATCGTTCGGAAAATGAGTTTACTCACAGGGTACTTTCTTTGTATACATTCGACTATACGGGCCAAGCCCGGGATTTACGGGAAATCGCGGGTTTTCGTTTGCCAGCGATTAAATTTCTTTCATTAGGCGTCTCATCAAAAATGAAAACATTCCTGAAAACTACAAGTCTCATGCGTTTTAGTGGTGAAAAAATAATTTAAAAAATCGGTCGGAAATGAGTTTACTCACTGGGTACTTTCTTTGTATACTTTTAACTATACGGGCCGAGTCCGGGATTTACGGGAAATCGCGGGTTTTCGTGTGCCGGCGATTAAACATCTTTTATTCAGCGTCTCATCAAAAATGAAAACATTTTTGAAAACTACAAGTCTCATGCGTTTTAGTGGTGAAAAGATAATTTAAAAAATCGTTCTGGAAATGAGTTTACTCCCTGGGCATTTTCTTTGTATACTTTTGACTATACGGGCCGAGTCCGGGATTTACGGGAATTCGCGGGTTTTCGTTTGCCGGCGATTAAACTTCTTTCATTAAGCGTCTCATCAAAAATGAAAACATTCCTGAAAACTACAAGTCTCATGCGTTTTAGTGGTGAAAAAATAATTTAAAAAATCGTTCGGGAAATGAGTTTACTCCCTGGGTACTTTCTTTGTATACTTTTGGCTATACGGGCCAAGTCCGGGATTTACGGGAAATCGCGGGTTTTCGTTTGCCGGCGATTAAACATCTTTTATTTAGCGTCTCATCAAAAATGAAAACATTTTTGAAAACTACAAGTCTCATGCGTTTTAGTGGTGAAAAGATAATTTAAAAAATCGTTCTGGAAATGAGTTTACTCACTGGGTATTTTCTTTGTATACTTTTGACTATACGGGCCGAGTCCGGGATTTACGGGAAATCGCGGGTTTTCGTTTGCCGGCGATTAAACTTCTTTTATTCAGCGTCTCATCAAAAATGAAAACATTTTTTAAAAACTACAAGTCTCATACGTTTTAGTGGTGAAAAAATAATTTAAAAAATCGTTCGGGAAATGAGTTTACTCACAGGGTACTTTCTTTGTATACATTCGACTATACGGGCCAAGCCCGGGATTTACGGTAAATAGCGGGTTTTCGTTTGCCGGCGATTAAACTTCTTTCATTAAGCGTCTCATCGAAAAAGAAAACCTTCCTGAAAACTACAAGTCTCATGCGTTTTAGTGGTGAAAAAATAATTTAAAAAATCGTTCGGGAAATGAGTTTCCTCACAAGGTATTTTCTTTGTATACTTTTGACTAAACGGGCCGAGTCCGGGATTTACGGGAAATCGCGGGTTTTCGTTTCCCGGCGATTAAACTTCTTTTATTCAGCGTCTCATCAAAAATGAAAACATTTTTGAAAACTACAAGTCTCATGCGTTTTAGTGGTGAAAAGATAATTTAAAAAATCGTTCTGGAAATGAGTTTACTCACAAGTCTCATGCGTTTTAGTGGTGAAAAAATAATTTAAAAAATCGTTCGGGAAATGAGTTTACTCACAGGGTACTTTCTTTGTATACATTCGACTATACGGGCCAAGCCCGGGATTTACGGGAAATCGCGGGGTTTTTTTGCCGGCGATTAAACTTCTTTCATTAAGCGTCTCATCAAAAATGAAAACATTCCTGAAAACTACAAGTCTCATGCGTTTTAGTGGTGAAAAAATAATTTAAAAAATCGTTCGGAAATGAGTTTACTCCCTGGGTAATTTCTTTGTATACTTTTAACTATACGGGCCGAGTCCTGGATTTACGGGAAATCGCGGGTTTTCGTTTGCCGGCGATTAAACTTCTTTCATTAAGCGTCTCATCAAAAATGAAAACATTCCTGAAAACTACAAGTCTCATGCGTTTTAGTGGTGATAAAATAATTTAAAAAATCGTTCGGAAATAAGTTTACTCCCTGGGTACTTTCTTTGTATACTTTTAACTATACGGGCCGAGTCCGGGATTTACGGGAAATCGCGGGTTTTGGTTTGCCGGCGATTAAATATCTTTTATTCAGCGTCTCATCAAAAATGAAAACATTTTTGAAAACTACAAGTCTCATGCGATTTAGTGGTGAAAAAATAATTTAAAAAATCGTTCGGGAAATGAGTTTACTCACAGGGTACTTTCTTTGTATACATTCGACTATACGGGCCAAGCCCGGGATTTACGGGAAATCGCGGGTTTTCGTTTGCCAGCGATTAAACTTCTTTCATTAGGCGTCTCATCAAAAATGAAAACATTCCTGAAAACTACAAGTCTCATGCGTTTTAGTGGTGAAAAGATAATTTAAAAAATCGTTCTGGAAATGAGTTTACTCACAGAGTACTTTCTTTGTATATACTCGACTATACGGGCCAAGCACGGGATTTACGGGAAATCGCGGGTTTTCGCTTGACGGCGATTAAACTTCTTTCATTCAGCGTCTCATCAAAAATGGAAACATTTTTGAAAACTACAAGTCTCATGCGTTTTAGTGGTGAAAAAATAATTTAAAAAATCGTTCGGGAAATGAGTTTACTCACAGGGTACTTTCTTTGTATACATTCGACTATACGGGCCAAGCCCGGGATTTACGGGAAATCGCGGGGTTTTTTTGCCGGCGATTAAACTTCTTTCATTAAGCGTCTCATCAAAAATGAAAACATTCCTGAAAACTACAAGTCTCATGCGTTTTAGTGGTGAAAAAATAATTTAAAAAATCGTTCGGAAATGAGTTTACTCCCTGGGTAATTTCTTTGTATACTTTTAACTATACGGGCCGAGTCCTGGATTTACGGGAAATCGCGGGTTTTCGTTTGCCGGCGATTAAACTTCTTTCATTAAGCGTCTCATCAAAAATGAAAACATTCCTGAAAACTACAAGTCTCATGCGTTTTAGTGGTGATAAAATAATTTAAAAAATCGTTCGGAAATAAGTTTACTCCCTGGGTACTTTCTTTGTATACTTTTAACTATACGGGCCGAGTCCGGGATTTACGGGAAATCGCGGGTTTTGGTTTGCCGGCGATTAAATATCTTTTATTCAGCGTCTCATCAAAAATGAAAACATTTTTGAAAACTACAAGTCTCATGCGATTTAGTGGTGAAAAAATAATTTAAAAAATCGTTCGGGAAATGAGTTTACTCACAGGGTACTTTCTTTGTATACATTCGACTATACGGGCCAAGCCCGGGATTTACGGGAAATCGCGGGTTTTCGTTTGCCAGCGATTAAACTTCTTTCATTAGGCGTCTCATCAAAAATGAAAACATTCCTGAAAACTACAAGTCTCATGCGTTTTAGTGGTGAAAAAATAATTTAAAAAATCGTTCGGAAATGAGTTTACTCACTGGGTACTTTCTTTGTATACTTTTAACTATACGGGCCGAGTCCGGGATTTACGGGAAATCGCGGGTTTTCGTGTGCCGGCGATTAATCATCTTTTATTCAGCGTCTCATCAAAAATGAAAACATTTTTGAAAACTACAAGTCTCATGCGTTTTAGTGGTGAAAAGATAATTTAAAAAATCGTTCGGGAAATGAGTTTACTCACAGGGTATTTTCTTTGTATACTTTTGACTAAACGGGCCGAGTCCGGGATTTACGGGAAATCGCGGGTTTTCGTTTCCCGGCGATTAAACTTCTTTTATTCAGCGTCTCATCAAAAATGAAAACATTTTTGAAAACTACAAGTCTCACGCGTTTTAGTGGTGAAAAGATAATTTAAAAAATCGTTCTGGAAATGAGTTTACTCACAGAGTACTTTCTTTGTATATACTCGACTATACGGGCCAAGCACGGGATTTACGGGAAATCGCGGGTTTTCGCTTGCCGGCGATTAAACTTCTTTCATTCAGCGTCTCATCAAAAATGGAAACATTTTTGAAAACTACAAGTCTCATGCGTTTTAGTGGTGAAAAAATAATTTAAAAAATCGTTCGGGAAATGAGTTTACTCACAGGGTACTTTCTTTGTATACATTTGACTATACGGGCCAAGCCCGGGATTTACGGGAAATCGCGGGGTTTTTTTGCCGGCGATTAAACTTCTTTCATTAAGCGTCTCATCAAAAATGAAAACATTCCTGAAAACTACAAGTCTCATGCGTTTTAGTGGTGAAAAAATAATTTAAAAAATCGTTCGGAAATGAGTTTACTCCCTGGGTAATTTCTTTGTATACTTTTAACTATACGGGCCGAGTCCTGGATTTACGGGAAATCGCGGGTTTTCGTTTGCCGGCGATTAAACTTCTTTCATTAAGCGTCTCATCAAAAATGAAAACATTCCTGAAAACTACAAGTCTCATGCGTTTTAGTGGTGATAAAATAATTTAAAAAATCGTTCGGAAATAAGTTTACTCCCTGGGTACTTTCTTTGTATACTTTTAACTATACGGGCCGAGTCCGGGATTTACGGGAAATCGCGGGTTTTCGTTTGCCGGCGATTAAATATCTTTTATTCAGCGTCTCATCAAAAATGAAAACATTTTTGAAAACTACAAGTCTCATGCGATTTAGTGGTGAAAAAATAATTTAAAAAATCATTCGGGAAATGAGTTTACTCACAGGGTACTTTCTTTGTATACATTCGACTATACGGGCCAAGCCCGGGATTTACGGGAAATCGCGGGTTTTCGTTTGCCAGCGATTAAACTTCTTTCATTAGGCGTCTCATCAAAAATGAAAACATTCCTGAAAACTACAAGTCTCATGCGTTTTAGTGGTGAAAAAATAATTTAAAAAATCGTTCGGAAATGAGTTTACTCACTGGGTACTTTCTTTGTATACTTTTAACTATACGGGCCGAGTACGGGATTTACGGGAAATCGCGGGTTTTCGTGTGCCGGCGATTAAACATCTTTTATTCAGCGTCTCATCAAAAATGAAAACATTTTTGAAAACTACAAGTCTCATGCGTTTTAGTGGTGAAAAGATAATTTAAAAAATCGTTCTGGAAATGAGTTTACTCCCTGGGCATTTTCTTTGTATACTTTTGACTATACGGGCCGAGTCCGGGATTTACGGGAATTCGCGGGTTTTCGTTTGCCGGCGATTAAACTTCTTTCATTAAGCGTCTCATCAAAAATGAAAACATTCCTGAAAACTACAAGTCTCATGCGTTTTAGTGGTGAAAAAATAATTTAAAAAATCGTTCGGGAAATGAGTTTACTCCCTGGGTACTTTCTTTGTATACTTTTGACTATACGGGCCAAGTCCGGGATTTACGGGAAATCGCGGGTTTTCGTTTGCCGGCGATTAAACATCTTTTATTTAGCGTCTCATCAAAAATGAAAACATTTTTGAAAACTACAAGTCTCATGCGTTTTAGTGGTGAAAAGATAATTTAAAAAATCGTTCTGGAAATGAGTTTACTCCCTGGGTATTTTCTTTGTATACTTTTGACTATACGGGCCGAGTCCGGGATTTACGGGAAATCGCGGGTTTTCGTTTGCCGGCGATTAAACTTCTTTTATTCAGCGTCTCATCAAAAATGAAAACATTTTTGAAAACTACAAGTCTCATGCGTTTTAGTGGTGAAAAGATAATTTAAAAAATCGTTCTAGAAATGAGTTTACTCACAGGGTACTTTCTTTGTATATACTCGACTATACGGGCCAAGTCCGGGATTTACGGGAAATCGCGGGTTTTCGTTTGCCGGCGATTAAACTTCTTTTATTAAGCGTCTCATCAAAAATGAAAACATTTTTGAAAACTACAAGTCTCATGCGTTTTAGTGGTGAAAAAATAATTTAAAAAATCGTTCAGGAAATGAGTTTACTCACAGGGTACTTTCTTTGTATACATTCGACTATACGGGCCAAGCCCGGGATTTACGGGAAATCGCGGGTTTTCGTTTGCCGGCGATTAAACATCTTTTATTCAGCGTCTCATCAAAAATGAAAACATTTTTGAAAACTACAAGTCTCATGCGTTTTAGTGGTGAAAAAATAATTTAAAAAATCGTTCGGAAATGAGTTTACTCCCTGGGTATTTTCTTTGTATACTTTTGACTATACGGGCCGAGTCCGGGATTTACGGGAAATCGCGGGTTTTCGTTTGCCGGCGATTAAACTTCTTTTATTCAGCGTGTCATCAAAAATGAAAACATTTTTGAAAACTACAAGTCTCATGCGTTTTAGTGGTGAAAAGATAATTTAAAAAATCGTTCTGGAAATGAGTTTACTCGCTGGGTACTTTCTTTGTATACATTTGACTATACCGGCCGAGTCCGGGATTTACGGGTAATCGCGGGTTTTTGTTTGCCGGCGATTAAACTTCTTTTATTCAGCGTCTCATCAAAAATGAAAACATTCCTCAAAACTACAAGTCTCATGCGTTTTAGTGGTCAAAAAATAATTTAAAAAATCGTTCGGGAAATGAGTTTACTCACAGGGTACTTTCTTTGTATACATTCGATTATACGGGCCAAGCCTGGGATTCACGGGAAATCGCGGGTTTTCGTTTGCCGGCGATTAAACTTCTTTCATTAAGCGTCTCATCAAAAATGAAAACATTCCTGAAAACTACAAGTCTCATGCGTTTTAGTGGTGATAAAATAATTTAAAAAATCGTTCGGAAATAAGTTTACTCCCTGGGTACTTTCTTTGTATACTTTTAACTATACGGGCCGAGTCCGGGATTTACGGGAAATCGCGGGTTTTCGTTTGCCGGCGATTAAATATCTTTTATTCAGCGTCTCATCAAAAATGAAAACATTTTTGAAAACTACAAGTCTCATGCGATTTAGTGGTGAAAAAATAATTTAAAAAATCGTTCGGGAAATGAGTTTACTCACAGGGTACTTTCTTTGTATACATTCGACTATACGGGCCAAGCCCGGGATTTACGGGAAATCGCGGGTTTTCGTTTGCCAGCGATTAAACTTCTTTCATTAGGCGTCTCATCAAAAATGAAAACATTCCTGAAAACTACAAGTCTCATGCGTTTTAGTGGTGAAAAAATAATTTAAAAAATCGTTCGGAAATGAGTTTACTCACTGGGTACTTTCTTTGTATACTTTTAACTATACGGGCCGAGTCCGGGATTTACGGGAAATCGCGGGTTTTCGTGTGCCGGCGATTAAACATCTTTTATTCAGCGTCTCATCAAAAATGAAAACATTTTTGAAAACTACAAGTCTCATGCGTTTTAGTGGTGAAAAGATAATTTAAAAAATCGTTCTGGAAATGAGTTTACTCCCTGGGCATTTTCTTTGTATACTTTTGACTATACGGGCCGAGTCCGGGATTTACGGGAATTCGCGGGTTTTCGTTTGCCGGCGATTAAACTTCTTTCATTAAGCGTCTCATCAAAAATGAAAACATTCCTGAAAACTACAAGTCTCATGCGTTTTAGTGGTGAAAAAATAATTTAAAAAATCGTTCGGGAAATGAGTTTACTCCCTGGGTACTTTCTTTGTATACTTTTGACTATACGGGCCAAGTCCGGGATTTACGGGAAATCGCGGGTTTTCGTTTGCCGGCGATTAAACATCTTTTATTTAGCGTCTCATCAAAAATGAAAACATTTTTGAAAACTACATGTCTCATGCGTTTTAGTGGTGAAAAGATAATTTAAAAAATCGTTCTGGAAATGAGTTTACTCCCTGGGTATTTTCTTTGTATACTTTTGACTATACGGGCCGAGTCCGGGATTTACGGGAAATCGCGGGTTTTCGTTTGCCGGCGATTAAACTTCTTTTATTCAGCGTCTCATCAAAAATGAAAACATTTTTGAAAACTACAAGTCTCATGCGTTTTAGTGGTGAAAAGATAATTTAAAAAATCGTTCTAGAAATGAGTTTACTCACAGGGTACTTTCTTTGTATATACTCGACTATACGGGCCAAGTCCGGGATTTACGGGAAATCGCGGGTTTTCGTTTGCCGGCGATTAAACTTCTTTTATTAAGCGTCTCATCAAAAATGAAAACATTTTTGAAAACTACAAGTCTCATGCGTTTTAGTGGTGAAAAAATAATTTAAAAAATCGTTCGGGAAATGAGTTTACTCACAGGGTACTTTCTTTGTATACATTCGACTATACGGGCCAAGCCCGGGATTTACGGGAAATCGCGGGTTTTCGTTTGCCGGCGATTAAACATCTTTTATTCAGCGTCTCATCAAAAATGAAAACATTTTTGAAAACTACAAGTTTCATGCGTTTTAGTGGTGAAAAAATAATTTAAAAAATCGTTCGGAAATGAGTTTACTCCCTGGGTATTTTCTTTGTATACTTTTGACTATACGGGCTGAGTCCGGGATTTACGGGAAATCGCGGGTTTTCGTTTGCCGGCGATTAAACTTCTTTTATTCAGCGTCTCATCAAAAATGAAAACATTTTTGAAAACTACAAGTCTCATGCGTTTTAGTGGTGAAAAGATAATTTAAAAAATCGTTCGGGAAATGATTTTACTCACAGGATACTTTCTTTGTATACATTCGACTATACGGCCGAGTCCGGGATTTACGGGAATTCGCGGGTTTTCGTTTGCCGGCGATTAAACTTCTTTTATTCAGCGTCTCATCAAAAATGAAAACATTTTTGAAAACTCTAAGTCTCATGCGTTTTAGTGGTAAAAAGATAATTTAAAAAATTGTTCTGGAAATGAGTTTACTCACAGGGTACTTTCTTTGTATATACTCGACTATACGGGCCAAGCACGGGATTTACGGGAAATCGCGGGTTTTCGTTTGCCGGCGATTAAACTTCTTTTATTCAGCGTCTCATCAAAAATGAAAACATTCCTCAAAACTACAAGTCTCATGCGTTTTAGTGGTCAAAAAATAATTTAAAAAATCGTTCGGGAAATGAGTTTACTCACAGGGTACTTTCTTTGTATACATTCGATTATACGGGCCAAGCCTGGGATTCACGGGAAATCGCGGGTTTTCGTTTGCCGGCGATTGAACTTCTTTCATTAAGCGTCTCATCAAAAATAAAAACATTCCTGAAAACTACAAGTCTCATGCGTTTTAGTGGTGAAAAAATAATTTAAAAAATCGTTCGGAAATGAGTTTACTCCCTGGGTACTTTCTTTGTATACTTTTAACTATACGGGCCGAGTCCGGGATTTACGGGAAATCGCGGGTTTTCGTTTGCCGGCGATTAAACTTCTTTTATTCAGCGTGTCATCAAAAATGAAAACATTTTTGAAAACTACAAGTCTCGTGCGTTTTAGTGGTGAAAAGATAATTTAAAAAATCGTTCTGGAAATGAGTTTACTCCCTGGACATTTTCTTTGTATACTTTTGACTATACGGGCCGAGTCCCGGATTTACGGGAATTTGCGGGTTTTCGTTTGCCGCCGATTAAACTTCTTTTATTCAGCGTCTCATCAAAAATGAAAACATTTTTGAAAACTACAAGTCTCATGCGTTTTAGTGGTGAGAAGATAATTTAAAAAATCGTTCGGGAAATGAGTTTACTCACAGGGTACTTTCTTTGTATACTTTTAACTATACGGGCTGAGTCCGGGATTTACGGGAAATCGCGGGTTTTCGTTTGCCGGCGATTAAACATCTTTTATTCAGCGTCTCATCAAAAATGAAAACATTTTTGAAAAGTACAAGTCTCATGCGTTTTAGTGGTGAAAAGATAATTTAAAAAATCGTTCTGGAAATGAGTTTACTCCCTGGACATTTTCCTTGTATACTTTTGACTATACGGGCCGAGTCCCGGATTTACGGGAATTCGCGGGTTTTCGTTTGCCGCCGATTAAACTTCTTTTATTCAGCGTCTCATCAAAAATGAAAACATTTTTGAAAACTACAAGTCTCGTGCGTTTTAGTGGTGAAAAGATAATTTAAAAAATCGTTCTGGAAATGAGTTTACTCACAGGGTACTTTCTTTGTATATACTCGACTATACGGGCCACGCACGGGATTTACGGGAAATCGCGGGTTTTCGTTTGCCGGCGATTAAACTTCTTTTATTCAGCGTCTCATCAAAAATGAAAACATTCCTGAAAACTACAAGTCTCATGCGTTTTAGTGGTGAAAAAATAATTTAAAAAATCGTTCGGGAAATGAGTTTACTCCCTGGACATTTTCTTTGTATACTTTTGACTATACGGGCCGAGTCCCGGATTTACGGGAATTCGCGGGTTTTCGTTTGCCGGCGATTAAACTTCTTATATTCAGCGTCTCATCAAAAATTAAAACATTTTTGAAAACTACAAGTCTCGTGCGTTTTTGTGGTGAAAAGATAATTTAAAAAATCGTTCTGGAAATGAGTTTACTCGCAGGGTACTTCCTTTGTATACTTTTGACTATACGGGCCGAGTCCGGGATTTACGGGAAATCGCGGGTTTTCGTTTGCCGGCGATTAAACTTCTTTTATTCAGTGTCTCATCAAAAATGAAAACAATTTTGAAAACTACAAGTCTCATACGTTTTAGTGGTGAAAAAATAATTTAAAAAATCGTTCGGGAAATGAGTTTACTCCCTGGGTATTTTCTTTGTATACTTTTGACTATACGGGCCGAGTCCGGGATTTACGGAAAATCGCGAGTTTTTGTTTGCCGGCGATTAAACTTCTTTTATTCAGCGTCTCATCAAAAATAAAAGCATTTTTGAAAACTACAAGTCTCATGCGTTTTAGTGGTGAAAAGATAATATAAGAAATCGTTCTGGAAAGGAGTTTACTCACAGGGTACTTTCTTTGTATATACTCGACTATACGAGCCAAGCACGGGATTTACGGGAAATGGCGGGTTTTCGTTTGCCGGCGACTAAACTTCTTTCATTCAGCGTCTCATCAAAAATGAAAACATTCCTGAAAACTACAAGTCTCATGCGTTTTAGTGGTGAAAAAATAATTTAAAAAATCGTTCGGGAAATGAGTTTACTCCCTGGACATTTTCTTTGTATACTTTTGACTATACGGGCCGAGTCCCGGATTTACGGGAATTCGCGGGTTTTCGTTTGCCGGCGATTAAACTTCTTATATTCAGCGTCTCATCAAAAATGAAAACATTTTTGAAAACTACAAGTCTCGTGCGTTTTAGTGGTGAAAAGATAATTTAAAAAATCGTTCTGGAAATGAGTTTACTCGCAGGGTACTTTCTTTGTATACTTTTGACTATACGGGCCGAGTCCGGGATTTACGGGAAATCGCGGGTTTTCGTTTGCCGGCGATTAAACTTCTTTTATTCAGCGTCTCATCAAAAATGAAAACAATTTTGAAAACTACAAGTCTCATACGCTTTAGTGGTGAAAAAATAATTTAAAAAATCGTTCGGGAAATGAGTTTACTCCCTGGGTATTTTCTTTGTATACTGTTGACTATACGGGCCGAGTCCGGGATTTACGGAAAATCGCGAGTTTTCGTTTGCCGGCGATTAAACTTCTTTTATTCAGCGTCTCATCAAAAATAAAAACATTTTTGAAAACTACAAGTCTCATACGTTTTAGTGGTGAAAAGATAATATAAAAAATCGTTCTGGAAAGGAGTTTACTCACAGGGTACTTTCTTTGTATATGCTTGACTATACGAGCCAAGCACGGGATTTACGGGAAATGGCGGGTTTTCGTTTGCCGGCGATTAAACTTCTTTTATTCAGCGTCTCATCAAAAATGGAAACATTTTTAAAAACTTCAAGTCTCATGCGTTTTAGTGGTGAAAAAATAATTTAAAAAATCGTTCGGGAAATGAGTTTACTCACAGGGTACTTTCTTTGCATACATTCGACTATACGGACCGAGTCCGGGATTTACGGGAATTCGCGGGTTTTCGTTTGCCGGCGATTAAACTTCTTTTATTCAGCGTCTCATCAAAAATGAAAACATTTTTGAAAACTACAAGTCTCATGCGTTTTAGTGGTGAAAAGATAATTTAAAAAATTGTTTTGGAAATGAGTTTACTCACAGGGTACTTTCTTTGTATATACTCGACTATACGAGCCGAGTCCGGGATTTACGGGAATTCGCGGGTTTTCGTTTGCCGGCGATTAAACTTCTTTTATTCAGCGTCTCATCAAAAATGAAAACATTTTTGAAAACTACTAGTCTCATGCGTTTTAGTGGTGAAGAGATAATTTAAAAAATTGTTCTGGAAATGAGTTTTCTCACAAGGTACTTTCTTTGTATATACTCGACTATACGGGCCAAGCACGGGATTTACGGGAAATCGCGGGTTTTCGTTTGCCGGCGATTAAACTTCTTTTATTCAGCGTCTCATCAAAAATGAAAACATTTTTGAAAACTACAAGTCTCATGCGTTTTAGTGGTGAAAAGATAATTTAAAAAATCGTTCGGGAAATGAGTTTACTCACAGGGTACTTTCTTTGTATACTTTTAACTATACGGGCTGAGTCCGGGATTTACGGGAAATCGCGGGTTTTCGTTTGCCGGCGATTAAACATCTTTTATTCAGCGTCTCATCAAAAATGAAAACATTTTTGAAAACTACAAGTCTCATGCGTTTTAGTGGTGAAAAGATAATTTAAAAAATCGTTCTGGAAATGAGTTTACTCCCTGGACATTTTCTTTGTATACTTTTGACTATACGGGCCGAGTCCCGGATTTACGGGAATTCGCGGGTTTTCGTTTGCCGGCGATTAAACTTCTTTTATTCAGCGTCTCATCAAAAATGAAAACATTTTTGAAAACTACAAGTCTCGTGCGTTTTAGTGGTGAAAAGATAATTTAAAAAATCGTTCTGGAAATGAGTTTACTCGCAGGGTACTTTCTTTGTATACTTTTGACTATACGGGCCGAGTCCGGGATTTACGGGAAATCGCGGGTTTTCGTTTGCCGGCGATTAAACTTCTTTTATTCAGCGTCTCATCAAAAATGAAAACAATTTTGAAAACTACAAGTCTCATACGTTTTAGTGGTGAAAAAATAATTTAAAAAATCGTTCGGGAAATGAGTTTACTCCCTGGGTATTTTCTTTGTATACTTTTGACTATACGGGCCGAGTCCGGGATTTACGGAAAATCGCGGGTTTTCGTTTGCCGGCGATTAAACTTCTTTTATTCAGCGTCTCATCAAAAATGAAAACATTTTTGAAAACTACAAGTCTCATGCGTTTTAGTGGTGAAAAGATAATATAAAAAATCGTTCTGGAAAGGAGTTTACTCACACGGTACTTTCTTTGTATATACTCGACTATACGAGCCAAGCACGGGATTTACGGGAAATGGCGGGTTTTCGTTTGCCGGCGATTAAACTTCTTTTATTCAGCGTCTCATCAAAAATGGAAACATTTTTAAAAACTTCAAGTCTCATGCGTTTTAGTGGTGAAAAAATAATTTAAAAAATCGTTCGGGAAATGAGTTTACTCACAGGGTACTTTCTTTGCATACATTCGACTATACGGGCCGAGTCCGGGATTTACGGGAATTCGCGGGTTTTCGTTTGCCGGTGATTAAACTTCTTTTATTCAGCGTCTCATCAAAAATGAAAACATTTTTGAAAACTACAAGTCTCATGCGTTTTAGTGGTGAAAAGATAATTTAAAAAATTGTTTTGGAAATGAGTTTACTCACAGGGTACTTTCTTTGTATATACTCGACTATACGGGCCAAGCACGGGATTTACGGGAAATCGCGGGTTTTCGTTTGCCGGCGATTAAACTTCTTTTATTCAGCGTCTCATCAAAAATGAAAACATTTTTGAAAACTACAAGTCTCATGCGTTTTAGTGGTGAAAAGATAATTTAAAAAATCGTTCGGGAAATGAGTTTACTCACAGGGTACTTTCTTTGTATACTTTTAACTATACGGGCCGAGTCCGGGATTTACGGGAAATCGCGGGTTTTCGTTTGCCGGCGATTAAACATCTTTTATTCAGCGTCTCATCAAAAATGAAAACATTTTTGAAAACTACAAGTCTAATGCGTTTTAGTGGTGAAAAGATAATTGAAAAAATCGTTCTGGAAATGAGTTTACTCGCAGGGTACTTTCTTTGTATACTTTTGACTATACGGGCCGAGTCCGGGATTTACGGGAAATCGCGGGTTTTCGTTTGCCGGCGATTAAACTTCTTTTATTCAGCGTCTCATCAAAAATGAAAACATTTTTGAAAACTACAAGTCTCATACGTTTTAGTGGTGCAAAAATAATTTAAAAAATTGTTCGGGAAATGAGTTTACTCCCTGGGTACTTTCTTTGTATACTTTTGACTATACGGGCCGAGTCCCGGATTTACGGGAATTCGCGGGTTTTCGTTTGCCGGCGATTAAACATCTTATATTCAGCATCTCATCAAAAATGAAAACATTTTTGAAAACTACAAGTCTCGTGCGTTCTAGTGGTGAAAAGATAATTTAAAAAATCGTTCTGGAAATGAGTTTACTCGCAGGGTACTTTCTTTGTATACTTTTGACTATACGGGCCGAGTCCGGGATTTACGGGAAATCGCGGGTTTTCGTTTGCCGGCGATTAAACTTCTTATATTCAGCGTCTCATCAAAAATGAAAACATTTTTGAAAACTACAAGTCTCGTGCGTTTTAGTGGTGAAAAGATAATTTAAAAAATCGTTCTGGAAATGAGTTTACTCGCAGGGTACTTTCTTTGTATACTTTTGACTATACGGGCCGAGTCCGGGATTTACGGGAAATCGCGGGTTTTCGTTTGCCGGCGATTAAACTTCTTTTTTTCAGCGTCTCATCAAAAATGAAAACATTTTTGAAAACTACAAGTCTCGTGCGTTTTAGTGGTGAAAAGATAATATAAAAAATCGTTCTGGAAAGGAGTTTACTCACAGGGTACTTTCTTTGTATACATTCGACTATACGGGCCAAGCCCGGGTTTTACGGTAAATCGCGTGTTTTCGTTTGCCGGCGATTAAACTTCTTTCATTCAGCGTCTCATCAAAAATGGAAACACTTTTGAAAACTACAAGTCTCATGCGTTTTAGTGGTGAAAAGGTAATTTAAAAAATCGTTCGGAAATGAGTTTACTCACAGGGTACTTTCTTTGTATATACTCGACAATACGGGCCAAGCACGGGATTTACGGGAAATCGCGGGTTTTCGTTTGCCGCCGATTAAACTTCTTTTATTCAGCGTCTCATCAAAAATGAAAACATTTTTGAAAACTACAAGTCTCATGCGTTTTAGTGGTGAAAAAATAATTTAAAAAATCGTTCGAGAAATGAGTTTACTCACAGGGTACTTTCTTTGTATACATTCGACTATACGGGCCAAGCCCGGGATTTACGGGAAATCGCGGGTTTTCGTTTGACGGCGATTAAACTTCTTTCATTAAGCGTCTCATCAAAAATGAAAACATTCCTGAAAACTACAAGTCTCATGCGATTTAGTGGTGAAAAAATAATTTAAAAAATCGTTCGGGAAATGAGTTTACTCCCTGGGTATTTTCTTTGTATACTTTTGACTATACGGGCCGACTTCGGGATTTACGGGAATTCGCGGGTTTTCGTTTGCCGGCGATTAAACTTCTTTTATTCCGCGTCTCATCAAAAATGAAAACATTTTTGAAAACTACAAGTCTCATGCGTTTTAGTGGTGAAAAGATAATTAAAAAAATCGTTCTGGTAATGAGTTTACTCACAGGGTACTTTCTTTGTATACATTCGACTATACGGGCCAAGCCCTGGCTTTACGGGAAATCCCGGGTTTTCGTTTGCCGGCGATTAAACATCTTTTATTCAGCGTGTCATTAAAAATGAAAACATTTTTGAAAACTACAAGTCTCATGCGTTTTAGTGGTGAAAAGATAATTTAAAAAATCGTTCTGGAAATGAGTTTACTCCCTGGACATTTTCTTTGTATACTTTTGACTATACGGGCCGAGTCCGGGATTTACGGGAATTCGCGGGTTTTCGTTTGCCGGCGATTAAACTTCTTTTATTCAGCGTCTCATCAAAAATGAAAACATTTTTAAAAACTACAAGTCTCGTGCGTTTTAGTGGTGAAAAGATAATTGAAAAAATCGTTCTGGAAATGAGTTTACTCGCAGGGTACTTTCTTTGTATACTTTTGACTATACGGGCCGAGTCCGGGATTTACGGGAAATCGCGGGTTTTCGTTTGCCGGCGATTAAACTTCTTTTATTCAGCGTCTCATCAAAAATGAAAACATTTTTGAAAACTACAAGTCTCATGCGTTTTAGTGGTGAAAAGATAATATAAAAAATCGTTCTGGAAAGGAGTTTACTCACAGGGTAGTTTCTTTGTATACATTCGACTATACGGGCCAAGCCCGGGATTTACGGGAAATCGCGGGTTTTCGTTTGCCGGCGATTAAACTTCTTTCATTCAGCGTCTCATCAAAAATGGAAACATTTTTGAAAACTACAAGTCTCATGCGTTTTAGTGGTGAAAAAATAATTTAAAAAATCGTTCGAGAAATGAGTTTATTCACAGGGTACTTTCTTTGTATACATTCGACTATACGGGCCAAGCCCGGGATTTACGGGAAATCGCGGGTTTTCGTTTGACGGCGATTAAACTTCTTTCATTAAGCGTCTCATCAAAAATGAAAACATTCCTGAAAACTACAAGTCTCATGCGATTTAGTGGTGAAAAAATAATTTAAAAAATCGTTCGGGAAATGAGTTTACTCCCTGGGTATTTTCTTTGTATACTTTTGACTATACGGGCCGACTTCGGGATTTACGGGAATTCGCGGGTTTTCGTTTGCCGGCGATTAAACTTCTTTTATTCCACGTCTCATCAAAAATGAAAACATTTTTGAAAACTACAAGTCTCATGCGTTTTAGTGGTGAAAAGATAATTAAAAAAATCGTTCTGGTAATGAGTTTACTCACAGGGTACTTTCTTTGTATACATTCGACTATACGGGCCAAGCCCTGGCTTTACGGGAAATCCCGGGTTTTCGTTTGCCGGCGATTAAACATCTTTTATTCAGCGTGTCATTAAAAATGAAAACATTTTTGAAAACTACAAGTCTCATGCGTTTTAGTGGTGAAAAGATAATTTAAAAAATCGTTCTGGAAATGAGTTTACTCCCTGGACATTTTCTTTGTATACTTTTGACTATACGGGCCGAGTCCGGGATTTACGGGAATTCGCGGGTTTTCGTTTGCCGGCGATTAAACTTCTTTTATTCAGCGTCTCATCAAAAATGAAAACATTTTTAAAAACTACAAGTCTCGTGCGTTTTAGTGGTGAAAAGATAATTGAAAAAATCGTTCTGGAAATGAGTTTACTCGCAGGGTACTTTCTTTGTATACTTTTGACTATACGGGCCGAGTCCGGGATTTACGGGAAATCGCGGGTTTTCGTTTGCCGGCGATTAAACTTCTTTTATTCAGCGTCTCATCAAAAATGAAAACATTTTTGAAAACTACAAGTCTCGTGCGTTTTAGTGGTGAAAAGATAATATAAAAAATCGTTCTGGAAAGGAGTTTACTCACAGGGTAGTTTCTTTGTATACATTCGACTATACGGCCAAGCCCGGGATTTACGGGAAATCGCGGGTTTTCGTTTGCCGGCGTTTAAACTTCTTTCATTCAGCGTCTCATCAAAAATGGAAACATTTTTGAAAACTACAAGTCTCATGCGTTTTAGTGGTGAAAAAATAATTTAAAAAATCGTTCGGGAAATGAGTTTACTCACAGGGTACTTTCTTTGTATACATTCGACTATACGGGACGAGTCCGGGATTTACGGGAATTCGCGGGTTTTCGTTTGCCGGCGATTAAACTTCTTTTATTCAGCGTCTCATCAAAAATGAAAACATTTTTGAAAACTACAAGTCTCATGCGTTTTAGTGGTGAAAAGATAATTTAAAAAATCGTTCTGGAAATGAGTTTACTCGCCGCATACTTTCTTTGTATAGTTTTGACTATACGGGCGAGTCCGGGATTTACGGGAAATCGCGGGTTTCCGTTTGCCGGCAATTAAACTTCTTTTATTCAGCGTCTCATCAAAAATGGAAACATTTTTGAAAACTACAAGTCTCATGCGTTTTAGTGGTGAAAAAATAATTTAAAAAATCGTTCTGGAAATGAGTTTACTCCCTGAGTACTTTCTTTGTATACTTTTGACTATACGAGCCGAGTCCGGGATTTACGGGAAATCGTTGTTTTTCGTTTGCCGGCGATTAAACTTCTTTTATTCAGCGTCTCATCAAAAATGAAAACATTTTTGAAAACTACAAGTCTCATGCGTTTTAGTGGTGAAAAGATAATTTAAAAAATCGTTCTGGAAATGAGTTTACTCGCAGGGTACTTTCTTTGTATACTTTCGACTATACGGGCCGAGTCCGGGATTTACGGGAAATCGCGGGTTTTCGTTTGCCGGCGATTAAACTTCTTTTATTCAGCGTCTCATCAAAAATGAAAACATTTTTGAAAACTACAAGTCTCATGCGTTTTTATGGTGAAAAGATAATTTAAAAAATCGTTCGGGAAATGAGTTTACTCCCTGGGTAGTTTCTTTGTATACTTTTGACTATACGGGCCGAGTCCGGGATTTACGGGAAATCGCGGGTTTTCGTTTGCCAGCGATTAAACTTCTTTTATTCCGCGTCTCATCAAAAATGAAAACATTTTTGAAAACTACAAGTCTCATGCGTTTTAGTGGTGAAAAGATAATTTAAAAAATCGTTCTGGAAATGAGTTTACTCACAGGGTACTTTCTTTGTATATATTCGACTATACGGGCCAAGCCCGGGATTTACGGGAAATCGCGCGTTTTGGTTTGCCGGCGATTAAACTTCTTTTATTCAGCGTCCCATCAAAAATTAAAACATTTTTGAAAACTACAAGTCTCATGCGTTTTAGTGGTGAAAAAATAATTTAAAAAAACGTTCGGGAAATTAGTTTACTCCCTGGGTACTTTCTTTGTATACATTCGACTATACGGGCCTAGCTCGGGATTTACGGAAAATCGCTAGTTTTCGTTTGCCGGCGATTAAACCTCTTTCATTAGGCGTCTCATCAAAAATGAAAACATTTTTGAAAACTACAAGTCTCATGCGTTTTAGTGGTGAAAAGATAATTTAAAAAATCGTTCGGGAAATGAGTTTACTCCCTGGGTAGTTTCTTTGTATACTTTTGACTATACGGGCCGAGTCCGGGATTTACGGGAAATCGCGGGTTTTCGTTTGCCAGCGATTAAACTTCTTTTATTCCGCGTCTCATCAAAAATAAAAACATTTTTGAAAACTACAAGTCTCATGCGTTTTAGTGGTGAAAAGATAATTTAAAAAATCGTTCTGGAAATGAGTTTACTCACAGGGTACTTTCTTTGTATATATTCGACTATACGGGCCAAGCCCGGGATTTACGGGAAATCGCGCGTTTTGGTTTGCCGGCGATTAAACTTCTTTTATTCAGCGTCCCATCAAAAATTAAAACATTTTTGAAAACTACAAGTCTCATGCGTTTTAGTGGTGAAAAAATAATTTAAAAAATCGTTCGGGAAATGAGTTTACTCCCTGAGTAGTTTCTTTGTATACTTTTGACTATACGGGCCGAGTCCGGGATTTACGGGAAATCGCGGGTTTTCGTTTGCCAGCGATTAAACTTCTTTTATTCCGCGTCTCATCAAAAATGAAAACATTTTTGAAAACTACAAGTCTCATGCGTTTTAGTGGTGAAAAGATAATTTAAAAAATCGTTCTGGAAATGAGTTTACTCACAGGGTACTTTCTTTGTATATATTCGACTATACGGGCCAAGCCCGGGATTTACGGGAAATCGCGCGTTTTCGTTTGCCGGCGATTAAACTTCTTTTATTCAGCGTCCCATCAAAAATTAAAACATTTTTGAAAACTACAAGTCTCATGCCTTCTAGTGGTGAAAAAATAATTTAAAAAAACGTTCGGGAAATTAGTTTACTCCCTGGGTACTTTCTTTGTATACATTTGACTATACGGGCCTAGCTCGGGATTTACGGAAAATCGCTAGTTTTCGTTTGCCGGCGATTAAACCTCTTTCATTAGGCGTTTCATCAAAAATGAAAAAATTTTTGAAAACTACAAGTCTCATGCGTTTTAGTGGCGAAAAAATAATTTAAAAAAACGTTCGGGAAATTAGTTTACTCCCTGGGTACTTTCTTTGTATACATTTGACTATACGGGCCTAGCTCGGGATTTACGGAAAATCGCTAGTTTTCGTTTGCCGGCGATTAAACCTCTTTCATTAGGCGTTTCATCAAAAATGAAAACATTTTTGAAAACTACAAGTCTCATGCGTTTTAGTGGCGAAAAAATAATTTAAAAAATCGTTCTGGAAATGAGTTTACTCCCTGAGTACTTTCTTTGTATACTTTTGACTATACGAGCCGAGTCCTGGATTTACGGGAAATCGTTGTTTTTCGTTTGCCGGCGATTAAACTTCTTTTATTCAGCGTCTCATCAAAAATGAAAACATTTTTGAAAACTACAAGTCTCATGCGTTTTAGTGGTGAAAAGATAATTTAAAAAATCGTTCTGGAAATGAGTTTACTCACAGGGTACTTTCTTTGTATATATATTCGACTATACGGGCCAAGCCCGGGATTTACGGGAAACCGTGCGTTTTCGTTTGCCGGCGATTAAACTTCTTTTATTCAGCGTCCCATCAAAAATTAAAACATTTTTGAAAACTACAAGTCTCATGCGTTTTAGTGGTGAAAAAATAATTTAAAAAATCGTTCGGGAAATGAGTTTACTCCCTAGATACTTTCTTTGTATACTTTTGGCTATACGGGCCGAGTCCGGGATTTACGGGAATTCGCGGGTTTTCGTTTGCCGGCGATTAAACTTCTTTTATTCAGCGTCTCATCAAAAATGAAAACATTTTTGAGAACTACAAGTCTCATGCGTTTTAGTGGTGAAAAGATAATTTAAAAAATCGTTCCTGAAATGAGTTTACTCGCAGGGTACTTTCTTTGTATACTTTCGACTATACGGGCCGAGTCCGGGATTTACGGGAAATCGCGGGTTTTCGTTTGCCGGCGATTAAACTTCTTTTATTCAGCGTCTCATCAAAAATGAAAACATTTTTGAAAACTACAAGTCTCATGCGTTTTAGTGGTGAAAAGATAATTTAAAAAATCGTTCGGGAAATGAGTTACTCCCTGGGTAGTTTCTTTGTATACTTTTTACTATACGGGCCGAGTCCGGGATTTACGGGAAATCGCGGGTTTTCGTTTGCCAGCGATTAAACTTCTTTTATTCCGCGTCTCATCAAAAATGAAAACATTTTTGAAAACTACAAGTCTCATGCGTTTTAGTGGTGAAAAGATAATTTAAAAAATCGTTCTGGTAATGAGTTTACTCACAGGGTACTTTCTTTGTATACATTCGACTATACGGGCCAAGCCCTGGCTTTACGGGAAATCCCGGGTTTTCGTTTGCCGGCGATTAAACATCTTTTATTCAGCGTGTCATTAAAAATGAAAACATTTTTGAAAACTACAAGTCTCATGCGTTTTAGTGGTGAAAAGATAATTTAAAAAATCGTTCTGGAAATGAGTTTACTCCCTGGACATTTTCTTTGTATACTTTTGACTATACGGGCCGAGTCCGGGATTTACGGGAATTCGCGGGTTTTCGTTTGCCGGCGATTAAACTTCTTTTATTCAACGTCTCATCAAAAATGAAAACATTTTTAAAAACTACAAGTCTCGTGCGTTTTAGTGGTGAAAAGATAATTGAAAAAATCGTTCTGGAAATGAGTTTACTCGCAGGGTACTTTCTTTGTATACTTTTGACTATACGGGCCGAGTCCGGGATTTACGGGAAATCGCGGGTTTTCGTTTGCCGGCGATTAAACTTCTTTTATTCAGCGTCTCATCAAAAATGAAAACATTTTTGAAAACTACAAGTCTCATGCGTTTTAGTGGTGAAAAGATAATATAAAAAATCGTTCTGGAAAGGAGTTTACTCACAGGGTAGTTTCTTTGTATACATTCGACTATACGGGCCAAGCCCGGGATTTACGGGAAATCGCGGGTTTTCGTTTGCCGGCGATTAAACTTCTTTCATTCAGCGTCTCATCAAAAATGGAAACATTTTTGAAAACTACAAGTCTCATGCGTTTTAGTGGTGAAAAAATAATTTAAAAAATCGTTCGGGAAATGAGTTTACTCACAGGATACTTTCTTTGTATACATTCGACTATACGGGACGAGTCCGGGATTTACGGGAATTCGCGGGTTTTCGTTTGCCGGCGATTAAACTTCTTTTATTCAGCGTCTCATCAAAAATGAAAACATTTTTGAAAACTACAAGTCTCATGCGTTTTAGTGGTGAAAAGATAATTCAAAAAATCGTTCTGGAAATGAGTTTACTCGCCGCATACTTTCTTTGTATAGTTTTGACTATACGGGCGAGTCCGGGATTTACGGGAAATCGCGGGTTTTCGTTTGCCGGAAATTAAACTTCTTTTATTCAGCGTCTCATCAAAAATGGAAACATTTTTGAAAACTACAAGTCTCATGCGTTTTAGTGGTGAAAAAATAATTTAAAAAATCGTTCTGGAAATGAGTTTACTCCCTGAGTACTTTCTTTGTATACTTTTGACTATACGAGCCGAGTCCGGGATTTACGGGAAATCGTTGTTTTTCGTTTGCCGGCGATTAAACTTCTTTTATTCAGCGTCTCATCAAAAATGAAAACATTTTTGAAAACTACAAGTCTCATGCGTTTTAGTGGTGAAAAGATAATTTAAAAAATCGTTCTGGAAATGAGTTTACTCGCAGGGTACTTTCTTTGTATACTTTCGACTATACGGGCCGAGTCCGGGATTTACGGGAAATCGCGGGTTTTCGTTTGCCGGCGATTAAACTTCTTTTATTCAGCGTCTCATCAAAAATGAAAACATTTTTGAAAACTACAAGTCTCATGCGTTTTTATGGTGAAAAGATAATTTAAAAAATCGTTCGAGAAATGAGTTTACTCCCTGGGTAGTTTCTTTGTATACTTTTGACTATATGGGCCGAGTCCGGGATTTACGGGAAATCGCGGGTTTTCGTTTGCCAGCGATTAAACTTCTTTTATTCCGCGTCTCATCAAAAATGAAAACATTTTTGAAAACTACAAGTCTCATGCGTTTTAGTGGTGAAAAGATAATTTAAAAAATCGTTCTGGAAATGAGTTTACTCCCTGAGTACTTTCTTTGTATACTTTCGACTATACGGGCCGAGTCTGGGATTTACGGGAAATCGCGGGTTTTCGTTTGCCGGCGATTAAACTTCTTTTATTCAGCGTCTCATCAAAAATGAAAACATTTTTGAAAACTACAAGTCTCATGCGTTTTAGTGGTGAAAAGATAATTTAAAAAATCGTCCGGGAAATGAGTTTACTCCCTGGGTAGTTTCTTTGTATACTTTTGACTATACGGGCCGAGTCCGGGATTTACGGGAAATCGCGGGTTTTCGTTTGCCAGCGATTAAACTTCTTTTATTCAGCGTCCCATCAAAAATTAAAACATTTTTGAAAACTACAAGTCTCATGCGTTTTAGTGGTGAAAAAATAATATAAAAAATCGTTCGGGAAATGAGTTTACTCCCTGGGTAGTTTCTTTGTATACTTTTGACTATACGGGCCGAGTCCGGGATTTACGGGAAATCGCGGGTTTTCGTTTGCCAGCGATTAAACTTCTTTTATTCCGCGTCTCATCAAAAATGAAAACATTTTTGAAAACTACAAGTCTCATGCGTTTTAGTGGTGAAAAGATAATTTAAAAAATCGTTCTGGAAATGAGTTTACTCACAGGGTACTTTCTTTGTATATATTCGACTATACGGGCCAAGCCCGGGATTTACGGGAAACCGCGCGTTTTTGTTTGCCGGCGATTAAACTTCTTTTATTCAGCGTCCCATCAAAAATTAAAACATTTTTGAAAACTACAAGTCTCATGCCTTCTAGTGGTGAAAAAATAATTTAAAAAAACGTTCGGGAAATTAGTTTACTCCCTGGGTACTTTCTTTGTATACATTTGACTATACGGGCCTAGCTCGGGATTTACGGAAAATCGGTAGTTTTCGTTTGCCGGCGATTAAACCTCTTTCATTAGGCGTTTCATCAAAAATGAAAACATTTTTGAAAACTACAAGTCTCATGCGTTTTAGTGGCGAAAAAATAATTTAAAAAAACGTTCGGGAAATTAGTTTACTCCCTGGGTACTTTCTTTGTATACATTTGACTATACGGGCCTAGCTCGGGATTTACGGAAAATCGCTAGTTTTCGTTTGCCGGCGATTAAACCTCTTTCATTAGGCGTTTCATCAAAAATGAAAACATTTTTGAAAACTACAAGTCTCATGCGTTTTAGTGGCGAAAAAATAATTTAAAAAATCGTTCTGGAAATGAGTTTACTCCCTGAGTACTTTCTTTGTATACTTTTGACTATACGAGCCGAGTCCGGGATTTACGGGAAATCGTTGTTTTTCGTTTGCCGGCGATTAAACTTCTTTTATTCAGCGTCTCATCAAAAATGAAAACATTTTTGAAAACTACAAGTCTCATGCGTTTTAGTGGTGAAAAGATAATTTAAAAAATCGTTCTGGAAATGAGTTTACTCACAGGGTACTTTCTTTGTGTATATATTCGACTATACGGGCCAAGCCCGGGATTTACGGGAAACCGTGCGTTTTCGTTTGCCGGCGATTAAACTTCTTTTATTCAGCGTCCCATCAAAAATTAAAACATTTTTGAAAACTACAAGTCTCATGCGTTTTAGTGGTGAAAAAATAATTTAAAAAATCGTTCGGGAAATGAGTTTACTCCCTAGATACTTTCTTTGTATACTTTTGGCTATACGGGCCGAGTCCGGGATTTACGGGAATTCGCGGGTTTTCGTTTGCCGGCGATTAAACTTCTTTTATTCAGCGTCTCATCAAAAATGAAAACATTTTTGAAAACTACAAGTCTCATGCGTTTTAGTGGTGAAAAGATAATTTAAAAAATCGTTCTGGAAATGAGTTTACTCGCAGGGTACTTTCTTTGTATACTTTCGACTATACGGGCCGAGTCCGGGATTTACGGGAAATCGCGGGTTTTCGTTTGCCGGCGATTAAACTTCTTTTATTCAGCGTCTCATCAAAAATGAAAACATTTTTGAAAACTACAAGTCTCATGCGTTTTAGTGGTGAAAAGATAATTTAAAAAATCGTTCGGGAAATGAGTTACTCCCTGGGTAGTTTCTTTGTATACTTTTGACTATACGGGCCGAGTCCGGGATTTACGGGAAATCGCGGGTTTTCGTTTGCCAGCGATTAAACTTCTTTTATTCCGCGTCTCATCAAAAATGAAAACATTTTTGAAAACTACAAGTCTCATGCGTTTTAGTGGTGAAAAGATAATTTAAAAAATCGTTCGGGAAATGAGTTTACTCACAGGGTACTTTCTTTGTATATATTCGACTATACGGGCCAAGCCCGGGATTTACGGGAATTCGCGGGTTTTCGTTTGCCGGCGATTAAACTTCTTTTATTCAGCGTCTCATCAAAAATGAAAACATTTTTGAAAACTACAAGTCTCATGCGTTTTAGTGGTGAAAAGATAATTTAAAGAATCGTTCTGGAAATGAGTTTACTCGCAGGGTACTTTCTTTGTATACTTTCGACTATACGGGCCGAGTCCGGGATTTACGGGAAATCGCGGGTTTTCGTTTGCCGGCGATTAAACTTCTTTTATTCAGCGTCTCATCAAAAATGAAAACATTTTTGAAAACTACAAGTCTCATGCGTTTTAGTGGTGAAAAGATAATTTAAAAAATCGTTCGGGAAATGAGTTTACTCCCTGGGTAGTTTCTTTGTATACTTTTGACTATACGGGCCGAGTCCGGGATTTACGGGAAATCGCGGGTTTTCGTTTGCCAGCGATTAAACTTCTTTTATTCCGCGTCTCATCAAAAATGAAAACATTTTTGAAAACTACAAGTCTCATGCGTTTTAGTGGTGAAAAGATAATTTAAAAAATCGTTCTGGAAATGAGTTTACTCACAGGGTACTTTCTTTGTATATATTCGACTATACGGGCCAAGCCCGGGATTTACGGGAAAGCGCGCGTTTTGGTTTGCCGGCGATTAAACTTCTTTTATTCAGCGTCCCATCAAAAATTAAAACATTTTTGAAAACTACAAGTCTCATGCGTTTTAGTGGTGAAAAAATAATTTAAAAAATCGTTCGGGAAATGAGTTTACTCCCTGGGTAGTTTCTTTGTATACTTTTGACTATACGGGCCGAGTCCGGGATTTACGGGAAATCGCGGGTTTTCGTTTGCCAGCGATTAAACTTCTTTTATTCCGCGTCTCATCAAAAATGAAAACATTTTTGAAAATTACAAGTCTCATGCGTTTTAGTGGTGAAAAGATAATTTAAAAAATCGTTCTGGAAATGAGTTTACTCACAGGGTACTTTCTTTGTATATATTCGACTATACGGGCCAAGCCCGGGATTTACGGGAAATCGCGCGTTTTGGTTTGCCGGCGATTAAACTTCTTTTATTCAGCGTCCCATCAAAAATTAAAACATTTTTGAAAACTACAAGTTTCATGCGTTTTAGTGGTGAAAAAATAATTTAAAAAATCGTTCTGGAAATGAGTTTACTCACAGGGTACTTTCTTTGTATATATTCGACTATACGGGCCAAGCCCGGGATTTACGGGAAATCGCGCTTTTTGGTTTGCCGGCGATTAAACTTCTTTTATTCAGCTTCCCATCAAAAATTAAAACATTTTTGAAAACTACAAGTCTCATGCGTTTTAGTGGTGAAAAAATAATTTAAAAAATCGTTCGGGAAATGAGTTTACTCCCTGGGTAGTTTCTTTGTATACTTTTGACTATACGGGCCGAGTCCGGGATTTACGGGAAATCGCGGGTTTTCGTTTGCCAGCGATTAAACTTCTTTTATTCCGCGTCTCATCAAAAATGAAAACATTTTTGAAAATTACAAGTCTCATGCGTTTTAGTGGTGAAAAGATAATTTAAAAAATCGTTCTGGAAATGAGTTTACTCACAGGGTACTTTCTTTGTATATATTCGACTATACGGGCCAAGCCCGGGATTTACGGGAAATCGCGCGTTTTCGTTTGCCGGCGATTAAACTTCTTTTATTCAGCGTCCCATCAAAAATTAAAACATTTTTGAAAACTACAAGTCTCATGCGTTTTAGTGGTGAAAAAATAATTTAAAAAATCGTTCGGGAAATGAGTTTACTCCCTAGATACTTTCTTTGTATACTTTTGGCTATACGGGCCGAGTCCGGGATTTACGGGAATTCGCGGGTTTTCGTTTGCCGGCGATTAAACTTCTTTTATTCAGCGTCTCATCAAAAATGAAAACATTTTTGAAAACTACAAGTCTCATGCGTTTTAGTGGTGAAAAGATAATTTAAAAAATCGTTCTGGAAATAAGTTTACTCGCAGGGTACTTTCTTTGTATACTTTCGACTATACGGGCCGAGTCCGGGATTTACGGGAAATCGCGCGTTTTGGTTTGCCGGCGATTAAACTTCTTTTATTCAGCGTCCCATCAAAAATTAAAACATTTTTGAAAACTACAAGTCTCATGCGTTTTAGTGGTGAAAAGATAATTTAAAAAATCGTTCGGGAAATGAGTTTACTCCCTGGGTAGTTTCTTTGTATACTTTTGACTATACGGGCCGAGTCCGGGATTTACGGGAAATCGCGGGTTTTCGTTTGCCAGCGATTAAACTTCTTTTATTCCGCGTCTCATCAAAAATAAAAACATTTTTAAAAACTACAAGTCTCATGCGTTTTAGTGGTGAAAAGATAATTTAAAAAATCGTTCTGGAAATGAGTTTACTCACAGGGTACTTTCTTTGTATATATTCGACTATACGGGCCAAGCCCGGGATTTACGGGAAATCGCGCGTTTTGGTTTGCCGGCGATTAAACTTCTTTTATTCAGCGTCCCATCAAAAATTAAAACATTTTTGAAAACTACAAGTCTCATGCGTTTTAGTGGTGAAAAAATAATTTAAAAAATCGTTCGGGAAATGAGTTTACTCCCTGGGTAGTTTCTTTGTATACTTTTGACTATACGGGCCGAGTCCGGGATTTACGGGAAATCGCGGGTTTTCGTTTGCCAGCGATTAAACTTCTTTTATTCCGCGTCTCATCAAAAATGAAAACATTTTTGAAAACTACAAGTCTCATGCGTTTTAGTGGTGAAAAGATAATTTAAAAAATCGTTCTGGAAATGAGTTTACTCACAGGGTACTTTCTTTGTATATATTCGACTATACGGGCCAAGCCCGGGATTTACGGGAAATCGCGCGTTTTCGTTTGCCGGCGATTAAACTTCTTTTATTCAGCGTCCCATCAAAAATTAAAACATTTTTGAAAACTACAAGTCTCATGCCTTCTAGTGGTGAAAAAATAATTTAAAAAAACGTTCGGGAAATTAGTTTACTCCCTGGGTACTTTCTTTGTATACATTTGACTATACGGGCCTAGCTCGGGATATACGGAAAATCGCTAGTTTTCGTTTGCCGGCGATTAAACCTCTTTCATTAGGCGTCTCATCAAAAATGAAAACATTTTTGAAAACTACAAGTCTCATGCGTTTTAGTGGCGAAAAAATAATTTAAAAAATCGTTCTGGAAATGAGTTTACTCCCTGAGTACTTTCTTTGTATACTTTTGACTATACGAGCCGAGTCCGGGATTTACGGGAAATCGTTGTTTTTCGTTTGCCGGCGATTAAACTTCTTTTATTCAGCGTCTCATCAAAAATGAAAACATTTTTGAAAACTACAAGTCTTATGCCCTTTAGTGGTGAAAAAATAATTTAAAAAAATCGTTCGGGAAATGAGTTTACTCCCTGGGTAGTTTCTTTGTATACTTTTGACTATACGGGCCGAGTCCGGGATTTACGGGAAATCGCGAGTTTTCGTTTGCCAGCGATTAAACTTCTTTTATTCCGCGTCTTATCAAAAATGAAAACATTTTTGAAAACTACAAGTCTCATGCGTTTTAGTGGTGAAAAGATAATTTAAAAAATCGTTCTGGAAATGAGTTTACTCACAGGGTACTTTCTTTGTATATATATTCGACTATACGGGCCAAGCCCGGGATTTACGGCAAACTGCGCGTTTTCGTTTGCCGGCGATTAAACTTCTTTTATTCAGCGTCCCATCAAAAATTAAAACATTTTTGAAAACTACAAGTCTCATGCGTTTTAGTGGTGAAAAAATAATTTAAAAAATCGTTCGGGAAATGAGTTTACTCCCTAGATACTTTCTTTGTATACTTTTGGCTATACGGGCCGAGTCCGGGATTTACGGGAATTCGCGGGTTTTCGTTTGCCGGCGATTAAACTTCTTTTATTCAGCGTCTCATCAAAAATGAAAACATTTTTGAAAACTACAAGTCTCATGCGTTTTAGTGGTGAAAAGATAATTTAAAAAATCGTTCTGGAAATGAGGATACTCGCAGGGTACTTTCTTTGTATACTTTCGACTATACGGGCCGAGTCCGGGATTTACGGGAAATCGCGTGTTTTCGTTTGGCGGCGATTAAACTTCTTTTATTCAGCGTCTCATTAAAAATGAAAACATTTTTGAAAACTACAAGTCTCATGCGTTTTAGTGGTGAAAAGATAATTTAAAAAATCGTTCTGGAAATGAGTTTACTCACAGGGTACTTTCTTTGTATATATATTCGACTATACGGGCCAAGCCCGGGATTTACGGCAAACTGCGCGTTTTCGTTTGCCGGCGATTAAACTTCTTTTATTCAGCGTCCCATCAAAAATTAAAACATTTTTGAAAACTACAAGTCTCATGCGTTTTAGTGGTGAAAAAATAATTTAAAAAATCGTTCGGGAAATGAGTTTACTCCCTAGATACTTTCTTTGTATACTTTTGGCTATACGGGCCGAGTCCGGGATTTACGGGAATTCGCGGGTTTTCGTTTGCCGGCGATTAAACTTCTTTTATTCAGCGTCTCATCAAAAATGAAAACATTTTTGAAAACTACAAGTCTCATGCGTTTTAGTGGTGAAAAGATAATTTAAAAAATCGTTCTGGAAATGAGGATACTCGCAGGGTACTTTCTTTGTATACTTTCGACTATACGGGCCGAGTCCGGGATTTACGGGAAATCGCGTGTTTTCGTTTGGCGGCGATTAAACTTCTTTTATTCAGCGTCTCATTAAAAATGAAAACATTTTTGAAAACTACAAGTCTCATGCGTTTTAGTTGTGAAAAGATAATTTAAAAAATCGTTCGGGAAATGAGTTTACTCCCTGGGTATCTTCTTTGTATACTTTTGACTATACGGGCCGAGTCCCGGATTTTCGGGAATTCGCGGGTTTTCGTTTGCCAGCGATTTATTCAGCGTCTCGTCAAAAATGAAAACATTTTGGAAAACTACAAGTCTCATGCGTTTTAGTGGTGAAAAAATAATTTAAAAAATCGTTCGGGAAATGAGTTTACTCCCTAGATACTTTCTTTGTATACTTTTGGCTATACGGGCCGAGTCCGGGATTTACGGGAATTCGCGGGTTTTCGTTTGCCGGCGATTAAACTTCTTTTATTCAGCGTCTCATCAAAAATGAAAACATTTTTGAAAACTACAAGTCTCATGCGTTTTAGTGGTGAAAAGATAATTTAAAAAATCGTTCTGGAAATAAGTTTACTCGCAGGGTACTTTCTTTGTATACTTTCGACTATACGGGCCGAGTCCGGGATTTACGGGAAATCGCGGGTTTTGGTTTGCCGGCGATTAAACTTCTTTTATTCAGCGTCTCATCAAAAATGAAAACATTTTTGAAAACTACAAGTCTCATGCGTTTTAGTGGTGAAAAGATAATTTAAAAAATCGTTCGGGAAATGAGTTTACTCCCTGGGTAGTTTCTTTGTATACTTTTGACTATACGGGCCGAGTCCGGGATTTACGGGAAATCGCGGGTTTTCGTTTGCCAGCGATTAAACTTCTTTTATTCCGCGTCTCATCAAAAATAAAAACATTTTTAAAAACTACAAGTCTCATGCGTTTTAGTGGTGAAAAGATAATTTAAAAAATCGTTCTGGAAATGAGTTTACTCACAGGGTACTTTCTTTGTATATATTCGACTATACGGGCCAAGCCCGGGATTTACGGGAAATCGCGCGTTTTGGTTTGCCGGCGATTAAACTTCTTTTATTCAGCGTCCCATCAAAAATTAAAACATTTTTGAAAACTACAAGTCTCATGCGTTTTAGTGGTGAAAAAATAATTTAAAAAATCGTTCGGGAAATGAGTTTACTCCCTGGGTAGTTTCTTTGTATACTTTTGACTATACGGGCCGAGTCCGGGATTTACGGGAAATCGCGGGTTTTCGTTTGCCAGCGATTAAACTTCTTTTATTCCGCGTCTCATCAAAAATGAAAACATTTTTGAAAACTACAAGTCTCATGCGTTTTAGTGGTGAAAAGATAATTTAAAAAATCGTTCTGGAAATGAGTTTACTCACAGGGTACTTTCTTTGTATATATTCGACTATACGGGCCAAGCCCGCGATTTACGGGAAATCGCGCGTTTTCGTTTGCCGGCGATTAAACTTCTTTTATTCAGCGTCCCATCAAAAATTAAAACATTTTTGAAAACTACAAGTCTCATGCCTTCTAGTGGTGAAAAAATAATTTAAAAAAACGTTCGGGAAATTAGTTTACTCCCTGGGTACTTTCTTTGTATACATTTGACTATACGGGCCTAGCTCGGGATATACGGAAAATCGCTAGTTTTCGTTTGCCGGCGATTAAACCTCTTTCATTAGGCGTCTCATCAAAAATGAAAACATTTTTGAAAACTACAAGTCTCATGCGTTTTAGTGGCGAAAAAATAATTTAAAAAATCGTTCTGGAAATGAGTTTACTCCCTGAGTACTTTCTTTGTATACTTTTGACTATACGAGCCGAGTCCGGGATTTACGGGAAATCGTTGTTTTTCGTTTGCCGGCGATTAAACTTCTTTTATTCAGCGTCTCATCAAAAATGAAAACATTTTTGAAAACTACAAGTCTTATGCCCTTTAGTGGTGAAAAAATAATTTAAAAAAATCGTTCGGGAAATGAGTTTACTCCCTGGGTAGTTTCTTTGTATACTTTTGACTATGCGGGCCGAGTCCGGGATTTACGGGAAATCGCGAGTTTTCGTTTGCCAGCGATTAAACTTCTTTTATTCCGCGTCTTATCAAAAATGAAAACATTTTTGAAAACTACAAGTCTCATGCGTTTTAGTGGTGAAAAGATAATTTAAAAAATCGTTCTGGAAATGAGTTTACTCACAGGGTACTTTCTTTGTATATATATTCGACTATACGGGCCAAGCCCGGGATTTACGGCAAACTGCGCGTTTTCGTTTGCCGGCGATTAAACTTCTTTTATTCAGCGTCCCATCAAAAATTAAAACATTTTTGAAAACTACAAGTCTCATGCGTTTTAGTGGTGAAAAAATAATTTAAAAAATCGTTCGGGAAATGAGTTTACTCCCTAGATACTTTCTTTGTATACTTTTGGCTATACGGGCCGAGTCCGGGATTTACGGGAATTCGCGGGTTTTCGTTTGCCGGCGATTAAACTTCTTTTATTCAGCGTCTCATCAAAAATGAAAACATTTTTGAAAACTACAAGTCTCATGCGTTTTAGTGGTGAAAAGATAATTTAAAAAATCGTTCTGGAAATGAGGATACTCGCAGGGTACTTTCTTTGTATACTTTCGACTATACGGGCCGAGTCCGGGATTTACGGGAAATCGCGTGTTTTCGTTTGGCGGCGATTAAACTTCTTTTATTCAGCGTCTCATTAAAAATGAAAACATTTTTGAAAACTACAAGTCTCATGCGTTTTAGTGGTGAAAAGATAATTTAAAAAATCGTTCTGGAAATGAGTTTACTCACAGGGTACTTTCTTTGTATATATATTCGACTATACGGGCCAAGCCCGGGATTTACGGCAAACTGCGCGTTTTCGTTTGCCGGCGATTAAACTTCTTTTATTCAGCGTCCCATCAAAAATTAAAACATTTTTGAAAACTACAAGTCTCATGCGTTTTAGTGGTGAAAAAATAATTTAAAAAATCGTTCGGGAAATGAGTTTACTCCCTAGATACTTTCTTTGTATACTTTTGGCTATACGGGCCGAGTCCGGGATTTACGGGAATTCGCGGGTTTTCGTTTGCCGGCGATTAAACTTCTTTTATTCAGCGTCTCATTAAAAATGAAAACATTTTTGAAAACTACAAGTCTCATGCGTTTTAGTGGTGAAAAGATAATTTAAAAAATCGTTCTGGAAATGAGGATACTCGCAGGGTACTTTCTTTGTATACTTTCGACTATACGGGCCGAGTCCGGGATTTACGGGAAATCGCGTGTTTTCGTTTGGCGGCGATTAAACTTCTTTTATTCAGCGTCTCATTAAAAATGAAAACATTTTTGAAAACTACAAGTCTCATGCGTTTTAGTTGTGAAAAGATAATTTAAAAAATCGTTCGGGAAATGAGTTTACTCCCTGGGTATCTTCTTTGTATACTTTTGACTATACGGGCCGAGTCCCGGATTTTCGGGAATTCGCCGGTTTTCGTTTGCCAGCGATTTATTCAGCGTCTCGTCAAAAATGAAAACATTTTGGAAAACTACAAGTCTCATACGCTTTAGTGGTGAAAAAATAATTTAAAAAATCGTTCGGCAAATGAGTTTACTCCCTGGGTATTTTCTTTGTATACTTTTGACTAAACGGGCCGAGTCCCGGATTTATGGGAATTCGCGGATTTTCGTTTGCCAGCGATTAAACTTCTTTTATTCAGCGTCTCATCAAAAATGAAAACATTTTTAAAAACTACAAGTCTCATGCGTTTTAGTGGTGAAAAAATAATTTAAAAAATCGTTCGGGAAATGAGTTTACTCACAGGGTACTTTCTTTTTATACATTCGACTTTACGGGCCGAGTCCGGGATTTACGGGAATTCGCGGGTTTTTGTTTGCCGGCGATTAAACTTCTTTTATTCAGCGTCTCATCAAAAATGAAAACATTTTTGAAAACTACAAGTCTCATGCGTTTTAGTGGTGAAAAGATAATTTAAAAAATTGTTCTGGAAATGAGTTTACTCACAGGGTACTTTCTTTGTATACTTTCGACTATACGGGCCGAGTCCGGGATTTACGGGAATTCGCGGGTTTTTGTTTGCCGGCGATTAAACTTTTTTTATTCAGCGTGTCATCAAAAATGAAAACATTTTTGAAAACTAAAAGTCTCATGCGTTTTAGTGGTGAAAAGATAATTTAAAAAATCGTTCGGGAAATGAATTTACTCCCTAGATACTTTCTTTGTATACTTTTGGCTATACGGGCCAAGCCCGGGATTTACGGGAAATCGCGCGTTTTGGTTTGCCGGTGATTAAACTTCTTTTATTCAGCGTCCCATCAAAAATTAAAACATTTTTGAAAACTACAAGTCTCATGCGTTTTAGTGGTGAAAAAATAATTTAAAAAATCGTTCGGGAAATGAGTTTACTCCCTGGGTAGTTTCTTTGTATACTTTTGACTATACGGGCCGAGTCCGGGATTTACGGGAAATCGCGGGTTTTCGTTTGCCAGCGATTAAACTTCTTTTATTCCGCGTCTCATCAAAAATGAAAACATTTTTGAAAACTACAAGTCTTATGCGTTTTAGTGGTGAAAAGATAATTTAAAAAATCGTTCTGGAAATGAGTTTACTCACAGGGTACTTTCTTTGTATATATTCGACTATACCGAGTCTGGGATTTACGGGAAATAGCGGGTTTTCGTTTGCCGGCGATTAAACTTCTTTTATTCAGCGTCTCATCAAAAATGAAAACAATTTTGAAAACTACAATTCTCATGCGTTTTAGTGGTGAAAAGATAATATAAAAAATCGTTCTGGAAATGAGTTTACTCACAGGGTACTTTCTTTGTATATATTCGACTATACGGGCCAAGCCCGGGATTTACGGGAAATCGCGCGTTTTGGTTTGCCGGTGATTAAACTTCTTTTATTCAGCGTCCCATCAAAAATTAAAACATTTTTGAAAACTACAAGTCTCATGCGTTTTAGTGGTGAAAAAATAATTTAAAAAATCGTTCGGGAAATGAGTTTACTCCCTGGGTAGTTTCTTTGTATACTTTTGACTATACGGGCCGAGTCCGGGATTTACGGGAAATCGCGGGTTTTCGTTTGCCAGCGATTAAACTTCTTTTATTCCGCGTCTCATCAAAAATGAAAACATTTTTGAAAACTACAAGTCTTATGCGTTTTAGTGGTGAAAAGATAATTTAAAAAATCGTTCTGGAAATGAGTTTACTCACAGGGTACTTTCTTTGTATATATTCGACTATACGGGCCAAGCCCGGGATTTACGGGAAATCGCGCGTTTTGGTTTGCCGGCGATTAAACTTCTTTTATTCAGCGTCCCATCAAAAATTAAAACATTTTTGAAAACTACAAGTCTCATGCGTTTTAGTGGTGAAAAAATAATTTAAAAAATCGTTCGGGAAATGAGTTTACTCCCTGGGTAGTTTCTTTGTATACTTTTGACTATACGGGCCGAGTCCGGGATTTACGGGAAATCGCGGGTTTTCGTTTGCCAGCGATTAAACTTCTTTTATTCCGCGTCTCATCAAAAATGAAAACATTTTTGAAAACTACAAGTCTCATGCGTTTTAGTGGTGAAAAGATAATTTAAAAAATCGTTCTGGAAATGAGTTTACTCACAGGGTACTTTCTTTGTATATATTCGACTATACGGGCCAAGCCCGGGATTTACGGGAAATCGCGCGTTTTCGTTTGCCGGCGATTAAACTTCTTTTATTCAGCGTCCCATCAAAAATTAAAACATTTTTGAAAACTACAAGTCTCATGCCTTCTAGTGGTGAAAAAATAATTTAAAAAAACGTTCGGGAAATTAGTTTACTCCCTGGGTACTTTCTTTGTATACATTTGACTATACGGGCCTAGCTCGGGATATACGGAAAATCGCTAGTTTTCGTTTGCCGGCGATTAAACCTCTTTCATTAGGCGTCTCATCAAAAATGAAAACATTTTTGAAAACTACAAGTCTCATGCGTTTTAGTGGCGAAAAAATAATTTAAAAAATCGTTCTGGAAAAGAGTTTACTCCCTGAGTACTTTCTTTGTATACTTTTGACTATACGAGCCGAGTCCGGGATTTACGGGAAATCGTTGTTTTTCGTTTGCCGGCGATTAAACTTCTTTTATTCAGCGTCTCATCAAAAATGAAAACATTTTTGAAAACTACAAGTCTTATGCCCTTTAGTGGTGAAAAAATAATTTAAAAAAATCGTTCGGGAAATGAGTTTACTCCCTGGGTAGTTTCTTTGTATACTTTTGACTATACGGGCCGAGTCCGGGATTTACGGGAAATCGCGAGTTTTCGTTTGCCAGCGATTAAACTTCTTTTATTCCGCGTCTTATCAAAAATGAAAACATTTTTGAAAACTACAAGTCTCATGCGTTTTAGTGGTGAAAAGATAATTTAAAAAATCGTTCTGGAAATGAGTTTACTCACAGGGTACTTTCTTTGTATATATATTCGACTATACGGGCCAAGCCCGGGATTTACGGCAAACCGCGCGTTTTCGTTTGCCGGCGATTAAACTTCTTTTATTCAGCGTCCCATCAAAAATTAAAACATTTTTGAAAACTACAAGTCTCATGCGTTTTAGTGGTGAAAAAATAATTTAAAAAATCGTTCGGGAAATGAGTTTACTCCCTAGATACTTTCTTTGTATACTTTTGGCTATACGGGCCGAGTCCGGGATTTACGGGAATTCGCGGGTTTTCGTTTGCCGGCGATTAAACTTCTTTTATTCAGCGTCTCATCAAAAATGAAAACATTTTTGAAAACTACAAGTCTCATGCGTTTTAGTGGTGAAAAGATAATTTAAAAAATCGTTCTGGAAATGAGGATACTCGCAGGGTACTTTCTTTGTATACTTTCGACTATACGGGCCGAGTCCGGGATTTACGGGAAATCGCGTGTTTTCGTTTGGCGGCGATTAAACTTCTTTTATTCAGCGTCTCATTAAAAATGAAAACATTTTTGAAAACTACAAGTCTCATGCGTTTTAGTGGTGAAAAAATAATTTAAAAAATCGTTCGGGAAATGAGTTTACTCCCTAGATACTTTCTTTGTATACTTTTGGCTATACGGGCCGAGTCCGGGATTTACGGGAATTCGCGGGTTTTCGTTTGCCGGCGATTAAACTTCTTTTATTCAGCGTCTCATCAAAAATGAAAACATTTTTGAAAACTACAAGTCTCATGCGTTTTAGTGGTGAAAAGATAATTTAAAAAATCGTTCTGGAAATGAGGATACTCGCAGGGTACTTTCTTTGTATACTTTCGACTATACGGGCCGAGTCCGGGATTTACGGGAAATCGCGTGTTTTCGTTTGGCGGCGATTAAACTTCTTTTATTCAGCGTCTCATTAAAAATGAAAACATTTTTGAAAACTACAAGTCTCATGCGTTTTAGTTGTGAAAAGATAATTTAAAAAATCGTTCGGGAAATGAGTTTACTCCCTGGGTATTTTCTTTGTATACTTTTGACTATACGGGCCGAGTCCCAGATTTTCGGGAATTCGCGGGTTTTCGTTTGCCAGCGATTAAACTTCTTTTATTCAGCGTCTCGTCAAAAATGAAAACATTTTGGAAAACTACAAGTCTCATGCGTTTTAGTGGTGAAAAGATAATTTAAAAAATCGTTCTGGAAATGAGTTTACTCACAGGGTACTTTCTTTGTATATATTCGACTATACGGGCCAAGCCCGGGATTTACGGGAAATCGCGCGTTTTGGTTTGCCGGCGATTAAACTTCTTTTATTCAGCGTCCCATCAAAAATTAAAACATTTTTGAATACTACAAGTCTCATGCGTTTTAGTGGTGAAAAAATAATTTAAAAAATCGTTCGGGAAATGAGTTTACTCCCTGGGTAGTTTCTTTGTATACTTTTGACTATACGGGCCGAGTCCGGGATTTACGGGAAATCGCGGGTTTTCGTTTGCCAGCGATTAAACTTCTTTTATTCCGCGTCTTATCAAAAATGAAAACATTTTTGAAAACTACAAGTCTCATGCGTTTTAGTGGTGAAAAGATAATTTAAAAAATCGTTCTGGAAATGAGTTTACTCACAGGGTACTTTCTTTGTATATATTCGACTATACGGGCCAAGCCCGGGATTTACGGGAAATCGCGCGTTTTCGTTTGCCGGCGATTAAACTTCTTTTATTCAGCGTCCCATCAAAAATTAAAACATTTTTGAAAACTACAAGTCTCATGCCTTCTAGTGGTGAAAAAATAATTTAAAAAAACCTTCGGGAAATTAGTTTACTCCCTGGGTACTTTCTTTGTATACATTTGACTATACGGGCCTAGCTCGGGATATACGGAAAACCGCTAGTTTTCGTTTGCCGGCGATTAAACCTCTTTCATTAGGCGTCTCATCAAAAATGAAAACATTTTTGAAAACTACAAGTCTCATGCGTTTTAGTGGCGAAAAAATAATTTAAAAAATCGTTCTGGAAATGAGTTTACTCCCTGAGTACTTTCTTTGTATACTTTTGACTATACGAGCCGAGTCCGGGATTTACGGGAAATCGTTGTTTTTCGTTTGCCGGCGATTAAACTTCTTTTATTCAGCGTCTCATCAAAAATGAAAACATTTTTGAAAACTACAAGTCTTATGCCCTTTAGTGGTGAAAAAATAATTTAAAAAAATCGTTCGGGAAATGAGTTTACTCCCTGGGTAGTTTCTTTGTATACTTTTGACTATACGGGCCGAGTCCGGGATTTACGGGAAATCGCGAGTTTTCGTTTGCCAGCGATTAAACTTCTTTTATTCCGCGTCTTATCAAAAATGAAAACATTTTTGAAAACTACAAGTCTCATGCGTTTTAGTGGTGAAAAGATAATTTAAAAAATCGTTCTGGAAATGAGTTTACTCACAGGGTACTTTCTTTGTATATATATTCGACTATACGGGCCAAGCCCGGGATTTACGGCAAACCGCGCGTTTTCGTTTGCCGGCGATTAAACTTCTTTTATTCAGCGTCCCATCAAAAATTAAAACATTTTTGAAAACTACAAGTCTCATGCGTTTTAGTGGTGAAAAAATAATTTAAAAAATCGTTCGGGAAATGAGTTTACTCCCTAGATACTTTCTTTGTATACTTTTGGCTATACGGGCCGAGTCCGGGATTTACGGGAATTCGCGGGTTTTCGTTTGCCGGCGATTAAACTTCTTTTATTCAGCGTCTCATCAAAAATGAAAACATTTTTGAAAACTACAAGTCTCATGCGTTTTAGTGGTGAAAAGATAATTTAAAAAATCGTTCTGGAAATGAGGATACTCGCAGGGTACTTTCTTTGTATACTTTCGACTATACGGGCCGAGTCCGGGATTTACGGGAAATCGCGTGTTTTCGTTTGGCGGCGATTAAACTTCTTTTATTTAGCGTCTCATTAAAAATGAAAACATTTTTGAAAACTACAAGTCTCATGCGTTTTAGTTGTGAAAAGATAATTTAAAAATCGTTCGGGAAATGAGTTTACTCCCTGGGTATTTTCTTTGTATACTTTTGACTATACGGGCCGAGTCCCGGATTTTCGGGAATTAGCGGGTTTTCGTTTGCCAGCGATTAAACTTCTTTTATTCAGCGTCTCGTCAAAAATGAAAACACTTTGGAAAACTACAAGTCTCATACGCTTTAGTGGTGAAAAAATAATTTAAAAAATCGTTCGGCAAATGAATTTACTCCCTGGGTATTTTCTTTGTATACTTTTGACTAAACGGGCCGAGTCCCGGATTTATGGGAATTCGCGGATTTTCGTTTGCCAGCGATTAAACTTCTTTTATTCAGCGTCTCATCAAAAATGAAAACATTTTTAAAAACTACAAGTCTCATGCGTTTTAGTGGTGAAAAAATAATTTAAAAAATCGTTCGGGAAATGAGTTTACTCACAGGGTACTTTCTTTTTATACATTCGACTTTACGGGCCGAGTCCGGGATTTACGGGAATTCGCGGGTTTTTGTTTGCCGGCGATTAAACTTCTTTTATTCAGCGTCTCATCAAAAATGAAAACATTTTTAAAAACTACAAGTCTCATGCGTTTTAGTGGTGAAAAAATAATTTAAAAAATCGTTCGGGAAATGAGTTTACTCACAGGGTACTTTCTTTTTATACATTCGACTTTACGGGCCGAGTCCGGGATTTACGGGAATTCGCGGGTTTTTGTTTGCCGGCGATTAAACTTCTTTTATTCAGCGTCTCATCAAAAATGAAAACATTTTTGAAAACTACAAGTCTCATGCGTTTTAGTGGTGAAAAGATAATTTAAAAAATTGTTCTGGAAATGAGTTTACTCACAGGGTACTTTCTTTGTATACTTTCGACTATACGGGCCGAGTCCGGGATTTACGGGAATTCGCGGGTTTTTGTTTGCCGGCGATTAAACTTTTTTTATTCAGCGTGTCATCAAAAATGAAAACATTTTTGAAAACTAAAAGTCTCATGCGTTTTAGTGGTGAAAAGATAATTTAAAAAATCGTTCGGGAAATGAATTTACTCCCTAGATACTTTCTTTGTATACTTTTGGCTACTTTTTGGCCACTAAAACGCATGAGAATTGTAGTTTTCAAAATTGTTTTCATTTTTGATGAGACGCTGAATAAAAGAAGTTTAATCGCCGGCAAACGAAAACCCGCTATTTCCCGTAAATCCCAGACTCGGCCCGTATAGCCAAAAGTATACAAAGAAAGTATCTAGGGAGTAAATTCATTTCCCGAACGATTTTTTAAATTATCTTTTCACCACTAAAACGCATGAGACTTGTAGTTTTCAAAAATGTTTTCATTTTTGATGAGACGCGGAATAAAAGAAGTTTAATCGCTGGCAAACGAAAACCCGCGATTTCCCGTAAATCCCGGACTCGGCCCGTATAGTCAAAAGTATACAAAGAAACTACCCAGGGAGTAAACTCATTTCCCGAACGATTTTTTAAATTTATTTTTCACCACTAAAACGCATGAGACTTGTAGTTTTCAAAAATGTTTTAATTTTTGATGGGACGCTGAATAAAAGAAGTTTAATTGCCGGCAAACCAAAACGCGCGATTTCCCGTAAATCCCGGGCTTGGCCCGTATAGTCGAATATATACAAAGAAAGTACCCTGTGAGTAAACTCATTTCCAGAACGATTTTTTAAATTATCTTTTCACCACTAAAACGCATGAGACTTGTAGTTTTCAAAAATGTTTTCATTTTTGATGAGACGCGGAATAAAAGAAGTTTAATCGCCGGCAAACCAAAACGCGCGATTTCCCGTAAATCCCGGGCTTTTATTCAGCGTCCCATCAAAAATTAAAACATTTTTGAAAACTACAAGTCTCATGCGTTTTAGTGGTGAAAAAATAATTTAAAAAATCGATCGGGAAATGAGTTTCCTCCCTGGGTAGTTTCTTTGTATACTTTTGACTATACGGGCCGAGTCCGGGATTTACGGGAAATCGCGGGTTTTCGTTTGCCAGCGATTAAACTTCTTTTATTCCGCGTCTCATCAAAAATGAAAACATTTTTGAAAACTACAAGTCTCATGCGTTTTAGTGGTGAAAAGATAATTTAAAAAATCGTTCTGGAAATGAGTTTACTCACAGGGTACTTTCTTTGTATATATTCGACTATACGGGCCAAGCCCGGGATTTACGGGAAATCGCGCGTTTTCGTTTGCCGGCGATTAAACTTCTTTTATTCAGCGTCCCATCAAAAATTAAAACATTTTTGAAAACTACAAGTCTCATGCCTTCTAGTGGTGAAAAAATAATTTAAAAAAACGTTCGGGAAATTAGTTTACTCCCTGGGTACTTTCTTTGTATACATTTGACTATACGGGCCTAGCTCGGGATATACGGAAAATCGCTAGTTTTCGTTTGCCGGCGATTAAACCTCTTTCATTAGGCGTCTCATCAAAAATGAAAACATTTTTGAAAACTACAAGTCTCATGCGTTTTAGTGGCGAAAAAATAATTTAAAAAATCGTTCTGGAAATGAGTTTACTCCCTGAGTACTTTCTTTGTATACTTTTGACTATACGAGCCGAGTCCGGGATTTACGGGAAATCGTTGTTTTTCGTTTGCGGGCGATTAAACTTCTTTTATTCAGCGTCTCATCAAAAATGAAAACATTTTTGAAAACTACAAGTCTTATGCCCTTTAGTGGTGAAAAAATAATTTAAAAAAATCGTTCGGGAAATGAGTTTACTCCCTGGGTAGTTTCTTTGTATACTTTTGACTATACGGGCCGAGTCCGGGATTTACGGGAAATCGCGAGTTTTCGTTTGCCAGCGATTAAACTTCTTTTATTCCGCGTCTTATCAAAAATGAAAACATTTTTGAAAACTACAAGTCTCATGCGTTTTAGTGGTGAAAAGATAATTTAAAAAATCGTTCTGGAAATGAGTTTACTCACAGGGTACTTTCTTTGTATATATATTCGACTATACGGGCCAAGCCCGGGATTTACGGCAAACCGCGCGTTTTCGTTTGCCGGCGATTAAACTTCTTTTATTCAGCGTCCCATCAAAAATTAAAACATTTTTGAAAACTACAAGTCTCATGCGTTTTAGTGGTGAAAAAATAATTTAAAAAATCGTTCGGGAAATGAGTTTACACCCTAGATACTTTCTTTGTATACTTTTGGCTATACGGGCCGAGTCCGGGATTTACGGGAATTCGCGGGTTTTCGTTTGCCGGCGATTAAACTTCTTTTATTCAGCGTCTCATCAAAAATGAAAACATTTTTGAAAACTACAAGTCTCATGCGTTTTAGTGGTGAAAAGATAATTTAAAAAATCGTTCTGGAAATGAGGATACTCGCAGGGTACTTTCTTTGTATACTTTCCACTATACGGGCCGAGTCCGGGATTTACGGGAAATCGCGTGTTTTAGTTTGGCGGCGATTAAACTTCTTTTATTCAGCGTCTCATTAAAAATGAAAACGTTTTTGAAAACTACAAGTCTCATGCGTTTTAGATGTGAAAAGATAATTTAAAAAATCGTTCGGGAAATGAGTTTACTCCCTGGGTATTTTCTTTGTATACTTTTGACTATACGGGCCGAGTCCCGGATTTTCGGGAATTCGCGGGTTTTCGTTTGCCAGCGATTAAACTTCTTTTATTCAGCGTCTCGTCAAAAATGAAAACCTTTTGGAAAACTACAAGTCTCATACGCTTTAGTGGTGAAAAAATAATTTAAAAAATCGTTCGGCAAATGATTTTACTCCCTGGGTATTTTCTTTGTATACTTTTGACTAAACGGGCCGAGTCCCGGATTTATGGGAATTCGCGGATTTTCGTTTGCCAGCGATTAAACTTCTTTTATTCAGCGTCTCATCAAAAATGAAAACATTTTTAAAAACTACAAGTCTCATGCGTTTTAGTGGTGAAAAAATAATTTAAAAAATCGTTCGGGAAATGAGTTTACTCACAGGGTACTTTCTTTGTATACATTCGACTTTACGGGCCGAGTCCGGGATTTACGGGAATTCGCGGGTTTTTGTTTGCCGGCGATTAAACTTCTTTTACTCAGCGTCTCATCAAAAATGAAAACATTTTTGAAAACTACAAGTCTCATGCGTTTTAGTGGTGAAAAGATAATTTAAAAAATTGTTCTGGAAATGAGTTTACTCACAGGGTACTTTCTTTGTATACTTTCGACTATACGGGCCGAGTCCGGGATTTATGGGAATTCGCGGGTTTTTGTTTGCCGGCGATTAAACTTTTTTTATTCAGCGTGTCATCAAAAATGAAAACATTTTTGAAAACTAAAAGTCTCATGCGTTTTAGTGGTGAAAAGATAATTTAAAAAATCGTTCGGGAAATGAATTTACTCCCTACATATTTTCTTTGTATACTTTTGGCTATACGGGCCGAGTCCGGGATTTACGGGAATTCGCGGGTTTTCGTTTGCGGGCGATTAAACTTCTTTTATTCAGCGTTTCATCAAAAATGAAAACATTTTTGAAAACTACAAGTCTCATGCGTTTAAGTGGTGAAAAGATAATTTAAAAAATCGTTCTGGAAATGAGTTTACTCGCAGGGTACTTTCTTTGTATACTTTCGACTATACGGGCCGAGTCCGGGATTTACGGGAAATCGCGGGTTTTCGTTTGCCGGCGATTAAACTTCTTTTATTCAGCGTCTCATCAAAAATGAAAACATTTTTGAAAACTACAAGTCTCATACGCTTTAGTGGTGAAAAAATAATTTAAAAAATCGTTCGGGAAATGAGTTTACTCCCTGGGTATTTCCTTTGTATACTTTTGATTATACGGGCCGAGTCCCGGATTTACGGGAATTCGCGGGTTTTCGTTTGCCAGCAATTAAACTTCTTTTATTCAGCGTCTCATCAAAAATGAAAACATTTTTGAAAACTACAAGTCTCATGCGTTTTAGTGGTGAAAAGATAATTTAAGAAATCGTTCTTGAAATGAGTTTACTCACAGGGTACTTTTTTTGTATATATTCGACTATACGGGCCAAGCCCGAGATTTACGGGAAATCGCGCGTTTTGGTTTGCCGGCGATTAAACTTCTTTTATTTAGCGTCCCATCAAAAATTAAAACATTTTTGAAAACTACAAGTCTCATGCGTTTTAGTGGTGAAAAATTAATTTAAAAAATCGTTCGGGAAATGAGTTTACTCCCTGGGTAGTTTCTTTGTATACTTTTGACTATACGGGCCGAGTCCGGGATTTACGGGAAATCGCGGGTTTTCGTTTGCCAGCGATTAAACTTCTTTTATTCCGCGTCTCATCAAAAATGAAAACATTTTTGAAAATTACAAGTCTCATGCGTTTTAGTGGTGAAAAAATAATTTAAAAAATCGTTCGGGAAATGAGTATACTCCCTGGGTAGTTTCTTTGTATACTTTTGACTATACGGGCCTAGTCCGGGATTTACGGGAAATCGCGGGTTTTCGTTTGCCAGCGATTAAACTTCTTTTATTCCGCGTCTAATCAAAAATGAAAACATTTTTGAAAACTACAAGTCTCATGCGTTTTAGTGGTGAAAAGATAATTTAAGAAATCGTTCTTGAAATGAGTTTACTCACAGGGTACTTTCTTTGTATACTTTTGACTATACGGGCCGAGTCCGGGATTTACGGGAAATCGCGGGTTTTCGTTTGCCAGCGATTAAACTTCTTTTATTCCGCGTCTCATCAAAAATGAAAACATTTTTGAAAACTACAAGTCTCATGCGTTTTAGTGGTGAAAAGATAATTTAAAAAATCGTTCTGGAAATGAGTTTACTCACACGGTACTTTCTTTGTATATATTCGACTATACGGGCCAAGCCCGGGATTTACGGGAAATCGCGCGTTTTGGTTTGCCGGCGATTAAACTTCTTTTATTCAGCGTCCCATCAAAAATTAAAACATTTTTGAAAACTACAAGTCTCATGCGTTTTAGTGGTGAAAAAATAATTTAAAAAATCGTTCGGGAAATGAGTTTACTCCCTGGGTACTTTCTTTGTATACTTTTGACTATACGGGCCGAGTCCGGGATTTACGGGAAATCGCGGGTTTTCGTTTGCCAGCGATTAAACTTCTTTTATTCCGCGTCTCATCAAAAATGAAAACATTTTTGAAAATTACAAGTCTCATGCGTTTTAGTGGTGAAAAAATAATTTAAAAAATCGTTCGGGAAATGAGTTTACTCCCTGGGTAGTTTCTTTGTATACTTTTGACTATACGGGCCTAGTCCGGGATTTACGGGAAATCGCGGGTTTTCGTTTGCCAGCGATTAAACTTCTTTTATTCCGCGTCTAATCAAAAATGAAAACATTTTTGAAAACTACAAGTCTCATGCGTTTTAGTGGTGAAAAGATAATTTAAAAAATCGTTCTGGAAATGAGTTTACTCACAGGGTACTTTCTTCGTATATATATTCGACTATACGGGCCAAGTCCGGGATTTACGGGAAATCGCGGGTTTTCGTTTGCCGGCGATTAAACTTCTTTCATTAAGCGTCTCATCAAAAATGAAAACATTTTTGAAAACTACAAGTCTCATGCGTTTTAGTGGTGAAAAGATAATTTAAAAAATCGTTCTGGAAATGAGTTTACTCACAGGGTACTTTCTTTGTATATATTCGACTATACGGGCCAAGCCCGGGATTTACGGGAAATCGCGCGTTTTCGTTTGCCGGCGATTAAACTTCTTTTATTCAGCGTCCCATCAAAAATTAAAACATTTTTGAAAACTACAAGTCTCATGCCTTCTAGTGGTGAAAAAATAATTTAAAAAAACGTTCGGGAAATTAGTTTACTCCCTGGGTACTTTCTTTGTATACATTTGACTATACGGGCCTAGCTCGGGATATACGGAAAATCGCTAGTTTTCGTTTGCCGGCGATTAAACCTCTTTCATTAGGCGTCTCATCAAAAATGAAAACATTTTTGAAAACTACAAGTCTCATGCGTTTTAGTGGCGAAAAAATAATTTAAAAAATCGTTCTGGAAATGAGTTTACTCCCTGAGTACTTTCTTTGTATACTTTTGACTATACGAGCCGAGTCCGGGATTTACGGGAAATCGTTGTTTTTCGTTTGCCGGCGATTAAACTTATTTTATTCAGCGTCTCATCAAAAATGAAAACATTTTTGAAAACTACAAGTCTTATGCGTTTTAGTGGTGAAAAAATAATTTAAAAAATCGTTCGGGAAATGAGTTTACTTCCTGGGTAGTTTCTTTGTATACCTTTGGCTATACGGACCGAGTCCGGGATTTACGGGAAATCGCAGGTTTTCGTTTGCCGGCGATTAAACTCCTTTTATTCAGCGTCTCATCAAGAATGAAAACATTTTTGAAAACTACAAGTCTCATGCGTTTTAGTGGTGAAAAGATAATTTAAAAAATCGTTCTGGAAATGAGTTTACTCACAGGGTACTTTCTTTGTAAACATTCGACTATAAGGGACAAGCTCGGGATTTAGGGAAATCGTGGTATTTCGTTTGCCGGCGATTAAACCTCTTTCATTAAGCGTCTCATTAAAAATAAAAACATTTTTGAAAACTACAAGTCTCATTCGTTCTAGCGGTGCAGAAATAATTTGAAAAATCGTTCGGGAAATCAGTTTACTCCCTGGGTACTTTCTTTATATACATTCAACTATACGGGCCAAGCCCGGGATTTACGGGAAATCGCGGGTTTTCGTTTGCCGGCGATTAAACTTCTTTTATTCAGCGTCCCATCAAAAATTAAAACATTTTTGTAAACTACAAGTCTCATGCGTTTTAGTGGTGAAAAGATAATTTAAAAAATCGTTCTGGAAATGAGTTTACTCACAGGGTACTTTCTTTGTAAACATTCGACTATAAGGGACAAGCTCGGGATTTAGGGAAATCGTGGTATTTCGTTTGCCGGCTATTAAACCACATTCACTAAGCGTCTCATCAAAAATGAAAACATTTCTGAAAACTACAAGTCTCATGGGCTTTAGTGGTGAAATAATAACTTAAAAAATCGTTCGGGAAATGAGTTTACTCCTTGGGTACTTTCTTTGTATACTTTTGACTATACGGGCCAAGCCCGGGATTTACGGCAAACCGCGCGTTTTCGTTTGCCGGCGATTAAACTTCTTTTATTCAGCGTCCCATCAAAAATTAAAACATTTTTGTAAACTACAAGTCTCATGCGTTTTAGTGGTGAAAAAATAATTTAAAAAATCGTTCGGGAAATGAGTTTACTCCTTAGATACTTTCTTTGTATACTTTTGGCTATACGGGCCGAGTCCGGGATTTACGGGAATTCGCGGGTTTTCGTTTGCCGGCGATTAAACTTCTTTTATTCAGCGTCTCATCAAAAATGAAAACATTTTTGAAAACTACAAGTCTCATGCGTTTTAGTGGTGAAAAGATAATTTAAAAAATCGTTCTGGAAATGAGTTTACTCGCAGGGTACTTTCTTTGTATACTTTCGACTATACGGGCCGAGTCCGGGATTTACGGGAAATCGCGTGTTTTCGTTTGGCGGCGATTAAACTTCTTTTATTCAGCGTCTCATTAAAAATGAAAACATTTTTGAAAACTACAAGTCTCATGCGTTTTAGTTGTGAAAAGATAATTTAAAAAATCGTTCGGGAAATGAGTTTACTCCCTGGGTATTTTCTTTGTATACTTTTGACTATACGGGCCGAGTCCCGGATTTACGGGAATTCGCGGGTTTTCGTTTGCCAGCGATTAAACTTCTTTTATTCAGCGTCTCGTCAAAAATGAAAACATTTTGGAAAACTACAAGTCTCATACGCTTTAGTGGTGAAAAGATAATTTAAAAAATCGTTCGACAAATGAGTTTACTCCCTGGGTATTTTCTTTGTATACTTTTGACTAAACGGGCCGAGTCCCGGATTTATGGGAATTCGCGGATTTTCGTTTGCCAGCGATTAAACTTCTTTTATTCAGGGTCTCATCAAAAATGAAAACATTTTTAAAAACTACAAGTCGCATGCGTTTTAGTGGTGAAAAAATAATTTAAACAATCGTTCGGGAAATGAGTTTACTCCCAGGGTACTTTCTTTGTATACATTCGACTATACGGGCCGAGTCCGGGATTTACGGGAATTCGCGGGTTTTTGTTTGCCGGCGATTAAACTTCTTTTATTCAGCGTCTCATCAAAAATGAAAACATTTTTGAAAACTACAAGTCTCATGCGTTTTAGTGGTGAAAAGATAATTTAAAAAATTGTTCTGGAAATGAGTTTACTCACAGGGTACTTTCTTTGTATACTTTCGACTATACGGGCCGAGTCCGGGATTTACGGGAATTCGCGGGTTTTTGTTTGCCGGCGATTAAACTTTTTTTATTCAGCGTCTCATCAAAAATGAAAACATTTTTGAAAACTACAAGTCTCATGCGTTTTAGTGGTGAAAAAATAATTTAAAAAATCGTTCGGGAAATGAGTTTACTCCCTGGGTATTTTCTTTGTATACTTTTGACTATACGGGCCGAGTGCGGGATTTACGGGAAATCGCGGGTTTTCGTTTGCCGGCGAATAAACTTCTTTTATTCAGCGTCTCATCAAAAATGAAAACATTTTTGAAAACTACAAGTCTCATACGCTTTAGTGGTGAAAAAATAATTTAAAAAATCGTTCGGGAAATGAGTTTACTCCCTGGGTATTTTCTTTGTATACTTTTGACTATACGGGCCGAGTCCCGGATTCACGGGAATTCGCGGGTTTTCGTTTGCCAGCGATTAAACTTCTTTTATTCAGCGTCTCATCAAAAATGAAAACATTTTTGAAAACTACAAATCTCATGCGCTTTAGGCGTGAAAAGATAATTTAAAAAATCGTTCTTGAAATGAGTTTACTCACACGGTACTTTCTTTGTATATAATCGACTATACGGGCCAAGCACGGGATTTACGGGAAATCGCGGGTTTTCGTTTGCCGGCGATTAAACTTCTTTTATTCAGCGTCTCATCAAAAATGAAAACATTTTTGAAAACTACAAATCTCATGCGTTTTAGTGGTGAAAAAATAATTTAAAAAATCGTTCGGAAAATGAGTTTACTCACAGGGTACTTTCTTTGTATACATTCGACTATACGGACCGAGTCCGAGATTTACGGGAATTCGCGGGTTTTTGTTTGCCGGCGATTAAACTTCTTTTATTCAGCGTCTCATCAAAAATGAAAACATTTTTGAAAACTACAAGTCTCATGCGTTTTAGTGGTGAAAAGATAATTTAAAAAATCGTTCTTCAAATGAGTTTACTCACAGGGTACTTTCTTTGTATATACTCGACTATACGGGCCAAGCACGGGATTTACGGGAATTTCCGGGTTTTTGTTTGCCGGCGATTAAACTTCTTTTATTCAGCGTCTCATCAAAAATGAAAACATTTTTGAAAACTACAAGTCTCATGCGTTTTAGTGGTGAAAAGATAATTTAAAAAATCGTTCTTGAAATGAGTTTACTCACAGGGTACTTTCTTTGTATATACTCGACTATACGGGCCAAGCACGGGATTTACGGGAAATCTCGGGTTTTCGTTTGCCGGTGATTAAACTTCTTTTATTCAGCGTCTCATCAAAAATGAAAACATTTTTGAAAACTACAAGTCTCATGCGTTTTAGTGGTGAAAAAATAATTTAAAAAATCGTTCGGGAAATGAGTTTACTCCCTGGGTATTTTCTTTGTACACTTTTGACTAAACGGGCCGAGTCCCGGATTTACGGGAATCGCGGATTTTTGTTTGCCAGCGATTAAACTTCTTTTATTCAGCGTCTCATCAAAAATGAAAACATTTTTGAAAACTAAAAGTCTCATGCGTTTTAGTGGTGAAAAAATAATTTAAAAAATCGTTCGGGAAATGAGTTTACTCACAGGGTACTTTCTTTGTATACATTCGACTATACGGGCCGAGTCCGGGATTTACGGGAATTCGCGGGTTTTTGTTTGCCGGCGATTAAACTTCTTTTATTCAGCGTCTCATCAAAAATGAAAACATTTTTGAAAACTACAAGTCTCATGCGTTTTGGTGGTGAAAAGATAATTTAAAAAATCGTTCTTGAAATGAGTTTACTCACAGGGTACTTTCTTTGTATATACTCGACTATACGGGCCAAGCACGGCATTTACGGGAATTCGCGGGTTTTTGTTTGCCGGCGATTAAACTTCTTTTATTCAGCGTCTCATCAAAAATGAAAACATTTTTGAAAACTACAAGTCTCATGCGTTTTAGTGGTGAAAAAATAATTTAAAAAATCGTTCGGGAAATGAGTTTACTCCCTGGGTATTTTCTTTGTACACTTTTGACTAAACGGGCCGAGTCCCGGATTTACGGGAATCGCGGATTTTTGTTTGCCAGCGATTAAACTTCTTTTATTCAGCGTCTCATCAAAAATGAAAACATTTTTGAAAACTAAAAGTCTCATGCGTTTTAGTGGTGAAAAAATAATTTAAAAAATCGTTCGGGAAATGAGTTTACTCACAGGGTACTTTCTTTGTATACATTCGACTATACGGGCCGAGTCCGGGATTTACGGGAATTCGCGGGTTTTTGTTTGCCGGCGATTAAACTTCTTTTATTCAGCGTCTCATCAAAAATGAAAACATTTTTGAAAACTACCAGTCTCATGCGTTTTGGTGGTGAAAAGATAATTTAAAAAATCGTTCTTGAAATGAGTTTACTCACAGGGTACTTTCTTTGTATATACTCGACTATACGGGCCAAGCACGGGATTTAGGGGAATTCGCGGGTTTTTGTTTGCCGGCGATTAAACTTCTTTTATTCAGCGTCTCATCAAAAATGAAAACATTTTTGAAAACTACAAGTCTCATACGCTTTAGTGGTGAAAAAATAATTTAAAAAATCGTTCGGGAAATGAGTTTACTCCCTGGGTATTTTCTTTGTATACTTTTGACTATACGGGCCGAGTCCTGGATTCACGGGAATTCGCGGGTTTTCGTTTGCCAGCGATTAAACTTCTTTTATTCAGCGTCTCATCAAAAATGAAAACATTTTTGAAAACTACAAATCTCATGCGCTTTAGGCGTGAAAAGATAATTTAAAAAATCGTTCTGGAAATGAGTTTACTCACACGGTACTTTCTTTGTATATAATCGACTATACGGGCCAAGCACGGGATTTACGGGAAATCGCGGGTTTTCGTTTGCCGGCGATTAAACTTCTTTTATTCAGCGTCTCATCAAAAATGAAAACATTTTTGAAAACTACAAATCTCATGCGTTTTAGTGGTGAAAAAATAATTTAAAAAATCGTTCGGAAAATGAGTTTACTCACAGGGTACTTTCTTTGTATACATTCGACTATACGGGCCGAGTCCGAGATTTACGGGAATTCGCGGGTTTTTGTTTGCCGGCGATTAAACTTCTTTTATTCAGCGTCTCATCAAAAATGAAAACATTTTTGAAAACTACAAGTCTCATGCGTTTTAGTGGTGAAAAGATAATTTAAAAAATCGTTCTTCAAATGAGTTTACTCACAGGGTACTTTCTTTGTATATACTCGACTATACGGGCCAAGCACGGGATTTACGGGAATTCGCGGGTTTTTGTTTGCCGGCGATTAAACTTCTTTTATTCAGCGTCTCATCAAAAATGAAAACATTTTTGAAAACTACAAGTCTCATGCGTTTTAGTGGTGAAAAGATAATTTAAAAAATCGTTCTTGAAATGAGTTTACTCACAGGGTACTTTCTTTGTATATACTCGACTATACGGGCCAAGCACGGGATTTACGGGAAATCTCGGGTTTTCGTTTGCCGGTGATTAAACTTCTTTTATTCAGCGTCTCATCAAAAATGAAAACATTTTTGAAAACTACAAGTCTCATGCGTTTTAGTGGTGAAAAAATAATTTAAAAAATCGTTCGGGAAATGAGTTTACTCCCTGGGTATTTTCTTTGTACACTTTTGACTAAACGGGCCGAGTCCCGGATTTACGGGAATCGCGGATTTTTGTTTGCCAGCGATTAAACTTCTTTTATTCAGCGTCTCATCAAAAATGAAAACATTTTTGAAAACTAAAAGTCTCATGCGTTTTAGTGGTGAAAAGATAATTTAAAAAATCGTTCTTGAAATGAGTTTACTCACAGGGTACTTTCTTTGTATATACTCGACTATACGGGCCAAGCACGGGATTTACGGGAAATCTCGGGTTTTCGTTTGCCGGTGATTAAACTTCTTTTATTCAGCGTCTCATCAAAAATGAAAACATTTTTGAAAACTACAAGTCTCATGCGTTTTAGTGGTGAAAAAATAATTTAAAAAATCGTTCGGGAAATGAGTTTACTCCCTGGGTATTTTCTTTGTACACTTTTGACTAAACGGGCCGAGTCCCGGATTTACGGGAATCGCGGATTTTTGTTTGCCAGCGATTAAACTTCTTTTATTCAGCGTCTCATCAAAAATGAAAACATTTTTGAAAACTAAAAGTCTCATGCGTTTTAGTGGTGAAAAAATAATTTAAAAAATCGTTCGGGAAATGAGTTTACTCACAGGGTACTTTCTTTGTATACATTCGACTATACGGGCCGAGTCCGGGATTTATGGGAATTCGCGGGTTTTTGTTTGCCGGCGATTAAACTTCTTTTATTCAGCGTCTCATCAAAAATGAAAACATTTTTGAAAACTACAAGTCTCATGCGTTTTGGTGGTGAAAAGATAATTTAAAAAATCGTTCTTGAAATGAGTTTACTCACAGGGTACTTTCTTTGTATATACTCGACTATACGGGCCAAGCACGGGATTTACGGGAATTCGCGGGTTTTTGTTTGCCGGCGATTAAACTTCTTTTATTCAGCGTCTCATCAAAAATGAAAACATTTTTGAAAACTACAAGTCTCATGCGTTTTAGTGGTGAAAAAATAATTTAAAAAATCGTTCGGGAAATGAGTTTACTCCCTGGGTATTTTCTTTGTACACTTTTGACTAAACGGGCCGAGTCCCGGATTTACGGGAATCGCGGATTTTTGTTTGCCAGCGATTAAACTTCTTTTATTCAGCGTCTCATCAAAAATGAAAACATTTTTGAAAACTAAAAGTCTCATGCGTTTTAGTGGTGAAAAAATAATTTAAAAAATCGTTCGGGAAATGAGTTTACTCACAGGGTACTTTCTTTGTATACATTCGACTATACGGGCCGAGTCCGGGATTTACGGGAATTCGCGGGTTTTTGTTTGCCGGCGATTAAACTTCTTTTATTCAGCGTCTCATCAAAAATGAAAACATTTTTGAAAACTACCAGTCTCATGCGTTTTGGTGGTGAAAAGATAATTTAAAAAATCGTTCTTGAAATGAGTTTACTCACAGGGTACTTTCTTTGTATATACTCGACTATACGGGCCAAGCACGGGATTTACGGGAATTCGCGGGTTTTTGTTTGCCGGCGATTAAACTTCTTTTATTCAGCGTCTCATCAAAAATGAAAACATTTTTGAAAACTACAAGTCTCATGCGTTTTAGTGGTGAAAAGATAATTTTAAAAATTGTTCTGGAAATGAGTTTACTCCCTGAGTACTTTCTTTGTATACTTTTGACTATACGAGCCGAGTCCGGGATTTACGGGAAATCGCGAGTTTTCGATTGCCAGCGATTAAACTTCTTTTATTCCGCGTCTCATCAAAAATGAAAACATTTTTGAAAACTACAAGTCTCATGCGTTTTAGTGGTGAAAAAATAATTTAAAAAATCGTTCGGGAAATGAGTTTACTCCCTGGGTATTTTCTTTGTACACTTTTGACTAAACGGGCCGAGTCCCGGATTTACGGGAATCGCGGATTTTTGTTTGCCAGCGATTAAACTTCTTTTATTCAGCGTCTCATCAAAAATGAAAACATTTTTGAAAACTAAAAGTCTCATGCGTTTTAGTGGTGAAAAAATAATTTAAAAAATCGTTCGGGAAATGAGTTTACTCACAGGGTACTTTCTTTGTATACATTCGACTATACGGGCCGAGTCCGGGATTTACGGGAATTCGCGGGTTTTTGTTTGCCGGCGATTAAACTTCTTTTATTCAGCGTCTCATTAAAAATGAAAACATTTTTGAAAACTACAAGTCTCATGCGTTTTGGTGGTGAAAAGATAATTTAAAAAATCGTTCTTGAAATGAGTTTACTCACAGGTTACTTTCTTTGTATATACTCGACTATACGGGCCAAGCACGGGATTTACGGGAATTCGCGGGTTTTTGTTTGCCGGCGATTAAACTTCTTTTATTCAGCGTCTCATCAAAAATGAAAACATTTTTGAAAACTACAAGTCTCATGCGTTTTAGTGGTGAAAAGATAATTTTAAAAATTGTTCTGGAAATGAGTTTACTCCCTGAGTACTTTCTTTGTATACTTTTGACTATACGAGCCGAGTCCGGGATTTACGGGAAATCGCGAGTTTTCGTTTGCCAGCGATTAAACTTCTTTTATTCCGCGTCTCATCAAAAATGAAAACATTTTTGAAAACTACAAGTCTCATGCGTTTTAGTGGTGAAAAGATAAATTAAAAAATCTTTCTGGAAATGAGTTTACTCACAGGGTACTTTCTTTGTATATATTCGACTATACGGGCCAAGCCCGGGATTTACGGGAAATCGCGCGTTTTCGTTTGCCGGCGATTAAACTTCTTTTATTCAGCGTCCCATCAAAAATTAAAACATTTTTGAAAACTACAAGTCTCATGCGTTTTAGTGGTGAAAAAATAATTTAAAAAATCGTTCGGGAAATGAGTTTACTCCCTGGGTAGTTTCTTTGTATACTTTTGACTATACGGGCCGAGTCCGGGATTTACGGGAAATCGCGGGTTTTCGTTTGCCAGCGATTAAACTTCTTTTATTCCGCGTCTCATCAAAAATGAGAACATTTTTGAAAACTACAAGTCTCATGCGTTTTAGTGGTGAAAAGATAATTTAAAAAATCGTTCTGGAAATGAGTTTACTCACAGGGTACTTTCTTTGTATATAATTGACTATACGGGCCAAGCCCGGGATTTACGGGAAATCGCGCGTTTTCGTTTGCCGGCGATTAAACTTCTTTTATTCAGCGTCCCATCAAAAAATAAAACATTTTTAAAAACTACAAGTCTCATGCGCTTTAGTGGTGAAAAGATAATTTAAAAAATCGTTCGGGAAATGAGTTTACTCCCTGGGTAGTTTCTTTGTATACTTTTGACTATACGGGCCGAGTCCGGGATTTACGGGAAATCGCGGGTTTTCGTTTGCCAGCGATTAAACTTCTTTTATTCCGCGTCTCATCAAAAATGAGAACATTTTTGAAAACTACAAGTCTCATGCGTTTTAGTGGTGAAAAGATAATTTAAAAAATCGTTCTGGAAATGAGTTTACTCACAGGGTACTTTCTTTGTATATATTTGACTATACGGGCCAAGCCCGGGATTTACGGGAAATCGCGCGTTTTCGTTTGCCGGCGATTAAACTTCTTTTATTCAGCGTCCCATCAAAAAATGAAACATTTTTAAAAACTACAAGTCTCATGCGCTTTAGTGGTGAAAAGATAATTTAAAAAATCGTTCGGGAAATGAGTTTACTCCCTGGGTATTTTCTTTGTATACTTTTGACTAAACGGGCCGAGTCCCGGATTTACGGGAATCGCGGATTTTCGTTTGCCAGCGATTAAACTTCTTTTATTCAGCGTCTCATCAAAAATGAAAACATTTTTCAAAACTACAAGTCTCATGCGTTTTAGTGGTGAAAAAATAATTTAAAAAATCGTTCGGGAAATGAGTTTACTCACAGGGTACTTTCTTTGTATACATTCGACTATACGGGCCGAGTCCGGGATTTACGGGAATTCGCGGGTTTTTGTTTGCCGGCGATTAAACTTTTTTTATTCAGCGTCTCATCAAAAATGAAAACATTTTTCAAAACTACAAGTCTCATGCGTTTTAGTGGTGAAAAGATACTTTAAAAAATCGTTCAGGAAATGAGTTTACTCCCTAGATTCTTTCTTTGTATACTTTTGGCTATACGGGCCGAGTCCGGGATTTAAGGGAATTCGCGGGTTTTCGTTTGCCGGCGATTAAACTTCTTTTATTCAGCGTCTCATCAAAAATGAAAACATTTTTGAAAACTACAGGTCTCATGCGTTTTAGTGGTGAAAAAATAATTTAAAAAATCGTTCGGGAAATGAGTTTACTCACAGGGTACTTTCTTTGTATACATTCGACTATACGGGCCGAGTCCGGGATTTACGGGAATTCGCGGGTTTTTGTTTGCCGGCGATTAAACTTTTTTTATTCAGCGTCTCATCAAAAATGAAAACATTTTTCAAAACTACAAGTCTCATGCGTTTTAGTGGTGAAAAGATAATTTAAAAAATCGTTCTGGAAATGAGTTTACTCACAGGGTACTTTCTTTGTATATAATTGACTATACGGGCCAAGCCCGGGATTTACGGGAAATCGCGCGTTTTCGTTTGCCGGCGATTAAACTTCTTTTATTCAGCGTCCCATCAAAAAATAAAACATTTTTAAAAACTACAAGTCTCATGCGCTTTAGTGGTGAAAAGATAATTTAAAAAATCGTTCGGGAAATGAGTTTACTCCCTGGGTAGTTTCTTTGTATACTTTTGACTATACGGGCCGAGTCCGGGATTTACGGGAAATCGCGGGTTTTCGTTTGCCAGCGATTAAACTTCTTTTATTCCGCGTCTCATCAAAAATGAGAACATTTTTGAAAACTACAAGTCTCATGCGTTTTAGTGGTGAAAAGATAATTTAAAAAATCGTTCTGGAAATGAGTTTACTCACAGGGTACTTTCTTTGTATATATTTGACTATACGGGCCAAGCCCGGGATTTACGGGAAATCGCGCGTTTTCGTTTGCCGGCGATTAAACTTCTTTTATTCAGCGTCCCATCAAAAAATGAAACATTTTTAAAAACTACAAGTCTCATGCGCTTTAGTGGTGAAAAGATAATTTAAAAAATCGTTCGGGAAATGAGTTTACTCCCTGGGTATTTTCTTTGTATACTTTTGACTAAACGGGCCGAGTCCCGGATTTACGGGAATCGCGGATTTTCGTTTGCCAGCGATTAAACTTCTTTTATTCAGCGTCTCATCAAAAATGAAAACATTTTTCAAAACTACAAGTCTCATGCGTTTTAGTGGTGAAAAAATAATTTAAAAAATCGTTCGGGAAATGAGTTTACTCACAGGGTACTTTCTTTGTATACATTCGACTATACGGGCCGAGTCCGGGATTTACGGGAATTCGCGGGTTTTTGTTTGCCGGCGATTAAACTTTTTTTATTCAGCGTCTCATCAAAAATGAAAACATTTTTCAAAACTACAAGTCTCATGCGTTTTAGTGGTGAAAAGATACTTTAAAAAATCGTTCAGGAAATGAGTTTACTCCCTAGATTCTTTCTTTGTATACTTTTGGCTATACGGGCCGAGTCCGGGATTTAAGGGAATTCGCGGGTTTTCGTTTGCCGGCGATTAAACTTCTTTTATTCAGCGTCTCATCAAAAATGAAAACATTTTTGAAAACTACAGGTCTCATGCGTTTTAGTGGTGAAAAGATAATTTAAAAAAACGTTCTGGAAATGAGTTTACTCGCAGGGTACTTTCTTTGTATACTTTCGAATATACGGGTCGAGACCGGGATTTACGGAAAATCGCGGGTTTTCGTTTGCCGGCGATTAAACTTCTTTTATTCAGCGTCTCATCAAAAATGAAAACATTTTTGAAAACTACAAGTCTCATACGCTTTAGTGGTGAAAAAATAATTTAAAAAATCGTTCGGGAAATGAGTTTACTCCCTGGGTATTTTCTTTGTATACTTTTGACTATACGGGCCGAGTCCCGGATTTACGGGAATTCGCGGGTTTTCGTTTGCCAGCGATTAAACTTCTTTTATTCAGCGTCTCATCAAAAATGAAAACATTTTTGAAAACTACAAGTCTCATGCGTTTTAGGCGTGAAAAGGTAATTTAAAAAATCGTTCTTGAAATGAGTTTACTCACAGGGTACTTTCTTTGTATATACTCGACTATACGGGCCAAGCACGGGATTTACGGGAAATCGCGGGTTTTCGTTTGCCGGCGATTAAACTTCTTTTATTCAGCGTCTCATCAAAAATGAAAACATTTTTGAAAACTACAAGTCTCATGCGTTTTAGTGGTGAAAAAATAATTTAAAAAATCGTTCGGGAAATGAGTTTACTCACAGGGTACTTTCTTTGTATACATTCGACTATACGGGCCGAGTCCGGGATTTACGGGAAATCGCGGGTTTTCGTTTGCCAGCGATTAAACTTCTTTTATTCAGCGTCTCATCAAAAATGAAAACATTTTTGAAAACTACAAGTCTCATGCGTTTTAGGCGTGAAAAGATAATTTAAAAAATCGTTCTTGAAATGAGTTTACTCACAGGGTACTTTCTTTGTATATACTCGACTATACGGGCCAAGCACGGGATTTACGGGAAATCGCGGGTTTTCGTTTGCCGGCGATTAAACTTCTTTTATTCAGCGTCTCATCAAAAATAAAAACATTTTTGAAAACTACAAGTCTCATGCGTTTTAGTGGTGAAAAAATAATTTAAAAAATCGTTCGGAAAATGAGTTTACTCACAGGGTATTTTCTTTGTATACATTCGACTATACGGGCCGAGTCCGAGATTTACTTGAATTCGCGGGTTTTTGTTTGCCGGCAATTAAACTTCTTTTATTCAGCGTCTCATCAAAAATGAAAACATTTTTGAAAACTACAAGTCTCATGCGTTTTAGTGGTGAAAAGATAATTTAAAAAATCGTTCTTGAAATGAGTTTACTCACAGGGTACTTTCTTTCTATATACTCGACTATACGGGCCAAGCACGGGATTTACGGGAAATCTCGGGTTTTCGTTTGCCGGCGATTAAACTTCTTTTATTCAGCGTCTCATCAAAAATGAAAACATTTTTGAAAACTACAAGTCTCATGCGTTTTAGTGGTGAAAAGATAATTTAAAAAATCGTTCGGGAAATGAGTTTACTCCCTGGGTATTTTCTTTGTATACTTTTGACTAAACGGGCCGGGTCCCGGATTTACGGGAATCGCGGATTTTTGTTTGCCAGCGATTAAACTTCTTTTATTCAGCGTCTCATCAAAAATGAAAACATTTTTGAAAACTAAAAGTCTCATGCGTTTTAGTGGTGAAAAGATAATTTAAAAAATCGTTCGGGAAATGAGTTTACTTCCTAGACACTTTCTTTGTATACTTTTGGCTATACGGGCCGAGTCCGGGATTTACGGGAATTCGCGGGTTTTCGTTTGCCGGCGATTAAACTTCTTTTATTCAGCGTCTCATCAAAAATGAAAACATTTTTGAAAGCTACAAGTCTCATGCGTTTAAGTGGTGAAAAGATAATTTAAAAAATCGTTCTGGAAATGAGTTTACTCGCAGGGTACTTTCTTTGTATACTTTCGACTATACGGACCGAGTCCGGGATTTACGGGAAATCGCGGGTTTTCGTTTGCCGGCGATTAAACTTCTTTTATTCAGCGTCTCATCAAAAATGAAAACATTTTTGAAAACTACAAGTCTCATACGCTTTAGTGGTGAAAAAATAATTTAAAAAATCGTTCGGGAAATGAGTTTACTCCCTGGGTATTTTCTTTGTATACTTTTGACTATACGGGCCGAGTCCCGGATTTACGGGAATTCGCGGGTTTTCGTTTGCCAGCGATTAAACTTCTTTTATTCAGCGTCTCATAATAAATGAAAACATTTTTGAAAACTACAAGTCTCATGAGTTTTAGTGGTGAAAAGATAATTTAAAAAATCGTTCTTGAAATGAGTTTACTCACAGGGTACTTTCTTTGTATATACTCGACTATACGGGCCAAGCACGGATTTTACGGGAAATCGCGGGTTTTCGTTTGCCGACGATTAAACTTCTTTTATTCAGCGTCTCATCAAAAATGAAAACATTTTTGAAAACTACAAGTCTCATGCGTTTTAGTGGTGAAAAAATAATTTAAAAAATCGTTCGGGAATTGAGTTTACTCACAGGGTACTTTCTTTGTATATATTTGACTATACGGGCCAAGCACGGGATTTACGGGAAATCGCGGGTTTTCGTTTGCGGGCGATTAAACTTCTTTTATTCAGCGTCTCATCAAAAATGAAAACATTTTTGAAAACTACAAGTCTCATACGCTTTAGTGGTGAAAAAATAATTTAAAAAATCGTTCGGGAAATGAGTTTACTCCCTGGGTATTTTCTTTGTATACTTTTGACTATACGGGCCGAGTCCCGGATTTACGGGAATTCGCGGGTTTTCGTTTGCCAGCGATTAAACTTCTTTTATTCAGCGTCTCATCAAAAATGAAAACATTTTTGAAAACTACAAGTCTCATGCGTTTTAGGCGTGAAAAGATAATTTAAAAAATCGTCCTTGAAATGAGTTTACTCACAGGGTACTTTCTTTGTATATACTCGACTATACGGGCCAAGCACGGGATTTACGGGAAATCGCGGGTTTTCGTTTGCCGGCGATTAAACTTCTTTTATTCAGCGTCTCATCAAAAATGAAAACATTTTTGAAAACTACAAGTCTCATGCGTTTTAGTGGTGAAAAAATAATTTAAAAAATCGTTCGGAAAATGAGTTTACTCACAGGGTACTTTCTTTGTATACATTCGACTATACGGGCCGAGTCCCGGATTTACGGGAATTCGCGGGTTTTCGTTTGCCAGCGATTAAACTTCTTTTATTCAGCGTCTCATAATAAATGAAAACATTTTTGAAAACTACAAGTCTCATGAGTTTTAGTGGTGAAAAGATAATTTAAAAAATCGTTCTTGAAATGAGTTTACTCACAGGGTACTTTCTTTGTATATACTCGACTATACGGGCCAAGCACGGATTTTACGGGAAATCGCGGGTTTTCGTTTGCCGACGATTAAACTTCTTTTATTCAGCGTCTCATCAAAAATGAAAACATTTTTGAAAACTACAAGTCTCATGAGTTTTAGTGGTGAAAAGATAATTTAAAAAATCGTTCTTGAAATGAGTTTACTCACAGGGTACTTTCTTTGTATATACTCGACTATACGGGCCAAGCACGGATTTTACGGGAAATCGCGGGTTTTCGTTTGCCGACGATTAAACTTCTTTTATTCAGCGTCTCATCAAAAATGAAAACATTTTTGAAAACTACAAGTCTCATGCGTTTTAGTGGTGAAAAAATAATTTAAAAAATCGTTCGGGAATTGAGTTTACTCACAGGGTACTTTCTTTGTATATATTTGACTATACGGGCCAAGCACGGGATTTACGGGAAATCGCGGGTTTTCGTTTGCGGGCGATTAAACTTCTTTTATTCAGCGTCTCATCAAAAATGAAAACATTTTTGAAAACTACAAGTCTCATACGCTTTAGTGGTGAAAAAATAATTTAAAAAATCGTTCGGGAAATGAGTTTACTCCCTGGGTATTTTCTTTGTATACTTTTGACTATACGGGCCGAGTCCCGGATTTACGGGAATTCGCGGGTTTTCGTTTGCCAGCGATTAAACTTCTTTTATTCAGCGTCTCATCAAAAATGAAAACATTTTTGAAAACTACAAGTCTCATGCGTTTTAGGCGTGAAAAGATAATTTAAAAAATCGTCCTTGAAATGAGTTTACTCACAGGGTACTTTCTTTGTATATACTCGACTATACGGGCCAAGCACGGGATTTACGGGAAATCGCGGGTTTTCGTTTGCCGGCGATTAAACTTCTTTTATTCAGCGTCACATCAAAAATGAAAACATTTTTGAAAACTACAAGTCTCATGCGTTTTAGTGGTGAAAAAATAATTTAAAAAATCGTTCGGAAAATGAGTTTACTCACAGGGTACTTTCTTTGTATACATTCGACTATACGGGCCGAGTCCCGGATTTACGGGAATTCGCGGGTTTTCGTTTGCCAGCGATTAAACTTCTTTTATTCAGCGTCTCATAATAAATGAAAACATTTTTGAAAACTACAAGTCTCATGAGTTTTAGTGGTGAAAAGATAATTTAAAAAATCGTTCTTGAAATGAGTTTACTCACAGGGTACTTTCTTTGTATATACTCGACTATACGGGCCAAGCACGGATTTTACGGGAAATCGCGGGTTTTCGTTTGCCGACGATTAAACTTCTTTTATTCAGCGTCTCATCAAAAATGAAAACATTTTTGAAAACTACAAGTCTCATGCGTTTTAGTGGTGAAAAAATAATTTAAAAAATCGTTCGGGAATTGAGTTTACTCACAGGGTACTTTCTTTGTATATATTTGACTATACGGGCCAAGCACGGGATTTACGGGAAATCGCGGGTTTTCGTTTGCGGGCGATTAAACTTCTTTTATTCAGCGTCTCATCAAAAATGAAAACATTTTTGAAAACTACAAGTCTCATACGCTTTAGTGGTGAAAAAATAATTTAAAAAATCGTTCGGGAAATGAGTTTACTCCCTGGGTATTTTCTTTGTATACTTTTGACTATACGGGCCGAGTCCCGGATTTACGGGAATTCGCGGGTTTTCGTTTGCCAGCGATTAAACTTCTTTTATTCAGCGTCTCATCAAAAATGAAAACATTTTTGAAAACTACAAGTCTCATGCGTTTTAGGCGTGAAAAGATAATTTAAAAAATCGTCCTTGAAATGAGTTTACTCACAGGGTACTTTCTTTGTATATACTCGACTATACGGGCCAAGCACGGGATTTACGGGAAATCGCGGGTTTTCGTTTGCCGGCGATTAAACTTCTTTTATTCAGCGTCTCATCAAAAATGAAAACATTTTTGAAAACTACAAGTCTCATGCGTTTTAGTGGTGAAAAAATAATTTAAAAAATCGTTCGGAAAATGAGTTTACTCACAGGGTACTTTCTTTGTATACATTCGACTATACGGGCCGAGTCCGAGATTTACTTGAATTCGCGGGTTTTTGTTTGCCGGCAATTAAACTTCTTTTATTCAGCGTCTCATCAAAAATGAAAACATTTTTGAAAACTACAAGTCTCATGCGTTTTAGTGGTGAAAAGATAATTTAAAAAATCGTTCGGGAAATGAGTTTACTCCCTGGGTATTTTCTTTGTATACTTTTGACTAAACGGGCCGGGTCCCGGATTTACGGGAATCGCGGATTTTTGTTTGCCAGCGATTAAACTTCTTTTATTCAGCGTCTCATTAAAAATGAAAACATTTTTGAAAACTAAAAGTCTCATGCGTTTTAGTGGTGAAAAGATAATTTAAAAAATCGTTCGGGAAATGAGTTTACTCCCTGGGTATTTTCTTTGTATACTTTTGACTAAACGGGCCGGGTCCCGGATTTACGGGAATCGCGGATTTTTGTTTGCCAGCGATTAAACTTCTTTTATTCAGCGTCTCATCAAAAATGAAAACATTTTTGAAAACTAAAAGTCTCATGCGTTTAAGTGGTGAAAAGATAATTTAAAAAATCGTTCTGGAAATGAGTTTACTCGCAGGGTACTTTCTTTGTATACTTTCGACTATACGGACCGAGTCCGGGATTTACGGGAAATCGCGGGTTTTCGTTTGCCGGCGATTAAACTTCTTTTATCCAGCGTCTCATCAAAAATGAAAACATTTTTGAAAACTACAAGTCTCATACGCTTTAGTGGTGAAAAAATAATTTAAAAAATCGTTCGGGAAATGAGTTTACTCCCTGGGTATTTTCTTTGTATACTTTTGACTATACGGGCCGAGTCCCGGATTTACGGGAATTCGCGGGTTTTCGTTTGCCAGCGATTAAACTTCTTTTATTCAGCGTCTCATAATAAATGAAAACATTTTTGAAAACTACAAGTCTCATGAGTTTTAGTGGTAAAAAGATAATTTAAAAAATCGTTCTTGAAATGAGTTTACTCACAGGGTACTTTCTTTGTATATACTCGACTATACGGGCCAAGCACGGAATTTACGGGAAATCGCGGGTTTTCGTTTGCCGACGATTAAACTTCTTTTATTCAGCGTCTCATCAAAAATGAAAACATTTTTGAAAACTACAAGTCTCATGCGTTTTAGTGGTGAAAAAATAATTTAAAAAATCGTTCGGGAAATGAGTTTACTCACAGGGTACTTTCTTTGTATACATTCGACTATACGGGCCGAGTCCGGGATTTACAGGAATTCCCGGGTTTTTGTTTGCCGGCGATTAAACTTCTTTTATTCAGCGTCTCATCAAAAATGAAAACATTTTTGAAAAGTACAAGTCTTATGCCTTTTAGTGGTGAAAAAATAATTTAAAAAATCGTTCGGGAAATAAGTTTACTCCCTGGGTAGTTTCTTTGTATACTTTTGACTATACGGCCCGAGTCCGGGATTTACGGGAAATCGCGAGTTTTCGTTTGCCAGCGATTAAACTTCTTTTATTCCGCGTCTCATCAAAAATGAAAACATTTTTGAAAACTACAAGTCTCATGCGTTTTAGTGGTGAAAAGATAAATTAAAAAATCTTTCTGGAAATGACTTTACTCACAGGGTACTTTCTTTGTATATATTCGACTATACGGGCCAAGCCCGGGATTTAAGGGAAATCGGGCGTTTTCGTTTGCCGGCGATTAAACTTCTTTTATACAGCGTCCCATCAAAAATTAAAACATTTTTGAAAACTACAAGTCTCATGCGTTTTAGTGGTGAAAAAATAATTTAAAAATCGTTCGGGAAATGACTTTACTCCCTGGGTAGTTTCTTTGTATACTTTTGACTATACGGGCCGAGTCCGGGATTTACGGGAAATCGCGGGTTTTTGTTTGCCAGCGATTAAACTTCTTTTATTCCGCGTCTCATCAAAAATGAGAACATTTTTGAAAACTACAAGTCTCATGCGTTTTAGTGGTGAAAAGATAATTTAAAAAATCGTTCTGGAAATGAGTTTACTCACAGGGTACTTTCTTCGTATATATTTGACTATACGGGCCAAGCACGGGATTTACGGGAAATCGCGGGTTTTCGTTTGCCGGCGATTAAACTTCTTTTATTCAGCGTCTCATCAAAAATGAAAACATTTTTGAAAACTACAAGTCTCATGCGTTTTAGTGGTGAAAAAATAATTTAAAAAATCGTTCGGAAAATGAGTTTACTCACAGGGTACTTTCTTTGTATACATTCGACTATACGGGCCGAGTCCGGGATTTACAGGAATTCCCGGGTTTTTGTTTGCCGGCGATTAAACTTCTTTTATTCAGCGTCTCATCAAAAATGAAAACATTTTTGAAAAGTACAAGTCTTATGCCTTTTAGTGGTGAAAAAATAATTTAAAAAATCGTTCGGGAAATGAGTTTACTCCCTGGGTAGTTTCTTTGTATACTTTTGACTATACGGCCCGAGTCCGGGATTTACGGGAAATCGCGATTTTTCGTTTGCCAGCGATTAAACTTCTTTTATTCCGCGTCTCATCAAAAATGAAAACATTTTTGAAAACTACAAGTCTCATGCGTTTTAGTGGTGAAAAGATAAATTAAAAAATCTTTCTGGAAATGACTTTACTCACAGGGTACTTTCTTTGTATATATTCGACTATACGGGCCAAGCCCGGGATTTAAGGGAAATCGGGCGTTTTCGTTTGCCGGCGATTAAACTTCTTTTATACAGCGTCCCATCAAAAATTAAAACATTTTTGAAAACTACAAGTCTCATGCGTTTTAGTGGTGAAAAAATAATTTAAAAATCGTTTGGGAAATGACTTTACTCCCTGGGTAGTTTCTTTGTATACTTTTGACTATACGGGCCGAGTCCGGGATTTACGGGAAATCGCGGGTTTTTGTTTGCCAGCGATTAAACTTCTTTTATTCCGCGTCTCATCAAAAATGAGAACATTTTTGAAAACTACAAGTCTCATGCGTTTTAGTGGTGAAAAGATAATTTAAAAAATCGTTCTGGAAATGAGTTTACTCACAGGTTACTTTCTTCGTATATATTTGACTATACGGGCCAAGCACGGGATTTACGGGAAATCGCGGGTTTTCGTTTGCCGGCGATTAAACTTCTTTTATTCAGCGTCTCATCAAAAATGAAAACATTTTTGAAAACTACAAGTCTCATGCGTTTTAGTGGTGAAAAAATAATTTAAAAAATCGTTCGGAAAATGAGTTTACTCACAGGGTACTTTCTTTGTATACATTCGACTATACGGGCCGAGTCCGAGATTTACGGGAATTCGCGGGTTTTTGTTTGCCGGCAATTAAACTTCTTTTATTCAGCGTCTCATCAAAAATGAAAACATTTTTGAAAACTACAAGTCTCATGCGTTTTAGTGGTGAAAAGATAATTTAAAAAATCGTTCGGAAAATGAGTTTACTCACAGGGTACTTTCTTTGTATATACTCGACTATACGGGCCAAGCACGGGATTTACGGGAATTGGCGGGTTTTTGTTTGCCGGCGATTAAACTTCTTTTATTCAGCGTCTCATCAAAAATGAAAACATTTTTGAAAACTACAAGTCTCATGCGTTTTAGTGGTGAAAAGATAATTTAAAAAATCGTTCTTGAAATGAGTTTACTCACAGGGTACTTTCTTTCTATATACTCGACTATACGGGCCAAGCACGGGATTTACGGGAAATCTCGGGTTTTCGTTTGCCGGCGATTAAACTTCTTTTATTCAGCGTCTCATCAAAAATGAAAACATTTTTGAAAAGTACAAGTCTTATGCCTTTTAGTGGTGAAAAAATAATTTAAAAAATCGTTCGGGAAATGAGTTTACTCCCTGGGTAGTTTCTTTGTATACTTTTGACTATACGGCCCGAGTCCGGGATTTACGGGAAATCGCGAGTTTTCGTTTGCCAGCGATTAAACTTCTTTTATTCCGCGTCTCATCAAAAATGAAAACATTTTTGAAAACTACAAGTCTCATGCGTTTTAGTGGTGAAAAGATCAATTAAAAAATCTTTCTGGAAATGACTTTACTCACAGGGTACTTTCTTTGTATATATTCGACTATACGGGCCAAGCCCGGGATTTAAGGGAAATCGCGCGTTTTCGTTTGCCGGCGATTAAACTTCTTTTATACAGCGTCCCATCAAAAATTAAAACATTTTTGAAAACTACAAGTCTCATGCGTTTTAGTGGTGAAAAAATAATTTAAAAATCGTTCGGGAAATGACTTTACTCCCTGGGTAGTTTCTTTGTATACTTTTGACTATACGGGCCGAGTCCGGGATTTACGGGAAATCGCGGGTTTTTGTTTGCGGGCGATTAAACTTCTTTTATTCAGCGTCTCATCAAAAATGAAAACATTTTTGAAAACTACAAGTCTCATACGCTTTAGTGGTGAAAAAATAATTTAAAAAATCGTTCGGGAAATGAGTTTACTCCCTGGGTATTTTCTTTGTATACTTTTGACTATACGGGCCGAGTCCCGGATTTACGGGAATTCGCGGGTTTTCGTTTGCCAGCGATTAAACTTCTTTTATTCAGCGTCTCATCAAAAATGAAAACATTTTTGAAAACTACAAGTCTCATGCGTTTTAGGCGTGAAAAGATAATTTAAAAAATCGTCCTTGAAATGAGTTTACTCACAGGGTACTTTCTTTGTATATACTCGACTATACGGGCCAAGCACGGGATTTACGGGAAATCGCGGGTTTTCGTTTGCCGGCGATTAAACTTCTTTTATTCAGCGTCTCATCAAAAATGAAAACATTTTTGAAAACTACAAGTCTCATGCGTTTTAGTGGTGAAAAAATAATTTAAAAAATCGTTCGGAAAATGAGTTTACTCACAGGGTACTTTCTTTGTATACATTCGACTATACGGGCCGAGTCCGAGATTTACTTGAATTCGCGGGTTTTTGTTTGCCGGCAATTAAACTTCTTTTATTCAGCGTCTCATCAAAAATGAAAACATTTTTGAAAACTACAAGTCTCATGCGTTTTAGTGGTGAAAAAATAATTTAAAAAATCGTTCGGGAAATGAGTTTACTCCCTGGGTATTTTCTTTGTATACTTTTGACTAAACGGGCCGGGTCCCGGATTTACGGGAATCGCGGATTTTTGTTTGCCAGCGATTAAACTTCTTTTATTCAGCGTCTCATTAAAAATGAAAACATTTTTGAAAACTAAAAGTCTCATGCGTTTTAGTGGTGAAAAGATAATTTAAAAAATCGTTCGGGAAATGAGTTTACTCCCTGGGTATTTTCTTTGTATACTTTTGACTAAACGGGCCGGGTCCCGGATTTACGGGAATCGCGGATTTTTGTTTGCCAGCGATTAAACTTCTTTTATTCAGCGTCTCATCAAAAATGAAAACATTTTTGAAAACTAAAAGTCTCATGCGTTTAAGTGGTGAAAAGATAATTTAAAAAATCGTTCTGGAAATGAGTTTACTCGCAGGGTACTTTCTTTGTATACTTTCGACTATACGGACCGAGTCCGGGATTTACGGGAAATCGCGGGTTTTCGTTTGCCGGCGATTAAACTTCTTTTATCCAGCGTCTCATCAAAAATGAAAACATTTTTGAAAACTACAAGTCTCATACGCTTTAGTGGTGAAAAAATAATTTAAAAAATCGTTCGGGAAATGAGTTTACTCCCTGGGTATTTTCTTTGTATACTTTTGACTATACGGGCCGAGTCCCGGATTTACGGGAATTCGCGGGTTTTCGTTTGCCAGCGATTAAACTTCTTTTATTCAGCGTCTCATAATAAATGAAAACATTTTTGAAAACTACAAGTCTCATGAGTTTTAGTGGTAAAAAGATAATTTAAAAAATCGTTCTTGAAATGAGTTTACTCACAGGGTACTTTCTTTGTATATACTCGACTATACGGGCCAAGCACGGAATTTACGGGAAATCGCGGGTTTTCGTTTGCCGACGATTAAACTTCTTTTATTCAGCGTCTCATCAAAAATGAAAACATTTTTGAAAACTACAAGTCTCATGCGTTTTAGTGGTGAAAAAATAATTTAAAAAATCGTTCGGGAAATGAGTTTACTCACAGGGTACTTTCTTTGTATACATTCGACTATACGGGCCGAGTCCGGGATTTACAGGAATTCCCGGGTTTTTGTTTGCCGGCGATTAAACTTCTTTTATTCAGCGTCTCATCAAAAATGAAAACATTTTTGAAAAGTACAAGTCTTATGCCTTTTAGTGGTGAAAAAATAATTTAAAAAATCGTTCGGGAAATAAGTTTACTCCCTGGGTAGTTTCTTTGTATACTTTTGACTATACGGCCCGAGTCCGGGATTTACGGGAAATCGCGAGTTTTCGTTTGCCAGCGATTAAACTTCTTTTATTCCGCGTCTCATCAAAAATGAAAACATTTTTGAAAACTACAAGTCTCATGCGTTTTAGTGGTGAAAAGATAAATTAAAAAATCTTTCTGGAAATGACTTTACTCACAGGGTACTTTCTTTGTATATATTCGACTATACGGGCCAAGCCCGGGATTTAAGGGAAATCGGGCGTTTTCGTTTGCCGGCGATTAAACTTCTTTTATACAGCGTCCCATCAAAAATTAAAACATTTTTGAAAACTACAAGTCTCATGCGTTTTAGTGGTGAAAAAATAATTTAAAAATCGTTCGGGAAATGACTTTACTCCCTGGGTAGTTTCTTTGTATACTTTTGACTATACGGGCCGAGTCCGGGATTTACGGGAAATCGCGGGTTTTTGTTTGCCAGCGATTAAACTTCTTTTATTCCGCGTCTCATCAAAAATGAGAACATTTTTGAAAACTACAAGTCTCATGCGTTTTAGTGGTGAAAAAATAATTTAAAAAATCGTTCGGAAAATGAGTTTACTCACAGGGTACTTTCTTTGTATACATTCGACTATACGGGCCGAGTCCGAGATTTACTTGAATTCGCGGGTTTTTGTTTGCCGGCAATTAAACTTCTTTTATTCAGCGTCTCATCAAAAATGAAAACATTTTTGAAAACTACAAGTCTCATGCGTTTTAGTGGTGAAAAGATAATTTAAAAAATCGTTCTGGAAATGAGTTTACTCCCTGGGTATTTTCTTTGTATACTTTTGACTAAACGGGCCGGGTCCCGGATTTACGGGAATCGCGGATTTTTGTTTGCCAGCGATTAAACTTCTTTTATTCAGCGTCTCATTAAAAATGAAAACATTTTTGAAAACTAAAAGTCTCATGCGTTTTAGTGGTGAAAAGATAATTTAAAAAATCGTTCGGGAAATGAGTTTACTCCCTGGGTATTTTCTTTGTATACTTTTGACTAAACGGGCCGGGTCCCGGATTTACGGGAATCGCGGATTTTTGTTTGCCAGCGATTAAACTTCTTTTATTCAGCGTCTCATCAAAAATGAAAACATTTTTGAAAACTAAAAGTCTCATGCGTTTAAGTGGTGAAAAGATAATTTAAAAAATCGTTCTGGAAATGAGTTTACTCGCAGGGTACTTTCTTTGTATACTTTCGACTATACGGACCGAGTCCGGGATTTACGGGAAATCGCGGGTTTTCGTTTGCCGGCGATTAAACTTCTTTTATCCAGCGTCTCATCAAAAATGAAAACATTTTTGAAAACTACAAGTCTCATACGCTTTAGTGGTGAAAAAATAATTTAAAAAATCGTTCGGGAAATGAGTTTACTCCCTGGGTATTTTCTTTGTATACTTTTGACTATACGGGCCGAGTCCCGGATTTACGGGAATTCGCGGGTTTTCGTTTGCCAGCGATTAAACTTCTTTTATTCAGCGTCTCATAATAAATGAAAACATTTTTGAAAACTACAAGTCTCATGAGTTTTAGTGGTAAAAAGATAATTTAAAAAATCGTTCTTGAAATGAGTTTACTCAAAGGGTACTTTCTTTGTATATACTCGACTATACGGGCCAAGCACGGAATTTACGGGAAATCGCGGGTTTTCGTTTGCCGACGATTAAACTTCTTTTATTCAGCGTCTCATCAAAAATGAAAACATTTTTGAAAACTACAAGTCTCATGCGTTTTAGTGGTGAAAAAATAATTTAAAAAATCGTTCGGGAAATGAGTTTACTCACAGGGTACTTTCTTTGTATACATTCGACTATACGGGCCGAGTCCGGGATTTACAGGAATTCCCGGGTTTTTGTTTGCCGGCGATTAAACTTCTTTTATTCAGCGTCTCATCAAAAATGAAAACATTTTTGAAAAGTACAAGTCTTATGCCTTTTAGTGGTGAAAAAATAATTTAAAAAATCGTTCGGGAAATAAGTTTACTCCCTGGGTAGTTTCTTTGTATACTTTTGACTATACGGCCCGAGTCCGGGATTTACGGGAAATCGCGAGTTTTCGTTTGCCAGCGATTAAACTTCTTTTATTCCGCGTCTCATCAAAAATGAAAACATTTTTGAAAACTACAAGTCTCATGCGTTTTAGTGGTGAAAAGATAAATTAAAAAATCTTTCTGGAAATGACTTTACTCACAGGGTACTTTCTTTGTATATATTCGACTATACGGGCCAAGCCCGGGATTTAAGGGAAATCGGGCGTTTTCGTTTGCCGGCGATTAAACTTCTTTTATACAGCGTCCCATCAAAAATTAAAACATTTTTGAAAACTACAAGTCTCATGCGTTTTAGTGGTGAAAAAATAATTTAAAAATCGTTCGGGAAATGACTTTACTCCCTGGGTAGTTTCTTTGTATACTTTTGACTATACGGGCCGAGTCCGGGATTTACGGGAAATCGCGGGTTTTTGTTTGCCAGCGATTAAACTTCTTTTATTCCGCGTCTCATCAAAAATGAGAACATTTTTGAAAACTACAAGTCTCATGCGTTTTAGTGGTGAAAAGATAATTTAAAAAATCGTTCTGGAAATGAGTTTACTCACAGGGTACTTTCTTCGTATATATTTGACTATACGGGCCAAGCACGGGATTTACGGGAAATCGCGGGTTTTCGTTTGCCGGCGATTAAACTTCTTTTATTCAGCGTCTCATCAAAAATGAAAACATTTTTGAAAACTACAAGTCTCATGCGTTTTAGTGGTGAAAAAATAATTTAAAAAATCGTTCGGAAAATGAGTTTACTCACAGGGTACTTTCTTTGTATACATTCGACTATACGGGCCGAGTCCGGGATTTACAGGAATTCCCGGGTTTTTGTTTGCCGGCGATTAAACTTCTTTTATTCAGCGTCTCATCAAAAATGAAAACATTTTTGAAAAGTACAAGTCTTATGCCTTTTAGTGGTGAAAAAATAATTTAAAAAATCGTTCGGGAAATGAGTTTACTCCCTGGGTAGTTTCTTTGTATACTTTTGACTATACGGCCCGAGTCCGGGATTTACGGGAAATCGCGATTTTTCGTTTGCCAGCGATTAAACTTCTTTTATTCCGCGTCTCATCAAAAATGAAAACATTTTTGAAAACTACAAGTCTCATGCGTTTTAGTGGTGAAAAGATAAATTAAAAAATCTTTCTGGAAATGACTTTACTCACAGGGTACTTTCTTTGTATATATTCGACTATACGGGCCAAGCCCGGGATTTAAGGGAAATCGGGCGTTTTCGTTTGCCGGCGATTAAACTTCTTTTATACAGCGTCCCATCAAAAATTAAAACATTTTTGAAAACTACAAGTCTCATGCGTTTTAGTGGTGAAAAAATAATTTAAAAATCGTTTGGGAAATGACTTTACTCCCTGGGTAGTTTCTTTGTATACTTTTGACTATACGGGCCGAGTCCGGGATTTACGGGAAATCGCGGGTTTTTGTTTGCCAGCGATTAAACTTCTTTTATTCCGCGTCTCATCAAAAATGAGAACATTTTTGAAAACTACAAGTCTCATGCGTTTTAGTGGTGAAAAGATAATTTAAAAAATCGTTCTGGAAATGAGTTTACTCACAGGTTACTTTCTTCGTATATATTTGACTATACGGGCCAAGCACGGGATTTACGGGAAATCGCGGGTTTTCGTTTGCCGGCGATTAAACTTCTTTTATTCAGCGTCTCATCAAAAATGAAAACATTTTTGAAAACTACAAGTCTCATGCGTTTTAGTGGTGAAAAAATAATTTAAAAAATCGTTCGGAAAATGAGTTTACTCACAGGGTACTTTCTTTGTATACATTCGACTATACGGGCCGAGTCCGAGATTTACGGGAATTCGCGGGTTTTTGTTTGCCGGCAATTAAACTTCTTTTATTCAGCGTCTCATCAAAAATGAAAACATTTTTGAAAACTACAAGTCTCATGCGTTTTAGTGGTGAAAAGATAATTTAAAAAATCGTTCTTCAAATGAGTTTACTCACAGGGTACTTTCTTTGTATATACTCGACTATACGGGCCAAGCACGGGATTTACGGGAATTGGCGGGTTTTTGTTTGCCGGCGATTAAACTTCTTTTATTCAGCGTCTCATCAAAAATGAAAACATTTTTGAAAACTACAAGTCTCATGCGTTTTAGTGGTGAAAAGATAATTTAAAAAATCGTTCTTGAAATGAGTTTACTCACAGGGTACTTTCTTTCTATATACTCGACTATACGGGCCAAGCACGGGATTTACGGGAAATCTCGGGTTTTCGTTTGCCGGCGATTAAACTTCTTTTATTCAGCGTCTCATCAAAAATGAAAACATTTTTGAAAAGTACAAGTCTTATGCCTTTTAGTGGTGAAAAAATAATTTAAAAAATCGTTCGGGAAATGAGTTTACTCCCTGGGTAGTTTCTTTGTATACTTTTGACTATACGGCCCGAGTCCGGGATTTACGGGAAATCGCGAGTTTTCGTTTGCCAGCGATTAAACTTCTTTTATTCCGCGTCTCATCAAAAATGAAAACATTTTTGAAAACTACAAGTCTCATGCGTTTTAGTGGTGAAAAGATAAATTAAAAAATCTTTCTGGAAATGACTTTACTCACAGGGTACTTTCTTTGTATATATTCGACTATACGGGCCAAGCCCGGGATTTAAGGGAAATCGCGCGTTTTCGTTTGCCGGCGATTAAACTTCTTTTATACAGCGTCCCATCAAAAATTAAAACATTTTTGAAAACTACAAGTCTCATGCGTTTTAGTGGTGAAAAAATAATTTAAAAATCGTTCGGGAAATGACTTTACTCCCTGGGTAGTTTCTTTGTATACTTTTGACTATACGGGCCGAGTCCGGGATTTACGGGAAATCGCGGGTTTTTGTTTGCCAGCGATTAAACTTCTTTTATTCCGCGTCTCATCAAAAATGAGAACATTTTTGAAAACTACAAGTCTCATGCGTTTTAGTGGTGAAAAGATAATTTAAAAAATCGTTCTGGAAATGAGTTTACTCACAGGGTACTTTCTTTGTATATATTTGACTATACGGGCCAAGCACGGGATTTACGGGAAATCGCGGGTTTTCGTTTGCCGGCGATTAAACTTCTTTTATTCAGCGTCTCATCAAAAATGAAAACATTTTTGAAAACTACAAGTCTCATGCGTTTTAGTGGTGAAAAAATAATTTAAAAAATCGTTCGGAAAATGAGTTTACTCACAGGGTACTTTCTTTGTATACATTCGACTATACGGGCCGAGTCCGAGATTTACGGGAATTCGCGGGTTTTTGTTTGCCGGCAATTAAACTTCTTTTATTCAGCGTCTCATCAAAAATGAAAACATTTTTGAAAACTACAAGTCTCATGCGTTTTAGTGGTGAAAAGATAATTTAAAAAATCGTTCTTCAAATGCGTTTACTCACAGGGTACTTTCTTTGTATATACTCGACTATACGGGCCAAGCACGGGATTTACGGGAATTGGCGGGTTTTTGTTTGCCGGCGATTAAACTTCTTTTATTCAGCGTCTCATCAAAAATGAAAACATTTTTGAAAACTACAAGTCTCATGCGTTTTAGTGGTGAAAAGATAATTTAAAAAATCGTTCTTGAAATGAGTTTACTCACAGGGTACTTTCTTTCTATATACTCGACTATACGGGCCAAGCACGGGATTTACGGGAAATCTCGGGTTTTCGTTTGCCGGCGATTAAACTTCTTTTATTCAGCGTCTCATCAAAAATGAAAACATTTTTGAAAACTACAAGTCTCATGCGTTTTAGTGGTGAAAAAATAATTTAAAAAATCGTTCGGGAAATGAGTTTACTCCCTGGGTATTTTCTTTGTATACTTTTGACTAAACGGGCCGGGTCCCGGATTTACGGGAATCGCGGATTTTTGTTTGCCAGCGATTAAACTTCCATTATTCAGCGTCTCATCAAAAATGAAAACATTTTTGAAAACTAAAAGTCTCATGCGTTTTAGTGGTGAAAAGATAATTTAAAAAATCGTTCGGGAAATGAGTTTACTTCCTAGACACTTTCTTTGTATACTTTTGGCTATACGGGCCGAGTCCGGGATTTACGGGAATTCGCGGGTTTTCGTTTGCCGGCGATTAAACTTCTTTTATTCAGCGTCTCATCAAAAATGAAAACATTTTTGAAAACTACAAGTCTCATGCGTTTAAGTGGTGAAAAGATAATTTAAAAAATCGTTCTGGAAATGAGTTTACTCGCAGGGTACTTTCTTTGTATACTTTCGACTATACGGACCGAGTCCGGGATTTACGGGAAATCGCGGGTTTTCGTTTGCCGGCGATTAAACTTCTTTTATTCAGCGTCTCATCAAAAATGAAAACATTTTTGAAAACTACAAGTCTCATACGCTTTAGTGGTGAAAAAATAATTTAAAAAATCGTTCGGGAAATGAGTTTACTCCCTGGGTATTTTCTTTGTATACTTTTGACTATACGGGCCGAGTCCCGGATTTACGGGAATTCGCGGGTTTTCGTTTGCCAGCGATTAAACTTCTTTTATTCAGCGTCTCATAATAAATGAAAACATTTTTGAAAACCACAAGTCTCATGAGATTTAGTGGTGAAAAGATAATTTAAAAAATCGTTCTTGAAATGAGTTTACTCACAGGGTACTTTCTTTGTATATACTCGACTATACGGGCCAAGCACGGAATTTACGGGAAATCGCGGGTTTTCGTTTGCCGACGATTAAACTTCTTTTATTCAGCGTCTCATCAAAAATGAAAACATTTTTGAAAACTACAAGTCTCATGCGTTTTAGTGATGGAAAAATAATTTAAAAAATCGTTCGGGAAATGAGTTTACTCACAGGGTACTTTCTTTGTATACATTCGACTATACGGGCCGAGTCCGGGATTTACGGGAATTCGCGGGTTTTTGTTTGCCGGCGATTAAACTTCTTTTATTCAGCGTCTCATCAAAAATGAAAACATTTTTGAAAAGTACAAGTCTCATGCGTTTTAGTGGTGAAAAGATAATTTAAAAAATCGTTCTGGAAATGAGTTTACTCACAGGGTACTTTCTTTGTATATATTTGACTATACGGGCCAAGCCCGGGATTTACGGGAATTCGCGGGTTTTTGTTTGCCGGCGATTAAACTTCTTTTATTCAGCGTCTCATCAAAAATGAAAACATTTTTGAAAACTACAAGTCTCATGCGTTTTAGTGGTGAAAAAATAATTTAAAAAATCGTTCGGGAAATGAGTTTACTCACAGGGTACTTTCTTTGTATACATTCGACTATACGGGCCGAGTCCGGGATTTACGGGAATTCGCGGGTTTTTGTTTGCCGGCGATTAAACTTCTTTTATTCAGCGTCTCATCAAAAATGAAAACATTTTTGAAAAGTACAAGTCTTATGCCTTTTAGTGGTGAAAAAATAATTTAAAAAGTCGTTCGGGAAATGAGTTTACTCCCTGGGTAGTTTCTTTGTATACTTTTGACTATAGGCCCGAGTCCGGGATTTACGGGAAATCGCGAGTTTTCGTTTGCCAGCGATTAAACTTCTTTTATTCCGCGTCTCATCAAAAATGAAAACATTTTTGAAAACTACAAGTCTCATGCGTTTTAGTGGTGAAAAGATAAATTAAAAAATCTTTCTGGAAATGACTTTACTCACAGGGTACTTTCTTTGTATATATTCGACTATACGGGCCAAGCCCGGGATTTAAGGGAAATCGCGCGTTTTCGTTTGCCGGCGATTAAACTTCTTTTATACAGCGTCCCATCAAAAATTAAAACATTTTTGAAAACTACAAGTCTCATGCGTTTTAGTGGTGAAAAAATAATTTAAAAATCGTTCGGGAAATGACTTTACTCCCTGGGTAGTTTCTTTGTATACTTTTGACTATACGGGCCGAGTCCGGGATTTACGGGAATTCGCGGGTTTTTGTTTGCCGGCGATTAAACTTCTTTTATTCAGCGTCTCATCAAAAATGAAAACATTTTTGAAAAGTACAAGTCTTATGCCTTTTAGTGGTGAAAAAATAATTTAAAAAATCGTTCTGGAAATGAGTTTACTCACAGGGTACTTTCTTTGTATATATTTGACTATACGGGCCAAGCCCGGGATTTACGGGAAATCGCGCGTTTTCGTTTGCCGGCGATTAAACTTCTTTTATTCAGCGTCCCATCAAAAATTAAAACATTTTTAAAAACTACAAGTCTCATGCGCTTTAGTGGTGAAAAGATAATTTAAAAAATCGTTCGGGAAATGAGTTTACTCCCTGGGTATTTTCTTTGTATACTTTTGACTAAACGGGCCGAGTCCCGGATTTACGGGAATCGCGGATTTTCGTTTGCCAGCGATTAAACTTCTTTTATTCAGCGTCTCATCAAAAATGAAAACATTTTTGAAAACTACAAGTCTCATGCGTTTTAGTGGTGAAAAAATAATTTAAAAAATCGTTCGGGAAATGAGTTTACTCACAGGGTACTTTCTTTGTATACATTCGACTATACGGGCCGAGTCCGGGATTTACGGGAATTCGCGGGTTTTTGTTTGCCGGCGATTAAACTTTTTTTATTCAGCGTCTCATCAAAAATGAAAACATTTTTGAAAACTACAAGTCTCATGCGTTTTAGTGGTGAAAAGATAATTTCAAAAATCGTTCAGGAAATGAGTTTACTCCCGAGATACTTTCTTTGTATACTTTTGGCTATACGGGCCGAGTCCGGGATTTGCGGGAATTCGCGGGTTTTCGTTTGCCGGCGATTAAACTTCTTTTATTCAGCGTCTCATTAAAAATGAAATCATTTTTGAAAACTACAGGTCTCATGCGTTTTAGTGGTGAAAAGATAATTTAAAAAAACGTTCTGGAAATGAGTTTACTCGCAGGGTACTTTCTTTGTATACTTTCGACTATACGGGTCGAGACCGGGATTTACGGGAAATCGCGGGTTTTCGATTGCCGGCGATTAAACTTCTTTTATTCAGCGTCTCATCAAAAATGAAAACATTTTTGAAAACTACAAGTCTCATACGCTTTAGTGGTGAAAAAATAATTTAAAAAATCGTTCGGGAAATGAGTTTACTCCCTGGGTATTTTCTTTGTATACTTTTGACTATACGGGCCGAGTTCCGGATTTACGGGAATTCGCGGGTTTTCGTTTGCCAGCGATTAAACTTCTTTTATTCAGCGTCTCATCAAAAAGGAAAACATTTTTAAAAACTACAAGTCTCATGCGTTTTAGGCGTGAAAAGATAATTTAAAAAATCGTTCTTGAAATGAGTTTACTCACAGGGTACTTTCTTTGTATATACTCGACTATACGGGCCAAGCACGGGATTTACGGGAAATCGCGGGTTTTCGTTTGCCGGCGATTAAACTTCTTCTATTCAGCGTCTCATCAAAAATGAAAACATTTTTGAAAACTACAAGTCTCATGCGTTTTAGTGGTGAAAAAATAATTTAAAAAATCGTTCGGGAAATGAGTTTACTCACAGGGTACTTTCTTTGTGTACATTCGACTATACGGGCCGAGTCCGGGATTTACGGGAAATCGCGGGTTTTCGTTTGCCGGCGATTAAACTTCTTTTATTCAGCGTCTCATCAAAAATGAAAACATTTTTGAAAACTACAAGTCTCATACGCTTTAGTGGTGAAAAAATAATTTAAAAAATCGTTCGGGAAATGAGTTTACTCCCTGGGTATTTTCTTTGTATACTTTTGACTATACGGGCCGAGTCCCGGATTTACGGGAATTCGCGGGTTTTCGTTTGCCAGCGATTAAACTTCTTTTATTCAGCGTCTCATCAAAAATGAAAACATTTTTGAAAACTACAAGTCTCATGCGTTTTAGGCGTGAAAAGATAATTTAAAAAATCGTTCTTGAAATGAGTTTACTCACAGGGCACTTTCTTTGTATATACTCGACTATACGGGCCAAGCACGGGATTTACGGGAAATCGTGGGTTTTCGTTTGCCGGCGATTAAACTTCTTTTATTCAGCGTCTCATCAAAAATGAAAACATTTTTGAAAACTACAAGTCTCATGCGTTTTAGTGGTGAAAAAATAATTTAAAAAATCGTTCGGGAAATGAGTTTACTCACAGGGTACTTTCTTTGTATACATTCGACTATACGGGCCGAGTCCGGGATTTACGGGAAATCGCGGGTTTTCGTTTGCCGGCGATTATACTTCTTTTATTCAGCGTCTCATCAAAAATGAAAACATTTTTAAAAACTACAAGTCTCATACGCTTTAGTGGTGAAAAAATAATTTAAAAAATCGTTCGGGAAATGAGTTTACTCCCTGGGTATTTTCTTTGTATACTTTTGACTATACGGGCCGAGTCCCGGATTTACGGGAATTCGCGGGTTTTCGTTTGCCAGCGATTAAACTTCTTTTATTCAGCGTCTCATCAAAAATGAAAACATTTTTGAAAACTACAAGTCTCATGCGTTTTAGTGGTGAAAAAATAATTTAAAAAATCGTTCGGGAAATGAGTTTACTCACAGGGTACTTTCTTTGTATACATTCGACTATACGGGCCGAGTCCGGGATTTACGGGAATTCGCGGGTTTTTGTTTGCCGGCGATTAAACTTCTTTTATTTAGCGTCTCATCAAAAATGAAAACATTTTTGAAAACTACAAGTCTCATGCGTTTTAGTGGTGAAAAGATAATTTAAAAAATTGTTCTTGAAATGAGTTTACTCACAGGGTACTTTCTTTGTATATACTCGACTATACGGGCCAAGCACGGGATTTACGGGAAATCTCGGGTTTTCGTTTGCCGGCGATTAAACTTCTTTTATTCAGCGTCTCATCAAAAATGAAAACATTTTTGAAAAGTACAAGTCTCATGCGTTTTAGTGGTAAAAAAATAATTTAAAAAATCGTTCGGGAAATGAGTTTACTCCCTGGGTATTTTCTTTGTATACTTTTGACTAAACGGGCCGAGTCCCGGATTTACGGGAATCGCGGATTTTTGTTTGCCAGCGATTAAACTTCTTTTATTCAGCGTCTCATCAAAAATGAAAACATTTTTGAAAATTACAAGTCTCATGCGTTTTAGTGGTGAAAAAATAATTTAAAAAATCGTTCGGGAAATGAGTTTACTCACAGGGTACTTTCTTTGTATACATTCGACTATACGGGCCGAGTCCGGGATTTACGGGAATTCGCGGGTTTTTGTTTGCCGGCGATTAAACGTCTTTTATTCAGCGTCTCATCAAAAATGAAAACGTTTTTGAAAAAAACAAGTCTCATGCGTTTTAGTGGTGAAAAGATAATTTAAAAAATTGTTCTGGAAATGAGTTTACTCACAGGGTACTTTCTTTGTATACTTTCGACTATACGGGCCGAGTCCGGGATTTACGGGAATTCGCGGGTTTTCGTTTGCCGGCGATTAAACTTCTTTTATTCAGCGTCTCATCAAAAATGAAACATTTTTGAAAACTACAAGTCTCATGCGTTTTAGGCGTGAAAAGATAATTTAAAAAATCGTTCTTTAAATGAGTTTACTCACAGGGCACTTTCTTTGTATATACTCGACTATACGGGCCAAGCACGGGATTTACGGGAAATCGTGGGTTTTCGTTTGCCGGCGATTAAACTTCTTTTATTCAGCGTCTCATCAAAAATGAAAACATTTTTGAAAACTACAAGTCTCATGCGTTTTAGTGGTGAAAAAATAATTTAAAAAATCGTTCGGGAAATGAGTTTACTCACAGGGTACTTTCTTTGTATACATTCGACTATACGGGCCGAGTCCGGGATTTACGGGAAATCGCGGGTTTTCGTTTGCCGGCGATTAAACTTCTTTTATTCAGCGTCTCATCAAAAATGAAAACATTTTTAAAAACTACAAGTCTCATACGCTTTAGTGGTGAAAAAATAATTTAAAAAATCGTTCGGGAAATGAGTTTACTCCCTGGGTATTTTCTTTGTATACTTTTGACTATACGGGCCGAGTCCCGGATTTACGGGAATTCGCGGGTTTTCGTTTGCCAGCGATTAAACTTCTTTTATTCAGCGTCTCATCAAAAATGAAAACATTTTTGAAAACTACAAGTCTCATGCGTTTTAGTGGTGAAAAAATAATTTAAAAAATCGTTCGGGAAATGAGTTTACTCACAGGGTACTTTCTTTGTATACATTCGACTATACGGGCCGAGTCCGGGATTTACGGGAATTCGCGGGTTTTTGTTTGCCGGCGATTAAACTTCTTTTATTCAGCGTCTCATCAAAAATGAAAACATTTTTGAAAACTACAAGTCTCATGCGTTTTAGTGGTGAAAAAATAATTTAAAAAATCGTTCTTGAAATGAGTTTACTCACAGGGCACTTTCTTTGTATATACTCGACTATACGGGCCAAGCACGGGATTTACGGGAAATCGTGGGTTTTCGTTTGCCGGCGATTAAACTTCTTTTATTCAGCGTCTCATCAAAAATGAAAACATTTTTGAAAACTACAAGTCTCATGCGTTTTAGTGGTGAAAAAATAATTTAAAAAATCGTTCGGGAAATGAGTTTACTCACAGGGTACTTTCTTTGTATACATTCGACTATACGGGCCGAGTCCGGGATTTACGGGAATTCGCGGGTTTTTGTTTGCCGGCGATTAAACTTCTTTTATTCAGCGTCTCATCAAAAATGAAAACATTTTTGAAAACTACAAGGCTCATGCGTTTTAGTGGTGAAAAGATAATTTAAAAAATCGTTCTTGAAATGAGTTAACTCACAGGGTACTTTCTTTGTATATACTCGACTATACGGGCCAAGCACGGGATTTACGGGAATTCTCGGGTTTTTGTTTGCCGGCGATTAAACTTCTTTTATTCAGCGTCTCATCAAAAATGAAAACATTTTTGAAAACTACAAGTCTCATGCGTTTTAGTGGTGAAAAGATAATTTAAAAAATCGTTCTTGAAATGAGTTTACTCACAGGGTACTTTCTTTGTTTATACTCGACTATACGGGACAAGCACGGGATTTACGGGAAATCGCGGGTTTTCGTTTGCCGGCGATTAAACTTCTTTTATTCAGCGTCTCATCAAAAATGAAAACATTCCTGAAAACTACAAGTCTTATGCGTTTTAGTGGTGAAAAGATGATTTAAAAAATCGTTCTGGAAATGAGTTTACTCCCTGGGTATTTTCTTTGTATACTTTTGACTATACGGGCCGAGTCCGGGATTTACGGGAATTCGCGGGTTTTCGTTTGCCGGCGGTTAAATTTCTTTTATTCAGCGTCTCATCAAAAATGAAAACATTTTTGAAAACTACAAGTCTCATGCGTTTTGGTGGTGAAAAGATAATTTAAAAAATCATTCTGGAAATGAGTTTACTCGCAGGGTACTTTCTTTGTATACTTTCGACTATACGGGCCGAGTCCGGGATTTACGGGAAATCGCGGGTTTTCGTTTGCCGGCGATTAAACTTCTTTTATTCAGCGTCTCATCAAAAATGGAAACATTTTTAAAAACTACAAGTCTCATGCGTTTTAGTGGTGAAAAAATAATTTAAAAAATCGTTCGGGAAATGAGTTTACTCCCTGGGTATTTTCTTTGTATACTTTTGACTATACGGGCCGAGTCCCGGATTTACGGGAATTCGCGGGTTTTTGTTTGCCGGCGATTAAACTTTTTTTATTCAGCGTCTCATCAAAAATGAAAACATTTTTGAAAACTACAAGTCTCATGCGTTTTAGTGGTGAAAAGATAATTTAAAAAATCCTTCTTGAAATGAGTTTACTCACAGGGTACTTTCTTTGTATATACTCGACTATACGGGCCAAGCACGGGATTTACGGGAATTCGCGGGTTTTTGTTTGCCGGCGATTAAACTTCTTTTATTCAGCGTCTCATCAAAATAGAAAACATTTTTGAAAACTACAAGTCTCATGCGTTTTAGTGGTGAAAAGATAATTTAAAAAATCGTTCTGGAAATGAGTTTACTCGCAGGGTACTTTCTTTGTATACTTTCGACTATACGGGCCGAGTCCGGGATTTACGGGAAATCGCGGGTTTTCGTTTGCCGGCGATTAAACTTCTTTTATTCAGCGTCTCATCAAAAATGAAAACTTTTTTGAAAACTACAAGTCTCATACGCTTTAGTGGTGAAAAGATAATTTAAAAAATCGTTTGGGAAATGAGTTTACTCCCTGGGTATTTTCTTTGTATACTTTTGACTATACGGGCCGAGTCCGGGATTCACGGGAATTCGCAGTTTTCGTTTGCCGGCGATTAAACTTCTTTTATTCAGCGTCTCATCAAAAATGAAAACATTTTTGAAAACTACAAGTCTCGTGCGTTTTAGTGGTGAAAAGATAATTTAAAAAATCGTTCTGGAAATGAGTTTACTCGCAGGGTACTTTCTTTGTATACTATTGACTATACGGGCCGAGTCCGGGATTTAGGGAAAATCGCGGGTTTTCGTTTGCCGGCGATTAAACTTCTTTTATTCAGCGTCTCATCAAAAATGAAAACATTTTTTAAAAACTATAAGTCTCATACGTTTTAGTGGTGAAAAAATAATTTAAAAAATCGTTCGGGAAATGAATTTACTCCCTGGGTATTTTCTTTGTATACTTTTGACTATACGGGCCGAGTCCCAGATTTACGGGAATTCGCGGGTTTTCGTTTGCCAGCGATTAAACTTCTTTTATTCAGTGTCTCATCAAAAATGAAAACATTTTTGAAAACTACAAGTCTCATGCGTTTTAGTGGTGAAAAGATAATTTAAAAAATCGTTCTTGAAATGAGTTTACTCACAGGGTACTTTCTTTGTATATACTCGACTATACGGGCCAAGCACGGGATTTACGGGAAATCGCGGGTTTTCGTTTGCCGGCGATTAAACTTCTTTTATTCAGCGTCTCATCAAAAATGAAAACATTTTTGAAAACTACAAGTCTCATGCGTTTTTGTGATGAAAAAATAATTTAAAAAATCGTTCGGGAAATGAGTTTACTCCCTGGGTATTTTCTTTGTATACTTTTGACTATACGGGCCGAGTCCGGGATTTACGGGAATTCGCGGGTTTTTGTTTGCCGGCGATTAAACTTCTTTTATTCAGCGTCTCATCAAAAATGAAAACATTTTTGAAAACTACAAGTTTCATGCGTTTTAGTGGTGAAAAGATAATTAAAAAAATTGTTCTGGATATGAGTTTACTCACAGGGTACTTTCTTTGTATATACTCCACTATACGGGACAAGCACGGGATTTACGGGAAATCGCGGGTTTTCGTTTGCCGGCGATTAAACTTCTTTTATTCAGCGTCCCATCAAAAATTAAAACATTTTTGAAAACTACAAGTTTCATGCGTTTTAGTGGTGAAAAGATAATTAAAAAAATTGTTCTGGAAATGAGTTTACTCACAGGGTACTTTCTTTGTATATACTCCACTATACGGGCCAAGCACGGGATTTACGGGAAATCGCGGGTTTTCGTTTGCCGGCGATTAAACTTCTTTTATTCAGCGTCCCATCAAAAATTAAAACATTTTTGAAAACTACAAGTCTCATGCGTTTTAGTGGTGAAAAAATAATTTAAAAAATCGTTCGGGAAATGAGTTTACTCCCTGGGTAGTTTCTTTGTATACATTCGACTATACGGCCTAGCTCGGGATTTACGGAAAATTGCTAGTTTTCGTTTGCCGGCGATTAAACCTCTTTCATTAGGCGTCTCATCAAAAATGAAAACATTTTTGAAAACTACAAGTCTCATGCGTTTTAGTGGCGAAAAAATAATTTAAAAAATCGTTCTGGAAATGAGTTTACTCCCTAAATACTTTCTATGTATACTTTTGACTATACGAGCCGAGTCCGGGATTTACGGGGAAATCGTTGTTTTTCGTTTGCCGGCGATTAAACTTCTTTTATTCAGCGTCTCATCAAAAATGAAAACATTTTTGAAAACTACAAGTCTTATGCGTTTTAGTGGTGAAAAGATAATTTAAAAAATCGTTCTGGAAATGAGTTTACTCACAGGTTACTTTCTTTGTATATATTCGACTATACGGGCCAAGCCCGGGATTTACGGGAAATCGCGCGTTTTCGTTTGCCGGCGATTAAACTTGTTTTATTCAGCGTCCCATCAAAAATTAAAACATTTTTGAAAACTACAAGTCTCGTGCGTTTTAGTGGTGAAAAAATAATTTAAAAAATCGTTCGGGAAAGGAGTTTACTCCCTGGGTGCTTTCTATGTATACTTTTGACTATACGAGCCGAGTCCGGGATTTACGGGGAAATCGTTGTTTTTCGTTTGCCGGCGATTAAACTTCTTTTATTCAGCGTCTCATCAAAAATGAAAACATTTTTGAAAACTACAAGTCTTATGCGTTTTAGTGGTGAAAAGATAATTTAAAAAATCGTTCTGGAAATGAGTTTACTCACAGGGTACTTTCTTTGTATATATTCGACTATACGGGCCAAGCCCGGGATTTACGGGAAATCGCGCGTTTTCGTTTGCCGGCGATTAAACTTCTTTTATTCAGCGTCCCATCAAAAATTAAAACATTTTTGAAAACTACAAGTCTTATGCGTTTTAGTGGTGAAAAAATAATTTAAAAAATCGTTTGGGAAATGAGTTTACTCCCTGGGTAGTTTATTTGTATACTTTTGACTATACGGGCCGAGTCCGGGATTTACGGGAAATCGCGGGTTTTCGTTTGCCAGCGATTAAACTTCTTTTATTCAGCGTCTCATCAAAAATGAAAACATTTTTGAAAACTACAAGTCTCATGCGTTTTAGTGGTGAAAAGATAATTTAAAAAATCGTTCTGGAAATGAGTTTACTCACAGGGTACTTTCTTTGTATATATTCTACTATACGGGCTAAGCCCGGGATTTACGGGAAATTGCGCGTTTTCGTTTGCCGGCGATTAAACTTCTTTTATTCAGCGTCCCATCAAAAATTAAAACATTTTTTAAAACTAAAAGTCTCATGCGTTTTAGTTGCGAAAAAATAATTTAAAAAATCGTTCTGGAAATGAGTTTACTCCCTGAGTACTTTCTTTGTATACTATTGACTATACGAGCCGAGTCCGGGATTTACGGGAAATCGTTGGTTTTCTTTGCCGGCGATTAAACTTCTTTTATTCAGCGTCTCATCAAAAATGAAAACATTTTTGAAAACTACAAGTCTTATGCGTTTTAGTGGTGAAAAAATAATTTAAAAAATCGTTTGGGAAATGAGTTTACTCCCTGGGTAGTTTCTTTGTATACTTTTGACTATACGGGCCGAGAACGGGATTTACGGGAAATCGCAGGTTTTTGTTTGCCAGCGATTAAACTTCTTTTATTCCGCGTCTCATCAAAAATGAAAACATTTTTGAAAACTACAAGTCTCATGCGTTTTAGTGGTGAAAAGATAATTTAAAAAGTCGTTCTGGAAATGAGTTTACTCACAGGGTACTTTCTTTGTATATATTCGACTATACGGGCCAAGCCCGGGATTTACGGGAAATCGCGCGTTTTCGTTTGCCGGCGATTAAACTTCTTTTATTCAGCGTCCCATCAAAAATTAAAACATTTTTGAAAACTACAAGTCTCATGCGTTTTAGTGGTGAAAAAATAATTTAAAAAATCGTTCGGGAAATGAGTTTACTCCCTGGGTAGTTTCTTTGCATACTTTTGACTATACGGGCCGAGTCCGGGATTTCCGGGAAATCGCGGGTTTTCGTTTGCCAGCGATTAAACTTCTTTTATTCCGCGTCTCATCAAAAATGAAAACATTTTTGAAAATACAAGTCTCATGCGTTTTAGTGGTGAAAAGATAATTTAAAAAATGGTTCTGGAAATGAGTTTCCTCACAGGGTACTTTCTTTGTATATATTCGACTATACGGGCCAAGCCCGGGATTTACGGGAAATCGCGCGTTTTCGTTTGCCGGCGATTAAACTTCTTTTATTCAATGAAAACATTTTTGAAAACTACAAGTCTTATGCCTTTTAGTGGTGAAAAAATAATTTAAAAAAATCGTTCGGGAAATGAGTTTACTCCCTGGGTAGTTTCTTTGTATACTTTTGACTATACGGGCCGAGTCCGGGATTTACGGGAAATCGCGAGTTTTCGTTTCCCAGCGATTAAACTTCTTTTATTCCGCGTCTTATCAAAAATGAAAACATTTTTGAAAACTACAAGTCTCATGCGTTTTAGTGGTGAAAAGATAATTTAAAAAATCGTTCTGGAAATGAGTTTACTCACAGGGTACTTTCTTTGTATATATTCGACTATACGGGCCAAGCCCGGGATTTACGGGAAATTGCGCGTTTTCGTTTGCCGGCGATTAAACTTCTTTTATTCAGCGTCCCATCAAAAATTAAAACATTTTTGAAAACTACAAGTCTCATGCGTTTTAGTGGTGAAAAAATAATTTAAAAAATCGTTCGGGAAATGAGTTTACTCCCTGGGTAGTTTCTTTGTATACTTTTGACTATACGGGCCTAGTCCGGGATTTACGGGAAATCGCGGGTTTTCGTTTGCCAGCGATTAAACTTCTTTTATTCCGCGTCTAATCAAAAATGAAAACATTTTTGAAAACTACAAGTCTCATGCGTTTTAGTGGTGAAAAGATAATTTAAAAAATCGTTCTGGAAATGAGTTTACTCACAGGGTACTTTCTTTGTATATATATTCGACTATACGGGCCAAGCCCGGGATTTACGGGAAACCGCGCGTTTTCGTTTGCCGGCGATTAAACTTCTTTTATTCAGCGTCCCATCAAAAATTAAAACATTTTTGAAAACTACAAGTCTCATGCGTTTTAGTGGTGAAAAAATAATTTAAAAAATCGTTCGGGAAATTAGTTTACTCCCTGGGTACTTTATTTGTATACATTCGACTATACGGGCCTAGCTCGGGATTTACGGAAAATCGCTAGTTTTCGTTTGCCGGCGATTAAACCTCTTTCATTAGGCGTCTCATCAAAAATGAAAACATTTTTGAAAACTACAAGTCTCATGCGTTTTAGTGGCGAAAAAATAATTTAAAAAATCGTTCTGGAAATGAGTTTACTCCCTGAGTACTTTCTTTGTATACTTTTGACTATACGAGCCGAGTCCGGGATTTACGGGAAATCGTTGTTTTTCGTTTGCCGGCGATTAAACTTCTTTTATACAGCGTCCCATCAAAAATTAAAACATTTTTGAAAACTACAAGTCTCATGCGTTTTAGTGGTGAAAAAATAATTTAAAAAATCGTTCGGGAAATGAGTTTACTCCCTGGGTAGTTTCTTTGCATACTTTTGACTATACGGGCCGAGTCCGGGATTTACGGGAAATCGCGGGTTTTCGTTTGCCAGCGATTAAACTTCTTTTATTCCGCGTCTCATCAAAAATGAAAACATTTTTGAAAATACAAGTCTCATGCGTTTTAGTGGTGAAAAGATAATTTAAAAAATGGTTCTGGAAATGAGTTTCCTCACAGGGTACTTTCTTTGTATATATTCGACTATACGGGCCAAGCCCGGGATTTACGGGAAATCGCGCGTTTTCGTTTGCCGGCGATTAAACTTCTTTTATTCAATGAAAACATTTTTGAAAACTACAAGTCTTATGCCTTTTAGTGGTGAAAAAATAATTTAAAAAAATCGTTCGGGAAATGAGTTTACTCCCTGGGTAGTTTCTTTGTATACTTTTGACTATACGGGCCGAGTCCGGGATTTACGGGAAATCGCGAGTTTTCGTTTCCCAGCGATTAAACTTCTTTTATTCCGCGTCTTATCAAAAATGAAAACATTTTTGAAAACTACAAGTCTCATGCGTTTTAGTGGTGAAAAGATAATTTCAAAAATCGTTCTGGAAATGAGTTTACTCACAGGGTACTTTCTTTGTATATATTCGACTATACGGGCCAAGCCCGGGATTTACGGGAAATTGCGCGTTTTCGTTTGCCGGCGATTAAACTTCTTTTATTCAGCGTCCCATCAAAAATTAAAACATTTTTGAAAACTACAAGTCTCATGCGTTTTAGTGGTGAAAAAATAATTTAAAAAATCGTTCGGGAAATGAGTTTACTCCCTGGGTAGTTTCTTTGTATACTTTTGACTATACGGGCCTAGTCCGGGATTTACGGGAAATCGCGGGTTTTCGTTTGCCAGCGATTAAACTTCTTTTATTCCGCGTCTAATCAAAAATGAAAACATTTTTGAAAACTACAAGTCTCATGCGTTTTAGTGGTGAAAAGATAATTTAAAAAATCGTTCTGGAAATGAGTTTACTCACAGGGTACTTTCTTTGTATATATATTCGACTATACGGGCCAAGCCCGGGATTTACGGGAAACCGCGCGTTTTCGTTTGCCGGCGATTAAACTTCTTTTATTCAGCGTCCCATCAAAAATTAAAACATTTTTGAAAACTACAAGTCTCATGCGTTTTAGTGGTGAAAAAATAATTTAAAAAATCGTTCGGGAAATTAGTTTACTCCCTGGGTACTTTATTTGTATACATTCGACTATACGGGCCTAGCTCGGGATTTACGGAAAATCGCTAGTTTTCGTTTGCCGGCGATTAAACCTCTTTCATTAGGCGTCTCATCAAAAATGAAAACATTTTTGAAAACTACAAGTCTCATGCGTTTTAGTGGCGAAAAAATAATTTAAAAAATCGTTCTGGAAATGAGTTTACTCCCTGAGTACTTTCTTTGTATACTTTTGACTATACGAGCCGAGTCCGGGATTTACGGGAAATCGTTGTTTTTCGTTTGCCGGCGATTAAACTTCTTTTATTCAGCGTCTCATCAAAAATGAAAACATTTTTGAAAACTACAAGTCTTATGCCTTTTAGTGGTGAAAAAATAATTTAAAAAAATCGTTCGGGAAATGAGTTTACTCCCTGGGTAGTTTCTTTGTATACTTTTGACTATACGGGCCGAGTCCGGGATTTACGGGAAATCGCGAGTTTTCGTTTCCCAGCGATTAAACTTCTTTTATTCCGCGTCTTATCAAAAATGAAAACATTTTTGAAAACTACAAGTCTCATGCGTTTTAGTGGTGAAAAGATAATTTAAAAAATCATTCTGGAAATGAGTTTACTCACAGGGTACTTTCTTTGTATATATTCGACTATACGGGCCAAGCCCGGGATTTACGGGAAATTGCGCGTTTTCGTTTGCCGGCGATTAAACTTCTTTTATTCAGCGTCCCATCAAAAATTAAAACATTTTTGAAAACTACAAGTCTCATGCGTTTTAGTGGTGAAAAAATAATTTAAAAAATCGTTCGGGAAATGAGTTTACTCCCTGGGTAGTTTCTTTGTATACTTTTGACTATACGGGCCTAGTCCGGGATTTACGGGAAATCGCGGGTTTTCGTTTGCCAGCGATTAAACTTCTTTTATTCCGCGTCTAATCAAAAATGAAAACATTTTTGAAAACTACAAGTCTCATGCGTTTTAGTGGTGAAAAGATAATTTAAAAAATCGTTCTGGAAATGAGTTTACTCACAGGGTACTTTCTTTGTATATATATTCGACTATACGGGCCAAGCCCGGGATTTACGGGAAACCGCGCGTTTTCGTTTGCCGGCGATTAAACTTCTTTTATTCAGCGTCCCATCAAAAATCAAAAACATTTTTGAAAACTACAAGTCTCATGCGTTTTAGTGGTGAAAAAATAATTTAAAAAATCGTTCGGGAAATTAGTTTACTCCCTGGGTACTTTATTTGTATACATTCGACTATACGGGCCTAGCTCGGGATTTACGGAAAATCGCTAGTTTTCGTTTGCCGGCGATTAAACCTCTTTCATTAGGCGTCTCATCAAAAATGAAAACATTTTTGAAAACTACAAGTCTCATGCGTTTTAGTGGCGAAAAAATAATTTAAAAAATCGTTCTGGAAATGAGTTTACTCCCTGAGTACTTTCTTTGTATACTTTCGACTATACGGGCCGAGTCCGGGATTTACGGGAAATCGCGGGTTTTCGTTTGCCGGCGATTAAACTTCTTTTATTCAGCGTCTCATCAAAAATGAAAACATTTTTGAAAACTACAAGTCTCATGCGTTTTTATGGTGAAAAGATAATTTAAAAAATCGTTCGGGAAATGAGTTTACTCCCTGGGTAGTTTCTTTGTATACTTTTGACTATACGGGCCGAGTCCGGGATTTACGGGAAATCGCGGGTTTTCGTTTGCCAGCGATTAAACTTCTTTTATTCCGCGTCTCATCAAAAATGAAAACATTTTTGAAAACTACAAGTCTCATGCGTTTTAGTGGTGAAAAGATAATTTAAAAAATCGTTCTGGAAATGAGTTTACTCACAGGGTACTTTCTTTGTATATATTCGACTATACGGGCCTTGCCCGGGATTTACGGGAAATCGCGCGTTTTGGTTTGCCGGCGATTAAACTTCTTTTATTCAGCGTCCCATCAAAAATTAAAACATTTTTGAAAACTACAAGTCTCATGCGTTTTAGTGGTGAAAAAATAATTTAAAAAATCGTTCGGGAAATGAGTTTACTCCCTGGGTAGTTTCTTTGTATACTTTTGACTATACGGGCCGAGTCCGGGATTTACGGGAAATCGCGGGTTTTCGTTTGCCAGCGATTAAACTTCTTTTATTCCGCGTCTCATCAAAAATGAAAACATTTTTGAAAACTACAAGTCTCATGCGTTTTAGTGGTGAAAAGATAATTTAAAAAATCGTTCTGGAAATGAGTTTACTCACAGGGTACTTTCTTTGTATATACTCGACTATACGGGCCAAGCCCGGGATTTACGGGAAATCGCGCGTTTTCGTTTGCCGGCGATTAAACTTCTTTTATTCAGCGTCCCATCAAAAATTAAAACATTTTTGAAAACTACAAGTCTCATGCGTTTTAGTGGTGAAAAAATAATTTAAAAAATCGTTCGGGAAATGAGTTTACTCCCTGGGTAGTTTCTTTGTATACTTTTGACTATACGGGCCTAGTCCGGGATTTACGGGAAATTGCGGGTTTTCGTTTGCCAGCGATTAAACTTCTTTTATTCCGCGTCTAATCAAAAATGAAAACATTTTTGAAAACTACAAGTCTCATGCGTTTTAGTGGTGAAAAGATAATTTATAAAATCGTTCTGGAAATGAGTTTACTCACAGGGTACTTTCTTTGTATATATATTCGACTATACGGGCCAAGACCGGGATTTACGGGAAATTGCGGGTTTTCGTTTGCCAGCGATTAAACTTCTTTTATTCAGCGTCCCATCAAAAATTAAAACATTTTTGAAAACTACAAGTCTCATGCGTTTTAGTGGTGAAAAAATAATTTAAAAAATCGTTCGGGAAATGAGTTTACTCCCTGGGTAGTTTCTTTGTATACTTTTGACTATACGGGCCTAGTCCGGGATTTACGGGAAATCGCGGGTTTTCGTTTGCCAGCGATTAAACTTCTTTTATTCCGCGTCTAATCAAAAATTAAAACATTTTTGAAAACTACAAGTCTCATGCGTTTTAGTGGTGAAAAAATAATTTAAAAAATCGTTCGGGAAATTAGTTTACTCCCTGGGTACTTTATTTGTATACATTCGACTATACGGGCCTAGCTCGGGATTTACGGAAAATCGCTAGTTTTCGTTTGCCGGCGATTAAACCTCTTTCATTAGGCGTCTCATCAAAAATGAAAACATTTTTGAAAACTACAAGTCTCATGCGTTTTAGTGGCGAAAAAATAATTTAAAAAATCGTTCTGGAAATGAGTTTACTCCCTGAGTACTTTCTTTGTATACTTTTGACTATACGAGCCGAGTCCGGGATTTACGGGAAATCGTTGTTTTTCGTTTGCCGGCGATTAAACTTCTTTTATTCAGCGTCTCATCAAAAATGAAAACATTTTTGAAAACTACAAGTCTTATGCCTTTTAGTGGTGAAAAAATAATTTAAAAAAATCGTTCGGGGAATGAGTTTACTCCCTGGGTAGTTTCTTTGTATACTTTTGACTATACGGGCCGAGTCCGGGATTTACGGGAAATCGCGAGTTTTCGTTTGCCAGCGATTAAACTTCTTTTATTCCGCGTCTTATCAAAAATGAAAACATTTTTGAAAACTACAAGTCTCATGCGTTTTAGTGGTGAAAAGATAATTTAAAAAATCGTTCTGGAATAGAGTTTACTCACAGGGTACTTTCTTTGTATATATTCGACTATACGGGCCAAGCCCGGGATTTACGGGAAATCGCGCGTTTTCGTTTGCCGGCGATTAAACTTATTTTATTCAGCGTCCCATCAAAAATTAAAACATTTTTGAAAACTACAAGTCTCATGCGTTTTAGTGGTGAAAAAATAATTTAAAAAATCGTTCGGGAAATGAGTTTACTCCCTGGGTAGTTTCTTTGTATACTTTTGACTATACGGGCCTAGTCCGGGATTTACGGGAAATCGCGGGTTTTCGTTTGCCAGCGATTAAACTTCTTTTATTCCGCGTCTAATCAAAAATGAAAACATTTTTGAAAACTACAAGTCTCATGCGTTTTAGTGGTGAAAAGATAATTTAAAAAATCGTTCTGGAAATGAGTTTACTCACAGGGTACTTTCTTTGTATATATATTCGACTATACGGGCCAAGCCCGGGATTTACGGGAAACCGCGCGTTTTCGTTTGCCGGCGATTAAACTTCTTTTATTCAGCGTCCCATCAAAAATTAAAACATTTTTGAAAACTACAAGTCTCATGCGTTTTAGTGGTGAAAAAATAATTTAAAAAATCGTTCGGGAAATGAGTTTACTCCCTAGATACTTTCTTTGTATACTTTTGGCTATACGGGCCGAGTCCAGGATTTACGGGAATTCGCGGGTTTTCGTTTGCCGGCGATTAAACTTCTTTTATTCAGCGTCTCATCAAAAATGAAAACATTTTTGAAAACTACAAGTCTCATGCGTTTTAGTGGTGAAAAGATAATTTAAAAAATCGTTCTGAAAATGAGTTTACTCGCAGGGTACTTTCTTTGTATACTTTCGACTATACGGGCCGAGTCCGGGATTTACGGGAAATCGCGGGTTTTCGTTTGTCGGCGATTAAACTTCTTTTATTCCGCGTCTCATCAAAAATGAAAACATTTTTGAAAACTACAAGTCTCATGCGTTTTAGTGGTGAAAAGATAATTTAAAAAATCGTTCTGGAAATGAGTTTACTCGCAGGGTACTTTCTTTGTATACTTTCGACTATACGGGCCGAGTCCGGGATTTACGGGAAATCGCGGGTTTTCGTTTGCCGGCGATTAAACTTCTTTTATTCAGCGTCTCATCAAAAATGAAAACATTTTTGAAAACTACAAGTCTCATGCGTTTTTATGGTGAAAAGATAATTTAAAAAATCGTTCGGGAAATGAGTTTACTCCCTGGGTAGTTTCTTTGTATACTTTTGACTTTACGGGCCGAGTCCGGGATTTACGGGAAATCGCGGGTTTTCGTTTGCCAGCGATTAAACTTCTTTTATTCCGCGTCTCATCAAAAATGAAAACATTTTTGAAAACTACAAGTCTCATGCGTTTTAGTGGTGAAAAGATAATTTAAAAAATCGTTCTGGAAATGAGTTTACTCACAGGGTACTTTCTTTGTATATATTCGACTATACGGGCCAAGCCCGGGATTTACGGGAAATCGCGGGTTTTCGTTTGCCGGCGATTAAACTTCTTTTATTCAGCGTCTCATCAAAAATGAAAACATTTTTGAAAACTACAAGTCTCATGCGTTTTTATGGTGAAAAGATAATTTAAAAAATCGTTCGGGAAATGAGTTTACTCCCTGGGTAGTTTCTTTGTATACTTTTGACTTTACGGGCCGAGTCCGGGATTTACGGGAAATCGCGGGTTTTCGTTTGCCAGCGATTAAACTTCTTTTATTCCGCGTCTCATCAAAAATGAAAACATTTTTGAAAACTACAAGTCTCATGCGTTTTAGTGGTGAACAGATAATTTAAAAAATCGTTCTGGAAATGAGTTTACTCACAGGGTACTTTCTTTGTATATATTCGACTATACGGGCCAAGCCCGGGATTTACGGGAAATCGCGCGTTTTGGTTTGCCGGCGATTAAACTTCTTTTATTCAGCGTCCCATCAAAAATTAAAACATTTTTGAAAACTACAAGTCTCATGCGTTTTAGTGGTGAAAAAATAATTTAAAAAATCGTTCGGGAAATGAGTTTACTCCCTGGGTAGTTTCTTTGTATACTTTTGACTATACGGGCCGAGTCCGGGATTTACGGGAAATCGCGGGTTTTCGTTTGCCAGCGATTAAACTTCTTTTATTCCGCGTCTCATCAAAAATGAAAACATTTTTGAAAACTACAAGTCTCATGCGTTTTAGTGGTGAAAAGATAATTTAAAAAATCGTTCTGGAAATGAGTTTACTCACAGGGTACTTTCTTTGTATATACTCGACTATACGGGCCAAGCCCGGGATTTACGGGAAATCGCGCGTTTTCGTTTGCCGGCGATTAAACTTCTTTTATTCAGCGTCCCATCAAAAATTAAAACATTTTTGAAAACTACAAGTCTCATGCGTTTTAGTGGTGAAAAAATAATTTAAAAAATCGTTCGGGAAATGAGTTTACTCCCTGGGTAGTTTCTTTGTATACTTTTGACTATACGGGCCTAGTCCGGGATTTACGGGAAATTGCGGGTTTTCGTTTGCCAGCGATTAAACTTCTTTTATTCCGCGTCTAATCAAAAATGAAAACATTTTTGAAAACTACAAGTCTCATGCGTTTTAGTGGTGAAAAGATAATTTATAAAATCGTTCTGGAAATGAGTTTACTCACAGGGTACTTTCTTTGTATATATATTCGACTATACGGGCCAAGACCGGGATTTACGGGAAATTGCGGGTTTTCGTTTGCCAGCGATTAAACTTCTTTTATTCAGCGTCCCATCAAAAATTAAAACATTTTTGAAAACTACAAGTCTCATGCGTTTTAGTGGTGAAAAAATAATTTAAAAAATCGTTCGGGAAATGAGTTTACTCCCTGGGTAGTTTCTTTGTATACTTTTGACTATACGGGCCTAGTCCGGGATTTACGGGAAATCGCGGGTTTTCGTTTGCCAGCGATTAAACTTCTTTTATTCCGCGTCTAATCAAAAATGAAAACATTTTTGAAAACTACAAGTCTCATGCGTTTTAGTGGTGAAAAGATAATTTAAAAAATCGTTCTGGAAATGAGTTTACTCACAGGGTACTTTCTTTGTATATATATTCGACTATACGGGCCAAGCCCGGGATTTACGGGAAACCGCGCGTTTTCGTTTGCCGGCGATTAAACTTCTTTTATTCAGCGTCCCATCAAAAATTAAAACATTTTTGAAAACTACAAGTCTCATGCGTTTTAGTGGTGAAAAAATAATTTAAAAAATCGTTCGGGAAATTAGTTTACTCCCTGGGTACTTTATTTGTATACATTCGACTATACGGGCCTAGCTCGGGATTTACGGAAAATCGCTAGTTTTCGTTTGCCGGCGATTAAACCTCTTTCATTAGGCGTCTCATCAAAAATGAAAACATTTTTGAAAACTACAAGTCTCATGCGTTTTAGTGGCGAAAAAATAATTTAAAAAATCGTTCTGGAAATGAGTTTACTCCCTGAGTACTTTCTTTGTATACTTTTGACTATACGAGCCGAGTCCGGGATTTACGGGAAATCGTTGTTTTTCGTTTGCCGGCGATTAAACTTCTTTTATTCAGCGTCTCATCAAAAATGAAAACATTTTTGAAAACTACAAGTCTTATGCCTTTTAGTGGTGAAAAAATAATTTAAAAAAATCGTTCGGGGAATGAGTTTACTCCCTGGGTAGTTTCTTTGTATACTTTTGACTATACGGGCCGAGTCCGGGATTTACGGGAAATCGCGAGTTTTCGTTTGCCAGCGATTAAACTTCTTTTATTCCGCGTCTTATCAAAAATGAAAACATTTTTGAAAACTACAAGTCTCATGCGTTTTAGTGGTGAAAAGATAATTTAAAAAATCGTTCTGGAATAGAGTTTACTCACAGGGTACTTTCTTTGTATATATTCGACTATACGGGCCAAGCCCGGGATTTACGGGAAATCGCGCGTTTTCGTTTGCCGGCGATTAAACTTCTTTTATTCAGCGTCCCATCAAAAATTAAAACATTTTTGAAAACTACAAGTCTCATGCGTTTTAGTGGTGAAAAAATAATTTAAAAAATCGTTCGGGAAATGAGTTTACTCCCTGGGTAGTTTCTTTGTATACTTTTGACTATACGGGCCTAGTCCGGGATTTACGGGAAATCGCGGGTTTTCGTTTGCCAGCGATTAAACTTCTTTTATTCCGCGTCTAATCAAAAATGAAAACATTTTTGAAAACTACAAGTCTCATGCGTTTTAGTGGTGAAAAGATAATTTAAAAAATCGTTCTGGAAATGAGTTTACTCACAGGGTACTTTCTTTGTATATATATTCGACTATACGGGCCAAGCCCGGGATTTACGGGAAACCGCGCGTTTTCGTTTGCCGGCGATTAAACTTCTTTTATTCAGCGTCCCATCAAAAATTAAAACATTTTTGAAAACTACAAGTCTCATGCGTTTTAGTGGTGAAAAAATAATTTAAAAAATCGTTCGGGAAATGAGTTTACTCCCTAGATACTTTCTTTGTATACTTTTGGCTATACGGGCCGAGTCCAGGATTTACGGGAATTCGCGGGTTTTCGTTTGCCGGCGATTAAACTTCTTTTATTCAGCGTCTCATCAAAAATGAAAACATTTTTGAAAACTACAAGTCTCATGCGTTTTAGTGGTGAAAAGATAATTTAAAAAATCGTTCTGGAAATGAGTTTACTCGCAGGGTACTTTCTTTGTATACTTTCGACTATACGGGCCGAGTCCGGGATTTACGGGAAATCGCGGGTTTTCGTTTGTCGGCGATTAAACTTCTTTTATTCCGCGTCTCATCAAAAATGAAAACATTTTTGAAAACTACAAGTCTCATGCGTTTTAGTGGTGAAAAGATAATTTAAAAAATCGTTCTGGAAATGGGTTTACTCGCAGGGTACTTTCTTTGTATACTTTCGACTATACGGGCCGAGTCCGGGATTTACGGGAAATCGCGGGTTTTCGTTTGCCGGCAATTAAACTTCTTTTATTCAGCGTCTCATCAAAAATGAAAACATTTTTGAAAACTACAAGTCTCATGCGTTTTTATGGTGAAAAGATAATTTAAAAAATCGTTCGGGAAATGAGTTTACTCCCTGGGTAGTTTCTTTGTATACTTTTGACTATACGGGCCGAGTCCGGGATTTACGGGAAATCGCGGGTTTTCGTTTGCCAGCGATTAAACTTCTTTTATTACGCGTCTCATCAAAAATGAAAACATTTTTGAAAACTACAAGTCTCATGCGTTTTAGTGGTGAAAAGATAATTTAAAAAATCGTTCTGGAAATGAGTTTACTCACAGGGTACTTTCTTTGTATATATATTCGACTATACGGGCCAAGCCCGGGATTTACGGGAAACCGCGCGTTTTCGTTTGCCGGCGATTAAACTTCTTTTATTCAGCGTCCCATCAAAAATTAAAACATTTTTGAAAACTACAAGTCTCATGCGTTTTAGTGGTGAAAAAATAATTTAAAAAATCGTTCGGGAAATTAGTTTACTCCCTGGGTACTTTATTTGTATACATTCGACTATACGGGCCTAGCTCGGGATTTACGGAAAATCGCTAGTTTTCGTTTGCCGGCGATTAAACCTATTTCATTGGGCGTCTCATCAAAAATGAAAACATTTTTGAAAACTACAAGTCTCATGCGTTTTAGTGGCGAAAAAATAATTTAAAAAATCGTTCTGGAAATGAGTTTACTCCCTGAGTACTTTCTTTGTATACTTTTGACTATACGAGCCGAGTCCGGGATTTACGGGAAATCGTTGTTTTTCGTTTGCCGGCGATTAAACTTCTTTTATTCAGCGTCTCATCAAAAATGAAAACATTTTTGAAAACTACAAGTCTTATGCCTTTTAGTGGTGAAAAAATAATTTAAAAAAATCGTTCGGGGAATGAGTTTACTCCCTGGGTAGTTTCTTTGTATACTTTTGACTATACGGGCCGAGTCCGGGATTTACGGGAAATCGCGAGTTTTCGTTTGCCAGCGATTAAACTTCTTTTATTCCGCGTCTTATCAAAAATGAAAACATTTTTGAAAACTACAAGTCTCATGCGTTTTAGTGGTGAAAAGATAATTTAAAAAATCGTTCTGGAATAGAGTTTACTCACAGGGTACTTTCTTTGTATATATTCGACTATACGGGCCAAGCCCGGGATTTACGGGAAATCGCGCGTTTTCGTTTGCCGGCGATTAAACTTCTTTTATTCAGCGTCCCATCAAAAATTAAAACATTTTTGAAAACTACAAGTCTCATGCGTTTTAGTGGTGAAAAAATAATTTAAAAAATCGTTCGGGAAATGAGTTTACTCCCTGGGTAGTTTCTTTGTATACTTTTGACTATACGGGCCTAGTCCGGGATTTACGGGAAATCGCGGGTTTTCGTTTGCCAGCGATTAAACTTCTTTTATTCCGCGTCTAATCAAAAATGAAAACATTTTTGAAAACTACAAGTCTCATGCGTTTTAGTGGTGAAAAGATAATTTAAAAAATCGTTCTGGAAATGAGTTTACTCACAGGGTACTTTCTTTGTATATATATTCGACTATACGGGCCAAGCCCGGGATTTACGGGAAACCGCGCGTTTTCGTTTGCCGGCGATTAAACTTCTTTTATTCAGCGTCCCATCAAAAATTAAAACATTTTTGAAAACTACAAGTCTCATGCGTTTTAGTGGTGAAAAAATAATTTAAAAAATCGTTCGGGAAATGAGTTTACTCCCTAGATACTTTCTTTGTATACTTTTGGCTATACGGGCCGAGTCCAGGATTTACGGGAATTCGCGGGTTTTCGTTTGCCGGCGATTAAACTTCTTTTATTCAGCGTCTCATCAAAAATGAAAACATTTTTGAAAACTACAAGTCTCATGCGTTTTAGTGGTGAAAAGATAATTTAAAAAATCGTTCTGGAAATGAGTTTACTCGCAGGGTACTTTCTTTGTATACTTTCGACTATACGGGCCGAGTCCGGGATTTACGGGAAATCGCGGGTTTTCGTTTGTCGGCGATTAAACTTCTTTTATTCCGCGTCTCATCAAAAATGAAAACATTTTTGAAAACTACAAGTCTCATGCGTTTTAGTGGTGAAAAGATAATTTAAAAAATCGTTCTGGAAATGGGTTTACTCGCAGGGTACTTTCTTTGTATACTTTCGACTATACGGGCCGAGTCCGGGATTTACGGGAAATCGCGGGTTTTCGTTTGCCGGCAATTAAACTTCTTTTATTCAGCGTCTCATCAAAAATGAAAACATTTTTGAAAACTACAAGTCTCATGCGTTTTTATGGTGAAAAGATAATTTAAAAAATCGTTCGGGAAATGAGTTTACTCCCTGGGTAGTTTCTTTGTATACTTTTGACTATACGGGCCGAGTCCGGGATTTACGGGAAATCGCGGGTTTTCGTTTGCCAGCGATTAAACTTCTTTTATTACGCGTCTCATCAAAAATGAAAACATTTTTGAAAACTACAAGTCTCATGCGTTTTAGTGGTGAAAAGATAATTTAAAAAATCGTTCTGGAAATGAGTTTACTCACAGGGTACTTTCTTTGTATATATTCGACTATACGGGCCAAGCCCGGGATTTACGGGAAATCGCGCGTTTTGGTTTGCCGGCGATTAAACTTCTTTTATTCAGCGTCCCATCAAAAATTAAAACATTTTTGAAAACTACAAGTCTCATGCGTTTTAGTGGTGAAAAAATAATTTAAAAAATCGTTCGGGAAATGAGTTTACTCCCTGGGTAGTTTCTTTGTATACTTTTGACTATACGGGCCGAGTTCGGGATTTACGGGAAATCGCGGGTTTTCGTTTGCCAGCGATTAAACTTCTTTTATTCCGCGTCTCATCAAAAATGAAAACATTTTTGAAAACTACAAGTCTCATGCGTTTTAGTGGTGAAAAGATAATTTAAAAAATCGTTCTGGAAATGAGTTTACTCACAGGGTACTTTCTTTGTATATACTCGACTATACGGGCCAAGCCCGGGATTTACGGGAAATCGCGCGTTTTCGTTTGCCGGCGATTAAACTTCTTTTATTCAGCGTCCCATCAAAAATTAAAACATTTTTGAAAACTACAAGTCTCATGCGTTTTAGTGGTGAAAAAATAATTTAAAAAATCGTTCGGGAAATGAGTTTACTCCCTGGGTAGTTTCTTTGTATACTTTCGACTATACGGGCCGAGTCCGGGATTTACGGGAAATCGCGGGTTTTCGTTTGCCGGCGATTAAACTTCTTTTATTCAGCGTCTCATCAAAAATGAAAACATTTTTGAAAACTACAAGTCTCATGCGTTTTTATGGTGAAAAGATAATTTAAAAAATCGTTCGGGAAATGAGTTTACTCCCTGGGTAGTTTCTTTGTATACTTTTGACTATACGGGCCGAGTCCGGGATTTACGGGAAATCGCGGGTTTTCGTTTGCCAGCGATTAAACTTCTTTTATTACGCGTCTCATCAAAAATGAAAACATTTTTGAAAACTACAAGTCTCATGCGTTTTAGTGGTGAAAAGATAATTTAAAAAATCGTTCTGGAAATGAGTTTACTCACAGGGTACTTTCTTTGTATATATTCGACTATACGGGCCAAGCCCGGGATTTACGGGAAATCGCGCGTTTTGGTTTGCCGGCGATTAAACTTCTTTTATTCAGCGTCCCATCAAAAATTAAAACATTTTTGAAAACTACAAGTCTCATGCGTTTTAGTGGTGAAAAAATAATTTAAAAAATCGTTCGGGAAATGAGTTTACTCCCTGGGTAGTTTCTTTGTATACTTTTGACTATACGGGCCGAGTTCGGGATTTACGGGAAATCGCGGGTTTTCGTTTGCCAGCGATTAAACTTCTTTTATTCCGCGTCTCATCAAAAATGAAAACATTTTTGAAAACTACAAGTCTCATGCGTTTTAGTGGTGAAAAGATAATTTAAAAAATCGTTCTGGAAATGAGTTTACTCACAGGGTACTTTCTTTGTATATACTCGACTATACGGGCCAAGCCCGGGATTTACGGGAAATCGCGCGTTTTCGTTTGCCGGCGATTAAACTTCTTTTATTCAGCGTCCCATCAAAAATTAAAACATTTTTGAAAACTACAAGTCTCATGCGTTTTAGTGGTGAAAAAATAATTTAAAAAATCGTTCGGGAAATGAGTTTACTCCCTGGGTAGTTTCTTTGTATACTTTTGACTATACGGGCCTAGTCCGGGCATTACGGGAAATTGCGGGTTTTCGTTTGCCAGCAATTAAACTTCTTTTATTCCGCGTCTAATCAAAAATGAAAACATTTTTGAAAACTACAAGTCTCATGCGTTTTAGTGGTGAAAAGATAATTTATAAAATCGTTCTGGAAATGAGTTTACTCACAGGGTACTTTCTTTGTATATATATTCGACTATACGGGCCAAGACCGGGATTTACGGGAAATCGCGCGTTTTCGTTTGCCGGCGATTAAACTTCTTTTATTCAGCGTCCCATCAAAAATTAAAACATTTTTGAAAACTACAAGTCTCATGCGTTTTAGTGGTGAAAAGATAATTTATAAAATCGTTCTGGAAATGAGTTTACTCACAGGGTACTTTCTTTGTATATATATTCGACTATACGGGCCAAGACCGGGATTTACGGGAAACCGCGCGTTTTCGTTTGCCGGCGATTAAACTTCTTTTATTCAGCGTCCCATCAAAAATTAAAACATTTTTGAAAACTACAAGTCTCATGCGTTTTAGTGGTGAAAAAATAATTTAAAAAATCGTTCGGGAAATGAGTTTACTCCCTAGATACTTTCTTTGTATACTTTTGGCTATACGGGCTGAGTCCGTGATTTACGGGAATTCGCGGGTTTTCGTTTGCCGGCGATTAAACTTCTTTTATTCAGCGTCTCATCAAAAATGAAAACATTTTTGAAAACTACAAGTCTCATGCGTTTTAGTGGTGAAAAGATAATTTAAAAGATCGTTCTGAAAATGAGTTTACTCGCAGGGTACTTTCTTTGTATACTTTCGACTATACGGGCCGAGTTCGGGATTTACGGGAAATCGCGGGTTTTCGTTTGCCGGCGATTAAACTTCTTTTATTCAGCGTCTCATCAAAAATGAAAACATTTTTGAAAACTACAAGTCTCATGCGTTTTAGTGGTGAAAAGATAATTTAAAAAATCGTTCGGGAAATGAGTTTACTCCCTGGGTAGTTTCTTTGTATACTTTTGACTATACGGGCCGAGTCCGGGATTTACGGGAAATCGCGGGTTTTCGTTTGCCAGCGATTAAACTTCTTTTATTCCGCGTCTCATCAAAAATGAAAACATTTTTGAAAACTACAAGTCTCATGCGTTTTAGTGGTGAAAAGATAATTTAAAAAATCGTTCTGGAAATGAATTTACTCACAGGGTACTTTCTTTGTATATATTCGACTATCCGGGCCAAGCCCGGGATTTACGGGAAATCGCGCGTTTTGGTTTGCCGGCGATTAAACTTCTTTTATTCAGCGTCCCATCAAAAATTAAAACATTTTTGAAAACTACAAGTCTCATGCGTTTTAGTGGTGAAAAAATAATTTAAAAAATCGTTCGGGAAATGAGTTTACTCCCTGGGTAGTTTCTTTGTATACTTTTGACTATACGGGCCGAGTCCGGTATTTACGGGAAATCGCGGGTTTTCGTTTGCCAGCGATTAAACTTCTTTTATTCCGCGTCTCATCAAAAATGAAAACATTTTTGAAAACTACAAGTCTCATGCGTTTTAGTGGTGAAAAGATAATTTAAAAAATCGTTCTGGAAATGAGTTTACTCACAGGGTACTTTCTTTGTATATATTCGACTATACGGGCCAAGCCCGGGATTTACGGGAAATCGCGCGTTTTCGTTTGCCGGCGATTAAACTTCTTTTATTCAGCGTCCCATCAAAAATTAAAACATTTTTGAAAACTACAAGTCTCATGCCTTCTAGTGGTGAAAAAATAATTTAAAAAAACGTTCGGGAAATTAGTTTACTTCCTGGGTACTTTCTTTGTATACATATGACTATACGGGCCTAGCTCGGGATTTACGGAAAATTGCTAGTTTTCGTTTGCCGGCGATTAAACCTCTTTCATTAGGCGTCTCATCAAAAATGAAAACATTTTTGAAAACTACAAGTCTCATGCGTTTTAGTGGCGAAAAAATAATTTAAAAAATCGTTCTGGAAATGAGTTTACTCCCTGAGTACTTTCTTTGTATACTTTTGACTATACGAGCCGAGTCCGGGATTTACGGGAAATCGTTGTTTTTCGTTTGCCGGCGAATAAACTTCTTTTATTCAGCGTCTCATCAAAAATGAAAACATTTTTGAAAACTACAAGTCTCACGCGTTTTAGTGGTGAAAAGATAATTTAAAAAATCGTTCTGGAAATGAGTTTACTCACAGGGTACTTTCTTTGTATATATATTCGACTATACGGGCCAAGCCAGGGATTTACGGGAAACCGTGCGTTTTCGTTTGCCGGCGATTAAACTTCTTTTATTCAGCGTCCCATCAAAAATTAAAACATTTTTGAAAACTACAAGTCTCATGCGTTTTAGTGGTGAAAAAGTAATTTAAAAAATCGTTCGGGAAATGAGTTTACTCCCTAGATACTTTCTTTGTATACTTTTGGCTATACGGGCCGAGTCCGGGATTTACGGGAATTCGCGGGTTTTCGTTTGCCGGCGATTAAACTTCTTTTATTCAGCGTCTCATCAAAAATGAAAACATTTTTGAAAACTACAAGTCTCATGCGTTTTAGTGGTGAAAAGATAATTTAAGAAATCGTTCTGGAAATGAGTTTACTCGCAGGGTACTTTCTTTGTATACTTTCGACTATACGGGCCGAGTCCGGGATTTACGGGAAATCGCGGGTTTTCGTTTGCCGGCGATTAAACTTCTTTTATTCAGCGTCTCATCAAAAATGAAAACATTTTTGAAAACTACAAGTCTCATGCGTTTTAGTGGTGAAAAGATAATTTAAAAAATCGTTCAGGAAATGAGTTTACTCCCTGGGTAGTTTCTTTGTATACTTTTGACTATACGGGCCGAGTCCGGGATTTACGGGAAATCGCGGGTTTTCGTTTGCCAGCGATTAAACTTCTTTTATTCCGCGTCTCATCAAAAATGAAAACATTTTTGAAAACTACAAGTCTCATGCGTTTTAGTGGTGAAAAGATAATTTAAAAAATCGTTCTGGAAATGAGTTTACTCACAGGGTACTTTCTTTGTATATATTCGACTATACGGGCCAAGCCCGGGATTTACGGGAAATCGCGCGTTTTGGTTTGCCGGCGATTAAACTTCTTTTATTCAGCGTCCCATCAAAAATTAAAACATTTTTGAAAACTACAAGTCTCATGCGTTTTAGTGGTGAAAAAATAATTTAAAAAATCGTTCGGGAAATGAGTTTACTCCCTGGGTAGTTTCTTTGTATACTTTTGACTATACGGGCCGAGTCCGGGATTTACGGGAAATCGCGTGTTTTCGTTTGCCAGCGATTAAACTTCTTTTATTCCGCGTCTCATCAAAAATGAAAACATTTTTGAAAACTACAAGTCTCATGCGTTTTAGTGGTGAAAAGATAATTTAAAAAATCGTTCTGGAAATGAGTTTACTCACAGGGTACTTTCTTTGTATATATTCGACTATACGGGCCAAGCCCGGGATTTACGGGAAATCGCGCGTTTTCGTTTGCCGGCGATTAAACTTCTTTTATTCAGCGTCCCATCAAAAATTAAAACATTTTTGAAAACTACAAGTCTCATGCGTTTTAGTGGTGAAAAAATAATTTAAAAAATCGTTCGGGAAATGAGTTTACTCCCTGGGTAGTTTCTTTGTATACTTTTGACTATACGGGCCTAGTCCGGGATTTACGGGAAATCGCGGGTTTTCGTTTGCCAGCGATTAAACTTCTTTTATTCCGCGTCTAATCAAAAATGAAAACATTTTTGAAAACTACAAGTGTCATGCGTTTTAGTGGTGAAAAGATAATTTAAAAAATCGTTCTGGAAATGAGTTTACTAACAGGGTACTTTCTTTGTATATATATTCGACTATACGGGCCAAGACCGGGATTTACGGGAAACCGCGCGTTTTCGTTTGCAGGCGATTAAACTTCTTTTATTCAGCGTCCCATTAAAAATTAAAACATTTTTGAAAACTACAAGTCTCATGCGTTTTAGTGGTGAAAATATAATTTAAAAAATCGTTCGGGAAATGAGTTTACTCCCTAGATACTTTCTTTGTATACTTTTGGCTATACGGGCCGAGTCCGGGATTTACGGGAATTCGCGGGTTTTCGTTTGCCGGCGATTAAACTTCTTTTATTCAGCGTCTCATCAAAAATGAAAACATTTTTGAAAACTACAAGTCTCATGCGTTTTAGTGGTGAAAAGATAATTTAAAAAATCGTTCTGGAAATGAGTTTACTCGCAGGGTACTTTCTTTGTATACTTTCGACTATACGGGCCGAGTCCGGGATTTACGGGAAATAGCGGGTTTTGATTTGCCGGCGATTAAACTTCTTTTATTCAGCGTCTCATCAAAAATGAAAACATTTTTGAAAACTACAAGTCTCATGCGTTTTAGTGGTGAAAAAATAATTTTAAAAATCGTTCGGGAAATGAGTTTACTCCCTGGGTAGTTTCTTTGTATACTTTTGACTATACGGGCCGAGTCCGGGATTTACGGGAAATAGCGGGTTTTGATTTGCCGGCGATTAAACTTCTTTTATTCAGCGTCTCATCAAAAATGAAAACATTTTTGAAAACTACAAGTCTCATGCGTTTTTATGGTGAAAAGATAATTTAAAAAATCGTTCGGGAAATGAGTTTACTCCCTGGGTAGTTTCTTTGTATACTTTTGACTATACGGGCCGAGTCCGGGATTTACGGGAAATCGCGGGTTTTCGTTTGCCAGCGATTAAACTTCTTTTATTACGCGTCTCATCAAAAATGAAAACATTTTTGAAAACTACAAGTCTCATGCGTTTTAGTGGTGAAAAGATAATTTAAAAAATCGTTCTGGAAATGAGTTTACTCACAGGGTACTTTCTTTGTATATATTCGACTATACGGGCCAAGCCCGGGATTTACGGGAAATCGCGCGTTTTGGTTTGCCGGCGATTAAACTTCTTTTATTCAGCGTCCCATCAAAAATTAAAACATTTTTGAAAACTACAAGTCTCATGCGTTTTAGTGGTGAAAAAATAATTTAAAAAATCGTTCGGGAAATGAGTTTACTCCCTGGGTAGTTTCTTTGTATACTTTTGACTATACGGGCCGAGTTCGGGATTTACGGGAAATCGCGGGTTTTCGTTTGCCAGCGATTAAACTTCTTTTATTCCGCGTCTCATCAAAAATGAAAACATTTTTGAAAACTACAAGTCTCATGCGTTTTAGTGGTGAAAAGATAATTTAAAAAATCGTTCTGGAAATGAGTTTACTCACAGGGTACTTTCTTTGTATATACTCGACTATACGGGCCAAGCCCGGGATTTACGGGAAATCGCGCGTTTTCGTTTGCCGGCGATTAAACTTCTTTTATTCAGCGTCCCATCAAAAATTAAAACATTTTTGAAAACTACAAGTCTCATGCGTTTTAGTGGTGAAAAAATAATTTAAAAAATCGTTCGGGAAATGAGTTTACTCCCTGGGTAGTTTCTTTGTATACTTTTGACTATACGGGCCTAGTCCGGGCATTACGGGAAATTGCGGGTTTTCGTTTGCCAGCAATTAAACTTCTTTTATTCCGCGTCTAATCAAAAATGAAAACATTTTTGAAAACTACAAGTCTCATGCGTTTTAGTGGTGAAAAGATAATTTATAAAATCGTTCTGGAAATGAGTTTACTCACAGGGTACTTTCTTTGTATATATATTCGACTATACGGGCCAAGACCGGGATTTACGGGAAATCGCGCGTTTTCGTTTGCCGGCGATTAAACTTCTTTTATTCAGCGTCCCATCAAAAATTAAAACATTTTTGAAAACTACAAGTCTCATGCGTTTTAGTGGTGAAAAGATAATTTATAAAATCGTTCTGGAAATGAGTTTACTCACAGGGTACTTTCTTTGTATATATATTCGACTATACGGGCCAAGACCGGGATTTACGGGAAACCGCGCGTTTTCGTTTGCCGGCGATTAAACTTCTTTTATTCAGCGTCCCATCAAAAATTAAAACATTTTTGAAAACTACAAGTCTCATGCGTTTTAGTGGTGAAAAAATAATTTAAAAAATCGTTCGGGAAATGAGTTTACTCCCTAGATACTTTCTTTGTATACTTTTGGCTATACGGGCTGAGTCCGTGATTTACGGGAATTCGCGGGTTTTCGTTTGCCGGCGATTAAACTTCTTTTATTCAGCGTCTCATCAAAAATGAAAACATTTTTGAAAACTACAAGTCTCATGCGTTTTAGTGGTGAAAAGATAATTTAAAAGATCGTTCTGAAAATGAGTTTACTCGCAGGGTACTTTCTTTGTATACTTTCGACTATACGGGCCGAGTTCGGGATTTACGGGAAATCGCGGGTTTTCGTTTGCCGGCGATTAAACTTCTTTTATTCAGCGTCTCATCAAAAATGAAAACATTTTTGAAAACTACAAGTCTCATGCGTTTTAGTGGTGAAAAGATAATTTAAAAAATCGTTCGGGAAATGAGTTTACTCCCTGGGTAGTTTCTTTGTATACTTTTGACTATACGGGCCGAGTCCGGGATTTACGGGAAATCGCGGGTTTTCGTTTGCCAGCGATTAAACTTCTTTTATTCCGCGTCTCATCAAAAATGAAAACATTTTTGAAAACTACAAGTCTCATGCGTTTTAGTGGTGAAAAGATAATTTAAAAAATCGTTCTGGAAATGAATTTACTCACAGGGTACTTTCTTTGTATATATTCGACTATCCGGGCCAAGCCCGGGATTTACGGGAAATCGCGCGTTTTGGTTTGCCGGCGATTAAACTTCTTTTATTCAGCGTCCCATCAAAAATTAAAACATTTTTGAAAACTACAAGTCTCATGCGTTTTAGTGGTGAAAAAATAATTTAAAAAATCGTTCGGGAAATGAGTTTACTCCCTGGGTAGTTTCTTTGTATACTTTTGACTATACGGGCCGAGTCCGGTATTTACGGGAAATCGCGGGTTTTCGTTTGCCAGCGATTAAACTTCTTTTATTCCGCGTCTCATCAAAAATGAAAACATTTTTGAAAACTACAAGTCTCATGCGTTTTAGTGGTGAAAAGATAATTTAAAAAATCGTTCTGGAAATGAGTTTACTCACAGGGTACTTTCTTTGTATATATTCGACTATACGGGCCAAGCCCGGGATTTACGGGAAATCGCGCGTTTTCGTTTGCCGGCGATTAAACTTCTTTTATTCAGCGTCCCATCAAAAATTAAAACATTTTTGAAAACTACAAGTCTCATGCCTTCTAGTGGTGAAAAAATAATTTAAAAAAACGTTCGGGAAATTAGTTTACTTCCTGGGTACTTTCTTTGTATACATATGACTATACGGGCCTAGCTCGGGATTTACGGAAAATTGCTAGTTTTCGTTTGCCGGCGATTAAACCTCTTTCATTAGGCGTCTCATCAAAAATGAAAACATTTTTGAAAACTACAAGTCTCATGCGTTTTAGTGGCGAAAAAATAATTTAAAAAATCGTTCTGGAAATGAGTTTACTCCCTGAGTACTTTCTTTGTATACTTTTGACTATACGAGCCGAGTCCGGGATTTACGGGAAATCGTTGTTTTTCGTTTGCCGGCGAATAAACTTCTTTTATTCAGCGTCTCATCAAAAATGAAAACATTTTTGAAAACTACAAGTCTCACGCGTTTTAGTGGTGAAAAGATAATTTAAAAAATCGTTCTGGAAATGAGTTTACTCACAGGGTACTTTCTTTGTATATATATTCGACTATACGGGCCAAGCAAGGGATTTACGGGAAACCGTGCGTTTTCGTTTGCCGGCGATTAAACTTCTTTTATTCAGCGTCCCATCAAAAATTAAAACATTTTTGAAAACTACAAGTCTCATGCGTTTTAGTGGTGAAAAAGTAATTTAAAAAATCGTTCGGGAAATGAGTTTACTCCCTAGATACTTTCTTTGTATACTTTTGGCTATACGGGCCGAGTCCGGGATTTACGGGAATTCGCGGGTTTTCGTTTGCCGGCGATTAAACTTCTTTTATTCAGCGTCTCATCAAAAATGAAAACATTTTTGAAAACTACAAGTCTCATGCGTTTTAGTGGTGAAAAGATAATTTAAGAAATCGTTCTGGAAATGAGTTTACTCGCAGGGTACTTTCTTTGTATACTTTCGACTATACGGGCCGAGTCCGGGATTTACGGGAAATCGCGGGTTTTCGTTTGCCGGCGATTAAACTTCTTTTATTCAGCGTCTCATCAAAAATGAAAACATTTTTGAAAACTACAAGTCTCATGCGTTTTAGTGGTGAAAAGATAATTTAAAAAATCGTTCAGGAAATGAGTTTACTCCCTGGGTAGTTTCTTTGTATACTTTTGACTATACGGGCCGAGTCCGGGATTTACGGGAAATCGCGGGTTTTCGTTTGCCAGCGATTAAACTTCTTTTATTCCGCGTCTCATCAAAAATGAAAACATTTTTGAAAACTACAAGTCTCATGCGTTTTAGTGGTGAAAAGATAATTTAAAAAATCGTTCTGGAAATGAGTTTACTCACAGGGTACTTTCTTTGTATATATTCGACTATACGGGCCAAGCCCGGGATTTACGGGAAATCGCGCGTTTTGGTTTGCCGGCGATTAAACTTCTTTTATTCAGCGTCCCATCAAAAATTAAAACATTTTTGAAAACTACAAGTCTCATGCGTTTTAGTGGTGAAAAAATAATTTAAAAAATCGTTCGGGAAATGAGTTTACTCCCTGGGTAGTTTCTTTGTATACTTTTGACTATACGGGCCGAGTCCGGGATTTACGGGAAATCGCGTGTTTTCGTTTGCCAGCGATTAAACTTCTTTTATTCCGCGTCTCATCAAAAATGAAAACATTTTTGAAAACTACAAGTCTCATGCGTTTTAGTGGTGAAAAGATAATTTAAAAAATCGTTCTGGAAATGAGTTTACTCACAGGGTACTTTCTTTGTATATATTCGACTATACGGGCCAAGCCCGGGATTTACGGGAAATCGCGCGTTTTCGTTTGCCGGCGATTAAACTTCTTTTATTCAGCGTCCCATCAAAAATTAAAACATTTTTGAAAACTACAAGTCTCATGCGTTTTAGTGGTGAAAAAATAATTTAAAAAATCGTTCGGGAAATGAGTTTACTCCCTGGGTAGTTTCTTTGTATACTTTTGACTATACGGGCCTAGTCCGGGATTTACGGGAAATCGCGGGTTTTCGTTTGCCAGCGATTAAACTTCTTTTATTCCGCGTCTAATCAAAAATGAAAACATTTTTGAAAACTACAAGTGTCATGCGTTTTAGTGGTGAAAAGATAATTTAAAAAATCGTTCTGGAAATGAGTTTACTAACAGGGTACTTTCTTTGTATATATATTCGACTATACGGGCCAAGACCGGGATTTACGGGAAACCGCGCGTTTTCGTTTGCAGGCGATTAAACTTCTTTTATTCAGCGTCCCATTAAAAATTAAAACATTTTTGAAAACTACAAGTCTCATGCGTTTTAGTGGTGAAAATATAATTTAAAAAATCGTTCGGGAAATGAGTTTACTCCCTAGATACTTTCTTTGTATACTTTTGGCTATACGGGCCGAGTCCGGGATTTACGGGAATTCGCGGGTTTTCGTTTGCCGGCGATTAAACTTCTTTTATTCAGCGTCTCATCAAAAATGAAAACATTTTTGAAAACTACAAGTCTCATGCGTTTTAGTGGTGAAAAGATAATTTAAAAAATCGTTCTGGAAATGAGTTTACTCGCAGGGTACTTTCTTTGTATACTTTCGACTATACGGGCCGAGTCCGGGATTTACGGGAAATAGCGGGTTTTGATTTGCCGGCGATTAAACTTCTTTTATTCAGCGTCTCATCAAAAATGAAAACATTTTTGAAAACTACAAGTCTCATGCGTTTTAGTGGTGAAAAAATAATTTTAAAAATCGTTCGGGAAATGAGTTTACTCCCTGGGTAGTTTCTTTGTATACTTTTAACTATACGGGCCGAGTCCGGGATTTACGGGAAATCGCGGGTTTTCGTTTGCCGGCGATTAAACTTCTTTTATTCAGCGTCTCATCAAAAATAAAAACATTTTTGAAAACTACAAGTCTCATGCGTTTTAGTGGTGAAAAGATAATTTAAAAAATCGTTCTGGAAATGAGTTTACTCACAGGGTACTTTCTTTGTATATATTCGACTATACGGGCCAAGCCCGGGATTTACGGGAAATCGCGCGTTTTGGTTTGCCGGCGATTAAACTTCTTTTATTCAGCGTCCCATCAAAAATTAAAACATTTTTGAAAACTACAAGTCTCATGCGTTTTAGTGGTGAAAAAATAATTTAAAAAATCGTTCGGGAAATGAGTTTACTCCCTGGGTAGTTTCTTTGTATACTTTTGACTATACGGGCCGAGTCCGGGATTTACGGGAAATCGCGGGTTTTCGTTTGCCAGCGATTAAACTTCTTTTATTCCGCGTCTCATCAAAAATGAAAACATTTTTGAAAACTACAAGTCTCATGCGTTTTAGTGGTGAAAAGATAATTTAAAAAATCGTTCTGGAAATGAGTTTACTCACAGGGTACTTTCTTTGTATATATTCGACTATACGGGCCAAGCCTGGGATTTACGGGAAATCGCGCGTTTTCGTTTGCCGGCGATTAAACTTCTTTTATTCAGCGTCCCATCAAAAATTAAAACATTTTTGAAAACTACAAGTCTCATGCCTTCTAGTGGTGAAAAAATAATTTAAAAAAACGTTCGGGAAATTAGTTTACTCCCTGGGTACTTTCTTTGTATACATTTGACTATACGGGCCTAGCTCGGGATATACGGAAAATCGCTAGTTTTCGTTTGCCGGCTATTAAACCTCTTTCATTAGGCGTTTCATCAAAAATGAAAACATTTTTGAAAACTGCAAGTCTCATGCGTTTTAGTGGCGAAAAATAATTTAAAAAGTCGTTCTGGAAATGAGTTTACCCCCTGAGTACTTTCTTTGTATACTTTTGACTATACGAGCCGAGTCCGGGATTTACGGGAAATCGTTGTTTTTCGTTTGCCGGCGATTAAACTTCTTTTATTCAGCGTCTCATCAAAAATGAAAACATTTTTGAAAACTACAAGTCTTATGCCTTTTAGTGGTGAAAAAATAATTTAAAAAAATCGTTCGGGAAATGAGTTTACTCCCTGGGTAGTTTCTTCGTATACTTTTGACTATACGGGCCGAGTCCGGGATTTACGGGAAATCGCGAGTTTTCGTTTGCCAGCGATTAAACTTCTTTTATTCAGCGTCCCATCAAAAATTAAAACATTTTTGAAAACTACAAGTCTCATGGGTTTTAGTGGTGAAAAAATAATTTAAAAAATCGTTCGGGAAATGAGTTTACTCCCTAGATACTTTCTTTGTATACTTTTGGCTATACGGGCCGAGTCCGGTATTTACGGGAATTCGCGGGTTTTCGTTTGCCGGCGATTAAACTTCTTTTATTCAGCGTCTCATCAAAAATGAAAACATTTTTGAAAACTACAAGTCTCATGCGTTTTAGTGGTTAAAAAATAATTTAAAAAATCGTTCTGGAAATGAGTTTACTCGCAGGGTACTTTCTTTGTATACTTTTGACTATACGGGCCGAGTCCGGGATTTACGGGAAATCGCGTGTTTTCGTTTGCCGGCGATTAAACTTCTTTTATTCAGCGTCTCATTAAAAATGAAAACATTTTTGAAAACTACAAGTCTCATGCGTTTTAGTTGTGAAAAGATAGTTTAAAAAATCGTTCGGGAAATGAGTTTACTACCTGGGTATTTTCTTTGTATACTTTTGACTATACGGGCCGAGTCCCGGATTTACGGGAATTCGCGGGTTCTCGTTTGCCAGCGATTAAACTTCTTTTATTCAGCGTCTCGTCAAAAATGAAAACATTTTGGAAAACTACAAGTCTCATACGCTTTAGTGGTGAAAAGATAATTTAAAAAATCGTTCGGCAAATGAGTTTACTCCCTGGGTATTTTCTTTGTATACTTTTGACTAAACGGGCCGAGTCCCGGATTTATGGGAATTCGCGGATTTTTGTTTGCCAGCGATTAAACTTCTTTTATTCAGCGTCTCATCAAAAATGAAAACATTTTTAAAAACTACAAGTCTCATGCGTTTTAGTGGTGAAAAAATAATTTAAAAAATCGTTCGGGAAATGAGTTTACTCACAGGGTACTTTCTTTGTATACATTCGACTATACGGGCCGAGTCCGGGATTTACGGGAATTCGCGGGTTTTCGTTTGCGGGCGATTAAACTTCTTTTATTCAGCGTTTCATCAAAAATGAAAACATTTTTGAAAACTACAAGTCTCATGCGTTTAAGTGGTGAAAAGATAATTTAAAAAATCGTTCTGGAAATGAGTTTACTCGCAGGGTACTTTCTTTGTATACTTTCGACTATACGGGCCGAGTCCGGGATTTACGGGAAATCGCGGGTTTTCGTTTGCCGGCGATTAAACTTCTTTTATTCAGCGTCTCATCAAAAATGAAAACATTTTTGAAAACTACAAGTCTCATACGCTTTAGTGGTGAAAAAATAATTTAAAAAATCGTTCGGGAAATGAGTTTACTCCCTGGGTATTTCCTTTGTATACTTTTGACTATACGGGCCGAGTCCCGGATTTACGGGAATTCGCGGGTTTTCGTTTGCCAGCAATTAAACTTCTTTTATTCAGCGTCTCATCAAAAATGAAAACATTTTTGAAAACTACAAGTCTCATGCGTTTTAGTGGTGAAAAGATAATTTAAGAAATCGTTCTTGAAATGAGTTTACTCACAGGGTACTTTCTTTGTATATACTCGACTATACGGGCCAAGCACGGGATTTACGGGAAATCGCGGGTTTTCGTTTGCCGACGATTAATCTTCTTTTATTCAGCGTCTCATCAAAAATGAAAACATTTTTAAAAACTACAAATCTCATGCGTTTTAGTGGTGAAAAAATAATTTAAAAAATCGTTCGGGAAATGAGTTTACTCTCTAGATACTTTCTTTGTATATTTTTGGCTATACGGGCCGAGTCCGGGATTTACGGGAATTTGCGGGTTTTCGTTTGCCGGCGATTAAACTTCTTTTATTCAGCGTCTCATCAAAAATGAAAACATTTTTGAAAACTACAAGTCTCATGCGTTTTAGTGGTGAAAAGATAATTTAAAAAATCGTTCTGGAAATGAGTTTACTCGCAGGGTACTTTCTTTGTATACTTTCGACTATACGGGCCGAGTCCGGGATTTACGGGAAATCGCGGGTTTTCGTTTGCCAGCGATTAAACTTCTTTTATTCAGCGTCTCATCAAAAATGAAAACATTTTTGAAAACTACAAGTCTCATGCGTTTTAGTGGTGAAAAGATAATTTAAAAAATCGTTCGGGAAATGAGTTTACTCCCTGGGTTTTTCTTTGTATACTTTTGACTATACGGGCCGAGTCCCGGATTTACGGGAATTCGCGGGTTTTCGTTTGCCATCGATTAAACTTCTTTTATTCAGCGTCTCATCAAAAATGAAAACATTTTTGAAAACTACAAGTCTCATACGCTTTAGTGGTGAAAAGATAATTTAAAAAATCGTTCGGCAAATGAGTTTACTACCTGGGTATTTTCTTTGTATACTTTTGACTAAACGGGCCGAGTCCCGGATTTACGGGAATTCGCGGATTTTTGTTTGCCAGCGATTAAACTTCTTTTATTCAGCGTCTCATCAAAAATGAAAACATTTTTGAAAACTACAAGTCTCATGCGTTTTAGTGGTGAAAAAATAATTTAAAAAATCGTTCGGGAAATGAGTTTACTCACAGGGTTCTTTCTTTGTATACATTCGACTATACGGGCCGAGTCCGGGATTTACGGGAATTCGCGGGTTTTTGTTTGCCGGCGATTAAACTTTTTTTATTCAGCGTCTCATCAAAAATGAAAACATTTTTGAAAACTACAAGTCTCATGCGTTTTAGTGGTGAAAAGATAATTTAAAAAATTGTTCTGGAAATGAGTTTACTCACAGGGTACTTTCTTTGTATACTTTCAACTATACGGGCCGAGTCCGGGATTTACGGGAATTCGCGGGTTTTTGTTTGCCGGCGATTAAACTTTTTTTATTCAGCGTGTCATCAAAAATGAAAACATTTTTGAAAACTAAAAGTCTCATGCGTTTTAGTGGTGAAAAGATAATTTAAAAAATCGTTCAGGAAATGAGTTTACTTCCTAGATACTTTTTTGTATACTTTTGGCTATACGAGCCGAGTCCGGGATTTACGGGAATTCGCGGGTTTTCGTTTGCCGGCGATTAAACTTCTTTTATTCAGCGTCTCATCAAAAATGAAAACATTTTTGAAAACTACAAGTCTCATGCGTTTAAGTGGTGAAAAGATAATTTAAAAAATCGTTCTGGAAATGAGTTTACTCGCAGGGTACTTTCTTTGTATACTTTCGACTATAGGGACCGAGTCCGGGATTTACGGGAAATCGCGGGTTTTCGTTTGCCGGCGATTAAACTTCTTTTATTCAGCGTCTCATCAAAAATGAAAACATTTTTGAAAACTACAAGTCTCATACGCTTTAGTGGTGAAAAAATAATTTAAAAAATCGTTCGGGAAATGAGTTTACTCCCTGGGTATTTTCTTTGTATACTTTTGACTATACGGGCCGAGTCCCGGATTTACGGGAATTCGCGGGTTTTTGTTTGCCAGCGATTAAACTTCTTTTATTCAGCGTCTCATCAAAAATGAAAACATTTTTGAAAACTACAAGTCTCATGAGTTTTAGTGGTGAAAAGATAATTTAAAAAATCGTTCTTGAAATGAGTTTACTCACAGGGTACTTTCTTTGTATATACTCGACTATACGGACCAAGCACGGGATTTACGGGAAATCGCGGGTTTTTGTTTGCCGACGATTAAACTTCTTTTATTCAGCGTCTCATCAAAAATGAAAACATTTTTGAAAACTACAAGTCTCATGCGTTTTAGTGGTGAAAAAATAATTTAAAAAATCGTTCGGGAAATGAGTTTACTCACAGGGTACTTTCTTTGTATACATTCGACTATACGGGCCGAGTCCGAGATTTACGGGAATTCGCAGGTTTTTGTTTGCCGGCGATTAAACTTCTTTTATTCAGCGTCTCATCAAAAATGAAAACATTTTTGAAAACTACAAGTCTCATGCGTTTTAGTGGTGAAAAGATAATTTAAAAAATCGTTCTTGAAATGAGTTTACTCACAGGGTACTTTCTTTGTATATACTCGACTATACGGGCCAAGCACGGGATTTACGGGAATTCGCGGGTTTTTGTTTGCCGGCGATTAAACTTCTTTTATTCAGCGTCTCATCAAAAATGAAAACATTTTTGAAAACTACAAGTCTCATGCGTTTTAGTGGTGAAAAGATAATTTTAAAAATTGTTCTGGAAATGAGTTTACTCCCTGAGTACTTTCTTTGTATACTTTTGACTATACGAGCCGAGTCCGGGATTTACGGGAAATCGCGAGTTTTCGTTTGCCAGCGATTAAACTTCTTTTATTCCGCGTCTCATCAAAAATGAAAACATTTTTGAAAACTACAAGTCTCATGCGTTTTAGTGGTGAAAAGATAAATTAAAAAATCTTTCTGGAAATGAGTTTACTCACAGGGTACTTTCTTTGTATATATTCGACTATACGGGCCAAGCCCGGGATTTACGGGAAATCGCGCGTTTTCGTTTGCCGGCGATTAAACTTCTTTTATTCAGCGTCCCATCAAAAATTAAAACATTTTTGAAAACTACAAGTCTCATGCGTTTTAGTGGTGAAAAAATAATTTAAAAAATCGTTCGGGAAATGAGTTTACTCCCTGGGTAGTTTCTTTGTATACTTTTGACTATACGGGCCGAGTCCGGGATTTACGGGAAATCGCGGGTTTTCGTTTGCCAGCGATTAAACTTCTTTTATTCCGCGTCTCATCAAAAATGAGAACATTTTTGAAAACTACAAGTCTCATGCGTTTTAGTGGTGAAAAGATAATTTAAAAAATCGTTCTGGAAATGAGTTTACTCACAGGCTACTTTCTTTGTATATATTTGACTATACGGGCCAAGCCCGGGATTTACGGGAAATCGCGCGTTTTCGTTTGCCGGCGATTAAACTTCTTTTATTCAGCGTCCCATCAAAAATTAAAACATTTTTAAAAACTACAAGTCTCATGCGCTTTAGTGGTGAAAAGATAATTTAAAAAATCGTTCGGGAAATGAGTTTACTCCCTGGGTATTTTCTTTGTATACTTTTGACTAAACGGGCCGAGTCCCGGATTTACGGGAATCGCGGATTTTCGTTTGCCAGCGATTAAACTTCTTTTATTCAGCGTCTCATCAAAAATGAAAACATTTTTGAAAACTACAAGTCTCATGCGTTTTAGTGGTGAAAAGATAATTTAAAAAATCGTTCAGGAAATGAGTTTACTCCCTAGATACTTTCTTTGTATACTTTTGGCTATACGGGCCGAGTCCGGGATTTAAGGGAATTCGCGGGTTTTCGTTTGCCGGCGATTAAACTTCTTTTATTCAGCGTCTCATCAAAAATGAAAACATTTTTGAAAACTACAGGTCTCATGCGTTTTTGTGGTGAAAAGATAATTTAAAAAAACGTTCTGGAAATGAGTTTACTCGCAGGGTACTTTCTTTGTATATATTCGACTATACGGGTCGAGACCGGGATTTACGGGAAATCGCGGGTTTTCGTTTGCCGGCGATTAAACTTCTTTTATTCAGCGTCCCATCAAAAATTAAAACATTTTTGAAAACTACAAGTCTCATGCGTTTTAGTGGTGAAAAAATAATTTAAAAAATCGTTCGGGAAATGAGTTTACTCCCTGGGTAGTTTCTTTGTATACTTTTGACTATACGGGCCGAGTCCGGGATTTACGGGAAATCGCGGGTTTTCGTTTGCCAGCGATTAAACTTCTTTTATTCCGCGTCTCATCAAAAATGAGAACATTTTTGAAAACTACAAGTCTCATGCGTTTTAGTGGTGAAAAGATAATTTAAAAAATCGTTCTGGAAATGCGTTTACTCACAGGGTACTTTCTTTGTATATATTTGACTATACGGGCCAAGCCCGGGATTTACGGGAAATCGCGCGTTTTCGTTTGCCGGCGATTAAACTTCTTTTATTCAGCGTCCCATCAAAAATTAAAACATTTTTAAAAACTACAAGTCTCATGCGCTTTAGTGGTGAAAAGATAATTTAAAAAATCGTTCGGGAAATGAGTTTACTCCCTGGGTATTTTCTTTGTATACTTTTGACTAAACGGGCCGAGTCCCGGATTTACGGGAATCGCGGATTTTCGTTTGCCAGCGATTAAACTTCTTTTATTCAGCGTCTCATCAAAAATGAAAACATTTTTGAAAACTACAAGTCTCATGCGTTTTAGTGGTGAAAAGATAATTTAAAAAATCGTTCAGTAAATGAGTTTACTCCCTAGATACTTTCTTTGTATACTTTTGGCTATACGGGCCGAGTCCGGGATTTAAGGGAATTCGCGGGTTTTCGTTTGCCGGCGATTAAACTTCTTTTATTCAGCGTCTCATCAAAAATGAAAACATTTTTGAAAACTACAGGTCTCATGCGTTTTAGTGGTGAAAAGATATTTTAAAAAAACGTTCTGGAAATGAGTTTACTCGCAGGGTACTTTCTTTGTATACTTTCGACTATACGGGTCGAGACCGGGATTTACGGGAAATCGCGGGTTTTCGTTTGCCGGCGATTAAACTTCTTTTATTCAGCGTCTCATCAAAAATGAAAACATTTTTGAAAACTACAAGTCTCATACGCTTTAGTGGTGAAAAAATAATTTAAAAAATCGTTCGGGAAATGAGTTTACTCCCTGGGTATTTTCTTTGTATACTTTTGACTATACGGGCCGAGTCCCGGATTTACGGGAAATCGCGCGTTTTCGTTTGCCGGCGATTAAACTTCTTTTATTCAGCGTCCCATCAAAAATTAAAACATTTTTGAAAACTACAAGTCTCATGCGTTTTAGTGGTGAAAAAATAATTTAAAAAATCGTTCGGGAAATGAGTTTACTCCCTGGGTAGTTTCTTTGTATACTTTTGACTATACGGGCCTAGTCCGGGATTTACGGGAAATCGCGGGTTTTCGTTTGCCAGCGATTAAACTTCTTTTATTCCGCGTCTAATCAAAAATGAAAACATTTTTGAAAACTACAAGTCTCATGCGTTTTAGTGGTGAAAAGATAATTTAAAAAATCGTTCTGGAAATGAGTTTACTCACAGGGTACTTTCTTTGTATATATATTCGACTATACGGGCCAAGACCGGGATTTACGGGAAACCGCGCGTTTTCGTTTGCCGGCGATTAAACTTCTTTTATTCAGCGTCCCATCAAAAATTAAAACATTTTTGAAAACTACAAGTCTCATGCGTTTTAGTGGTGAAAAAATAATTTAAAAAATCGTTCGGGAAATGAGTTTACTCCCTAGATACTTTCTTTGTATACTTTTGGCTATACGGGCCGAGTCCGTGATTTACGGGAATTCGCGGGTTTTCGTTTGCCGGCGATTAAACTTCTTTTATTCAGCGTCTCATCAAAAATGAAAACATTTTTGAAAACTACAAGTCTCATGCGTTTTAGTGGTGAAAAGATAATTTAAAAGATCGTTCTGGAAATGAGTTTACTCGCAGGGTACTTTCTTTGTATACTTTCGACTATACGGGCCGAGTCCGGGATTTACGGGAAATCGCGGGTTTTCGTTTGCCGGCGATTAAACTTCTTTTATTCAGCGTCTCATCAAAAATGAAAACATTTTTGAAAACTACAAGTCTCATGCGTTTTAGTGGTGAAAAGATAATTTAAAAAATCGTTCGGGAAATGAGTTTACTCCCTGGGTAGTTTCTTTGTATACTTTTGACTATACGGGCCGAGTCCGGGATTTACGGGAAATCGCGGGTTTTCGTTTGCCAGCGATTAAACTTCTTTTATTCCGCGTCTCATCAAAAATAAAAACATTTTTGAAAACTACAAGTCTCGTGCGTTTTAGTGGTGAAAAGATAATTTAAAAAATCGTTCTGGAAATGAGTTTACTCACAGGGTACTTTTTTTGTATATATTCGACTATACGGGCCAAGCCCGGGATTTACGGGAAATCGCGCGTTTTGGTTTGCCGGCGATTAAACTTCTTTTATTCAGCGTCCCATCAAAAATTAAAACATTTTTGAAAACTACAAGTCTCATGCGTTTTAGTGGTGAAAAAATAATTTAAAAAATCGTTCGGGAAATGAGTTTACTCCCTGGGTAGTTTCTTTGTATACTTTTGACTATACGGGCCGAGTCCGGGATTTACGGGAAATCGCGGGTTTTCGTTTGCCAGCGATTAAACTTCTTTTATTCAGCGTCTCATCAAAAATGAAAACATTTTTGAAACCTACAAGTCTCATGCGTTTTAGTGGTGAAAAGATAATTTAAAAAATCGTTCTGGAAATGAGTTTACTCCCTGAGTACTTTCTTTGTATACTTTTGACTATACGAGCCGAGTCCGGGATTTACGGGAAATCGTTGTTTTTCGTTTGCCGGCGATTAAACTTCTTTTATTCAGCGTCTCATCAAAAATGAAAACATTTTTGAAAACTACAAGTCTCATGCGTTTTAGTGGTGAAAAGATAATTTAAAAAATCGTTCTGGAAATGAGTTTACTCACAGGGTACTTTCTTTGTATATATATTCGACTATACGGGCCAAGCCCGGGATTTACGGGAAACCGTGCGTTTTCGTTTGCCGGCGATTAAACTCCTTTTATTCAGCGTCCCATCAAAAATTAAAACCATTTTGAAAACTACAAGTCTCATGCGTTTTAGTGGTGAAAAAGTAATTTAAAAAATCGTTCTGGAAATGAGTTTACTCGCAGGGTACTTTCTTTGTATATATTCGACTATACGGGTCGAGACCGGGATTTACGGGAAATCGCGGGTTTTCGTTTGCCGGCGATTAAACTTCTTTTATTCAGCGTCCCATCAAAAATTAAAACATTTTTGAAAACTACAAGTCTCATGCGTTTTAGTGGTGAAAAAATAATTTAAAAAATCGTTCGGGAAATGAGTTTACTCCCTGGGTAGTTTCTTTGTATACTTTTGACTATACGGGCCGAGTCCGGGATTTACGGGAAATCGCGGGTTTTCGTTTGCCAGCGATTAAACTTCTTTTATTCCGCGTCTCATCAAAAATGAGAACATTTTTGAAAACTACAAGTCTCATGCGTTTTAGTGGTGAAAAGATAATTTAAAAAATCGTTCTGGAAATGCGTTTACTCACAGGGTACTTTCTTTGTATATATTTGACTATACGGGCCAAGCCTGGGATTTACGGGAAATCGCGCGTTTTCGTTTGCCGGCGATTAAACTTCTTTTATTCAGCGTCCCATCAAAAATTAAAACATTTTTAAAAACTACAAGTCTCATGCGCTTTAGTGGTGAAAAGATAATTTAAAAAATCGTTCGGGAAATGAGTTTACTCCCTGGGTATTTTCTTTGTATACTTTTGACTAAACGGGCCGAGTCCCGGATTTACGGGAATCGCGGATTTTCGTTTGCCAGCGATTAAACTTCTTTTATTCAGCGTCTCATCAAAAATGAAAACATTTTTGAAAACTACAAGTCTCATGCGTTTTAGTGGTGAAAAGATAATTTAAAAAATCGTTCAGGAAATGCGTTTACTCCCTAGATACTTTCTTTGTATACTTTTGGCTATACGGGCCGAGTCCGGGATTTAAGGGAATTCGCGGGTTTTCGTTTGCCGGCGATTAAACTTCTTTTATTCAGCGTCTCATCAAAAATGAAAACATTTTTGAAAACTACAGGTCTCATGCGTTTTAGTGGTGAAAAGATATTTTAAAAAAACGTTCTGGAAATGAGTTTACTCGCAGGGTACTTTCTTTGTATACTTTCGACTATACGGGTCGAGACCGGGATTTACGGGAAATCGCGGGTTTTCGTTTGCCGGTGATTAAACTTCTTTTATTCAGCGTCTCATCAAAAATGAAAACATTTTTGAAAACTACAAGTCTCATACGCTTTAGTGGTGAAAAAATAATTTAAAAAATCGTTCGGGAAATGAGTTTACTCCCTGGGTATTTTCTTTGTATACTTTTGACTATACGGGCCGAGTCCCGGATTTACGGGAAATCGCGCGTTTTCGTTTGCCGGCGATTAAACTTCTTTTATTCAGCGTCCCATCAAAAATTAAAACATTTTTGAAAACTACAAGTCTCATGCGTTTTAGTGGTGAAAAAATAATTTAAAAAATCGTTCGGGAAATGAGTTTACTCCCTGGGTAGTTTCTTTGTATACTTTTGACTATACGGGCCTAGTCCGGGATTTACGGGAAATCGCGGGTTTTCGTTTGCCAGCGATTAAACTTCTTTTATTCCGCGTCTAATCAAAAATGAAAACATTTTTGAAAACTACAAGTCTCATGCGTTTTAGTGGTGAAAAGATAATTTAAAAAATCGTTCTGGAAATGAGTTTACTCACAGGGTACTTTCTTTGTATATATATTCGACTATACGGGCCAAGACCGGGATTTACGGGAAACCGCGCGTTTTCGTTTGCCGGCGATTAAACTTCTTTTATTCAGCGTCTCATCAAAAATGAAAACATTTTTGAAAACTACAAGTCTCATGCGTTTTAGTGGTGAAAAGATAATTTAAAAAATCGTTCAGGAAATGAGTTTACTCCCTAGATACTTTCTTTGTATACTTTTGGCTATACGGGCCGAGTCCGGGATTTAAGGGAATTCGCGGGTTTTCGTTTGCCGGCGATTAAACTTCTTTTATTCAGCGTCTCATCAAAAATGAAAACATTTTTGAAAACTACAGGTCTCATGCGTTTTAGTGGTGAAAAGATATTTTAAAAAAACGTTCTGGAAATGAGTTTACTCGCAGGGTACTTTCTTTGTATACTTTCGACTATACGGGTCGAGACCGGGATTTACGGGAAATCGCGGGTTTTCGTTTGCCGGTGATTAAACTTCTTTTATTCAGCGTCTCATCAAAAATGAAAACATTTTTGAAAACTACAAGTCTCATACGCTTTAGTGGTGAAAAAATAATTTAAAAAATCGTTCGGGAAATGAGTTTACTCCCTGGGTATTTTCTTTGTATACTTTTGACTATACGGGCCGAGTCCCGGATTTACGGGAAATCGCGCGTTTTCGTTTGCCGGCGATTAAACTTCTTTTATTCAGCGTCCCATCAAAAATTAAAACATTTTTGAAAACTACAAGTCTCATGCGTTTTAGTGGTGAAAAAATAATTTAAAAAATCGTTCGGGAAATGAGTTTACTCCCTGGGTAGTTTCTTTGTATACTTTTGACTATACGGGCCTAGTCCGGGATTTACGGGAAATCGCGGGTTTTCGTTTGCCAGCGATTAAACTTCTTTTATTCCGCGTCTAATCAAAAATGAAAACATTTTTGAAAACTACAAGTCTCATGCGTTTTAGTGGTGAAAAGATAATTTAAAAAATCGTTCTGGAAATGAGTTTACTCACAGGGTACTTTCTTTGTATATATATTCGACTATACGGGCCAAGACCGGGATTTACGGGAAACCGCGCGTTTTCGTTTGCCGGCGATTAAACTTCTTTTATTCAGCGTCTCATCAAAAATGAAAACATTTTTGAAAACTACAAGTCTCATGCGTTTTAGTGGTGAAAAGATAATTTAAAAAATCGTTCTGGAAATGAGTTTACTCGCAGGGTACTTTCTTTGTATACTTTCGACTATACGGGCCGAGTCCGGGATTTACGGGAAATCGCGGGTTTTGATTTGCCGGCGATTAGACTTCTTTTATTCAGCGTCTCATCAAAAATGAAAACATTTTTGAAAACTACAAGTCTCATGCGTTTTAGTGGTGAAAAGATAATTTAAAAAATCGTTCTGGAAATGAGTTTACTCGCAGGGTACTTTCTTTGTATACTTTCGACTATACGGGCCGAGTCCGGGATTTACGGGAAATCGCGGGTTTTGATTTGCCGGCGATTAGACTTCTTTTATTCAGCGTCTCATCAAAAATGAAAACATTTTTGAAAACTACAAGTCTCATGCGTTTTAGTGGTGAAAAAATAATTTAAAAAATCGTTCGGGAAATGAGTTTACTCCCTGCGTAGTTTCTTTGTATACTTTTGACTATACGGACCGAGTCCGGGATTTACGGGAAATCGCGGGTTTTCGTTTGCCGGAGATGAAACTTCTTTTATTCAGCGTCTCATCAAAAATAAAACATTTTTGAAAACTACAAGTCTCATGCGTTTTAGTGGTGAAAAGATAATTTAAAAAATCGTTCTGGAAATGAGTTTACTCACAGGGTACTTTCTTTGTATATATTCGACTATACGGGCCAAGCCCGGGATTTACGGGAAATCGCGCGTTTTGGTTTGCCGGCGATTAAACTTCTTTTATTCAGCGTCCCATCAAAAATTAAAACATTTTTGAAAACTACAAGTCTCATGCGTTTTAGTGGTGAAAAAATAATTTAAAAAATCGTTCGGGAAATGAGTTTACTCCCTGGGTAGTTTCTTTGTATACTTTTGACGATACGGGCCGAGTCCGGGATTTACGGGAAATCGCGGGTTTTCGTTTGCCAGCGATTAAACTTCTTTTATTCCGCGTCTCATCAAAAATGAAAACATTTTTGAAAACTACAAGTCTCATGCGTTTTAGTGGTGAAAAGATAATTTAAAAAATCGTTCTGGAAATGAAATTACTCACAGGGTACTTTCTTTGTATATATTCGACTATACGGGCCAAGCCCGGGATTTACGGGAAATCGCGCGTTTTCGTTTGCCGGCGATTAAACTTCTTTTATTCAGCGTCCCATCAAAAATTAAAACATTTTTGAAAACTACAAGTCTCATGCCTTCTAGTGGTGAAAAAATAATTTTAAAAAACGTTCGGGAAATTAGTTTACTCCCTGGGTACTTTCTTTGTATACATTTGACTATACGGGCCTAGCTCGGGATATACGGAAAATCGCTAGTTTTCGTTTGCCGGCGATTAAACCTCTTTCATTAGGCGTCTCATCAAAAATGAAAACATTTTTGAAAACTACAAGTCTCATGCGTTTTAGTGGCGAAAAAATAATTTAAAAAATCGTTCTGGAAATGAGTTTACTCCCTGAGTACTTTCTTTGTATACTTTTGACTATACGAGCCGAGTCCGGGATTTACGGGAAATCGTTGTTTTTCGTTTGCCGGCGATTAAACTTCTTTTATTCAGCGTCTCATCAAAAATGAAAACATTTTTGAAAACTACAAGTCTTATGCCTTTTAGTGGTGAAAAAATAATTTAAAAAAATCGTTCGGGAAATGAGTTTACTCCCTGGGTAGTTTCTTTGTATACTTTTGACTATACGGGCCGAGTCCGGGATTTACGGAAAATCGCGAGTTTTCGTTTGCCAGCGATTAAACTTCTTTTATTCCGCGTCTAATCAAAAATGAAAACATTTTTGAAAACTACAAGTCTCATGCGTTTTAGTGGTGAAAAGATAATTTAAAAAATCGTTCTGGAAATGAGTTTACTCACAGGGTACTTTCTTTGTATATATATTCGACTATACGGGCCAAGCCCGGGATTTACGGCAAACCGCGCGTTTTCGTTTGCCGGCGATTAAACTTCTTTTATTCAGCGTCCCATCAAAAATTAAAACATTTTTGAAAACTACAAGTCTCATGGGTTTTAGTGGTGAAAAAATAATTTAAAAAATCGTTCGGGAAATGAGTTTACTCCCTAGATACTTTCTTTGTATACTTTTGGCTATACGGGCCGAGTCCGGGATTTACGGGAATTCGCGGGTTTTCGTTTGCCGGCGATTAAACTTCTTTTATTCAGCGTCTCATCAAAAATGAAAACATTTTTGAAAACTACAAGTCTCATGCGTTTTAGTGGTTAAAAAATAATTTAAAAAATCGTTCTGGAAATGAGTTTACTCGCAGGGTACTTTCTTTGTATACTTTTGACTATACGGGCCGAGTCCGGGATTTACGGGAAATCGCGTGTTTTCGTTTGCCGGCGATTAAACTTCTTTTATTCAGCGTCTCATTAAAAATGAAAACATTTTTGAAAACTACAAGTCTCATGCGTTTTAGTTGTGAAAAGATAGTTTAAAAAATCGTTCGGGAAATGAGTTTACTACCTGGGTATTTTCTTTGTATACTTTTGACTATACGGGCCGAGTCCCGGATTTACGGGAATTCGCGGGTTTTCGTTTGCCAGCGATTAAACTTCTTTTATTCAGCGTCTCGTCAAAAATGAAAACATTTTGGAAAACTACAAGTCTCATACGCTTTAGTGGTGAAAAGATAATTTAAAAAATCGTTCGGGAAATGAGTTTACTCCCTGGGTATTTTCTTTGTATACTTTTGACTAAACGGGCCGAGTCCCGGATTCATGGGAATTCGCGGATTTTCGTTTGCCGGCGATTAAACTTCTTTTATTCCGCGTCTAATCAAAAATGAAAACATTTTTGAAAACTACAAGTCTCATGCGTTTTAGTGGTGAAAAGATAATTTAAAAAATCGTTCTGGAAATGAGTTTACTCACAGGGTACTTTCTCTGTATATATATTCGACTATACGGGCCAAGACCGGGATTTACGGGAAACCGCGCGTTTTCGTTTGCCGGCGATTAAACTTCTTTTATTCAGCGTCTCATCAAAAATGAAAACATTTTTGAAAACTACAAGTCTCATGCGTTTTAGTGGTGAAAAGATAATTTAAAAAATCGTTCTGGAAATGAGTTTACTCGCAGGGTACTTTCTTTGTATACTTTCGACTATACGGGCCGAGTCCGGGATTTACGGGAAATCGCGGGTTTTGATTTGCCGGCGATTAGACTTCTTTTATTCAGCGTCTCATCAAAAATGAAAACATTTTTGAAAACTACAAGTCTCATGCGTTTTAGTGGTGAAAAGATAATTTAAAAAATCGTTCTGGAAATGAGTTTACTCGCAGGGTACTTTCTTTGTATACTTTCGACTATACGGGCCGAGTCCGGGATTTACGGGAAATCGCGGGTTTTGATTTGCCGGCGATTAGACTTCTTTTATTCAGCGTCTCATCAAAAATGAAAACATTTTTGAAAACTACAAGTCTCATGCGTTTTAGTGGTGAAGAAATAATTTAAAAAATCGTTCGGGAAATGAGTTTACTCCCTGCGTAGTTTCTTTGTATACTTTTGACTATACGGACCGAGTCCGGGATTTACGGGAAATCGCGGGTTTTCGTTTGCCGGCGATGAAACTTCTTTTATTCAGCGTCTCATCAAAAATAAAAACATTTTTGAAAACTACAAGTCTCATGCGTTTTAGTGGTGAAAAGATAATTTAAAAAATCGTTCTGGAAATGAGTTTACTCACAGGGTACTTTCTTTGTATATATTCGACTATACGGGCCAAGCCCGGGATTTACGGGAAATCGCGCTTTTTGGTTTGCCGGCGATTAAACTTCTTTTATTCAGCGTCCCATCAAAAATTAAAACATTTTTGAAAACTACAAGTCTCATGCGTTTTAGTGGTGAAAAAATAATTTAAAAAATCGTTCGGGAAATGAGTTTACTCCCTGGGTAGTTTCTTTGTATACTTTTGACTATACGGGCCGAGTCCGGGATTTACGGGAAATCGCGGGTTTTCGTTTGCCGGCGATTAAACTTCTTTTATTCAGCGTCCCATCAAAAATTAAAACATTTTTGAAAACTACAAGTCTCATGCCTTCTAGTGGTGAAAAAATAATTTAAAAAAACGTTCGGGAAATTAGTTTACTCCCTGGGTACTTTCTTTGTATACATTTGACTATACGGGCCTAGCTCGGGATATACGGAAAATCGCTAGTTTTCGTTTGCCGGCGATTAAACCTCTTTCATTAGGCGTCTCATCAAAAATGAAAACATTTTTGAAAACTACAAGTCTCATGCGTTTTAGTGGCGAAAAAATAATTTAAAAAATCGTTCTGGAAATGAGTTTACTCCCTGAGTACTTTCTTTGTATACTTTTGACTATACGAGCCGAGTCCGGGATTTACGGGAAATCGTTGTTTTTCGTTTGCCGGCGATTAAACTTCTTTTATTCAGCGTCTCATCAAAAATGAAAACATTTTTGAAAACTACAAGTCTTATGCCTTTTAGTGGTGAAAAAATAATTTAAAAAAATCGTTCGGGAAATGAGTTTACTCCCTGGGTAGTTTCTTTGTATACTTTTGACTATACGGGCCGAGTCCGGGATTTACGGGAAATCGCGAGTTTTCGTTTGCCAGCGATTAAACTTCTTTTATTCCGCGTCTAATCAAAAATGAAAACATTTTTGAAAACTACAAGTCTCATGCGTTTTAGTGGTGAAAAGATAATTTAAAAAATCGTTCTGGAAATGAGTTTACTCACAGGGTACTTTCTTTGTATATATATTCGACTATACGGGCCAAGCCCGGGATTTACGGCAAACCGCGCGTTTTCGTTTGCCGGCGATTAAACTTCTTTTATTCAGCGTCCCATCAAAAATTAAAACATTTTTGAAAACTACAAGTCTCATGGGTTTTAGTGGTGAAAAAATAATTTAAAAAATCGTTCGGGAAATGAGTTTACTCCCTAGATACTTTCTTTGTATACTTTTGGCTATACGGGCCGAGTCCGGGATTTACGGGAATTCGCGGGTTTTCGTTTGCCGGCGATTATACTTCTTTTATTCAGCGTCTCATCAAAAATGAAAACATTTTTGAAAACTACAAGTCTCATGCGTTTTAGTGGTTAAAAAATAATTTAAAAAATCGTTCTGGAAATGAGTTTACTCGCAGGGTACTTTCTTTGTATACTTTTGACTATACGGGCCGAGTCCGGGATTTACGGGAAATCGCGTGTTTTCGTTTGCCGGCGATTAAACTTCTTTTATTCAGCGTCTCATTAAAAATGAAAACATTTTTGAAAACTACAAGTCTCATGCGTTTTAGTTGTGAAAAGATAGTTTAAAAAATCGTTCGGGAAATGAGTTTACTACCTGGGTATTTTCTTTGTATACTTTTGACTATACGGGCCGAGTCCCGGATTTACGGGAATTCGCGGGTTTTCGTTTGCCAGCGATTAAACTTCTTTTATTCAGCGTCTCGTCAAAAATGAAAACATTTTGGAAAACTACAAGTCTCATACGCTTTAGTGGTGAAAAGATAATTTAAAAAATCGTTCGGGAAATGAGTTTACTCCCTGGGTATTTTCTTTGTATACTTTTGACTAAACGGGCCGAGTCCCGGATTCATGGGAATTCGCGGATTTTCGTTTGCCGGCGATTAAACTTCTTTTATTCAGCGTCTCATCAAAAATGAAAACATTTTTGAAAACTACAAGTCTCATGCGTTTTAGTGGTGAAAAAAAAATTTAAAAAATCGTTCGGGAAATGAGTTTACTCACAGGGTACTTTCTTTGTATACATTCGACTATACGGGCCGAGTCCGGGATTTACGGGAATTCGCGGGTTTTTGTTTGCCGGCGATTAAACATCTTTTATTCAGCGTCTCATCAAAAATGAAAACATTTTTGAAAACTACAAGTCTCATGCGTTTTAGTGGTGAAAAGATAATTTAAAAAATTGTTCTGGAAATGAGTTTACTCACAGGGTACTTTCTTTGTATACTTTCGACTATACGGGCCGAGTCCGGGATTTACGGGAATTCGCGGGTTTTTGTTTGCCGGCGATTAAACTTTTTTTATTCAGCGTGTCATCAAAAATGAAAACATTTTTGAAAACTAAAAGTCTCATGCGTTTTAGTGGTGAAAAGATAATTTAAAAAATCGTTCGGGAAATGAATTTACTCCCTAGATACTTTCTTTGTATACTTTTGGCTATACGGGCCGAGTCCGGGATTTACGGGAATTCGCGGGTTTTCGTTTGCGGGCGATTAAACTTCTTTTATTCAGCGTTTCATCAAAAATGAAAACATTTTTGAAAACTACAAGTCTCATGCGTTTAAGTGGTGAAAAGATAATTTAAAAAATCGTTCTGGAAATGAGTTTACTCGCAGGGTACTTTCTTTGTATACTTTCGACTATACGGGCCGAGTCCGGGATTTACGAGAAATCGCGGGTTTTCGTTTGCCGGCGATTAAACTTCTTTTATTCAGCGTCTCATCAAAAATGAAAACATTTTTGAAAACTACAAGTCTCATACGCTTTAGTGGTGAAAAAATAATTTAAAAAATCGTTCGGGAAATGAGTTTACTCCCTGGGTATTTCCTTTGTATACTTTTGACTATACGGGCCGAGTCCCGGATTTACGGGAATTCACGGGTTTTCGTTTGCCAGCAATTAAACTTCTTTTATTCAGCGTCTCATCAAAAATGAAAACATTTTTGAAAACTACAAGTCTCATGCGTTTTAGTGGTGAAAAGATAATTTAAGAAATCGTTCTTGAAATGAGTTTACTCACAGGGTACTTTCTTTGTATATATATTCGACTATACGGGCCAAGCCCGGGATTTACGGGAAACCGTGCGTTTTCGTTTGCCGGCGATTAAACTCCTTTTATTCAGCGTCCCATCAAAAATTAAAACAATTTTGAAAACTACAAGTCTCATGCGTTTTAGTGGTGAAAAAGTAATTTAAAAAATCGTTCTGGAAATGAGTTTACTCGCAGGGTACTTTCTTTGTATATATTCGACTATACGGGTCGAGACCGGGATTTACGGGAAATCGCGGGTTTTCGTTTGCCGGTGATTAAACTTCTTTTATTCAGCGTCCCATCAAAAATTAAAACATTTTTGAAAACTACAAGTCTCATGCGTTTTAGTGGTGAAAAAATAATTTAAAAAATCGTTCGGGAAATGAGTTTACTCCCTGGGTAGTTTCTTTGTATACTTTTGACTATACGGGCCGAGTCCGGGATTTACGGGAAATCGCGGGTTTTCGTTTGCCAGCGATTAAACTTCTTTTACTCCGCGTCTCATCAAAAATGAGAACATTTTTGAAAACTACAAGTCTCATGCGTTTTAGTGGTGAAAAGATAATTTAAAAAATCGTTCTGGAAATGCGTTTACTCACAGGGTACTTTCTTTGTATATATTTGACTATACGGGCCAAGCCCGGGATTTACGGGAAATCGCGCGTTTTCGTTTGCCGGCGATTAAACTTCTTTTATTCAGCGTCCCATCAAAAATTAAAACATTTTTAAAAACTACAAGTCTCATGCGCTTTAGTGGTGAAAAGATAATTTAAAAAATCGTTCGGGAAATGAGTTTACTCCCTGGGTATTTTCTTTGTATACTTTTGACTAAACGGGCCGAGTCCCGGATTTACGGGAATCGCGGATTTTCGTTTGCCAGCGATTAAACTTCTTTTATTCAGCGTCTCATCAAAAATGAAAACATTTTTGAAAACTACAAGTCTCATGCGTTTTAGTGGTGAAAAGATAATTTAAAAAATCGTTCAGGAAATGAGTTTACTCCCTAGATACTTTCTTTGTATACTTTTGGCTATACGGGCCGAGTCCGGGATTTAAGGGAATTCGCGGGTTTTCGTTTGCCGGCGATTAAACTTCTTTTATTCAGCGTCTCATCAAAAATGAAAACATTTTTGAAAACTACAGGTCTCATGCGTTTTAGTGGTGAAAAGATATTTTAAAAAAACGTTCTGGAAATGAGTTTACTCGCAGGGTACTTTCTTTGTATACTTTCGACTATACGGGTCGAGACCGGGATTTACGGGAAATCGCGGGTTTTCGTTTGCCGGTGATTAAACTTCTTTTATTCAGCGTCTCATCAAAAATGAAAACATTTTTGAAAACTACAAGTCTCATACGCTTTAGTGGTGAAAAAATAATTTAAAAAATCGTTCGGGAAATGAGTTTACTCCCTGGGTATTTTCTTTGTATACTTTTGACTATACGGGCCGACTCCCGGATTTACGGGAAATCGCGCGTTTTCGTTTGCCGGCGATTAAACTTCTTTTATTCAGCGTCCCATCAAAAATTAAAACATTTTTGAAAACTACAAGTCTCATGCGTTTTAGTGGTGAAAAAATAATTTAAAAAATCGTTCGGGAAATGAGTTTACTCCCTGGGTAGTTTCTTTGTATGCTTTTGACTATACGGGCCTAGTCCGGGATTTACGGGAAATCGCGGGTTTTCGTTTGCCAGCGATTAAACTTCTTTTATTCCGCGTCTAATCAAAAATGAAAACATTTTTGAAAACTACAAGTCTCATGCGTTTTAGTGGTGAAAAGATAATTTAAAAAATCGTTCTGGAAATGAGTTTACTCACAGGGTACTTTCTTTGTATATATATTCGACTATACGGGCCAAGACCGGGATTTACGGGAAACCGCGCGTTTTCGTTTGCCGGCGATTAAACTTCTTTTATTCAGCGTCTCATCAAAAATGAAAACATTTTTGAAAACTACAAGTCTCATGCGTTTTAGTGGTGAAAAGATAATTTAAAAAATCGTTCTGGAAATGAGTTTACTCGCAGGGTACTTTCTTTGTATACTTTCGACTATACGGGCCGAGTCCGGGATTTACGGGAAATCGCGGGTTTTGATTTGCCGGCGATTAGACTTCTTTTATTCAGCGTCTCATCAAAAATGAAAACATTTTTGAAAACTACAAGTCTCATGCGTTTTAGTGGTGAAAAAATAATTTAAAAAATCGTTCGGGAAATGAGTTTACTCCCTGCGTAGTTTCTTTGTATACTTTTGACTATACGGACCGAGTCCGGGATTTACGGGAAATCGCGGGTTTTCGTTTGCCGGCGATGAAACTTCTTTTATTCAGCGTCTCATCAAAAATAAAAACATTTTTGAAAACTACAAGTCTCATGCGTTTTAGTGGTGAAAAGATAATTTAAAAAATCGTTCTGGAAATGAGTTTACTCACAGGGTACTTTCTTTGTATATATTCGACTATACGGGCCAAGCCCGGGATTTACGGGAAATCGCGCGTTTTGGTTTGCCGGCGATTAAACTTCTTTTATTCAGCGTCCCATCAAAAATTAAAACATTTTTGAAAACTACAAGTCTCATGCGTTGTAGTGGTGAAAAAATAATTTAAAAAATCGTTCGGGAAATGAGTTTACTCCCTGGGTAGTTTCTTTGTATACTTTTGACTATACGGGCCGAGTCCGGGATTTACGTCAAATCGCGGGTTTTCGTTTGCCAGCGATTAAACTTCTTTTATTCCGCGTCTCATCAAAAATGAAAACATTTTTGAAAACTACAAGTCTCATGCGTTTTAGTGGTGAAAAGATAATTTAAAAAATCGTTCTGGAAATGAGTTTACTCACAGGGTACTTTCTTTGTATATATATTCGACTATACGGGCCAAGACCGGGATTTACGGGAAACCGCGCGTTTTCGTTTGCCGGCGATTAAACTTCTTTTATTCAGCGTCTCATCAAAAATGAAAACATTTTTGAAAACTACAAGTCTCATGCGTTTTAGTGGTGAAAAGATAATTTAAAAAATCGTTCTGGAAATGAGTTTACTCGCAGGGTACTTTCTTTGTATACTTTCGACTATACGGGCCGAGTCCGGGATTTACGGGAAATCGCGGGTTTTGATTTGCCGGCGATTAGACTTCTTTTATTCAGCGTCTCATCAAAAATGAAAACATTTTTGAAAACTACAAGTCTCATGCGTTTTAGTGGTGAAAAAATAATTTAAAAAATCGTTCGGGAAATGAGTTTACTCCCTGCGTAGTTTCTTTGTATACTTTTGACTATACGGACCGAGTCCGGGATTTACGGGAAATCGCGGGTTTTCGTTTGCCGGCGATGAAACTTCTTTTATTCAGCGTCTCATCAAAAATAAAAACATTTTTGAAAACTACAAGTCTCATGCGTTTTAGTGGTGAAAAGATAATTTAAAAAATCGTTCTGGAAATGAGTTTACTCACAGGGTACTTTCTTTGTATATATTCGACTATACGGGCCAAGCCCGGGATTTACAGGAAATCGCGCGTTTTGGTTTGCCGGCGATTAAACTTCTTTTATTCAGCGTCCCATCAAAAATTAAAACATTTTTGAAAACTACAAGTCTCATGCGTTGTAGTGGTGAAAAAATAATTTAAAAAATCGTTCGGGAAATGAGTTTACTCCCTGGGTAGTTTCTTTGTATACTTTTGACTATACGGGCCGAGTCCGGGATTTACGTCAAATCGCGGGTTTTCGTTTGCCAGCGATTAAACTTCTTTTATTCCGCGTCTCATCAAAAATGAAAACATTTTTGAAAACTACAAGTCTCATGCGTTTTAGTGGTGAAAAGATAATTTAAAAAATCGTTCTGGAAATGAAATTACTCACAGGGTACTTTCTTTGTATATATTCGACTATACGGGCCAAGCCCGGGATTTACGGGAAATCGCGCGTTTTCGTTTGCCGGCGATTAAACTTCTTTTATTCAGCGTCCCATCAAAAATTAAAACATTTTTGAAAACTACAAGTCTCATGCCTTCTAGTGGTGAAAAAATAATTTAAAAAAACGTTCGGGAAATTAGTTTACTCCCTGGGTACTTTCTTTGTATACATTTGACTATACGGGCCTAGCTCGGGATATACGGAAAATCGCTAGTTTTCGTTTGCCGGCGATTAAACCTCTTTCATTAGGCGTCTCATCAAAAATGAAAACATTTTTGAAAACTACAAGTCTCATGCGTTTTAGTGGCGAAAAAATAATTTAAAAAATCGTTCTGGAAATGAGTTTACTCCCTGAGTACTTTCTTTGTATACTTTTGACTATACGAGCCGAGTCCGGGATTTACGGGAAATCGTTGTTTTTCGTTTGCCGGCGATTAAACTTCTTTTATTCAGCGTCTCATCAAAAATGAAAACATTTTTGAAAACTACAAGTCTTATGCCTTTTAGTGGTGAAAAAATAATTTAAAAAAATCGTTCGGGAAATGAGTTTACTCCCTGGGTAGTTTCTTTGTATACTTTTGACTATACGGGCCGAGTCCGGGATTTACGGGAAATCGCGAGTTTTCGTTTGCCAGCGATTAAACTTCTTTTATTCCGCGTCTAATCAAAAATGAAAACATTTTTGAAAACTACAAGTCTCATGCGTTTTAGTGGTGAAAAGATAATTTAAAAAATCGTTCTGGAAATGAGTTTACTCACAGGGTACTTTCTTTGTATATATATTCGACTATACGGGCCAAGCCCGGGATTTACGGCAAACCGCGCGTTTTCGTTTGCCGGCGATTAAACTTCTTTTATTCAGCGTCCCATCAAAAATTAAAACATTTTTGAAAACTACAAGTCTCATGGGTTTTAGTGGTGAAAAAATAATTTAAAAAATCGTTCGGGAAATGAGTTTACTCCCTAGATACTTTCTTTGTATACTTTTGGCTATACGGGCCGAGTCCGGGATTTACGGGAATTCGCGGGTTTTCGTTTGCCGGCGATTAAACTTCTTTTATTCAGCGTCTCATCAAAAATGAAAACATTTTTGAAAACTACAAGTCTCATGCGTTTTAGTGGTTAAAAAATAATTTAAAAAATCGTTCTGGAAATGAGTTTACTCGCAGGGTACTTTCTTTGTATACTTTTGACTATACGGGCCGAGTCCGGGATTTACGGGAAATCGCGTGTTTTCGTTTGCCGGCGATTAAACTTCTTTTATTCAGCGTCTCATTAAAAATGAAAACATTTTTGAAAACTACAAGTCTCATGCGTTTTAGTTGTGAAAAGATAGTTTAAAAAATCGTTCGGGAAATGAGTTTACTACCTGGGTATTTTCTTTGTATACTTTTGACTATACGGGCCGAGTCCCGGATTTACGGGAATTCGCGGGTTTTCGTTTGCCAGCGATTAAACTTCTTTTATTCAGCGTCTCGTCAAAAATGAAAACATTTTGGAAAACTACAAGTCTCATACGCTTTAGTGGTGAAAAGATAATTTAAAAAATCGTTCGGGAAATGAGTTTACTCCCTGGGTATTTTCTTTGTATACTTTTGACTAAACGGGCCGAGTCCCGGATTCATGGGAATTCGCGGATTTTCGTTTGCCGGCGATTAAACTTCTTTTATTCAGCGTCTCATCAAAAATGAAAACATTTTTGAAAACTACAAGTCTCATGCGTTTTAGTGGTGAAAAAAAAATTTAAAAAATCGTTCGGGAAATGAGTTTACTCACAGGGTACTTTCTTTGTATACATTCGACTATACGGGCCGAGTCCGGGATTTACGGGAATTCGCGGGTTTTTGTTTGCCGGCGATTAAACATCTTTTATTCAGCGTCTCATCAAAAATGAAAACATTTTTGAAAACTACAAGTCTCATGCGTTTTAGTGGTGAAAAGATAATTTAAAAAATTGTTCTGGAAATGAGTTTACTCACAGGGTACTTTCTTTGTATACTTTCGACTATACGGGCCGAGTCCGGGATTTACGGGAATTCGCGGGTTTTTGTTTGCCGGCGATTAAACTTTTTTTATTCAGCGTGTCATCAAAAATGAAAACATTTTTGAAAACTAAAAGTCTCATGCGTTTTAGTGGTGAAAAGATAATTTAAAAAATCGTTCGGGAAATGAATTTACTCCCTAGATACTTTCTTTGTATACTTTTGGCTATACGGGCCGAGTCCGGGATTTACGGGAATTCGCGGGTTTTCGTTTGCGGGCGATTAAACTTCTTTTATTCAGCGTTTCATCAAAAATGAAAACATTTTTGAAAACTACAAGTCTCATGCGTTTAAGTGGTAAAAAGATAATTTAAAAAATCGTTCTGGAAATGAGTTTACTCGCAGGGTACTTTCTTTGTATACTTTCGACTATACGGGCCGAGTCCGGGATTTACGGGAAATCGCGGGTTTTCGTTTGCCGGCGATTAAACTTCTTTTATTCAGCGTCTCATCAAAAATGAAAACATTTTTGAAAACTACAAGTCTCATACGCTTTAGTGGTGAAAAAATAATTTAAAAAATCGTTCGGGAAATGAGTTTACTCCCTGGGTATTTCCTTTGTATACTTTTGACTATACGGGCCGAGTCCCGGATTTACGGGAATTCGCGGGTTTTCGTTTGCCAGCAATTAAACTTCTTTTATTCAGCGTCTCATCAAAAATGAAAACATTTTTGAAAACTACAAGTCTCATGCGTTTTAGTGGTGAAAAGATAATTTAAGAAATCGTTCTTGAAATGAGTTTACTCACAGGGTACTTTCTTTGTATATACTCGACTATACGGGCCAAGCACGGGATGTACGGGAAATCGCGGGTTTTCGTTTGCCGACGATTAATCTTCTTTTATTCAGCGTCTCATCAAAAATGAAAATATTTTTGAAAACTACAAGTCTCATGCGTTTTAGTGGTGAAAAAATAATTTAAAAAATCGTTCGGGAAATGAGTTTACTCACAGGGTACTTTCTTTTTATACATTCGACTATACGGGCCGAGTCCGGGATTTACGGGAATTCGCGGGTTTTTGTTTGCCGGCGATTAATCTTCTTTTATTCAGCGTCTCATCAAAAATGAAAACATTTTTAAAAACTACAAGTCTCATGCGTTTTAGTGGTGAAAAAATAATTTAAAAAATCGTTCGGGAAATGAGTTTACTCCCTAGATACTTTCTTTGTATATTTTTGGCTATACGGGCCGAGTCCGGGATTTACGGGAATTTGCGGGTTTTCGTTTGCCGGCGATTAAACTTCTTTTATTCAGCGTCTCATCAAAAATGAAAACATTTTTGAAAACTACAAGTCTCATGCGTTTTAGTGGTGAAAAGATAATTTAAAAAATCGTTCTGGAAATGAGTTTACTCGCAGGGTACTTTCTTTGTATACTTTCGACTATACGGGCCGAGACCGGGATTTACGGGAAATCGCGGGTTTTCGTTTGCCGGCGATTAAACTTCTTTTATTCAGCGTCTCATCAAAAATGAAAACATTTTTGAAAACTACAAGTCTCATGCGTTTTAGTGGTGAAAAGATAATTTAAAAAATCGTTCGGGAAATGAGTTTACTCCCTGGGTTTTTCTTTGTATACTTTTGACTATACGGGCCGAGTCCCGGATTTACGGGAATTTGCGGGTTTTCGTTTGCCGGCGATTAAACTTCTTTTATTCAGCGTCTCATCAAAAATGAAAACATTTTTGAAAACTACAAGTCTCATACGCTTTAGTGGTGAAAAAATAATTTAAAAAATCGTTCGGGAAATGAGTTTACTCCCTGGGTATTTTCTTTGTATACTTTTGACTATACGGGCCGAGTCCCGGATTTACGGGAATTCGCGGGTTTTCGTTTGCCAGCGATTAAACTTCTTTTATTCAGCGTCTCATCAAAAATGAAAACATTTTTGAAAACTACAAGTCTCATGAGTTTTAGTGGTGAAAAGATAATTTAAATAATCGTTCTTGAAATGAGTTTACTCACAGGGTACTTTCTTTGTATATACTCAACTATACGGACCAAGCACGGGATTTACGGGAAATCGCGGGTTTTCGTTTGCCGACGATTAAACTTCTTTTATTCAGCGTCTCATCAAAAATGAAAACATTTTTGAAAACTACAAGTCTCATGCGTTTTAGTGGTGAAAAAATAATTTAAAAAATCGTTCGGGAAATGAGTTTACTCACAGGGTACTTTCTTTGTATACATTCGACTATACGGGCCGAGTCCGGGATTTACGGGAATTCGCAGGTTTTTGTTTGCCGGCGATTAAACTTCTTTTATTCAGCGTCTCATCAAAAATGAAAACATTTTTGAAAACTACAAGTCTCATGCGTTTTAGTGGTGAAAAGATAATTTAAAAAATCGTTCTTGAAATGAGTTTACTCACAGGGTACTTTCTTTGTATATACTCGACTATACGGGCCAAGCACGGGATTTACGGGAATTCGCGGGTTTTTGTTTGCCGGCGATTAAACTTCTTTTATTCAGCGTCTCATCAAAAATGAAAACATTTTTGAAAACTACAAGTCTCATGCGTTTTAGTGGTGAAAAGATAATTTAAAAAATCGTTCGGGAAATGAATTTACTCCCTAGATACTTTCTTTGTATACTTTTGGCTATACGGGCCGAGTCCGGGATTTACGGGAATTCGCGGGTTTTCGTTTGCGGGCGATTAAACTTCTTTTATTCAGCGTTTCATCAAAAATGAAAACATTTTTGAAAACTACAAGTCTCATGCGTTTAAGTGGTGAAAAGATAATTTAAAAAATCGTTCTGGAAATGAGTTTACTCGCAGGGTACTTTCTTTGTATACTTTCGACTATACGGGCCGAGTCCGGGATTTACGGGAAATCGCGGGTTTTCGTTTGCCGGCGATTAAACTTCTTTTATTCAGCGTCTCATCAAAAATGAAAACATTTTTGAAAACTACAAGTCTCATACGCTTTAGTGGTGAAAAAATAATTTAAAAAATCGTTCGGGAAATGAGTTTACTCCCTGGGTATTTCCTTTGTATACTTTTGACTATACGGGCCGAGTCCCGGATTTACGGGAATTCGCGGGTTTTCGTTTGCCAGCAATTAAACTTCTTTTATTCAGCGTCTCATCAAAAATGAAAACATTTTTGAAAACTACAAGTCTCATGCGTTTTAGTGGTGAAAAGATAATTTAAGAAATCGTTCTTGAAATGAGTTTACTCACAGGGTACTTTCTTTGTATATACTCGACTATACGGGCCAAGCACGGGATTTACGGGAAATCGCGGGTTTTCGTTTGCCGACGATTAATCTTCTTTTATTCAGCGTCTCATCAAAAATGAAAATATTTTTGAAAACTACAAGTCTCATGCGTTTTAGTGGTGAAAAAATAATTTAAAAAATCGTTCGGGAAATGAGTTTACTCACAGGGTACTTTCTTTTTATACATTCGACTATACGGGCCGAGTCCGGGATTTACGGGAATTCGCGGGTTTTTGTTTGCCGGCGATTAATCTTCTTTTATTCAGCGTCTCATCAAAAATGAAAACATTTTTAAAAACTACAAGTCTCATGCGTTTTAGTGGTGAAAAAATAATTTAAAAAATCGTTCGGGAAATGAGTTTACTCCCTAGATACTTTCTTTGTATATTTTTGGCTATACGGGCCGAGTCCGGGATTTACGGGAATTTGCGGGTTTTCGTTTGCCGGCGATTAAACTTCTTTTATTCAGCGTCTCATCAAAAATGAAAACATTTTTGAAAACTACAAGTCTCATGCGTTTTAGTGGTGAAAAGATAATTTAAAAAATCGTTCTGGAAATGAGTTTACTCGCAGGGTACTTTCTTTGTATACTTTCGACTATACGGGCCGAGACCGGGATTTACGGGAAATCGCGGGTTTTCGTTTGCCGGCGATTAAACTTCTTTTATTCAGCGTCTCATCAAAAATGAAAACATTTTTGAAAACTACAAGTCTCATGCGTTTTAGTGGTGAAAAGATAATTTAAAAAATCGTTCGGGAAATGAGTTTACTCCCTGGGTTTTTCTTTGTATACTTTTGGCTATACGGGCCGAGTCCCGGATTTACGGGAATTTGCGGGTTTTCGTTTGCCGGCGATTAAACTTCTTTTATTCAGCGTCTCATCAAAAATGAAAACATTTTTGAAAACTACAAGTCTCATACGCTTTAGTGGTGAAAAAATAATTTAAAAAATCGTTCGGGAAATGAGTTTACTCCCTGGGTATTTTCTTTGTATACTTTTGACTATACGGGCCGAGTCCCGGATTTACGGGAATTCGCGGGTTTTCGTTTGCCAGCGATTAAACTTCTTTTATTCAGCGTCTCATCAAAAATGAAAACATTTTTGAAAACTACAAGTCTCATGAGTTTTAGTGGTGAAAAGATAATTTAAATAATCGTTCTTGAAATGAGTTTACTCACAGGGTACTTTCTTTGTATATACTCAACTATACGGACCAAGCACGGGATTTACGGGAAATCGCGGGTTTTCGTTTGCCGACGATTAAACTTCTTTTATTCAGCGTCTCATCAAAAATGAAAACATTTTTGAAAACTACAAGTCTCATGCGTTTTAGTGGTGAAAAAATAATTTAAAAAATCGTTCGGGAAATGAGTTTACTCACAGGGTACTTTCTTTGTATACATTCGACTATACGGGCCGAGTCCGGGATTTACGGGAATTCGCAGGTTTTTGTTTGCCGGCGATTAAACTTCTTTTATTCAGCGTCTCATCAAAAATGAAAACATTTTTGAAAACTACAAGTCTCATGCGTTTTAGTGGTGAAAAGATAATTTAAAAAATCGTTCTTGAAATGAGTTTACTCACAGGGTACTTTCTTTGTATATACTCGACTATACGGGCCAAGCACGGGATTTACGGGAATTCGCGGGTTTTTGTTTGCCGGCGATTAAACTTCTTTTATTCAGCGTCTCATCAAAAATGAAAACATTTTTGAAAACTACAAGTCTCATGCGTTTTAGTGGTGAAAAGATAATTTTAAAAATTGTTCTGGAAATGAGTTTACTCCCTGAGTACTTTCTTTGTATACTTTTGACTATACGAGCCGAGTCCGAGATTTACGGGAAATCGCGAGTTTTCGTTTGCCAGCGATTAAACTTCTTTTATTCCGCGTCTCATCAAAAATGAAAACATTTTTGAAAACTACAAGTCTCATGCGTTTTAGTGGTGAAAAGATAAATTAAAAAATCTTTCTGGAAATGAGTTTACTCACAGGGTACTTTCTTTGTATATATTCGACTATACGGGCCAAGCCCGGGATTTACGGGAAATCGCGCGTTTTCGTTTGCCGGCGATTAAACTTCTTTTATTCAGCGTCCCATCAAAAATTAAAACATTTTTGAAAACTACAAGTCTCATGCGTTTTAGTGGTGAAAAGATAATTTAAAAAATCGTTCTGGAAATGAGTTTACTCACAGGGTACTTTCTTTGTATATATTTGACTATACGGGCCAAGCCCGGGATTTACGGGAAATCGCGCGTTTTCGTTTGCCGGCGATTAAACTTCTTTTATTCAGCGTCCCATCAAAAATTAAAACATTTTTAAAAACTACAAGTCTCATGCGCTTTAGTGGTGAAAAGATAATTTAAAAAATCGTTCGGGAAATGAGTTTACTCCCTGGGTATTTTCTTTGTATACTTTTGACTAAACGGGCCGAGTCCCGGATTTACGGGAATCGCGGATTTTCGTTTGCCAGCGATTAAACTTCTTTTATTCAGCGTCTCATCAAAAATGAAAACATTTTTGAAAACTACAAGTCTCATGCGTTTTAGTGGTGAAAAGATAATTTAAAAAATCGTTCAGGAAATGAGTTTACTCCCTAGATACTTTCTTTGTATACTTTTGGCTATACGGGCCGAGTCCGGGATTTAAGGGAATTCGCGGGTTTTCGTTTGCCGGCGATTAAACTTCTTTTATTCAGCGTCTCATCAAAAATGAAAACATTTTTGAAAACTACAGGTCTCATGCGTTTTAGTGGTGAAAAGATAATTTAAAAAAACGTTCTGGAAATGAGTTTACTCGCAGGGTACTTTCTTTGTATACTTTCGACTATACGGGCCGAGTCCCGGATTTACGGGAATTCGCGGGTTTTCGTTTGCCAGCGATTAAACTTCTTTTATTCAGCGTCTCATCAAAAATGAAAACATTTTTGAAAACTACAAGTCTCATGCGTTTTAGGCGTGAAAAGATAATTTAAAAAATCGTTCTTGAAATGAGTTTTCTCACAGGGTACTTTCTTTGTATTTACTCGACTATACGGGCCAAGCACGGGTTTTAGGGGAAATCGCGGGTTTTCGTTTGCCGGCGATTAAACTTCTTTTATTCAGCGTCTCATCAAAAATGAAAACATTTTTGAAAACTACAAGTCTCATGCGTTTTAGTGGTGAAAAAATAATTTAAAAAATCGTTCGGGAAATGAGTTTACTCACAGGGTACTTTCTTTGTATACATTCGACTATACGGGCCGAGTCTGGGATTTACGGGAAATCGCGGGTTTTCGTTTGCCGGCGATTAAACATCTTTTATTCAGCGTTTCATCAAAAATGAAAACATTTTTGAAAACTACAAGTCTCATACGCTTTAGTGGTGAAAAAATAATTTAAAAAATCGTTCGGGAAATGAGTTTACTCCCTGGGTATTTTCTTTGTATACTTTTGACTATACGGGCCGAGTCCCGGATTTACGGGAATTCGCGGGTTTTCGTTTGCCAGCGATTAAACTTCTTTTATTCAGCGTCTCATCAAAAATGAAAACATTTTTGAAAACTACAAGTCTCATGCGTTTTAGGCGTGAAAAGATAATTTAAAAAATCGTTCTTGAAATGAGTTTACTCACAGGGTACTTTCTTTGTATATACTCGACTATACGGGCCAAGCACGGGATTTACGGGAAATCGCGGGTTTTCGTTTGCCGGCGATTAAACTTCTTTTATTCAGCGTCTCATCAAAAATGAAAACATTTTTGAAAACTACAAATCTCATGCGTTTTAGTGTTGAAAAAATAATTTAGAAAATCGTTCGGAAAATGAGTTTACTCACAGGGTACTTTCTTTGTATACATTCGACTATACGGGCCGAGTCCGAGATTTACGGGAATTCGCGGGTTTTTGTTTGCCGGCGATTAAACTTCTTTTATTCAGCGTCTCATCAAAAATGAAAACATTTTCGAAAACTACAAGTCTCATGCGTTTTAGTGGTGAAAAGATAATTTAAAAAATCGTTCTTCAAATGAGTTTACTCACAGGGTACTTTCTTTGTATATACTCGACTATACGGGCCAAGCACGGGATTTACGGGAATTCGCGGGTTTTTGTTTGCCGGCGATTAAACTTCTTTTATTCAGCGTCTCATCAAAAATGAAAACATTTTTGAAAACTACAAGTCTCATGCGTTTTAGTGGTGAAAAAATAATTTAAAAAATCGTTCGGGAAATGAGTTTACTCACTGGGTATTTTCTTTGTACACTTTTGACTAAACGGGCCGAGTCCCGGATTTACGGGAATCGCGGATTTTTGTTTGCCAGCGATTAAACTTCTTTTATTCAGCATCTCATCAAAAATGAAAACATTTTTGAAAACTAAAAGTCTCATGCGTTTTAGTGGTGAAAAAATAATTTAAAAAATCGTTCGGGAAATGAGTTTACTCACAGGGTACTTTCTTTGTATACATTCGACTATACGGGCCGAGTCCGGGATTTACGGGAATTCGGGGGTTTTTGTTTGCCGGCGATTAAACTTCTTTTATTCAGCGTCTCATCAAAAATGAAAACATTTTTGAAAACTACAAGTCTCATGCGTTTTGGTGGTGAAAAGATAATTTAAAAAATCGTTCTTGAAATGAGTTTACTCACAGGGTACTTTCTTTGTATATACTCGACTATACGGGCCAAGCACGGGATTTACGGGAAATCTCGGGTTTTCGTTTGCCGGCGATTAAACTTCTTTTATTCAGCGTCTCATCAAAAATGAAAACATTTTTGAAAACTACAAGTCTCATGCGTTTTAGTGGTGAAAAAATAATTTAAAAAATCGTTCGGGAAATGAGTTTACTCCCTGGGTATTTTCTTTGTATACTTTTGACTAAACGGGCCGAGTCCCGGATTTACGGGAATCGCGGATTTTTGTTTGCCAGCGATTAAACTTCATTTATTCAGCGTCTCATCAAAAATGAAAACATTTTTGAAAACTAAAAGTCTCATGCGTTTTAGTGGTGAAAAGATAATTTAAAAAATCGTTCGGGAAATGAGTTTACTTCCTAGATACTTTCTTTGTATACTTTTGGCTATACGGGCCGAGTCCGGGATTTACGGGAATTCGCGGGTTTTCGTTTGCCGGCGATTAAACTTCTTTTATTCAGCGTCTCATCAAAAATGAAAACATTTTTGAAAACTACAAGTCTCATGCGTTTTAGTGGTGAAAAGATAATTTAAAAAAACGTTCTGGAAATGAGTTTACTCGCAAGGTACTTTCTTTGTATACTTTCGACTATACGGGTCGAGACCGGGATTTACGGGAAATCGCGGGTTTTCGTTTGCCGGCGATTAAACTTCTTTTATTCAGCGTCTCATCAAAAATGAAAACATTTTTGAAAACTACAAGTCTCATACGCTTTAGTGGTGAAAAAATAATTTAAAAAATCGTTCGGGAAATGAGTTTACTCCCTGGGTATTTTCTTTGTATACTTTTGACTATACGGGCCGAGTCCCGGATTTACGGGAATTCGCGGGTTTTCGTTTGCCAGCGATTAAACTTCTTTTATTCAGCGTCTCATCAAAAATGAAAACATTTTTGAAAACTACAAGTCTCATGCGTTTTAGGCGTGAAAAGATAATTTAAAAAATCGTTCTTGAAATGAGTTTTCTCACAGGGTACTTTCTTTGTATATACTCGACTATACGGGCCAAGCACGGGATTTACGGGAAATCGCGGGTTTTCGTTTGCCGGCGATTAAACTTCTTTTATTCAGCGTCTCATCAAAAATGAAAACATTTTTGAAAACTACAAGTCTCATGCGTTTTAGTGGTGAAAAAATAATTTAAAAAATCGTTCGGGAAATGAGTTTACTCACAGGGTACTTTCTTTGTATACATTCGACTATACGGGCCGAGTCCGGGTTTTACGGGAAATCGCGGGTTTTCGTTTGCCGGCGATTAAACATCTTTTATTCAGCGTCTCATCAAAAATGAAAACATTTTTGAAAACTACAAGTCTCATACGCTTTAGTGGTGAAAAAATAATTTAAAAAATCGTTTGGGAAATGAGTTTACTCCCTGGGTATTTTCTTTGTATACTTTTGACTATACGGGCCGAGTCCCGGATTTACGGGAATTCGCGGGTTTTCGTTTGCCAGCGATTAAACTTCTTTTATTCAGGGTCTCATCAAAAATGAAAACATTTTTGAAAACTACAAGTCTCATGCGTTTTAGGCGTGAAAAGATAATTTAAAAAATCGTTCTTGAAATGAGTTTACTCACAGGGTACATTCTTTGTATATACTCGACTATACGGGCCAAGCACGGGATTTACGGGAAATCGCGGGTTTTCGTTTGCCGGCGATTAAACTTCTTTTATTCAGCGTCTCATCAAAAATAAAAACATTTTTGAAAACTACAAATCTCATGCGTTTTAGTGTTGAAAAAGTAATTTAAAAAATCGTTCTTCAAATGAGTTTACTCACAGGGTACTTTCTTTGTATATACTCGACTATACGGGCCAAGCACGGGATTTACGGGAATTCGCGGGTTTTTGTTTGCCGGCGATTAAACTTCTTTTATTCAGCGTCTCATCAAAAATGAAAACATTTTTGAAAACTACAAGTCTCATGCGTTTTAGTGGTGAAAAAATAATTTAAAAAATCGTTCGGGAAATGAGTTTACTCCCTGGGTATTTTCTTTGTACACTTTTGACTAAACGGGCCGAGTCCCGGTTTTTCGGGAATCGCGGATTTTTGTTTGCCAGCGATTAAACTTCTTTTATTCAGCGTCTCATCAAAAATGAAAACATTTTTGAAAACTAAAAGTCTCATGCGTTTTAGTGGTGAAAAAATAATTTAAAAAATCGTTCGGGAAATGAGTTTACTCACAGGGTACTTTCTTTGTATACATTCGACTATACGGGCCGAGTCCGGGATTTACGGGAATTCGGGGGTTTTTGTTTGCCGGCGATTAAACTTCTTTTATTCAGCGTCTCATCAAAAATGAAAACATTTTTGAAAACTACAAGTCTCATGCGTTTTGGTGGTGAAAAGATAATTTAAAAAATCGTTCTTGAAATGAGTTTACTCACAGGGTACTTTCTTTGTATATACTCGACTATACGGGCCAAGCACGGGATTTACGGGAAATCTCGGGTTTTCGTTTGCCGGCGATTAAACTTTTTTTATTCAGCGTCTCATCAAAAATGAAAACATTTTTGAAAACTAAAAGTCTCATGCGTTTTAGTGGTGAAAAAATAATTTAAAAAATCGTTCGGGAAATGAGTTTACTCACAGGGTACTTTCTTTGTATACATTCGACTATACGGGCCGAGTCCGGGATTTACGGGAAATCGCGGGTTTTCGTTTGCCGGCGATTAAACATCTTTTATTCAGCGTCTCATCAAAAATGAAAACATTTTTGAAAACTACAAGTCTCATACGCTTTAGTGGTGAAAAAATAATTTAAAAAATCGTTCGGGAAATGAGTTTACTCCCTGGGTATTTTCTTTGTATACTTTTGACTATACGGGCCGAGTCCCGGATTTACGGGAATTCGCGGGTTTTCGTTTGCCAGCGATTAAACTTCTTTTATTCAGCGTCTCATCAAAAATGAAAACATTTTTGAAAACTACAAGTCTCATGCGTTTTAGGCGTGAAAAGATAATTTAAAAAATCGTTCTTGAAATGAGTTTACTCACAGGGTACTTTCTTTGTATATACTCGACTATACGGGCCAAGCACGGGATTTACGGGAAATCGCGGGTTTTCGTTTGCCGGCGATTAAACTTCTTTTATTCAGCGTCTCATCAAAAATGATAACATTTTTGAAAACTACAAATCTCATGCGTTTTAGTGTTGAAAAAATAATTTAAAAAATCGTTCGGAAAATGAGTTTACTCACAGGGTACTTTCTTTGTATACATTCGACTATACGGGCCGAGTCCGAGATTTACGGGAATTCGCGGGTTTTTGTTTGCCGGCGATTAAACTTCTTTTATTCAGCGTCTCATCAAAAATGAAAACATTTTTGAAAACTACAAGTCTCATGCGTTTTGGTGGTGAAAAGATAATTTAAAAAATCGTTCTTGAAATGAGTTTACTCACAGGGTACTTTCTTTGTATATACTCGACTATACGGGCCAAGCACGGAATTTACGGGAAATCTCGGGTTTTCGTTTGCCGGCGATTAAACTTCTTTTATTCAGCGTCTCATCAAAAATGAAAACATTTTTGAAAACTACAAGTCTCATGCGTTTTAGTGGTGAAAAAATAATTTAAAATATCGTTCGGGAAATGAGTTTACTCCCTGGGTATTTTCTTTGTATACTTTTGACTAAACGGGCCGAGTCCCGGATTTACGGGAATCGCGGATTTTTGTTTGCCAGCGATTAAACTTCTTTTATTCAGCGTCTCATCAAAAATGAAAACATTTTTGAAAACTAAAAGTCTCATGCGTTTTAGTGGTGAAAAGATAATTTAAAAAATCGTTCGGGAAATGAGTTTACTTCCTAGATACTTTCTTTGTATACTTTTGGCTATACGGGCCGAGTCCCGGATTTACGGGAATTCGCGGGTTTTCGTTTGCCAGCGATTAAACTTCTTTTATTCAGCGTCTCATCAAAAATGAAAACATTTTTGAAAACTACAAGTCTCATGCGTTTTAGGCGTGAAAAGATAATTTAAAAAATCGTTCTTGAAATGAGTTTACTCACAGGGTACTTTCTTTGTATATACTCGACTATACGGGCCAAGCACGGGATTTACGGGAAATCGCGGGTTTTCGTTTGCCGGCGATTAAACTTCTTTTATTCAGCGTCTCATCAAAAATGATAACATTTTTGAAAACTACAAATCTCATGCGTTTTAGTGTTGAAAAAATAATTTAAAAAATCGTTCGGAAAATGAGTTTACTCACAGGGTACTTTCTTTGTATACATTCGACTATACGGGCCGAGTCCGAGATTTACGGGAATTCGCGGGTTTTTGTTTGCCGGCGATTAAACTTCTTTTATTCAGCGTCTCATCAAAAATGAAAACATTTTTGAAAACTACAAGTCTCATGCGTTTTGGTGGTGAAAAGATAATTTAAAAAATCGTTCTTGAAATGAGTTTACTCACAGGGTACTTTCTTTGTATATACTCGACTATACGGGCCAAGCACGGAATTTACGGGAAATCTCGGGTTTTCGTTTGCCGGCGATTAAACTTCTTTTATTCAGCGTCTCATCAAAAATGAAAACATTTTTGAAAACTACAAGTCTCATGCGTTTTAGTGGTGAAAAAATAATTTAAAATATCGTTCGGGAAATGAGTTTACTCCCTGGGTATTTTCTTTGTATACTTTTGACTAAACGGGCCGAGTCCCGGATTTACGGGAATCGCGGATTTTTGTTTGCCAGCGATTAAACTTCTTTTATTCAGCGTCTCATCAAAAATGAAAACATTTTTGAAAACTAAAAGTCTCATGCGTTTTAGTGGTGAAAAGATAATTTAAAAAATCGTTCGGGAAATGAGTTTACTTCCTAGATACTTTCTTTGTATACTTTTGGCTATACGGGCCGAGTCCGGGATTTACGGGAATTCGCGGGTTTTCGTTTGCCGGCGATTAAACTTCTTTTATTCAGCGTCTCATCAAAAATGAAAACATTTTTGAAAACTACAAGTCTCATGCGTTTAAGTGGTGAAAAGATAATTTAAAAAATCGTTCTGGAAATGAGTTTACTCGCAGGGTACTTTCTTTGTATACTTTCGACTATACGGACCGAGTCCGGGATTTACGGGAAATCGCGGGTTTTCGTTTGCCGGCGATTAAACTTCTTTTATTCAGCGTCTCATCAAAAATGAAAACATTTTTGAAAACTACAAGTCTCATACGCTTTAGTGGTGAAAAAATAATTTAAAAAATCGTTCGGGAAATGAGTTTACTCCCTGGGTATTTTCTTTGTATACTTTTGACTATACGGGCCGAGTCCCGGATTTACGGGAATTCGCGGGTTTTCGTTTGCCAGCGATTAAACTTCTTTTATTCAGCGTCTCATAATAAATGAAAACATTTTTGAAAACTGCAAGTCTCATGCGTTTTAGTGGTGAAAAAATAATTTAAAAAATCGTTCGGGAAATGAGTTTACTCACAGGGTACTTTCTTTGTATACATTCGACTATACGGGCCGAGTCCGGGATTTACGGGAATTTGCGGGTTTTTGTTTGCCGGCGATTAAACTTCTTTTATTCAGCGTCTCATCAAAAATGAAAACATTTTTGAAAACTGCAAGTCTCATGCGTTTTAGTGGTGAAAAAATAATTTAAAAAATCGTTCGGGAAATGAGTTTACTCACAGGGTACTTTCTTTGTATACATTCGACTATACGGGCCGAGTCCGGGATTTACGGGAATTCGCGGGTTTTTGTTTGCCGGCGATTAAACTTCTTTTATTCAGCGTCTCATCAAAAATGAAAACATTTTTGAAAACTAAAAGTCTCATGCGTTTTAGTGGTGAAAAGATAATTTAAAAAATCGTTCGGGAAATGAGTTTACTTCCTAGATACTTTCTTTGTATACTTTTGGCTATACGGGCCGAGTCCGGGATTTACGGGAATTCGCGGGTTTTCGTTTGCCGGCGATTAAACTTCTTTTATTCAGCGTCTCATCAAAAATGAAAACATTTTTGAAAACTACAAGTCTCATGCGTTTAAGTGGTGAAAAGATAATTTAAAAAATCGTTCTGGAAATGAGTTTACTCGCAGGGTACTTTCTTTGTATACTTTCGACTATACGGACCGAGTCCGGGATTTACGGGAAATCGCGGGTTTTCGTTTGCCGGCGATTAAACTTCTTTTATTCAGCGTCTCATCAAAAATGAAAACATTTTTGAAAACTACAAGTCTCATGCGTTTTAGTGGTGAAAAAATAATTTAAAAAATCGTTCGGGAAATGAGTTTACTCACAGGGTACTTTCTTTGTATACATTCGACTATACGGGCCGAGTCCGGGATTTACGGGAATTCGCGGGTTTTTGTTTGCCGGCGATTAAACTTCTTTTATTCAGCGTCTCATCAAAAATGAAAACATTTTTGAAAACTAAAAGTCTCATGCGTTTTAGTGGTGAAAAGATAATTTAAAAAATCGTTCGGGAAATGAGTTTACTTCCTAGATACTTTCTTTGTATACTTTTGGCTATACGGGCCGAGTCCGGGATTTACGGGAATTCGCGGGTTTTCGTTTGCCGGCGATTAAACTTCTTTTATTCAGCGTCTCATCAAAAATGAAAACATTTTTGAAAACTACAAGTCTCATGCGTTTAAGTGGTGAAAAGATAATTTAAAAAATCGTTCTGGAAATGAGTTTACTCGCAGGGTACTTTCTTTGTATACTTTCGACTATACGGACCGAGTCCGGGATTTACGGGAAATCGCGGGTTTTCGTTTGCCGGCGATTAAACTTCTTTTATTCAGCGTCTCATCAAAAATGAAAACATTTTTGAAAACTACAAGTCTCATACGCTTTAGTGGTGAAAAAATAATTTAAAAAATCGTTCGGGAAATGAGTTTACTCCCTGAGTACGTTCTTTGTATACTTTTGACTATACGAGCCGAGTCCGGGATTTACTGGAAATCGTTGGTTTTCGTTTGCCGGCGATTAAACTTCTTTTATTCAGCGTCTCATCAAAAATGAAAACAATTTTCAAAAGTACAAGTCTTATGCCTTTTAGTGGTGAAAAGATTTTTTAATTTATCTTTTCACCACTAAAACGCATGAGACTTGTAGTTTTCAAAAATGTTTTCATTTTTGATGAGACGCGGAATAAAAGAAGTTTAATCGCTGGCAAACGAAAACTCGCGATTTCCCGTAAATCCCGGACTCGGGCCGTATAGTCAAAAGTATACAAAGAAACTACCCAGGGAGTAAACTCATTTCCCGAACGATTTTTTAAATTATTTTTTCACCACTAAAAGGCATAAGACTTGTACTTTTGAAAATTGTTTTCATTTTTGATGAGACGCTGAATAAAAGAAGTTTAATCGCCGGCAAACGAAAACCAACGATTTCCCGTAAATCCCGCACTCGGCTCGTATAGTCAAAAGTATACAAAGAAAGTACTCAGGGAGTAAACTCATTTCCAGAACAATTTTTAAAATTATCTTTTCACCACTAAAACGCATGAGACTTGTAGTTTTCAAAAATGTTTTCATTTTTGATGAGACGCTGAATAAAAGAAGTTTAATCGCCGGCAAACAAAAACCCGCGAATTCCCGTAAATCCCGTGCTTGGCCCGTATAGTTGAGTATATACAAAGAAAGTACCCTGTGAGTAAACTCATTTCAAGAACGATTTTTTAAATTATCTTTTCACCACTAAAACGCATGAGACTTGTAGTTTTCAAAAATGTTTTCATTTTTGATGAGACGCTGAATAAAAGAAGTTTAATCGCCGGCAAACAAAAACCCGCGAATTCCCGTAAATCCCGGACTCGGCCCGTATAGTCGAATGTATACAAAGAAAGTACCCTGTGAGTAAACTCATTTCCCGAACGATTTTTTAAATTATTTTTTCACCACTAAAACGCATGAGACTTGCAGTTTTCAAAAATGTTTTCATTTCTGATGAGACGCTGAATAAAAGAAGTTTAATCGTCGGCAAACGAAAACCCGCGATTTCCCGTAAATTCCGTGCTTGGCCCGTATAGTCGAGTATATACAAAGAAAGTACCCTGTGAGTAAACTCATTTCAAGAACGATTTTTTAAATTATCTTTTCACCACTAAAACTCATGAGACTTGTAGTTTTCAAAAATGTTTTTATTTATTATGAGACGCTGAATAAAAGAAGTTTAATCGCTGGCAAACGAAAACCCGCGAATTCCCGTAAATCCGGGACTCGGCCCGTATAGTCAAAAGTATACAAAGAAAATACCCAGGGAGTAAACTCATTTCCCGAACGATTTTTTAAATTATTTGTTCACCACTAAAGCGTATGACACTTGTAGTTTTCAAAAATGTTTTCATTTTTGATGAGACGCTGAATAAAAGAAGTTTAATCGCCGGCAAACGAAAACCCGCGATTTCCCGTAAATCCCGGACTCGGTCCGTATAGTCGAAAGTATACAAAGAAAGTACCCTGCGAGTAAACTCATTTCCAGAACGATTTTTTAAATTATCTTTTCACCACTTAAACGCATGAGACTTGTAGTTTTCAAAAATGTTTTCATTTTTGATGAGACGCTGAATAAAAAAAGTTTAATCGCCGGCAAACGAAAACCCGCGAATTCCCGTAAATCCCGGACTCGGCCCGTATAGCCAAAAGTATACAAAGAAAGTATCTAGGAAGTAAACTCATTTCCCGAACGATTTTTTAAATTATCTTTTCACCACTAAAACGCATGAGACTTTTAGTTTTCAAAAATGTTTTCATTTTTGATGAGACGCTGAATAAAAGAAGTTTAATCGCTGGCAAACAAAAATCCGCGATTCCCGTAAATCCGGGACTCGGCCCGTTTAGTCAAAAGTATACAAAGAAAATACCCAGGGAGTAAACTCATTTCCCGAACGATTTTTTAAATTATTTTTTCACCACTAAAACGCATGAGACTTGTAGTTTTCAAAAATGTTTTCATTTTTGATGAGACGCTGAATAAAAGAAGTTTAATCGCCGGCAAACGAAAACCCGAGATTTCCCGTAAATCCTGTGCTTGGCCCGTATAGTCGAGTATATACAAAGAAAGTACCCTGTGAGTAAACTCATTTCAAGAACGATTTTTTAAATTATCTTTTCACCACCAAAACGCATGAGACTTGTAGTTTTCAAGAATGTTTTCATTTTTGATGAGACGCTGAATAAAAGAAGTTTAATCGCCGGCAAACAAAAACCCCCGAATTCCCGTAAATCCCGGACTCGGCCCGTATAGTCGAATGTATACAAAGAAAGTACCCTGTGAGTAAACTTATTTCCCGAACGATTTTTTAAATTATTTCTTCACCACTAAAACGCATGAGACTTTTAGTTTTCAAAAATGTTTTCATTTTTGATGAGACGCTGAATAAAAGAAGTTTAATCGCTGGCAAACAAAAATCCGCGATTCCCGTAAATCCGGGACTCGGCCCGTTTAGTCAAAAGTGTACAAAGAAAATACCCAGGGAGTAAACTCATTTCCCGAACGATTTTTTAAATTATTTTTTCACCACTAAAACGCATGAGACTTGTAGTTTTCAAAAATGTTTTCATTTTTGATGAGACGCTGAATAAAAGAAGTTTAATCGCCGGCAAACAAAAACCCGCGAATTCCCGTAAATCCCGTGCTTGGCCCGTATAGTCGAGTATATACAAAGAAAGTACCCTGTGAGTAAACTCATTTGAAGAACGATTTTTTAAATTATCTTTTCACCACTAAAACGCATGAGACTTGTAGTTTTCAAAAATGTTTTCATTTTTGATGAGACGCTGAATAAAAGAAGTTTAATCGCCGGCAAACAAAAACCCGCGAATTCCCGTAAATCTCGGACTCGGCCCGTATAGTCGAATGTATACAAAGAAAGTACCCTGTGAGTAAACTCATTTTCCGAACGATTTTTTAAATTATTTTTTCAACACTAAAACGCATGAGATTTGTAGTTTTCAAAAATGTTTTCATTTTTGATGAGACGCTGAATAAAAGAAGTTTAATCGCCGGCAAACGAAAACCCGCGATTTCCCGTAAATCCCGTGCTTGGCCCGTATAGTCGAGTATATACAAAGAAAGTACCCTGTGAGTAAACTCATTTCAAGAACGATTTTTTAAATTATCTTTTCACGCCTAAAACGCATGAGACTTGTAGTTTTCAAAAATGTTTTCATTTTTGATGAGACGCTGAATAAAAGAAGTTTAATCGCTGGCAAACGAAAACCCGCGAATTCCCGTAAATCCGGGACTCGGCCCGTATAGTCAAAAGTATACAAAGAAAATACCCAGGGAGTAAACTCATTTCCCGAACGATTTTTTAAATTATTTTTTCACCACTAAAGCGTATGAGACTTGTAGTTTTCAAAAATGTTTTCATTTTTGATGAGACGCTGAATAAAAGATGTTTAATCGCCGGCAAACGAAAACCCGCGATTTCCCGTAAATCCCGGACTCGGCCCGTATAGTCGAATGTATACAAAGAAAGTACCCTGTGAGTAAACTCATTTCCCGAACGATTTTTTAAATTATTTTTTCACCACTAAAACGCATGAGACTTTTAGTTTTCAAAAATGTTTTCATTTTTGATGAGACGCTGAATAAAAGAAGTTTAATCGCCGGCAAACGAAAACCCGAGATTTCCCGTAAATCCCGTGCTTGGCCCGTATAGTCGAGTATATACAAAGAAAGTACCCTGTGAGTAAACTCATTTCAAGAACGATTTTTTAAATTATCTTTTCACCACCAAAACGCATGAGACTTGTAGTTTTCAAAAATGTTTTCATTTTTGATGAGACGCTGAATAAAAGAAGTTTAATCGCCGGCAAACAAAAACCCCCGAATTCCCGTAAATCCCGGACTCGGCCCGTATAGTCGAATGTATACAAAGAAAGTACCCTGTGAGTAAACTCATTTCCCGAACGATTTTTTAAATTATTTTTTCACCACTAAAACGCATGAGACTTTTAGTTTTCAAAAATGTTTTCATTTTTGATGAGACGCTGAATAAAAGATGTTTAATCGCCGGCAAACGAAAACCCGCGATTTCCCGTAAATCCCGGACTCGGCCCGTATAGTCGAATGTATACAAAGAAAGTACCCTGTGAGTAAACTCATTTCCCGAACGATTTTTTAAATTATTTTTTCACCACTAAAACGCATGAGACTTTTAGTTTTCAAAAATGTTTTCATTTTTGATGAGACGCTGAATAAAAGAAGTTTAATCGCCGGCAAACGAAAACCCGAGATTTCCCGTAAATCCCGTGCTTGGCCCGTATAGTCGAGTATATACAAAGAAAGTACCCTGTGAGTAAACTCATTTCAAGAACGATTTTTTAAATTATCTTTTCACCACCAAAACGCATGAGACTTGTAGTTTTCAAAAATGTTTTCATTTTTGATGAGACGCTGAATAAAAGAAGTTTAATCGCCGGCAAACAAAAACCCCCGAATTCCCGTAAATCCCGGACTCGGCCCGTATAGTCGAATGTATACAAAGAAAGTACCCTGTGAGTAAACTCATTTCCCGAACGATTTTTTAAATTATTTTTTCACCACTAAAACGCATGAGACTTTTAGTTTTCAAAAATGTTTTCATATTTGATGAGACGCTGAATAAAAGAAGTTTAATCGCTGGCAAACAAAAATCCGCGATTCCCGAAAAACCGGGACTCGGCCCGTTTAGTCAAAAGTGTACAAAGAAAATACCCAGGGAGTAAACTCATTTCCCGAACGATTTTTTAAATTATTTTTTCACCACTAAAACGCATGAGACTTGTAGTTTTCAAAAATGTTTTCATTTTTGATGAGACGCTGAATAAAAGAAGTTTAATCGCCGGCAAACAAAAACCCGCGAATTCCCGTAAATCCCGTGCTTGGCCCGTATAGTCGAGTATATACAAAGAAAGTACCCTGTGAGTAAACTCATTTCCCGAACGATTTTTTAAATTACTTTTTCAACACTAAAACGCATGAGATTTGTAGTTTTCAAAAATGTTTTCATTTTTGATGAGACGCTGAATAAAAGAAGTTTAATCGCCGGCAAACGAAAACCCGCGATTTCCCGTAAATCCCGTGCTTGGCCCGTATAGTCGAGTATATACAAAGAATGTACCCTGTGAGTAAACTCATTTCAAGAACGATTTTTTAAATTATCTTTTTACGCCTAAAACGCATGAGACTTGTAGTTTTCAAAAATGTTTTCATTTTTGATGAGACGCTGAATAAAAGATGTTTAATCGCCGGCAAACGAAAACCCGCGATTTCCCGTAAATCCCGGACTCGGCCCGTATAGTCGAATGTATACAAAGAAAGTACCCTGTGAGTAAACTCATTTCCCGAACGATTTTTTAAATTATTTTTTCACCACTAAAACGCATGAGACTTTTAGTTTTCAAAAATGTTTTCATTTTTGATGAGACGCTGAATAAAAGAAGTTTAATCGCCGGCAAACGAAAACCCGCGATTTCCCGTAAATCCCGTGCTTGGCCCGTATAGTCGAGTATATACAAAGAAAGTACCCTGTGAGAAAACTCATTTCAAGAACGATTTTTTAAATTATCTTTGCACGCCTAAAACGCATGAGACTTGTAGTTTTCAAAAATGTTTTCATTTTTGATGAGACGCTGAATAAAAGAAGTTTAATCGCTGGCAAACGAAAACCCGCGAATTCCCGTAAATCCGGGACTCGGCCCGTATAGTCAAAAGTATACAAAGAAAATACCCAGGGAGTAAACTCATTTCCCGAACGATTTTTTAAATTATTTTTTCACCACTAAAGCGTATGAGACTTGTAGTTTTCAAAAATGTTTTCATTTTTGATGAGACGCTGAATAAAAGAAGTTTAATCGCCGGCAAACGAAAACCCGCGATTTCCCGTAAATCCCGGTCTCGACCCGTATAGTCGAAAGTATACAAAGAAAGTACCCTGCGAGTAAACTCATTTCCAGAACGTTTTTTTAAATTATCTTTTCACCACTAAAACGCATGAGACTTGTAGTTTTCAAAAATGTTTTCATTTTTGATGAGACGCTGAATAAAAGAAGTTTAATCGCCGGCAAACGAAAACCCGCGAATTCCCGTAAATCCCGGACTCGGCCCGTATAGCCAAAAGTATACAAAGAAAGTATCTAGGAAGTAAACTCATTTCCCGAACGATTTTTTAAATTATCTTTTCACCACTAAAACGCATGAGACTTTTAGTTTTCAAAAATGTTTTCATTTTTGATGAGACGCTGAATAAAAGAAGTTTAATCGCTCGCAAACAAAAATCCGCGATTCCCGTAAATCCGGGACTCGGCCCGTTTAGTCAAAAGTATACAAAGAAAATACCCAGGGAGTAAACTCATTTCCCGAACGATTTTTTGAATTATTTTTTCACCACTAAAACGCATGAGACTTGTAGTTTTCAAAAATGTTTTCATTTTTGATGAGACGCTGAATAAAAGAAGTTTAATCGCCGGCAAACGAAAACCCGAGATTTCCCGTAAATCCCGTGCTTGGTCCGTATAGTCGAGTATATACAAAGAAAGTACCCTGTGAGTAAACTCATTTCAAGAACGATTTTTTAAATTATCTTTTCACCACCAAAACGCATGAGACTTGTAGTTTTCAAAAATGTTTTCATTTTTGATGAGACGCTGAATAAAAGAAGTTTAATCGCCGGCAAACAAAAACCCCCGAATTCCCGTAAATCCCGGACTCGGCCCGTATAGTCGAATGTATACAAAGAAAGTACCCTGTGAGTAAACTCATTTCCCGAACGATTTTTTAAATTATTTTTTCAGCACTAAAACGCATGAGACTTTTAGTTTTCAAAAATGTTTTCATTTTTGATGAGACGCTGAATAAAAGAAGTTTAATCGCTGGCAAACAAAAATCCGCGATTCCCGTAAATCCGGGACTCGGCCCGTTTAGTCAAAAGTGTACAAAGAAAATACCCAGGGAGTAAACTCATTTCCCGAACGATTTTTTGAATTATTTTTTCACCACTAAAACGCATGAGACTTGTAGTTTTCAAAAATGTTTTCATTTTTGATGAGACGCTGAATAAAAGAAGTTTAATCGCCGGCAAACAAAAACCCGCGAATTCCCGTAAATCCCGTGCTTGGCCCGTATAGTCGAGTATATACAAAGAAAGTACCCTGTGAGTAAACTCATTTGAAGAACGATTTTTTAAATTATCTTTTCACCACTAAAACGCATGAGACTTGTAGTTTTCAAAAATGTTTTCATTTTTGATGAGACGCTGAATAAAAGAAGTTTAATCGCCGGCAAACAAAAACCCGCGAATTCCCGTAAATCCCGGACTCGGCCCGTATAGTCGAATGTATACAAAGAAAGTACCCTGTGAGTAAACTCATTTCCCGAACGATTTTTTAAATTATTTTTTCACCACTAAAACGCATGAGACTTTTAGTTTTCAAAAATGTTTTCATTTTTGATGAGACGCTGAATAAAAGAAGTTTAATCGCTGGCAAACAAAAATCCGCGATTCCCGAAAAACCGGGACTCGGCCCGTTTAGTCAAAAGTGTACAAAGAAAATACCCAGGGAGTAAACTCATTTCCCGAACGATTTTTTAAATTATTTTTTCACCACTAAAACGCATGAGACTTGTAGTTTTCAAAAATGTTTTCATTTTTGATGAGACGCTGAATAAAAGAAGTTTAATCGCTGGCAAACGAAAACCCGCGAATTCCCGTAAATCCGGGACTCGGCCCGTATAGTCAAAAGTACACAAAGAAAATACCCAGGGAGTAAACTCATTTCCCGAACGATTTTTTAAATTATTTTTTCACCACTAAAGCGTATGAGACTTGTAGTTTTCAAAAATGTTTTCATTTTTGATGAGACGCTGAATAAAAGATGTTTAATCGCCGGCAAACGAAAACCCGCGATTTCCCGTAAATCCCGGACTCGGCCCGTATAGTCGAATGTATACAAAGAAAGTACCCTGTGAGTAAACTCATTTCCCGAACGATTTTTTAAATTATTTTTTCACCACTAAAACGCATGAGACTTGTAGTTTTCAAAAATGTTTTCATTTTTGATGAGACGCTGAATAAAAGAAGTTTAATCGCCGGCAAACGAAAACCCGCGATTTCCCGTAAATCCCGTGCTTGGCCCGTATAGTCGAGTATATACAAAGAAAGTACCCTGTGAGAAAACTCATTTCAAGAACGATTTTTTAAATTATCTTTTCACGCCTAAAACGCATGAGACTTGTAGTTTTCAAAAATGTTTTCATTTTTGATGAGACGCTGAATAAAAGAAGTTTAATCGCTGGCAAACGAAAACCCGCGAATTCCCGTAAATCCGGGACTCGGCCCGTATAGTCGAAAGTATACAAAGAAAGTACCCTGCGAGTAAACTCATTTCCAGAACGTTTTTTTAAATTATCTTTTCACCACTAAAACGCATGAGACCTGTAGTTTTCAAAAATGTTTTCATTTTTGATGAGACGCTGAATAAAAGAAGTTTAATCGCCGGCAAACGAAAACCCGCGAATTCCCTTAAATCCCGGACTCGGCCCGTATAGCCAAAAGTATACAAAGAAAGTATCTAGGGAGTAAACTCATTTCCTGAACGATTTTTTAAATTATCTTTTCACCACTAAAACGCATGAGACTTGTAGTTTTCAAAAATGTTTTCATTTTTGATGAGACGCTGAATAAAAGAAGTTTAATCGCTGGCAAACGAAAATCCGCGATTCCCGTAAATCCGGGACTCGGCCCGTTTAGTCAAAAGTATACAAAGAAAATACCCAGGGAGTAAACTCATTTCCCGAACGATTTTTTAAATTATCTTTTCACCACTAAAGCGCATGAGACTTGTAGTTTTTAAAAATGTTTTAATTTTTGATGGGACGCTGAATAAAAGAAGTTTAATCGCCGGCAAACGAAAACGCGCGATTTCCCGTAAATCCCGGGCTTGGCCCGTATAGTCAAATATATACAAAGAAAGTACCCTGTGAGTAAACTCATTTCCAGAACGATTTTTTAAATTATCTTTTCACCACTAAAACGCATGAGACTTGTAGTTTTCAAAAATGTTTTCATTTTTGATGAGACGCTGAATAAAAGAAGTTTAATCGCTGGCAAACGAAAATCCGCGATTCCCGTAAATCCGGGACTCGGCCCGTTTAGTCAAAAGTATACAAAGAAAATACCCAGGGAGTAAACTCATTTCCCGAACGATTTTTTAAATTATCTTTTCACCACTAAAGCGCATGAGACTTGTAGTTTTCAAAAATGTTTTAATTTTTGATGGGACGCTGAATAAAAGAAGTTTAATCGCCGGCAAACGAAAACGCGCGATTTCCCGTAAATCCCGGGCTTGGCCCGTATAGTCAAATATATACAAAGAAAGTACCCTGTGAGTAAACTCATTTCCAGAACGATTTTTTAAATTATCTTTTCACCACTAAAACGCATGAGACTTGTAGTTTTCAAAAATGTTTTAATTTTTGATGGGACGCTTAATAAAAGAAGTTTAATCGCCGGCAAACGAAAACGCGCGATTTCCCGTAAATCCCGGGCTTGGCCCGTATAGTCGAATATATACAAAGAAAGTACCCTGTGAGTAAACTCATTTCCAGAAAGATTTTTTAATTTATCTTTTCACCACTAAAACGCATGAGACTTGTAGTTTTCAAAAATGTTTTCATTTTTGATGAGACGCGGAATAAAAGAAGTTTAATCGCTGGCAAACGAAAACTCGCGATTTCCCGTAAATCTCGGACTCGGCTCGTATAGTCAAAAGTATACAAAGAAAGTACTCAGGGAGTAAACTCATTTCCAGAACAATTTTTAAAATTATCTTTTCACCACTAAAACGCATGAGACTTGTAGTTTTCAAAAATGTTTTCATTTTTGATGAGACGCTGAATAAAAGAAGTTTAATCGCCGGCAAACAAAAACCCGCGAATTCCCGTAAATCCCGTGCTTGGCCCGTATAGTCGAGTATATACAAAGAAAGTACCCTGTGAGTAAACTCATTTCAAGAACGATTTTTTAAATTATCTTTTCACCACTAAAACGCATGAGACTTGTAGTTTTCAAAAATGTTTTCATTTTTGATGAGACGCTGAATAAAAGAAGCTTAATCGCCGGCAAACAAAAACCTGCGAATTCCCGTAAATCCCGGACTCGGCCCGTATAGTCGAATGTATACAAAGAAAGTACCCTGTGAGTAAACTCATTTCCCGAACGATTTTTTAAATTATTTTTTCACCACTAAAACGCATGAGACTTGTAGTTTTCAAAAATGTTTTCATTTTTGATGAGACGCTGAATAAAAGAAGTTTAATCGTCAGCAAACGAAAACCCGCAATTTCCCGTAAATCCCGTGCTTGGTCCGTATAGTCGAGTATATACAAAGAAAGTACCCTGTGAGTAAACTCATTTCAAGAACGATTTTTTAAATTATCTTTTCACCACTAAAACTCAAGAGACTTGTAGTTTTCAAAAATGTTTTCATTTTTGATGAGACGCTGAATAAAAGAAGTTTAATCGCTGGCAAACGAAAACCCGCGAATTCCCGTAAATCCGGGACTCGGCCCGTATAGTCAAAAGTATACAAAGAAAATACCCAGGGAGTAAACTCATTTCCCGAACGATTTTTTAAATTATTTTTTCACCACTAAAGCGTATGAGACTTGTAGTTTTCAAAAATGTTTTCATTTTTGATGAGACGCTGAATAAAAGAAGTTTAATCGCCGGCAAACGAAAACCCGCAAATTCCCGTAAATCCGGGACTCGGCCCGTATAGTCAAAAGTATACAAAGAAAAACCCAGGGAGTAAACTCATTTCCCGAACGATTTTTTAAATTATCTTTTCACCACTAAAACGCATGAGACTTGTAGTTTTCAAAAATGTTTTCATTTTTGATGAGACGCTGAATAAAAGAAGTTTAATCGCCGGCAAACGAAAACCCGCGATTTCCCGTAAATCCCGGACTCGGCCCGTATAGTCGAAAGTATACAAAGAAAGTACCCTGCGAGTAAACTCATTTCCAGAACGATTTTTTAAATTATCTTTTCACCACTAAAACGCATGAGACTTGTAGTTTTCAAAAATGTTTTCATTTTTGATGAGACGCTGAATAAAAGAAGTTTAATCGCCGGCAAACGAAAACCCGCAAATTCCCGTAAATCCCGGACTCGGCCCGTATAGCCAAAAATATACAAAGAAAGTATCTAGGGAGTAAACTCATTTCCCGAACGATTTTTTAAATTATTTTTTCACCACTATAACGCATGAGATTTGTAGTTTTTAAAAATGTTTTCATTTTTTATGAGACGCTGAATAAAAGAAGATTAATCGCCGGCAAACAAAAACCCGCGAATTCCCGTAAATCCCGGACTCGGCCCGTATAGTCGAATGTATAAAAAGAAAGTACCCTGTGAGTAAACTCATTTCCCGAACGATTTTTTAAATTATTTTTTCACCACTAAAACGCATGAGACTTGTAGTTTTCAAAAATATTTTCATTTTTGATGAGACGCTGAATAAAAGAAGATTAATCGTCGGCAAACGAAAACCCGCGATTTCCCGTAAATCCCGTGCTTGGCCCGTATAGTCGAGTATATACAAAGAAAGTACCCTGTGAGTAAACTCATTTCAAGAACGATTTCTTAAATTATCTTTTCACCACTAAAACGCATGAGACTTGTAGTTTTCAAAAATGTTTTAATTTTTGATGGGACGCTGAATAAAAGAAGTTTAATTGCCGGCAAACGAAAACCCGCAAATTCCCGTAAATCCGGGACTCGGCCCGTATAGTCAAAAGTATACAAAGAAAAACCAAGGGAGTAAACTCATTTCCCGAACGATTTTTTAAATTATCTTTTCACCACTAAAACGCATGAGACTTGTAGTTTTCAAAAATGTTTTCATTTTTGATGAGACGCTGAATAAAAGAAGTTTAATCGCCGGCAAACGAAAACCCGCGATTTCCCGTAAATCCCGGACTCGGCCCGTATAGTCGAAAGTATACAAAGAAAGTACCCTGCGAGTAAACTCATTTCCAGAACGATTTTTTAAATTATCTTTTCACCACTAAAACGCATGAGACTTGTAGTTTTCAAAAATGTTTTCATTTTTGATGAGACGCTGAATAAAAGAAGTTTAATCGCCGGCAAACGAAAACCCGCAAATTTCCGTAAATCCCGGACTCGGCCCGTATAGCCAAAAATATACAAAGAAAGTATCTAGGGAGTAAACTCATTTCCCGAACGATTTTTTAAATTATTTTTTCACCACTAAAACGCATGAGATTTGTAGTTTTTAAAAATGTTTTCATTTTTGATGAGACGCTGAATAAAAGAAGATTAATCGCCGGCAAACAAAAACCCGCGAATTCCCGTAAATCCCGGACTCGGCCCGTATAGTCGAATGTATAAAAAGAAAGTACCCTGTGAGTAAACTCATTTCCCGAACGATTTTTTAAATTATTTTTTCACCACTAAAACGCATGAGACTTGTAGTTTTCAAAAATATTTTCATTTTTGATGAGACGCTGAATAAAAGAAGATTAATCGTCGGCAAACGAAAACCCGCGATTTCCCGTAAATCCCGTTCTTGGCCCGTATAGTCGAGTATATACAAAGAAAGTACCCTGTGAGTAAACTCATTTCAAGAACGATTTCTTAAATTATCTTTTCACCACTAAAACGCATGAGACTTGTAGTTTTCAAAAATGTTTTCATTTTTGATGAGACGCTGAATAAAAGAAGTTTAATTGCTGGCAAACGAAAACCCGCGAATTCCCGTAAATCCGGGACTCGGCCCGTATAGTCAAAAGTATACAAAGGAAATACCCAGGGAGTAAACTCATTTCCCGAACGATTTTTTAAATTATTTTTTCACCACTAAAGCGTATGAGACTTGTAGTTTTCAAAAATGTTTTCATTTTTGATGAGACGCTGAATAAAAGAAGTTTAATCGCCGGCAAACGAAAACCCGCGATTTCCCGTAAATCCCGGACTCGGCCCGTATAGTCGAAAGTATACAAAGAAAGTACCCTGCGAGTAAACTCATTTCCAGAACGATTTTTTAAATTATCTTTTCACCACTTAAACGCATGAGACTTGTAGTTTTCAAAAATGTTTTCATTTTTGATGAAACGCTGAATAAAAGAAGTTTAATCGCCCGCAAACGAAAACCCGCGAATTCCCGTAAATCCCGGACTCGGCCCGTATAGCCAAAAGTATACAAAGAAAGTATCTAGGGAGTAAATTCATTTCCCGAACGATTTTTTAAATTATCTTTTCACCACTAAAACGCATGAGACTTGTAGTTTTCAAAAATGTTTTCATTTTTGATGAGACGCTGAATAAAAGAAGTTTAATCGCCGGCAAACGAAAACCCGCGATTTCCCGTAAATCCCGGACTCGGCCCGTATAGTCGAAAGTATACAAAGAAAGTACCCTGTGAGTAAACTCATTTCCAGAACAATTTTTTAAATTATCTTTTCACCACTAAAACGCATGAGACTTGTAGTTTTCAAAAATGTTTTCATTTTTGATGAGACGCTGAATAAAAGATGTTTAATCGCCGGCAAACAAAAACCCGCGAATTCCCGTAAATCCCGGACTCGGCCCGTATAGTCGAATGTATACAAAGAAAGTACCCTGTGAGTAAACTCATTTCCCGAACGATTTTTTAAATTATTTTTTCACCACTAAAACGCATGAGACTTGTAGTTTTCAAAAATGTTTTCATTTTTGATGAGACGCTGAATAAAAGAAGTTTAATCGCTGGCAAACAAAAATCCGCGAATTCCCATAAATCCGGGACTCGGCACGTTTAGTCAAAAGTATACAAAGAAAATACCCAGGGAGTAAACTCATTTCCCGAACGATTTTTTAAATTATCTTTTCACCACTAAAGCGTATGAGACTTGTAGTTTTCCAAAATGTTTTCATTTTTGACGAGACGCTGAATAAAAGAAGTTTAATCGCTGGCAAACGAAAACCCGCGAATTCCCGTAAATCCGGGACTCGGCCCGTATAGTCAAAAGTATACAAAGAAAATACCCAGGTAGTAAACTCATTTCCCGAACGATTTTTTAAACTATCTTTTCACAACTAAAACGCATGAGACTTGTAGTTTTCAAAAATGTTTTCATTTTTAATGAGACGCTGAATAAAAGAAGTTTAATCGCCGGCAAACGAAAACACGCGATTTCCCGTAAATCCCGGACTCGGCCCGTATAGTCAAAAGTATACAAAGAAAGTAACCTGCGAGTAAACTCATTTCCAGAACGATTTTTTAAATTATTTTTTAACCACTAAAACGCATGAGACTTGTAGTTTTCAAAAATGTTTTCATTTTTGATGAGACGCTGAATAAAAGAAGTTTAATCGCCGGCAAACGAAAACCCGCGAATTCCCGTAAATCCCGGACTCGGCCCGTATAGCCAAAAGTATACAAAGAAAGTATCTAGGGAGTAAACTCATTTCCCGAACGATTTTTTAAATTATTTTTTCACCACTAAAACGCATGAGACTTGTAGTTTTCAAAAATATTTTCATTTTTGATGAGACGCTGAATAAAAGAAGATTAATCGTCGGCAAACGAAAACCCGCGATTTCCCGTAAATCCCGTTCTTGGCCCGTATAGTCGAGTATATACAAAGAAAGTACCCTGTGAGTAAACTCATTTCAAGAACGATTTCTTAAATTATCTTTTCACCACTAAAACGCATGAGACTTGTAGTTTTCAAAAATGTTTTCATTTTTGATGAGACGCTGAATAAAAGAAGTTTAATCGCCGGCAAACGAAAACCCGCGATTTCCCGTAAATCCCGGACTCGGCCCGTATAGTCGAAAGTATACAAAGAAAGTACCCTGCGAGTAAACTCATTTCCAGAACGATTTTTTAAATTATCTTTTCACCACTTAAACGCATGAGACTTGTAGTTTTCAAAAATGTTTTCATTTTTGATGAAACGCTGAATAAAAGAAGTTTAATCGCCCGCAAACGAAAACCCGCGAATTCCCGTAAATCCCGGACTCGGCCCGTATAGCCAAAAGTATACAAAGAAAGTATCTAGGGAGTAAATTCATTTCCCGAACGATTTTTTAAATTATCTTTTCACCACTAAAACGCATGAGACTTGTAGTTTTCAAAAATGTTTTCATTTTTGATGAGACGCTGAATAAAAGAAGTTTAATCGCCGGCAAACGAAAACCCGCGATTTTCCGTAAATCCCGGACTCGGCCCGTATAGTCGAAAGTATACAAAGAAAGTACCCTGTGAGTAAACTCATTTCCCGAACGATTTTTTAAATTATTTTTTCACCACTAAAACGCATGAGACTTGTAGTTTTCAAAAATGTTTTCATTTTTGATGAGACGCTGAATAAAAGAAGTTTAATCGCTGGCAAACGAAAATCCGCGAATTCCCATAAATCCGGGACTCGGCCCGTTTAGTCAAAAGTATACAAAGAAAATACCCAGGGAGTAAACTCATTTCCCGAACGATTTTTTAAATTATCTTTTCACCACTAAAACGCATGAGACTTGTAGTTTTCCAAAATGTTTTCATTTTTGACGAGACGCTGAATAAAAGAAGTTTAATCGCTGGCAAACGAAAACCCGCGAATTCCCGTAAATCCGGGACTCGGCCCGTATAGTCAAAAGTATACAAAGAAAATACCCAGGTAGTAAACTCATTTCCCGAACGATTTTTTAAACTATCTTTTCACAACTAAAACGCATGAGACTTGTAGTTTTCAAAAATGTTTTCATTTTTAATGAGACGCTGAATAAAAGAAGTTTAATCGCCGGCAAACGAAAACACGCGATTTCCCGTAAATCCCGGACTCGGCCCGTATAGTCAAAAGTATACAAAGAAAGTAACCTGCGAGTAAACTCATTTCCAGAACGATTTTTTAAATTATTTTTTAACCACTAAAACGCATGAGACTTGTAGTTTTCAAAAATGTTTTCATTTTTGATGAGACGCTGAATAAAAGAAGTTTAATCGCCGGCAAACGAAAACCCGCGAATTCCCGTAAATCCCGGACTCGGCCCGTATAGCCAAAAGTATACAAAGAAAGTATCTAGGGAGTAAACTCATTTCCCGAACGATTTTTTAAATTATTTTTTCACCACTAAAACCCATGAGACTTGTAGTTTTCAAAAATGTTTTAATTTTTGATGGGACGCTGAATAAAAGAAGTTTAATCGCCGGCAAACGAAAACGCGCGGTTTGCCGTAAATCCCGGGCTTGGCCCGTATAGTCGAATATATATACAAAGAAAGTACCCTGTGAGTAAAGTCATTTCCAGAACGATTTTTTAAATTATCTTTTCACCACTAAAACGCATGAGACTTGTAGTTTTCAAAAATGTTTTCATTTTTGATAAGACGCGGAATAAAAGAAGTTTAATCGCTGGCAAACGAAAACTCGCGATTTCCCGTAAATCCCGGACTCGGCCCGTATAGTCAAAAGTTTACAAAGAAACTACCCAGGGAGTAAACTCATTTCCCGAACGATTTTTTTAAATTATTTTTTCACCACGAAAAGGCATAAGACTTGTAGTTTTCAAAAATGTTTTCATTTTTGATGAGACGCTGAATAAAAGAAGTTTAATCGCCGGCAAACGAAAAACAACGATTTCCCGTAAATCCCGGACTCGGCTCGTATAGTCAAAAGTATACAAAGAAAGTACTCAGGGAGTAAACTCATTTCCAGAACGATTTTTTAAATTATTTTTTCGCCACTAAAACGCATGAGACTTGTAGTTTTCAAAAATGTTTTCATTTTTGATGAGACGCCTAATGAAAGAGGTTTAATCGCCGGCAAACGAAAACTAGCGATTTTCCGTATATCCCGAGCTAGGCCCGTATAGTCAAATGTATACAAAGAAAGTACCCAGGGAGTAAACTAATTTCCCGAACGATTTTTTAAATTATTTTTTCACCACTAGAAGGCATGAGACTTGTAGTTTTCAAAAATGTTTTAATTTTTGATGGGACGCTGAATAAAAGAAGTTTAATCGCCGGCAAACGAAAACGCGCGATTTCCCGTAAATCCCGGGCTTGGCCCGTATAGTCGAATATATACAAAGAAAGTACCCTGTGAGTAAACTCATTTCCAGAACGATTTTTTAAATTATCTTTTCACCACTAAAACGCATGAGACTTGTAGTTTTCAAAAATGTTTTCATTTTTGATAAGACGCGGAATAAAAGAAGTTTAATCGCTGGCAAACGAAAACCCGCGATTTCCCGTAAATCCCGGACTCGGCCCGTATAGTCAAAAGTATACAAAGAAACTACCCAGGGAGTAAACTCATTTCCCGAACGATTTTTTAAATTATTTTTTCACCACTAAAACGCATGAGACTTGTAGTTTTCAAAAATGTTTTAATTTTTGATGGGACGCTGAATAAAAGAAGTTTAATCGCCGGCAAACCAAAACGCGCGATTTCCCGTAAATCCCGGGCTTGGCCCGTATAGTCGAATATATACAAAGAAAGTACCCTGTGAGTAAACTCATTTCCAGAACGATTTTTTAAATTATCTTTTCACCACTAAAACGCATGAGACTTGTAGTTTTCAAAAATGTTTTCATTTTTGATGAGACGCGGAATAAAAGAAGTTTAATCGCTGGCAAACGAAAACCCGCGATTTCCCGTAAATCCCGGACTCGGCCCGTATAGTCAAAAGTATACAAAGAAACTACCCAGGGAGTAAACTCATTTCCCGAACGATTTTTTAAATTATTTTTTCACCACTAAAACGCATGAGACTTGTAGTTTTCAAAAATGTTTTAATTTTTGATGGGACGCTGAATAAAAGAAGTTTAATCGCCGGCAAACCAAAACGCGCGATTTCCCGTAAATCCCGGGCTTGGCCCGTATAGTCGAATATATACAAAGAAAGTACCCTGTGAGTAAACTCATTTCCAGAACGATTTTTTAAATTATCTTTTCACCACTAAAACGCATGAGACTTGTAGTTTTCAAAAATGTTTTTATTTTTGATGAGACGCTGAATAAAAGAAGTTACATCGCCGGCAAACGAAAACCCGCGAATTCCCGTAAATCCCGGACTCGGCCCGTATAGTCAAAAGTATACAAAGAAACTACCCAGGGAGTAAACTCATTTCCCGAACGATTTTTTAAATTATTTTTTCACCACTAAAACGCATGAGACTTGTAGTTTTCAAAAATGTTTTCATTTTTGATGAGACGCTGAATAAAAGAAGTTTAATCGCCGGCAAATCAAAACCCGCGATTTCCCGTAAATCCCGGACTCGGCCCGTATAGTCGAAAGTATACAAAGAAAGTACCCTGCGAGTAAACTCATTTCCAGAACGATTTTTTAAATTATCTTTTCACCACTAAAACGCATGAGACTTGTAGTTTTCAAAAATGTTTTCATTTTTGATGAGACGCTGAATAAAAGAAGTTTAATCGCCGGCAAACGAAAACCCGCGAATTCCCGTAAATCCCGGACTCGGCCCGTATAGCCAAAAGTATACAAAGAAAGTATCTAGGGAGTAAACTCATTTCCCGAACGATTTTTTAAATTATTTTTTCACCACTAAAACGCATGAGACTTGTAGTTTTCAAAAATGTTTTAATTTTTGATGGGACGCTGAATAAAAGAAGTTTAATCGCCGGCAAACGAAAACGCGCGGTTTCCCGTAAATCCCGGTCTTGGCCCGTATAGTCGAATATATATACAAAGAAAGTACCCTGTGAGTAAACTCATTTCCAGAACGATTTTTTAAATTATCTTTTCACCACTAAAACGCATGACACTTGTAGTTTTCAAAAATGTTTTCATTTTTGATTAGACGCGGAATAAAAGATGTTTAATCGCTGGCAAACGAAAACCCGCGATTTCCCGTAAATCCCGGACTAGGCCCGTATAGTCAAAAGTATACAAAGAAACTACCCAGGGAGTAAACTCATTTCCCGAACGATTTTTTAAATTATTTTTTCACCACTAAAACGCATGAGACTTGTAGTTTTCAAAAATGTTTTAATTTTTGGTGGGACGCTGAATAAAAGAAGTTTAATCGCCGGCAAACGAAGACGCGCGATTTCCCGTAAATCCCGGGCTTGGCCCGTATAGTCGAATATATACAAAGAAAGTACCCTGTGAGTAAACTCATTTCCAGAACGATTTTTTAAATTATCTTTTCACCACTAAAACGCATGAGAGTTGTAGTTTTCAAAAATGTTTTTATTTTTGATGAGACGCGGAATAAAAGAAGTTTAATCGCTGGCAAACGAAAACCCGCGATTTCCCGTAAATCCCGGACTCGGCCCGTATAGTCAAAAGTATACAAAGAAACTACCCAGGGAGTAAACTCATTTCCCGAACGATTTTTTAAATTATTTTTTCACCACTAAAACGCATGAGACTTGTAGTTTTCAAAAATGTTTTAATTTTTGATGGGACGCTGAATAAAAGAAGTTTAATCGCCGGCAAACCAAAACGCGCGATTTCCCGTAAATCCCGGGCTTGGCCCGTATAGTCGAATATATACAAAGAAAGTACCCTGTGAGTAAACTCATTTCCAGAACGATTTTTTAAATTATCTTTTCACCACTAAAACGCATGAGACTTGTAGTTTTCAAAAATGTTTTCATTTTTGATGAGACGCGGAATAAAAGAAGTTTAATCGCTGGCAAACGAAAACCCGCGAATTCCCGTAAATCCCGGACTCGGCCCGTATAGTCAAAAGTATACAAAGAAACTACCCAGGGAGTAAACTCATTTCCCGAACGATTTTTTAAATTATCTTTTCACCACTAAAACGCATGAGACTTGTAGTTTTCAAAAATGTTTTCATTTTTGATGAGACGCTGAATAAAAGAAGTTTAATCGCCGGCAAACGAAAACCCGCGATTTCCCGTAAATCCCGGACTCGGCCCGTATAGTCGAAAGTATACAAAGAAAGTACCCTGCGAGTAAACTCATTTCCAGAACGATTTTTTAAATTATCTTTTCACCACTAAAACGCATAAGACTTGTAGTTTTCAAAAATGTTTTCATTTTTGATGAGACGCTGAATAAAAGAAGTTTAATCGCCGGCAAACGAAAACCCGCGAATTCCCGTAAATCCCGGACTCGGCCCGTATAGCAAAAAGTATACAAAGAAAGTATCTAGGGAGTAAACTCATTTCCCGAACGATTTTTTAAATTACTTTTTCACCACTAAAACGCATGAGACTTGTAGTTTTCAAAAATGTTTTAATTTTTGATGGGACGCTGAATAAAAGAAGTTTAATCGCCGGCAAACGAAAACGCACGGTTTCCCGTAAATCCCGGGCTTGGCCCGTATAGTCGAATATATATACAAAGAAAGTACCCTGTGAGTAAACTCATTTCCAGAACGATTTTTTAAATTATCTTTTAACCACTAAAACGCATGAGACTTGTAGTTTTCAAAAATGTTTTCATTTTTGATGAGACGCTGAATAAAAGAAGTTTAATCGCCGGCAAACGAAAAACAACGATTTCCCGTAAATCCCGGACTCGGCTCGTATAGTCAAAAGTATACAAAGAAAGTACTCAGGGAGTAAACTCATTTCCAGAACGATTTTTTAAATTATTTTTTCGCCACTAAAACGCATGAGACTTGTAGTTTTCAAAAATGTTTTCATTTTTGATGAGACGCCTAATGAAAGAGGTTTAATCGCCGGCAAACGAAAACTAGCGATTTTCCGTAAATCCCGAGCTAGGCCCGTATAGTCAAATGTATACAAAGAAAGTACCCAGGGAGTAAACTAATTTCCCGAACGTTTTTTTAAATTATTTTTTCACCACTAGAAGGCATGAGACTTGTAGTTTTCAAAAATGTTTTAATTTTTGATGGGACGCTGAATAAAAGAAGTTTAATCGCCGGCAAACGAAAATGCGCGATTTCCCGTAAATCCCGGGCTTGGCCCGTATAGTCGAATATATACAAAGAAAGTACCCTGTGAGTAAACTCATTTCCAGAACGATTTTTTAAATTATCTTTTCACCACTAAAACGCATGAGACTTGTAGTTTTCAAAAATGTTTTCATTTTTGATGAGACGCGGAATAAAAGAAGTTTAATCGCTGGCAAACGAAAACCCGCGATTTCCCGTAAATCCCGGACTCGGCCCGTATAGTCAACAGTATACAAAGAAACTACCCAGGGAGTAAACTCATTTCCCGAACGATTTTTTAAATTATTTTTTCACCACTAAAACGCATGAGACTTGTAGTTTTCAAAAATGTTTTAATTTTTGATGGGACGCTGAATAAAAGAAGTTTAATCGCCGGCAAACCAAAACGCGCGATTTCCCGTAAATCCCGGGCTTGGCCCGTATAGTCGAATATATACAAAGAAAGTACCCTGTGAGTAAACTCATTTCCAGAACGATTTTTTAAATTATCTTTTCACCACTAAAACGCATGAGACTTGTAGTTTTCAAAAATGTTTTTATTTTTGATGAGACGCGGAATAAAAGAAGTTTAATCGCTGGCAAACGAAAACGCGCGATTTCCCGTAAATCCCGGACTCGGCCCGTATAGTCAAAAGTATACAAAGAAACTACCCAGGGAGTAAACTCATTTCCCGAACGATTTTTTAAATTATCTTTTAACCACTAAAACGCATGAGACTTGTAGTTTTCAAAAATGTTTTCATTTTTGATGAGACGCTGAATAAAAGAAGTTTAATCGCCGGCAAACGAAAACCCGCGATTTCCCGTAAATCCCGGACTCGGCCCGTATAGTCGAAAGTATACAAAGAAAGTACCCTGCGAGTAAACTCATTTCCAGAACGATCTTTTAAATTATCTTTTCACCACTAAAACGCATGAGACTTGTAGTTTTCAAAAATGTTTTCATTTTTGATGAGACGCTGAGTAAAAGAAGTTTAATCGCCGGCAAACGAAAACCCGCGAATTCCCGTAAATCCCGGACTCGGCCCGTATAGCCAAAAGTATACAAAGAAAGTATCTAGGGAGTAAACTCATTTCCCGAACGATTTTTTAAATTATTTTTTCACCACTAAAACGCATGAGACTTGTAGTTTTCAAAAATGTTTTAATTTTTGATGGGACGCTGAATAAAAGAAGTTTAATCGCCGGCAAACGAAAACGCGCGGTTTCCCGTAAATCCCGGTCTTGGCCCGTATAGTCGAATATATATACAAAGAAAGTACCCTGTGAGTAAACTCATTTCCAGAACGATTTTTTAAATTATCTTTTCACCACTAAAACGCATGAGACTTGTAGTTTTCAAAAATGTTTTCATTTTTGATTAGACGCGGAATAAAAGAAGTTTAATCGCTGGCAAACGAAAACCCGCGATTTCCCGTAAATCCCGGACTAGGCCCGTATAGTCAAAAGTATACAAAGAAACTACCCAGGGAGTAAACTCATTTCCCGAACGATTTTTTAAATTATTTTTTCACCACTAAAACGCATGAGACTTGTAGTTTTCAAAAATGTTTTAATTTTTGATGGGACGCTGAATAAAAGAAGTTTAATCGCCGGCAAACGAAAACGCGCGATTTCCCGTAAATCCCGGGCTTGGCCCGTATAGTCGAGTATATACAAAGAAAGTACCCTGTGAGTAAACTCATTTCCAGAACGATTTTTTAAATTATCTTTTCACCACTAAAACGCATGAGACTTGTAGTTTTCAAAAATGTTTTCATTTTTGATGAGACGCGGAATAAAAGAAGTTTAATCGCTGGCAAACGAAAACCCGCGATTTCCCGTAAATCCCGGACTCGGCCCGTATAGTCAAAAGTATACAAAGAAATTACCCAGGGAGTAAACTCATTTCCCGAACGATTTTTTAAATTATTTTTTCACCACTAAAACACATGAGACTTGTAGTTTTCAAAAATGTTTTAATTTTTGATGGGACGCTGAATAAAAGAAGTTTAATCGCCCGCAAACCAAAACGCGCGATTTCCCGTAAATCCCGGGCTTGGCCCGTATAGTCGAATATATACAAAGAAAGTACCCTGTGAGTAAACTCATTTCAAGAACGATTTTTTAAATTATCTTTTCACGCCTAAAACGCATGAGACTTGTAGTTTTCAAAAATGTTTTCATTTTTGATGAGACGCTGAATAAAAGAAGTTTAATCGCTGGCAAACGAAAACCCGCGAATTCCCGTAAATCCGGGACTCGGCCCGTATAGTCAAAAGTATACAAAGAAAATACCCAGGGAGTAAACTCATTTCCCGAACGATTTTTTAAATTATTTTTTCACCACTAAAGCGTATGAGACTTGTAGTTTTCAAAAATGTTTTCATTTTTGATAAGACGCTGAATAAAAGATGTTTAATCGCCGGCAAACGAAAACCCGCGATTTCCCGTAAATCCCGGACTCGGCCCGTATAGTCGAATGTATACAAAGAAAGTACCCTGTGAGTAAACTCATTTCCCGAACGATTTTTTAAATTATTTTTTCACCACTAAAACGCATGAGACTTGTAGTTTTCAAAAATGTTTTCATTTTTGATGAGACGCTGAATAAAAGAAGTTTAATCGCCGCCAAACGAAAACCCGCGATTTCCCGTAAATCCCGTGCTTGGCCCGTATAGTCGAGTATATACAAAGAAAGTACCCTGTGAGAAAACTCATTTCAAGAACGATTTTTTAAATTATCTTTTCACGCCTAAAACGCATGAGACTTGTAGTTTTCAAAAATGTTTTCATTTTTGATGAGACGCTGAATAAAAGAAGTTTAATCGCTGGCAAACGAAAACCCGCGAATTCCCGTAAATCCGGGACTCGGCCCGTATAGTCAAAAGTATACAAAGAAAATACCCAGGGAGTAAACTCATTTCCCAAACGATTTTTTAAATTATTTTTTCACCACTAAAGCGTATGAGACTTGTAGTTTTCAAAAATGTTTTCATTTTTGATGAGACGCTGAATAAAAGAAGTTTAATCGCCGGCAAACGAAAATCCGCGATTTCCCGTAAATCCCGGTCTCGACCCGTATAGTCGAAAGTATACAAAGAAAGTACCCTGCGAGTAAACTCATTTCCAGAACGTTTTTTTAAATTATCTTTTCACCACTAAAACGCATGAGACCTGTAGTTTTCAAAAATGTTTTCATTTTTGATGAGACGCTGAATAAAAGAAGTTTAATGGCAGGCAAACGAAAACCCGCGAATTCCCTTAAATCCCGGACTCGGCCCGTATAGCCAAAAGTATACAAAGAAAGTATCTAGGGAGTAAACTCATTTCCTGAACGATTTTTTAAATTATGTTTTCACCACTAAAACGCATGAGACTTGTAGTTTTCAAAAATGTTTTCATTTTTGATGAGACGCTGAATAAAAGAAGTTTAATCGCTGGCAAACGAAAATCCGCGATTCCCGTAAATCCGGGACTCGGCCCGTTTAGTCAAAAGTATACAAAGAAAATACCCAGGGAGTAAACTCATTTCCCGAACGATTTTTTAAATTATCTTTTCACCACTAAAGCGCATGAGACTTGTAGTTTTTAAAAATGTTTTAATTTTTGATGGGACGCTGAATAAAAGAAGTTTAATCGCCGGCAAACGAAAACCCGCGATTTCCCGTAAATCCCGGTCTCGACCCGTATAGTCGAATATATACAAAGAAAGTACCCTCTGAGTAAACTCATTTCCAGAACGTTTTTTTAAATTATCTTTTCACCACTAAAACGCATGAGACCTGTAGTTTTCAAAAATGTTTTCATTTTTGATGAGACGCTGAATAAAAGAAGTTTAATCGCCGGCAAACGAAAACCCGCGAATTCCCTTAAATCCCGGACTCGGCCCGTATAGCCAAAAGTATACAAAGAAAGTATCTAGGGAGTAAACTCATTTCCTGAACGATTTTTTAAATTATCTTTTCACCACTAAAACGCATGAGACTTGTAGTTTTCAAAAATGTTTTCATTTTTGATGAGACGCTGAATAAAAGAAGTTTAATCGCTGGCAAACGAAAATCCGCGATTCCCGTAAATCCGGGACTCGGCCCGTTTAGTCAAAAGTATACAAAGAAAATACCCAGGGAGTAAACTCATTTCCCGAACGATTTTTTAAATTATCTTTTCACCACTAAAGCGCATGAGACTTGTAGTTTTTAAAAATGTTTTAATTTTTGATGGGACGCTGAATAAAAGAAGTTTAATCGCCGGCAAACGAAAACGCGCGATTTCCCGTAAATCCCGGGCTTGGCCCGTATAGTCAAATATATACAAAGAAACTACCCAGGGAGTAAACTCATTTCCCGAAGATTTTTTAAATTATTTTTTCACCACTAAAACGCATGAGACTTGTAGTTTTCAAAAATGTTTTAATTTTTGATGGGACGCTGAATAAAAGAAGTTTAATCGCCGGCAAACGAAAACGCGCGATTTCCCGTAAATCCCGGGCTTGGCCCGTATAGTCAAATATATACAAAGAAACTACCCAGGGAGTAAACTCATTTCCCGAAGATTTTTTAAATTATTTTTTCACCACTAAAACGCATGAGACTTGTAGTTTTCAAAAATGTTTTAATTTTTGATGGGACGCTGAATAAAAGAAGTTTAATCGCCGGCAAACGAAAACGCGCGATTTCCCGTAAATCCCGGGCTTGGCCCGTATAGTCGAATATATACAAAGAAAGTACCCTGTGAGTAAACTCATTTCCAGAAAGATTTTTTAATTTATCTTTTCACCACTAAAACGCATGAGACTTGTAGTTTTCAAAAATGTTTTCATTTTTGATGAGACGCGGAATAAAAGAAGTTTAATCGCTGGCAAACGAAAACTCGCGATTTCCCGTAAATCCCGGACTCGGCTCGTATAGTCAAAAGTATACAAAGAAAGTACTCAGGGAGTAAACTCATTTCCAGAACAATTTTTAAAATTATCTTTTCACCACTAAAACGCATGAGACTTGTAGTTTTCAAAAATGTTTTCATTTTTGATGAGACGCTGAATAAAAGAAGTTTAATCGCCGGCAAACAAAAACCCGCGAATTCCCGTAAATCCCGTGCTTGGCCCGTATAGTCGAGTATATACAAAGAAAGTACCCTGTGAGTAAACTCATTTCAAGAACGATTTTTTAAATTATCTTTTCACCACTAAAACGCATGAGACTTGTAGTTTTCAAAAATGTTTTCATTTTTGATGAGACGCTGAATAAAAGAAGTTTAATCGCCGGCAAACAAAAACCTGCGAATTCCCGTAAATCTCGGACTCGGCCCGTATAGTCGAATGTATACAAAGAAAGTACCCTGTGAGTAAACTCATTTCCCGAACGATTTTTTAAATTATTTTTTCACCACTAAAACGCATGAGACTTGTAGTTTTCAAAAATGTTTTCATTTTTGATGAGACGCTGAATAAAAGAAGTTTAATCGTCGGCAAACGAAAACCCGCGATTTCCCGTAAATCCCGTGCTTGGTCCGTATAGTCGAGTATATACAAAGAAAGTACCCTGTGAGTAAACTCATTTCAAGAACGATTTTTTAAATTATCTTTTCACCACTAAAACTCATGAGACTTGTAGTTTTCAAAAATGTTTTCATTTTTGATGAGACGCTGAATAAAAGAAGTTTAATCGCTGGCAAACGAAAACCCGCGAATTCCCGTAAATCCGGGACTCGGCCCGTATAGTCAAAAGTATACAAAGAAAATACCCAGGGAGTAAACTCATTTCCCGAACGATTTTTTAAATTATTTTTTCACCACTAAAGCGTATGAGACTTGTAGTTTTCAAAAATGTTTTCATTTTTGATGAGACGCTGAATAAAAGAAGTTTAATCGCCGGCAAACGAAAACCCGCGATTTCCCGTAAATCCCGGACTCGGTCCCTATAGTCGAAAGTATACAAAGAAAGTACCCTGCGAGTAAACTCATTTCCAGAACGATTTTTTAAATTATCTTTTCACCACTTAAACGCATGAGACTTGTAGTTTTCAAAAATGTTTTCATTTTTGATGAGACGCTGAATAAAAGAAGTTTAATCGCCGGCAAACGAAAACCCGCGAATTCCCGTAAATCCCGGACTCGGCTCGTATAGCCAAAAGTATACAAAAAAGTATCTAGGAAGTAAACTCATTTCCTGAACGATTTTTTAAATTATCTTTTCACCACTAAAACGCATGAGACTTTTAGTTTTCAAAAATGTTTTCATTTTTGATGACACGCTGAATAAAAAAAGTTTAATCGCCGGCAAACAAAAACCCGCGAATTCCCGTAAATCCCGGACTCGGCCCGTATAGTTGAAAGTATACAAAGAAAGTACCCTGTGAGTAAACTCATTTCCAGAACAATTTTTTAAATTATCTTTTCACCACTAAAACGCATGAGACTTGTAGTTTTCAAAAATGTTTTCATTTTTGATGAGACGCTGAATAAAAAAAGTTTAATCGCCGGCAAACAAAAACCCGCGAATTCCCGTAAATCCCGGACTCGGCCCGTATAGTCGAATGTATACAAAGAAAGAACCCTGTGAGTAAACTCATTTCCCGAACGATTTTTTAAATTATTTTTTCACCACTAAAACGCATGAGACTTGTAGTTTTCAAAAATGTTTTCATTTTTGATGAGACGCTGAATAAAAGAAGTTTAATCGCTGGCAAACAAAAATCCGCGAATTCCCGTAAATCCGGGACTCGGCCCGTTTAGTCAAAAGTATACAAAGAAAATACCCAGGGAGTAAACTCATTTGCCGAACGATTTTTTAAATTATCTTTTCACCACTAAAGCGTATGAGACTTGTAGTTTTCAAAAATGTTTTCATTTTTGATGAGACGCTGAATAAAAGAAGTTTAATCGCTGGCAAACGAAAACCCGCGAATTCCCGTAAATCCGGGACTCGGCCCGTATAGTCAAAAGTATACAAAGAAAAACCCAGGGAGTAAACTCATTTCCCGAACGATTTTTTAAATTATCTTTTCACCACTAAAACGCATGAGACTTGTAGTTTTCAAAAATGTTTTCATTTTTGATGAGACGCTGAATAAAAGAAGTTTAATCGCCGGCAAACGAAAACCCGCGATTTCCCGTAAATCCCGGACTCGGCCCGTATAGTCGAAAGTATACAAAGAAAGTACCCTGCGAGTAAACTCATTTCCAGAACGATTTTTTAAATTATCTTTTCACCACTAAAACGCATGAGACTTGTAGTTTTCAAAAATGTTTTCATTTTTGATGAGACGCTGAATAAAAGAAGTTTAATCGCCGGCAAACGAAAACCCGCAAATTCCCGTAAATCCCGGACTCGGCCCGTATAGCCAAAAATATACAAAGAAAGTATCTAGGGAGTAAACTCATTTCCCGAACGATTTTTTAAATTATTTTTTCACCACTAAAACGCATGAGATTTGTAGTTTTTAAAAATGTTTTCATTTTTGATGAGACGCTGAATAAAAGAAGATTAATCGCCGGCAAACAAAAACCCGCGAATTCCCGTAAGTCCCGGACTCGGCCCGTATAGTCGAATGTATAAAAAGAAAGTACCCTGTGAGTAAACTCATTTCCCGAACGATTTTTTAAATTATTTTTTCACCACTAAAACGCATGAGACTTGTAGTTTTCAAAAATATTTTCATTTTTGATGAGACGCTGTATAAAAGAAGATTAATCGTCGGCAAACGAAAACCCGCGATTTCCCGTAAATCCCGTGCTTGGCCCGTATAGTCGAGTATATACAAAGAAAGTACCCTGTGAGTAAACTCATTTCAAGAACGATTTCTTAAATTATCTTTTCACCACTAAAACGCATGAGACTTGTAGTTTTCAAAAATGTTTTCATTTTTGATGAGACGCTGAATAAAAGAAGTTTAATTGCTGGCAAACGAAAACCCGCGAATTCCCGTAAATCCGGGACTCGGCCCGTATAGTCAAAAGTATACAAAGGAAATACCCAGGGAGTAAACTTATTTCCCGAACGATTTTTTAAATTATTTTTTCACCACTAAAGCGTATGAGACTTGTAGTTTTCAAAAATGTTTTCATTTTTGATGAGACGCTGAATAAAAGAAGTTTAATCGCCGGCAAACGAAAACCCGCGATTTCCCGTAAGTCCCGGACTCGGCCCGTATAGTCGAAAGTATACAAAGAAAGTACCCTGCGAGTAAACTCATTTCCAGAACGATTTTTTAAATTATCTTTTCACCACTTAAACGCATGAGACTTGTAGTTTTCAAAAATGTTTTCATTTTTGATGAAACGCTGAATAAAAGAAGTTTAATCGCCCGCAAACGAAAACCCGCGAATTCCCGTAAATCCAGGACTCGGCCCGTATAGCCAAAAGTATACAAAGAAAGTATCTAGGGAGTAAATTCATTTCCCGAACGGTTTTTTAAATTATCTTTTCACCACTAAAACGCATGAGACTTGTAGTTTTCAAAAATGTTTTCATTTTTGATGAGACGCTGAATAAAAGAAGTTTAATCGCTGGCAAACAAAAATCCGCGAATTCCCGTAAATCCGGGACTCGGCCCGTTTAGTCAGAAGTATACAAAGAAAATACCCAGGGAGTAAACTCATTTGCCGAACGATTTTTTAAATTATCTTTTCACCACTAAAGCGTATGAGACTTGTAGTTTTCAAAAATGTTTTCATTTTTGATGAGACGCTGAATAAAAGAAGTTTAATCGCTGGCAAACGAAAACCCGCGAATTCCCGTAAATCCGGGACTCGGCCCGTATAGTGAAAAGTATACAAAGAAAAACCCAGGGAGTAAACTCATTTCCCGAACGATTTTTTAAATTATCTTTTCACCACTAAAACGCATGAGACTTGTAGTTTTCAAAAATGTTTTCATTTTTGATGAGACGCTGAATAAAAGAAGTTTAATCGCCGGCAAACGAAAACCCGCGATTTCCCGTAAATCCCGGACTCGGCCCGTATAGTCGAAAGTATACAAAGAAAGTACCCTGCGAGTAAACTCATTTCCAGAACGATTTTTTAAATTATCTTTTCACCACTAAAACGCATGAGACTTGTAGTTTTCAAAAATGTTTTCATTTTTGATGAGACGCTGAATAAAAGAAGTTTAATCGCCGGCAAACGAAAACCCGCAAATTCCCGTAAATCCCGGACTCGGCCCGTATAGCCAAAAATATACAAAGAAAGTATCTAGGGAGTAAACTCATTTCCCGAACGATTTTTTAAATTATTTTATCACCACTAAAACGCATGAGATTTGTAGTTTTTAAAAATGTTTTCATTTTTGATGAGACGCTGAATAAAAGAAGATTAATCGCCGGCAAACAAAAACCCGCAAATTCCCGTAAGTCCTTGACTCGGCCCGTATAGTCGAATGTATAAAAAGAAAGTACCCTGTGAGTAAACTCATTTCCCGAACGATTTTTTAAATTATTTTTTCACCACTAAAACGCATGAGACTTGTAGTTTTCAAAAATATTTTCATTTTTGATGAGACTCTGAATAAAAGAAGATTAATCGTCGGCAAACGAAAACCCGCGATTTCCCGTAAATCCCGTGCTTGGCCCGTATAGTCGAGTATATACAAAGAAAGTACCCTGTGAGTAAACTCATTTCAAGAACGATTTCTTAAATTATCTTTTCACCACTAAAACGCATGAGACTTGTAGTTTTCAAAAATGTTTTCATTTTTGATGAGACGCTGAATAAAAGAAGTTTAATTGCTGGCAAACGAAAACCCGCGAATTCCCGTAAATCCGGGACTCGGCCCGTATAGTCAAAAGTATACAAAGGAAATACCCAGGGAGTAAACTCATTTCCCGAACGATTTTTTAAATTATTTTTTCACCACTAAAGCGTATGAGACTTGTAGTTTTCAAAAATGTTTTCATTTTTGATGAGACGCTGAATAAAAGAAGTTTAATCGCCGGCAAACGAAAACCCGCGATTTCCCGTAAATCCCGGACTCGGCCCGTATAGTCGAAAGTATACAAAGAAAGTACCCTGCGAGTAAACTCATTTCCAGAACGATTTTTTAAATTATCTTTTCACCACTTAAACGCATGAGACTTGTAGTTTTCAAAAATGTTTTCATTTTTGATGAAACGCTGAATAAAAGAAGTTTAATCGCCCGCAAACGAAAACCCGCGAATTCCCGTAAATCCAGGACTCGGCCCGTATAGCCAAAAGTATACAAAGAAAGTATCTAGGGAGTAAATTCATTTCCCGAACGATTTTTTAAATTATCTTTTCACCACTAAAACGCATGAGACTTTTAGTTTTCAAAAATGTTTTCATTTTTTATGACACGCTGAATAAAAAAATTTTAATCGCCGGCAAACAAAAACCCGCGAATTCCCGTAAATCCCGGACTCGGCCCGTATAGTCGAAAGTATACAAAGAAAGTACCCTGTGAGTAAACTCATTTCCAGAACAATTTTTTAAATTATCTTTTCACCACTAAAACGCATGAGACTTGTAGTTTTCAAAAATGTTTTCATTTTTGATGAGACGCTGAATAAAAGATGTTTAATCGCCGGCAAACAAAAACCCGCGAATTCCCGTAAATCCCGGACTCGGCCCGTATAGTCGAATGTATACAAAGAAAGTACCCTGTGAGTAAACTCATTTCCCGAACGATTTTTTAAATTATTTTTTCACCACTAAAACGCATGAGACTTGTAGTTTTTAAAAATGTTTTCATTTTTGATGAGACGCTGAATAAAAGAAGTTTAATCGCTGGCAAACGAAAATCCGCGAATTCCCATAAATCCGGGACTCGGCCCGTTTAGTCAAAAGTATACAAAGAAAATACCCAGGGAGTAAACTCATTTGCCGAACGATTTTTTAAATTATCTTTTCACCACTAAAGCGTATGAGACTTGTAGTTTTCCAAAATGTTTTCATTTTTGATGAGACGCCTAATGAAAGAGGTTTAATCGCCGGCAAACGAAAACTAGCGATTTTCCGTATATCCCGAGCTAGGCCCGTATAGTCAAATGTATACAAAGAAAGTACCCAGGGAGTAAACTAATTTCCCGAACGTTTTTTTAAATTATTTTTTCACCACTAGAAGGCATGAGACTTGTAGTTTTCAAAAATGTTTTAATTTTTGATGGGACGCTGAATAAAAGAAGTTTAATCGCCGGCAAACGAAAACGCGCGATTTCCCGTAAATCCCAGGCTTGGCCCGTATAGTCGAATATATACAAAGAAAGTACCCTGTGAGTAAACTCATTTCCAGAACGATTTTTTAAATTATCTTTTCACCACTAAAACGCATGAGACTTGTAGTTTTCAAAAATGTTTTCATTTTTGATGAGACGCGGAATAAAAAAAGTTTAATCGCTGGCAAACGAAAACCCGCGATTTCCCGTAAATCCCGGACTCGGCCCGTATAGCCAAAAGTATACAAAGAAAGTATCTAGGGAGTAAACTCATTTCCCGAACGATTTTTTAAATTATTTTTTCACCACTAAAACGCATGAGACTTGTAGTTTTCAAAAATGTTTTCATTTTTGATGAGACGCTGAATAAAAGAAGATTAATCGCCGGCAAACAAAAACCCGCAAATTCCCGTAAGTCCTTGACTCGGCCCGTATAGTCGAATGTATAAAAAGAAAGTACCCTGTGAGTAAACTCATTTCCCGAACGATTTTTTAAATTATTTTTTCACCACTAAAACGCATGAGACTTGTAGTTTTCAAAAATATTTTCATTTTTGATGAGACTCTGAATAAAAGAAGATTAATCGTCGGCAAACGAAAACCCGCGATTTCCCGTAAATCCCGTGCTTGGCCCGTATAGTCGAGTATATACAAAGAAAGTACCCTGTGAGTAAACTCATTTCAAGAACGATTTCTTAAATTATCTTTTCACCACTAAAACGCATGAGACTTGTAGTTTTCAAAAATGTTTTCATTTTTGATGAGACGCTGAATAAAAGAAGTTTAATTGCTGGCAAACGAAAACCCGCGAATTCCCGTAAATCCGGGACTCGGCCCGTATAGTCAAAAGTATACAAAGGAAATACCCAGGGAGTAAACTCATTTCCCGAACGATTTTTTAAATTATTTTTTCACCACTAAAGCGTATGAGACTTGTAGTTTTCAAAAATGTTTTCATTTTTGATGAGACGCTGAATAAAAGAAGTTTAATCGCCGGCAAACGAAAACCCGCGATTTCCCGTAAATCCCGGACTCGGCCCGTATAGTCGAAAGTATACAAAGAAAGTACCCTGCGAGTAAACTCATTTCCAGAACGATTTTTTAAATTATCTTTTCACCACTTAAACGCATGAGACTTGTAGTTTTCAAAAATGTTTTCATTTTTGATGAAACGCTGAATAAAAGAAGTTTAATCGCCCGCAAACGAAAACCCGCGAATTCCCGTAAATCCAGGACTCGGCCCGTATAGCCAAAAGTATACAAAGAAAGTATCTAGGGAGTAAATTCATTTCCCGAACGATTTTTTAAATTATCTTTTCACCACTAAAACGCATGAGACTTTTAGTTTTCAAAAATGTTTTCATTTTTTATGACACGCTGAATAAAAAAAGTTTAATCGCCGGCAAACAAAAACCCGCGAATTCCCGTAAATCCCGGACTCGGCCCGTATAGTCGAAAGTATACAAAGAAAGTACCCTGTGAGTAAACTCATTTCCAGAACAATTTTTTAAATTATCTTTTCACCACTAAAACGCATGAGACTTGTAGTTTTCAAAAATGTTTTCATTTTTGATGAGACGCTGAATAAAAGATGTTTAATCGCCGGCAAACAAAAACCCGCGAATTCCCGTAAATCCCGGACTCGGCCCGTATAGTCGAATGTATACAAAGAAAGTACCCTGTGAGTAAACTCATTTCCCGAACGATTTTTTAAATTATTTTTTCACCACTAAAACGCATGAGACTTGTAGTTTTTAAAAATGTTTTCATTTTTGATGAGACGCTGAATAAAAGAAGTTTAATCGCTGGCAAACGAAAATCCGCGAATTCCCATAAATCCGGGACTCGGCCCGTTTAGTCAAAAGTATACAAAGAAAATACCCAGGGAGTAAACTCATTTGCCGAACGATTTTTTAAATTATCTTTTCACCACTAAAGCGTATGAGACTTGTAGTTTTCCAAAATGTTTTCATTTTTGACGAGACGCTGAATAAAAGAAGTTTAATCGCTGGCAAACGAGAACCCGCGAATTCCCGTAAATCCGGGACTCGGCCCGTATAGTCAAAAGTATACAAAGAAAATACCCAGGTAGTAAACTCATTTCCCGAACGATTTTTTAAACTATCTTTTCACAACTAAAACGCATGAGACTTGTAGTTTTCAAAAATGTTTTCATTTTTAATGAGACGCTGAATAAAAGAAGTTTAATCGCCGGCAAACGAAAACACGCGATTTCCCGTAAATCCCGGACTCGGCCCGTATAGTCAAAAGTATACAAAGAAAGTACCCTGCGAGTAAACTCATTTCCAGAACGATTTTTTAAATTATTTTTTAACCACTAAAACGCATGAGACTTGTAGTTTTCAAAAATGTTTTCATTTTTGATGAGACGCTGAATAAAAGAAGTTTAATCGCCGGCAAACGAAAACCCGCGAATTCCCGTAAATCCCGGACTCGGCCGTATAGCCAAAAGTATACAAAGAAAGTATCTAGGGAGTAAACTCATTTCCCGAACGATTTTTTAAATTATTTTTTCACCACTAAAACCCATGAGACTTGTAGTTTTCAAAAATGTTTTAATTTTTGATGGGACGCTGAATAAAAGAAGTTTAATCGCTGGCAAACGAAAACTCGCGATTTCCCGTAAATCCCGGGCTCGGCCCGTATAGTCAAAAGTATACAAAGAAACTACCCAGGGAGTAAACTCATTTCCCGAACGATTTTTTTAAATTATTTTTGCACCACTAAAAGGCATAAGACTTGTAGTTTTCAAAAATGTTTTCATTTTTGATGAGACGCTGAATAAAAGAAGTTTAATCGCCGGCAAACGAAAAACAACGATTTCCCGTAAATCCCGGACTCGGCTCGTATAGTCAAAAGTATACAAAGAAAGTACTCAGGGAGTAAACTCATTTCCAGAACGATTTTTTAAATTATTTTTTCGCCACTAAAACGCATGAGACTTGTAGTTTTCAAAAATGTTTTCATTTTTGATGAGACGCCTAATGAAAGAGGTTTAATCGCCGGCAAATGAAAACTAGCGATTTTCCGTATATCCCGAGCTAGGCCCGTATAGTCAAATGTATACAAAGAAAGTACCCAGGGAGTAAACTAATTTCCCGAACGTTTTTTTAAATTATTTTTTCACCACTAGAAGGCATGAGACTTGTAGTTTTCAAAAATGTTTTAATTTTTGATGGGACGCTGAATAAAAGAAGTTTAATCGCCGGCAAACGAAAACGCGCGATTTCCCGTAAATCCCAGGCTTGGCCCGTATAGTCGAATATATACAAAGAAAGTACCCTGTGAGTAAACTCATTTCCAGAACGATTTTTTAAATTATCTTTTCACCACTAAAACGCATGAGACTTGTAGTTTTCAAAAATGTTTTCATTTTTGATGAGACGCGGAATAAAAAAAGTTTAATCGCTGGCAAACGAAAACCCGCGATTTCCCGTAAATCCCGGACTCGGCCCGTATAGTCAAAAGTATACAAAGAAACTACCCAGGGAGTAAACTCATTTCCCGAACGATTTTTTAAATTATTTTTTCACCACTAAAACGCATGAGACTTGTAGTTTTCAAAAATGTTTTAATTTTTGATGGGACGCTGAATAAAAGAAGTTTAATCGCCGGCAAACCAAAACGCGCGATTTCCCGTAAATCCCGGGCTTGGCCCGTATAGTCGAATATATACAAAGAAAGTACCCTGTGAGTAAACTCATTTCCAGAACGATTTTTTAAATTATCTTTTCACCACTAAAACGCATGAGACTTGTAGTTTTCAAAAATGTTTTTATTTTTGATGAGACGCTGAATAAAAGAAGTTTAATCGCCGGCAAACGAAAACCCGCGATTTCCCGTAAATCCCGGACTCGGCCCGTATAGTCAAAAGTATACAAAGAAACTACCCAGGGAGTAAACTCATTTCCCGAACGATTTTTTAAATTATTTTTTCACCACTAAAACGCATGAGACTTGTAGTTTTCAAAAATGTTTTCATTTTTGATGAGACGCTGAATAAAAGAAGTTTAATCGCCGGCAAATCAAAACCCGCGATTTCCCGTAAATCCCGGACTCGGCCCGTATAGTCGAAAGTATACAAAGAAAGTACCCTGCGAGTAAACTCATTTCCAGAACGATTTTTTAAATTATCTTTTCACCACTAAAACGCATGAGACTTGTAGTTTTCAAAAATGTTTTCATTTTTGATGAGACGCTGAATAAAAGAAGTTTAATCGCCGGCAAACGAAAACCCGCGAATTCCCGTAAATCCCGGACTCGGCCCGTATAGCCAAAAGTATACAAAGAAAGTATCTAGGGAGTAAACTCATTTCCCGAACGATTTTTTAAATTATTTTTTCACCACTAAAACGCATGAGACTTGTAGTTTTCAAAAATGTTTTCATTTTTGATTAGACGCGGAATAAAAGAAGTTTAATCGCTGGCAAACGAAAACCCGCGATTTCCCGTAAATCCCGGACTAGGCCCGTATAGTCAAAAGTATACAAAGAAACTACCCAGGGAGTAAACTCATTTCCCGAACGATTTTTTAAATTATTTTTTCACCACTAAAACGCATGAGACTTGTAGTTTTCAAAAATGTTTTAATTTTTGATGGGACGCTGAATAAAAGAAGTTTAATCGCCGGCAAACGAAAACGCGCGATTTCCCGTAAATCCCGGGCTTGGCCCGTATAGTCGAAGATATACAAAGAAAGTACCCTGTGAGTAAACTCATTTCCAGAACGATTTTTTAAATTATCTTTTCACCACTAAAACGCATGAGACTTGTAGTTTTCAAAAATGTTTTCATTTTTGATGAGACGCTGAATAAAAGAAGTTTAATCGCCGGCAAACGAAAACCCGCAAATTCCCGTAAATCCCGGACTCGGCCCGTATAGCCAAAAGTATACAAAGAAAGTATCTAGGGAGTAAACTCATTTCCCGAACGATTTTTTAAATTACTTTTTCACCACTAAAACGCATGAGACTTGTAGTTTTCAAAAATGTTTTAATTTTTGATGGGACGCTGAATAAAAGAAGTTTAATCGCCGGCAAACGAAAACGCACGGTTTCCCGTAAATCCCGGGCTTGGCCCGTATAGTCGAATATATATACAAAGAAAGTACCCTGTGAGTAAACTCATTTCCAGAACGATTTTTTAAATTATCTTTTCACCACTAAAACGCATGAGACTTGTAGTTTTCAAAAATGTTTTCATTTTTGATGAGACGCTGAATAAAAGAAGTTTAATCGCCGGCAAACGAAAAACAACGATTTCCCGTAAATCCCGGACTCGGCTCGTATAATCAAAAGTATACAAAGAAAGTACTCAGGGAGTAAACTCATTTCCAGAACGATTTTTTAAATTATTTTTTCGCCACTAAAACGCATGAGACTTGTAGTTTTCAAAAATGTTTTCATTTTTGATGAGACGCCTAATGAAAGAGGTTTAATCGCCGGCAAACGAAAACTAGCGATTTTCCGTAAATCCCGAGCTAGGCCCGTATAGTCAAATGTATACAAAGAAAGTACCCAGGGAGTAAACTAATTTCCCGAACGTTTTTTTAAATTATTTTTTCACCACTAGAAGGCATGAGACTTGTAGTTTTCAAAAATGTTTTAATTTTTGATGGGACGCTGAATAAAAGAAGTTTAATCGCCGGCAAACGAAAACGCGCGATTTCCCGTAAATCCCGGGCTTGGCCCGTATAGTCGAATATATACAAAGAAAGTACCCTGTGAGTAAACTCATTTCCAGAACGATTTTTTAAATTATCTTTTCACCACTAAAACGCATGAGACTTGTAGTTTTCAAAAATGTTTTTATTTTTGATGAGACGCGGAATAAAAGAAGTTTAATCGCTGGCAAACGAAAACCCGCGATTTCCCGTAAATCCCGGACTCGGCCCGTATAGTCAAAAGTATACAAAGAAACTACCCAGGGAGTAAACTCATTTCCCGAACGATTTTTTAAATTATCTTTTCACCACTAAAACGCATGAGACTTGTAGTTTTCAAAAATGTTTTCATTTTTGATGAGACGCTGAATAAAAGAAGTTTAATCGCCGGCAAACGAAAACCCGCGATTTCCCGTAAATCCCGGACTCGGCCCGTATAGTCGAAAGTATACAAAGAAAGTACCCTGCGAGTAAACTCATTTCCAGAACGATCTTTTAAATTATCTTTTCACCACTAAAACGCATGAGACTTGTAGTTTTCAAAAATGTTTTCATTTTTGATTAGACGCGGAATAAAAGAAGTTTAATCGCTGGCAAACGAAAACCCGCGATTTCCCGTAAATCCCGGACTAGGCCCGTATAGTCAAAAGTATACAAAGAAACTACCCAGGGAGTAAACTCATTTCCCGAACGATTTTTTAAATTATTTTTTCACCACTAAAACGCATGAGACTTGTAGTTTTCAAAAATGTTTTAATTTTTGATAGGACGCTGAATAAAAGAAGTTTAATCGCCGGCAAACGAAAACGCGCGATTTCCCGTAAATCCCGGGCTTGGCCCGTATAGTCGAGTATATACAAAGAAAGTATCCTGTGAGTAAACTCATTTCCCGAACGATTTTTTAAATTATTTTTTCACCACTAAAACGCATGAGACTTGTAGTTTTCAAAAATATTTTCATTTTTGATGAGACTCTGAATAAAAGAAGATTAATCGTCGGCAAACGAAAACCCGCGATTTCCCGTAAATCCCGTGCTTGGCCCGTATAGTCGAGTATATACAAAGAAAGTACCCTGTGAGTAAACTCATTTCAAGAACGATTTCTTAAATTATCTTTTCACCACTAAAACGCATGAGACTTGTAGTTTTCAAAAATGTTTTCATTTTTGATGAGACGCTGAATAAAAGAAGTTTAATTGCTGGCAAACGAAAACCCGCGAATTCCCGTAAATCCGGGACTCGGCCCGTATAGTCAAAAGTATACAAAGGAAATACCCAGGGAGTAAACTCATTTCCCGAACGATTTTTTAAATTATTTTTTCACCACTAAAGCGTATGAGACTTGTAGTTTTCAAAAATGTTTTCATTTTTGATGAGACGCTGAATAAAAGAAGTTTAATCGCCGGCAAACGAAAACCCGCGATTTCCCGTAAATCCCGGACTCGGCCCGTATAGTCGAAAGTATACAAAGAAAGTACCCTGCGAGTAAACTCATTTCCAGAACGATTTTTTAAATTATCTTTTCACCACTTAAACGCATGAGACTTGTAGTTTTCAAAAATGTTTTCATTTTTGATGAAACGCTGAATAAAAGAAGTTTAATCGCCCGCAAACGAAAACCCGCGAATTCCCGTAAATCCAGGACTCGGCCCGTATAGCCAAAAGTATACAAAGAAAGTATCTAGGGAGTAAATTCATTTCCCGAACGATTTTTTAAATTATCTTTTCACCACTAAAACGCATGAGACTTTTAGTTTTCAAAAATGTTTTCATTTTTTATGACACGCTGAATAAAAAAAGTTTAATCGCCGGCAAACAAAAACCCGCGAATTCCCGTAAATCCCGGACTCGGCCCGTATAGTCGAAAGTATACAAAGAAAGTACCCTGTGAGTAAACTCATTTCCAGAACAATTTTTTAAATTATCTTTTCACCACTAAAACGCATGAGACTTGTAGTTTTCAAAAATGTTTTCATTTTTGATGAGACGCTGAATAAAAGATGTTTAATCGCCGGCAAACAAAAACCCGCGAATTCCCGTAAATCCCGGACTCGGCCCGTATAGTCGAATGTATACAAAGAAAGTACCCTGTGAGTAAACTCATTTCCCGAACGATTTTTTAAATTATTTTTTCACCACTAAAACGCATGAGACTTGTAGTTTTTAAAAATGTTTTCATTTTTGATGAGACGCTGAATAAAAGAAGTTTAATCGCTGGCAAACGAAAATCCGCGAATTCCCATAAATCCGGGACTCGGCCCGTTTAGTCAAAAGTATACAAAGAAAATACCCAGGGAGTAAACTCATTTGCCGAACGATTTTTTAAATTATCTTTTCACCACTAAAGCGTATGAGACTTGTAGTTTTCCAAAATGTTTTCATTTTTGATGAGACGCCTAATGAAAGAGGTTTAATCGCCGGCAAACGAAAACTAGCGATTTTCCGTATATCCCGAGCTAGGCCCGTATAGTCAAATGTATACAAAGAAAGTACCCAGGGAGTAAACTAATTTCCCGAACGTTTTTTTAAATTATTTTTTCACCACTAGAAGGCATGAGACTTGTAGTTTTCAAAAATGTTTTAATTTTTGATGGGACGCTGAATAAAAGAAGTTTAATCGCCGGCAAACGAAAACGCGCGATTTCCCGTAAATCCCAGGCTTGGCCCGTATAGTCGAATATATACAAAGAAAGTACCCTGTGAGTAAACTCATTTCCAGAACGATTTTTTAAATTATCTTTTCACCACTAAAACGCATGAGACTTGTAGTTTTCAAAAATGTTTTCATTTTTGATGAGACGCGGAATAAAAAAAGTTTAATCGCTGGCAAACGAAAACCCGCGATTTCCCGTAAATCCCGGACTCGGCCCGTATAGCCAAAAGTATACAAAGAAAGTATCTAGGGAGTAAACTCATTTCCCGAACGATTTTTTAAATTATTTTTTCACCACTAAAACGCATGAGACTTGTAGTTTTCAAAAATGTTTTCATTTTTGATGAGACGCTGAATAAAAGAAGATTAATCGCCGGCAAACAAAAACCCGCAAATTCCCGTAAGTCCTTGACTCGGCCCGTATAGTCGAATGTATAAAAAGAAAGTACCCTGTGAGTAAACTCATTTCCCGAACGATTTTTTAAATTATTTTTTCACCACTAAAACGCATGAGACTTGTAGTTTTCAAAAATATTTTCATTTTTGATGAGACTCTGAATAAAAGAAGATTAATCGTCGGCAAACGAAAACCCGCGATTTCCCGTAAATCCCGTGCTTGGCCCGTATAGTCGAGTATATACAAAGAAAGTACCCTGTGAGTAAACTCATTTCAAGAACGATTTCTTAAATTATCTTTTCACCACTAAAACGCATGAGACTTGTAGTTTTCAAAAATGTTTTCATTTTTGATGAGACGCTGAATAAAAGAAGTTTAATTGCTGGCAAACGAAAACCCGCGAATTCCCGTAAATCCGGGACTCGGCCCGTATAGTCAAAAGTATACAAAGGAAATACCCAGGGAGTAAACTCATTTCCCGAACGATTTTTTAAATTATTTTTTCACCACTAAAGCGTATGAGACTTGTAGTTTTCAAAAATGTTTTCATTTTTGATGAGACGCTGAATAAAAGAAGTTTAATCGCCGGCAAACGAAAACCCGCGATTTCCCGTAAATCCCGGACTCGGCCCGTATAGTCGAAAGTATACAAAGAAAGTACCCTGCGAGTAAACTCATTTCCAGAACGATTTTTTAAATTATCTTTTCACCACTTAAACGCATGAGACTTGTAGTTTTCAAAAATGTTTTCATTTTTGATGAAACGCTGAATAAAAGAAGTTTAATCGCCCGCAAACGAAAACCCGCGAATTCCCGTAAATCCAGGACTCGGCCCGTATAGCCAAAAGTATACAAAGAAAGTATCTAGGGAGTAAATTCATTTCCCGAACGATTTTTTAAATTATCTTTTCACCACTAAAACGCATGAGACTTTTAGTTTTCAAAAATGTTTTCATTTTTTATGACACGCTGAATAAAAAAAGTTTAATCGCCGGCAAACAAAAACCCGCGAATTCCCGTAAATCCCGGACTCGGCCCGTATAGTCGAAAGTATACAAAGAAAGTACCCTGTGAGTAAACTCATTTCCAGAACAATTTTTTAAATTATCTTTTCACCACTAAAACGCATGAGACTTGTAGTTTTCAAAAATGTTTTCATTTTTGATGAGACGCTGAATAAAAGATGTTTAATCGCCGGCAAACAAAAACCCGCGAATTCCCGTAAATCCCGGACTCGGCCCGTATAGTCGAATGTATACAAAGAAAGTACCCTGTGAGTAAACTCATTTCCCGAACGATTTTTTAAATTATTTTTTCACCACTAAAACGCATGAGACTTGTAGTTTTTAAAAATGTTTTCATTTTTGATGAGACGCTGAATAAAAGAAGTTTAATCGCTGGCAAACGAAAATCCGCGAATTCCCATAAATCCGGGACTCGGCCCGTTTAGTCAAAAGTATACAAAGAAAATACCCAGGGAGTAAACTCATTTGCCGAACGATTTTTTAAATTATCTTTTCACCACTAAAGCGTATGAGACTTGTAGTTTTCCAAAATGTTTTCATTTTTGACGAGACGCTGAATAAAAGAAGTTTAATCGCTGGCAAACGAGAACCCGCGAATTCCCGTAAATCCGGGACTCGGCCCGTATAGTCAAAAGTATACAAAGAAAATACCCAGGTAGTAAACTCATTTCCCGAACGATTTTTTAAACTATCTTTTCACAACTAAAACGCATGAGACTTGTAGTTTTCAAAAATGTTTTCATTTTTAATGAGACGCTGAATAAAAGAAGTTTAATCGCCGGCAAACGAAAACACGCGATTTCCCGTAAATCCCGGACTCGGCCCGTATAGTCAAAAGTATACAAAGAAAGTACCCTGCGAGTAAACTCATTTCCAGAACGATTTTTTAAATTATTTTTTAACCACTAAAACACATGAGACTTGTAGTTTTCAAAAATGTTTTCATTTTTGATGAGACGCTGAATAAAAGAAGTTTAATCGCCGGCAAACGAAAACCCGCGAATTCCCGTAAATCCCGGACTCGGCCGTATAGCCAAAAGTATACAAAGAAAGTATCTAGGGAGTAAACTCATTTCCCGAACGATTTTTTAAATTATTTTTTCACCACTAAAACCCATGAGACTTGTAGTTTTCAAAAATGTTTTAATTTTTGATGGGACGCTGAATAAAAGAAGTTTAATCGCTGGCAAACGAAAACTCGCGATTTCCCGTAAATCCCGGGCTCGGCCCGTATAGTCAAAAGTATACAAAGAAACTACCCAGGGAGTAAACTCATTTCCCGAACGATTTTTTTAAATTATTTTTGCACCACTAAAAGGCATAAGACTTGTAGTTTTCAAAAATGTTTTCATTTTTGATGAGACGCTGAATAAAAGAAGTTTAATCGCCGGCAAACGAAAAACAACGATTTCCCGTAAATCCCGGACTCGGCTCGTATAGTCAAAAGTATACAAAGAAAGTACTCAGGGAGTAAACTCATTTCCAGAACGATTTTTTAAATTATTTTTTCGCCACTAAAACGCATGAGACTTGTAGTTTTCAAAAATGTTTTCATTTTTGATGAGACGCCTAATGAAAGAGGTTTAATCGCCGGCAAACGAAAACTAGCGATTTTCCGTATATCCCGAGCTAGGCCCGTATAGTCAAATGTATACAAAGAAAGTACCCAGGGAGTAAACTAATTTCCCGAACGTTTTTTTAAATTATTTTTTCACCACTAGAAGGCATGAGACTTGTAGTTTTCAAAAATGTTTTAATTTTTGATGGGACGCTGAATAAAAGAAGTTTAATCGCCGGCAAACGAAAACGCGCGATTTCCCGTAAATCCCAGGCTTGGCCCGTATAGTCGAATATATACAAAGAAAGTACCCTGTGAGTAAACTCATTTCCAGAACGATTTTTTAAATTATCTTTTCACCACTAAAACGCATGAGACTTGTAGTTTTCAAAAATGTTTTCATTTTTGATGAGACGCGGAATAAAAAAAGTTTAATCGCTGGCAAACGAAAACCCGCGATTTCCCGTAAATCCCGGACTCGGCCCGTATAGTCAAAAGTATACAAAGAAACTACCCAGGGAGTAAACTCATTTCCCGAACGATTTTTTAAATTATTTTTTCACCACTAAAACGCATGAGACTTGTAGTTTTCAAAAATGTTTTAATTTTTGATGGGACGCTGAATAAAAGAAGTTTAATCGCCGGCAAACCAAAACGCGCGATTTCCCGTAAATCCCGGGCTTGGCCCGTATAGTCGAATATATACAAAGAAAGTACCCTGTGAGTAAACTCATTTCCAGAACGATTTTTTAAATTATCTTTTCACCACTAAAACGCATGAGACTTGTAGTTTTCAAAAATGTTTTTATTTTTGATGAGACGCTGAATAAAAGAAGTTTAATCGCCGGCAAACGAAAACCCGCGATTTCCCGTAAATCCCGGACTCGGCCCGTATAGTCAAAAGTATACAAAGAAACTACCCAGGGAGTAAACTCATTTCCCGAACGATTTTTTAAATTATTTTTTCACCACTAAAACGCATGAGACTTGTAGTTTTCAAAAATGTTTTCATTTTTGATGAGACGCTGAATAAAAGAAGTTTAATCGCCGGCAAATCAAAACCCGCGATTTCCCGTAAATCCCGGACTCGGCCCGTATAGTCGAAAGTATACAAAGAAAGTACCCTGCGAGTAAACTCATTTCCAGAACGATTTTTTAAATTATCTTTTCACCACTAAAACGCATGAGACTTGTAGTTTTCAAAAATGTTTTCATTTTTGATGAGACGCGGAATAAAAAAAGTTTAATCGCTGGCAAACGAAAACCCGCGATTTCCCGTAAATCCCGGACTCGGCCCGTATAGCCAAAAGTATACAAAGAAAGTATCTAGGGAGTAAACTCATTTCCCGAACGATTTTTTAAATTATTTTTTCACCACTAAAACGCATGAGACTTGTAGTTTTCAAAAATGTTTTCATTTTTGATGAGACGCTGAATAAAAGAAGATTAATCGCCGGCAAACAAAAACCCGCAAATTCCCGTAAGTCCTTGACTCGGCCCGTATAGTCGAATGTATAAAAAGAAAGTACCCTGTGAGTAAACTCATTTCCCGAACGATTTTTTAAATTATTTTTTCACCACTAAAACGCATGAGACTTGTAGTTTTCAAAAATATTTTCATTTTTGATGAGACTCTGAATAAAAGAAGATTAATCGTCGGCAAACGAAAACCCGCGATTTCCCGTAAATCCCGTGCTTGGCCCGTATAGTCGAGTATATACAAAGAAAGTACCCTGTGAGTAAACTCATTTCAAGAACGATTTCTTAAATTATCTTTTCACCACTAAAACGCATGAGACTTGTAGTTTTCAAAAATGTTTTCATTTTTGATGAGACGCTGAATAAAAGAAGTTTAATTGCTGGCAAACGAAAACCCGCGAATTCCCGTAAATCCGGGACTCGGCCCGTATAGTCAAAAGTATACAAAGGAAATACCCAGGGAGTAAACTCATTTCCCGAACGATTTTTTAAATTATTTTTTCACCACTAAAGCGTATGAGACTTGTAGTTTTCAAAAATGTTTTCATTTTTGATGAGACGCTGAATAAAAGAAGTTTAATCGCCGGCAAACGAAAACCCGCGATTTCCCGTAAATCCCGGACTCGGCCCGTATAGTCGAAAGTATACAAAGAAAGTACCCTGCGAGTAAACTCATTTCCAGAACGATTTTTTAAATTATCTTTTCACCACTTAAACGCATGAGACTTGTAGTTTTCAAAAATGTTTTCATTTTTGATGAAACGCTGAATAAAAGAAGTTTAATCGCCCGCAAACGAAAACCCGCGAATTCCCGTAAATCCAGGACTCGGCCCGTATAGCCAAAAGTATACAAAGAAAGTATCTAGGGAGTAAATTCATTTCCCGAACGATTTTTTAAATTATCTTTTCACCACTAAAACGCATGAGACTTTTAGTTTTCAAAAATGTTTTCATTTTTTATGACACGCTGAATAAAAAAAGTTTAATCGCCGGCAAACAAAAACCCGCGAATTCCCGTAAATCCCGGACTCGGCCCGTATAGTCGAAAGTATACAAAGAAAGTACCCTGTGAGTAAACTCATTTCCAGAACAATTTTTTAAATTATCTTTTCACCACTAAAACGCATGAGACTTGTAGTTTTCAAAAATGTTTTCATTTTTGATGAGACGCTGAATAAAAGATGTTTAATCGCCGGCAAACAAAAACCCGCGAATTCCCGTAAATCCCGGACTCGGCCCGTATAGTCGAATGTATACAAAGAAAGTACCCTGTGAGTAAACTCATTTCCCGAACGATTTTTTAAATTATTTTTTCACCACTAAAACGCATGAGACTTGTAGTTTTTAAAAATGTTTTCATTTTTGATGAGACGCTGAATAAAAGAAGTTTAATCGCTGGCAAACGAAAATCCGCGAATTCCCATAAATCCGGGACTCGGCCCGTTTAGTCAAAAGTATACAAAGAAAATACCCAGGGAGTAAACTCATTTGCCGAACGATTTTTTAAATTATCTTTTCACCACTAAAGCGTATGAGACTTGTAGTTTTCCAAAATGTTTTCATTTTTGACGAGACGCTGAATAAAAGAAGTTTAATCGCTGGCAAACGAGAACCCGCGAATTCCCGTAAATCCGGGACTCGGCCCGTATAGTCAAAAGTATACAAAGAAAATACCCAGGTAGTAAACTCATTTCCCGAACGATTTTTTAAACTATCTTTTCACAACTAAAACGCATGAGACTTGTAGTTTTCAAAAATGTTTTCATTTTTAATGAGACGCTGAATAAAAGAAGTTTAATCGCCGGCAAACGAAAACACGCGATTTCCCGTAAATCCCGGACTCGGCCCGTATAGTCAAAAGTATACAAAGAAAGTACCCTGCGAGTAAACTCATTTCCAGAACGATTTTTTAAATTATTTTTTAACCACTAAAACACATGAGACTTGTAGTTTTCAAAAATGTTTTCATTTTTGATGAGACGCTGAATAAAAGAAGTTTAATCGCCGGCAAACGAAAACCCGCGAATTCCCGTAAATCCCGGACTCGGCCGTATAGCCAAAAGTATACAAAGAAAGTATCTAGGGAGTAAACTCATTTCCCGAACGATTTTTTAAATTATTTTTTCACCACTAAAACCCATGAGACTTGTAGTTTTCAAAAATGTTTTAATTTTTGATGGGACGCTGAATAAAAGAAGTTTAATCGCTGGCAAACGAAAACTCGCGATTTCCCGTAAATCCCGGGCTCGGCCCGTATAGTCAAAAGTATACAAAGAAACTACCCAGGGAGTAAACTCATTTCCCGAACGATTTTTTTAAATTATTTTTGCACCACTAAAAGGCATAAGACTTGTAGTTTTCAAAAATGTTTTCATTTTTGATGAGACGCTGAATAAAAGAAGTTTAATCGCCGGCAAACGAAAAACAACGATTTCCCGTAAATCCCGGACTCGGCTCGTATAGTCAAAAGTATACAAAGAAAGTACTCAGGGAGTAAACTCATTTCCAGAACGATTTTTTAAATTATTTTTTCGCCACTAAAACGCATGAGACTTGTAGTTTTCAAAAATGTTTTCATTTTTGATGAGACGCCTAATGAAAGAGGTTTAATCGCCGGCAAACGAAAACTAGCGATTTTCCGTATATCCCGAGCTAGGCCCGTATAGTCAAATGTATACAAAGAAAGTACCCAGGGAGTAAACTAATTTCCCGAACGTTTTTTTAAATTATTTTTTCACCACTAGAAGGCATGAGACTTGTAGTTTTCAAAAATGTTTTAATTTTTGATGGGACGCTGAATAAAAGAAGTTTAATCGCCGGCAAACGAAAACGCGCGATTTCCCGTAAATCCCAGGCTTGGCCCGTATAGTCGAATATATACAAAGAAAGTACCCTGTGAGTAAACTCATTTCCAGAACGATTTTTTAAATTATCTTTTCACCACTAAAACGCATGAGACTTGTAGTTTTCAAAAATGTTTTCATTTTTGATGAGACGCGGAATAAAAAAAGTTTAATCGCTGGCAAACGAAAACCCGCGATTTCCCGTAAATCCCGGACTCGGCCCGTATAGTCAAAAGTATACAAAGAAACTACCCAGGGAGTAAACTCATTTCCCGAACGATTTTTTAAATTATTTTTTCACCACTAAAACGCATGAGACTTGTAGTTTTCAAAAATGTTTTAATTTTTGATGGGACGCTGAATAAAAGAAGTTTAATCGCCGGCAAACCAAAACGCGCGATTTCCCGTAAATCCCGGGCTTGGCCCGTATAGTCGAATATATACAAAGAAAGTACCCTGTGAGTAAACTCATTTCCAGAACGATTTTTTAAATTATCTTTTCACCACTAAAACGCATGAGACTTGTAGTTTTCAAAAATGTTTTTATTTTTGATGAGACGCTGAATAAAAGAAGTTTAATCGCCGGCAAACGAAAACCCGCGATTTCCCGTAAATCCCGGACTCGGCCCGTATAGTCAAAAGTATACAAAGAAACTACCCAGGGAGTAAACTCATTTCCCGAACGATTTTTTAAATTATTTTTTCACCACTAAAACGCATGAGACTTGTAGTTTTCAAAAATGTTTTCATTTTTGATGAGACGCTGAATAAAAGAAGTTTAATCGCCGGCAAATCAAAACCCGCGATTTCCCGTAAATCCCGGACTCGGCCCGTATAGTCGAAAGTATACAAAGAAAGTACCCTGCGAGTAAACTCATTTCCAGAACGATTTTTTAAATTATCTTTTCACCACTAAAACGCATGAGACTTGTAGTTTTCAAAAATGTTTTCATTTTTGATGAGACGCTGAATAAAAGAAGTTTAATCGCCGGCAAACGAAAACCCGCGAATTCCCGTAAATCCCGGACTTGGCCCGTATAGCCAAAAGTATACAAAGAAAGTATCTAGGGAGTAAACTCATTTCCCGAACGATTTTTTAAATTATTTTTTCACCACTAAAACGCATGAGACTTGTAGTTTTCAAAAATGTTTTCATTTTTGATTAGACGCGGAATAAAAGAAGTTTAATCGCTGGCAAACGAAAACCCGCGATTTCCCGTAAATCCCGGACTAGGCCCGTATAGTCAAAAGTATACAAAGAAACTACCCAGGGAGTAAACTCATTTCCCGAACGATTTTTTAAATTATTTTTTCACCACTAAAACGCATGAGACTTGTAGTTTTCAAAAACGTTTTAATTTTTGATGGGACGCTGAATAAAAGAAGTTTAATCGCCGGCAAACGAAAACGCGCGATTTCCCGTAAATCCCGGGCTTGGCCCGTATAGTCGAAGATATACAAAGAAAGTACCCTGTGAGTAAACTCATTTCCAGAACGATTTTTTAAATTATCTTTTCACCACTAAAACGCATGAGACTTGTAGTTTTCAAAAATGTTTTCATTTTTGATGAGACGCTGAATAAAAGAAGTTTAATCGCCGGCAAACGAAAACCCGCAAATTCCCGTAAATCCCGGACTCGGCCCGTATAGCCAAAAGTATACAAAGAAAGTATCTAGGGAGTAAACTCATTTCCCGAACGATTTTTTAAATTACTTTTTCACCACTAAAACGCATGAGACTTGTAGTTTTCAAAAATGTTTTAATTTTTGATGGGACGCTGAATAAAAGAAGTTTAATCGCCGGCAAACGAAAACGCACGGTTTCCCGTAAATCCCGGGCTTGGCCCGTATAGTCGAATATATATACAAAGAAAGTACCCTGTGAGTAAACTCATTTCCAGAACGATTTTTTAAATTATCTTTTCACCACTAAAACGCATGAGACTTGTAGTTTTCAAAAATGTTTTCATTTTTGATGAGACGCTGAATAAAAGAAGTTTAATCGCCGGCAAACGAAAAACAACGATTTCCCGTAAATCCCGGACTCGGCTCGTATAATCAAAAGTATACAAAGAAAGTACTCAGGGAGTAAACTCATTTCCAGAACGATTTTTTAAATTATTTTTTCGCCACTAAAACGCATGAGACTTGTAGTTTTCAAAAATGTTTTCATTTTTGATGAGACGCCTAATGAAAGAGGTTTAATCGCCGGCAAACGAAAACTAGCGATTTTCCGTAAATCCCGAGCTAGGCCCGTATAGTCAAATGTATACAAAAAAAGTACCCAGGGAGTAAACTAATTTCCCGAACGTTTTTTTAAATTATTTTTTCACCACTAGAAGGCATGAGACTTGTAGTTTTCAAAAATGTTTTAATTTTTGATGGGACGCTGAATAAAAGAAGTTTAATCGCCGGCAAACGAAAACGCGCGATTTCCCGTAAATCCCGGGCTTGGCCCGTATAGTCGAATATATACAAAGAAAGTACCCTGTGAGTAAACTCATTTCCAGAACGATTTTTTAAATTATCTTTTCACCACTAAAACGCATGAGACTTGTAGTTTTCAAAAATGTTTTTATTTTTGATGAGACGCGGAATAAAAGAAGTTTAATCGCTGGCAAACGAAAACCCGCGATTTCCCGTAAATCCCGGACTCGGCCCGTATAGTCAAAAGTATACAAAGAAACTACCCAGGGAGTAAACTCATTTCCCGAACGATTTTTTAAATTATCTTTTCACCACTAAAACGCATGAGACTTGTAGTTTTCAAAAATGTTTTCATTTTTGATGAGACGCTGAATAAAAGAAGTTTAATCGCCGGCAAACGAAAACCCGCGATTTCCCGTAAATCCCGGACTCGGCCCGTATAGTCGAAAGTATACAAAGAAAGTACCCTGCGAGTAAACTCATTTCCAGAACGATCTTTTAAATTATCTTTTCACCACTAAAACGCATGAGACTTGTAGTTTTCAAAAATGTTTTCATTTTTGATTAGACGCGGAATAAAAGAAGTTTAATCGCTGGCAAACGAAAACCCGCGATTTCCCGTAAATCCCGGACTAGGCCCGTATAGTCAAAAGTATACAAAGAAACTACCCAGGGAGTAAACTCATTTCCCGAACGATTTTTTAAATTATTTTTTCACCACTAAAACGCATGAGACTTGTAGTTTTCAAAAATGTTTTAATTTTTGATAGGACGCTGAATAAAAGAAGTTTAATCGCCGGCAAACGAAAACGCGCGATTTCCCGTAAATCCCGGGCTTGGCCCGTATAGTCGAGTATATACAAAGAAAGTATCCTGTGAGTAAACTCATTTCCAGAACGATTTTTTAAATTATCTTTTCACCACTAAAACGCATGAGACTTGTAGTTTTCAAAAATGTTTTCATTTTTGATGAGACGCGGAATAAAAGAAGTTTAATCGCTGGCAAACGAAAACCCGCGATTTCCCGTAAATCCCGGACTCGGCCCGTATAGTCAAAAGTATACAAAGAAACTACCCAGGGAGTAAACTCATTTCCCGAACGATTTTTTAAATTATTTTTTCACCACTAAAACGCATGAGACTTGTAGTTTTCAAAAATGTTTTAATTTTTGATGGGACGCTGAATAAAAGAAGTTTAATCGCCGGCAAACGAAAACCCGCGATTTCCCGTAAATCCCGGACTCGGCCCGTATAGTCGAAAGTATACAAAGAAAGTACCCTGCGAGTAAACTCATTTCCAGAACGATCTTTTAAATTATCTTTTCACCACTAAAACGCATGAGACTTGTAGTTTTCAAAAATGTTTTCATTTTTGATGAGACGCTGAATAAAAGAAGTTTAATCGCCGGCAAACGAAAACCCGCGAAATCCCGTAAATCACGGACTCGGCCCGTATAGCCAAAAGTATACAAAGAAAGTATCTAGGGAGTAAACTCATTTCCCGAACGATTTTTTAAATTATTTTTTCACCACTAAAACGCATGAGACTTGTAGTTTTCAAAAATGTTTTAATTTTTGATGGGACGCTGAATAAAAGAAGTTTAATCGCCGGCAAACGAAAACGCGCGGTTTCCCGTAAATCCCGGTCTTGGCCCGTATAGTCGAATATATATACAAAGAAAGTACCCTGTGAGTAAACTCATTTCCAGAACGATTTTATAAATTATTTTTTCACCACTAAAACGCATGAGACTTGTAGTTTTCAAAAATGTTTTCATTTTTGATTAGACGCGGAATAAAAGAAGTTTAATCGCTGGCAAACGAAAACCCGCGATTTCCCGTAAATCCCGGACTAGGCCCGTATGGTCAAAAGTATACAAAGAAACTACCCAGGGAGTAAACTCATTTCCCGAACGATTTTTTAAATTATTTTTTCACCACTAAAACGCATGAGACTTGTAGTTTTCAAAAATGTTTTAATTTTTGATGGGACGCTGAATAAAAGAAGTTTAATCGCCGGCAAACAAAAACGCGCGATTTCCCGTAAATCCCGGGCTTGGCCCGTATAGTCGAGTATATACAAAGAAAGTACCCTGTGAGTAAACTCATTTCCAGAACGATTTTTTAAATTATCTTTTCACCACTAAAACGCATGAGACTTGTAGTTTTCAAAAATGTTTTCATTTTTGATGAGACGCGGAATAAAAGAAGTTTAATCGCTGGCAAACAAAAACCCGCGATTTCCCGTAAATCCCGGACTCGGCCCGTATAGTCAAAAGTATACAAAGAAACTACCCAGGGAGTAAACTCATTTCCCGAACGATTTTTTAAATTATTTTTTCACCACTAAAACGCATGAGACTTGTAGCTTTCAAAAATGTTTTAATTTTTGATGGGACGCTGAATAAAAGAAGTTTAATCGCCGGCAAACCAAAACGCGCGATTTTCCGTAAATCCCGGGCTTGGCCCGTATAGTCGAATATATACAAAGAAAGTACCTTGTGAGTAAACTCATTTCCAGAACGATTTTTTAAATTATCTTTTCACCACTAAAACGCATGAGACTTGTAGTTTTCAAAAATGTTTTCATTTTTGATGAGACGCGGAATAAAAGAAGTTTAATCGCTGGCACACGAAAACCCGCGATTTCCCGTAAATCCCGGACTCGGCCCGTATAGTCAAAAGTATACAAAGAAACTACCCAGGGAGTAAACTCATTTCCCGAACGATTTTTTAAATTATCTTTTCACCATAAAAACGCATGAGACTTGTAGTTTTCAAAAATGTTTTCATTTTTGATGAGACGCTGAATAAAAGAAGTTTAATCGCCGGCAAACGAAAACCCGCGATTTCCCGTAAATCCCGGACTCGGCCCGTATAGTCGAAAGTATACAAAGAAAGTACCCTGCGAGTAAACTCATTTCCAGAACGATTTTTTAAATTATCTTTTCACCACTAAAACGCATGAGACTTGTAGTTTTCAAAAATGTTTTCATTTTTGATGAGACGCGGAATAAAAGAAGTTTAATCGCCGACAAACGAAAACCCGCGATTTCCCGTAAATCCCGGACTCGGCCCGTATAGTCGAAAGTATACAAAGAAAGTACCCTGCGAGTAAACTCATTTCCAGAACGATTTTTTAAATTATCTTTTCACCACTAAAACGCATGAGACTTGTAGTTTTCAAAAATGTTTTCATTTTTGATGAGACGCTGAATAAAAGAAGTTTAATCGCCGGCAAACGAAAACCCGCGAATTCCCGTAAATCCCGGACTCGGCCCGTATAGCCAAAAGTATACAAATAAAGTATCTAGGGAGTAAACTCATTTCCCGAACGATTTTTTAAATTATTTTTTCACCACTAAAACGCATGAGACTTGTAGTTTTCAAAAATGTTTTAATTTTTGATGGGACGCTGAATAAAAGAAGTTTAATCGCCGGCAAACGAAAACGCGCGGTTTCCCGTAAATCCCGGTCTTGGCCCGTATAGTCGAATATATATACAAAGAAAGTACCCTGTGAGTAAACTCATTTCCAGAACGATTTTATAAATTATTTTTTCACCACTAAAACGCATGAGACTTGTAGTTTTCAAAAATGTTTTCATTTTTGATTAGACGCGGAATAAAAGAAGTTTAATCGCTGGCAAACGAAAACCCGCGATTTCCCGTAAATCCCGGACTAGGCCCGTATGGTCAAAAGTATACAAAGAAACTACCCAGGGAGTAAACTCATTTCCCGAACGATTTTTTAAATTATTTTTTCACCACTAAAACGCATGAGACTTGTAGTTTTCAAAAATGTTTTAATTTTTGATGGGACGCTGTATAAAAGAAGTTTAATCGCCGGCAAACAAAAACGCGCGATTTCCCGTAAATCCCGGGCTTGGCCCGTATAGTCGAGTATATACAAAGAAAGTACCCTGTGAGTAAACTCATTTCCAGAACGATTTTTTAAATTATCTTTTCACCACTAAAACGCATGAGACTTGTAGTTTTCAAAAATGTTTTCATTTTTGATGAGACGCGGAATAAAAGAAGTTTAATCGCTGGCAAACGAAAACCCGCGATTTCCCGTAAATCCCGGACTCGGCCCGTATAGTCAAAAGTATACAAAGAAACTACCCAGGGAGTAAACTCATTTCCCGAACGATTTTTTAAATTATTTTTTCACCACTAAAACGCATGAGACTTGTAGCTTTCAAAAATGTTTTAATTTTTGATGGGACGCTGAATAAAAGAAGTTTAATCGCCGGCAAACCAAAACGCGCGATTTTCCGTAAATCCCGGGCTTGGCCCGTATAGTCGAATATATACAAAGAAAGTACCTTGTGAGTAAACTCATTTCCAGAACGATTTTTTAAATTATCTTTTCACCACTAAAACGCATGAGACTTGTAGTTTTCAAAAATGTTTTCATTTTTGATGAGACGCGGAATAAAAGAAGTTTAATCGCTGGCACACGAAAACCCGCGATTTCCCGTAAATCCCGGACTCGGCCCGTATAGTCAAAAGTATACAAAGAAACTACCCAGGGAGTAAACTCATTTCCCGAACGATTTTTTAAATTATCTTTTCACCATAAAAACGCATGAGACTTGTAGTTTTCAAAAATGTTTTCATTTTTGATGAGACGCTGAATAAAAGAAGTTTAATCGCCGGCAAACGAAAACCCGCGATTTCCCGTAAATCCCGGACTCGGCCCGTATAGTCGAAAGTATACAAAGAAAGTACCCTGCGAGTAAACTCATTTCCAGAACGATTTTTTAAATTATCTTTTCACCACTAAAACGCATGAGACTTGTAGTTTTCAAAAATGTTTTCATTTTTGATGAGACGCGGAATAAAAGAAGTTTAATCGCCGACAAACGAAAACCCGCGATTTCCCGTAAATCCCGGACTCGGCCCGTATAGTCGAAAGTATACAAAGAAAGTACCCTGCGAGTAAACTCATTTCCAGAACGATTTTTTAAATTATCTTTTCACCACTAAAACGCATGAGACTTGTAGTTTTCAAAAATGTTTTCATTTTTGATGAGACGCTGAATAAAAGAAGTTTAATCGCCGGCAAACGAAAACCCGCGAATTCCCGTAAATCCCGGACTCGGCCCGTATAGCCAAAAGTATACAAAGAAAGTATCTAGGGAGTAAACTCATTTCCCGAACGATTTTTTAAATTATTTTTTCACCACTAAAACGCATGAGACTTGTAGTTTTCAAAAATGTTTTTATTTTTGATGGGACGCTGAATAAAAGAAGTTTAATCGCCGGCAAACGAAAACGCGCGATTTCCCGTAAATCCCGGGCTTGGCCCGTATAGTCGAATATATACAAAGAAAGTACCCTGTGAGTAAACTCTATTCCAGAACGATTTTTTAAATTATCTTTTCACCACTAAAAGGCATAAGACTTGTAGTTTTCAAAAATGTTTTCATTTTTGATGAGACGCTGAATAAAAGAAGTTTAATCGCCGGCAAACGAAAAACAACGATTTCCCGTAAATCCCGGACTCGGCTCGTATAGTCAAAAGTATACAAAGAAAGTACTCAGGGAGTAAACTCATTTCCAGAACGATTTTTTAAATTATTTTTTCGCCACTAAAACGCATGAGACTTGTAGTTTTCAAAAATGTTTTCATTTTTGATGAGACGCCTAATGAAAGAGGTTTAATCGCCGGCAAACGAAAACTAGCGATTTTCCGTAAATCCCGAGCTAGGCCCGTATAGTCGAATGTATACAAATAAAGTACCCAGGGAGTAAACTAATTTCCCGAACGATTTTTTAAATTATCTTTTCACCACTAAAACGCATGAGACTTGTAGTTTTCAAAAATGTTTTCATTTTTGATTAGACGCGGAATAAAAGAAGTTTAATCGCTGGCAAACGAAAACCCGCGATTTCCCGTAAATCCCGGACTAGGCCCGTATAGTCGAATATATATACAAAGAAAGTACCCTGTGAGTAAACTCATTTCCAGAACGATTTTTTAAATTATCTTTTCACCACTAAAACGCATGAGACTTGTAGTTTTCAAAAATGTTTTCATTTTTGATTAGACGCGGAATAAAAGAAGTTTAATCGCTGGCAAACGAAAACCCGCGATTTCCCGTAAATCCCGGGCTTGGCCCGTATAGTCGAATATATATACAAAGAAAGTACCCTGTGAGTAAACTCATTTCCAGAACGATTTTTTAAATTATCTTTTCACCACTAAAACGCATGAGACTTGTAGTTTTCAAAAATGTTTTCATTTTTGATTAGACGCGGAATAAAAGAAGTTTAATCGCTGGCAAACGAAAACCCGCGATTTCCCGTAAATCCCGGACTAGGCCCGTATAGTCAAAAGTATACAAAGAAACTACCCAGGGAGTAAACTCATTTCCCGAACGATTTTTTAAATTATTTTTTCACCACTAAAACGCATGAGACTTGTAGTTTTCAAAAATGTTTTAATTTTTGATGGGACGCTGAATAAAAGAAGTTTAATCGCCGGCAAACGAAAACGCGCAATTTCCCGTAAATCCCGGGCTTGGCCCGTATAGTCGAATATATACAAAGAAAGTACCCTGTGAGTAAACTCATTTCCAGAACGATTTTTTAAATTATCTTTTCACCACTAAAACGCATGAGACTTGTAGTTTTCAAAAATGTTTTCATTTTTGATAAGACGCGGAATAAAAGAAGTTTAAACGCTGGGAAACGAAAACTCGCGATTTCCCGTAAATCCCGGACTCGGCCCGTATAGTCAAAAGTATACAAAGAAACTACCCAGGGAGTAAACTCATTTCCCGAACGATTTTTTTAAATTATTTTTTCACCACTAAAAGGCATAAGACTTGTAGTTTTCAAAAATGTTTTCATTTTTGATGAGACGCTGAATAAAAGAAGTTTAATCGCCGGCAAACGAAAAACAACGATTTCCCGTAAATCCCGGACTCGGCTCGTATAGTCAAAAGTATACAAAGAAAGTACTCAGGGAGTAAACTCATTTCCAGAACGATTTTTTAAATTATTTTTTCGCCAATAAAACGCATGAGACTTGTAGTTTTCAAAAATGTTTTCATTTTTGATGAGACGCCTAATGAAAGAGGTTTAATCGCCGGCAAACGAAAACTAGCGATTTTCCGTAAATCCCGGGCTTGGCCCGTATAGTCGAATATATACAAAGAAAGTACCCTGTGAGGAAACTCATTTCCAGAACAATTTTTTAAATTATCTTTTCACCACTAAAACGCATGAGACTTGTATTTTCAAAAATGTTTTCATTTTTGATGAGACGCGGAATAAAAGAAGTTTAATCGCTGGCAAACGAAAACCCGCGATTTCCCGTAAATCCCGGACTCGGCCCGTATAGTCAAAAGTATACAAAGAAACTACCCAGGGAGTAAACTCATTTCCCGAACGATTTTTTAAATTATTTTTTCACCACTAAAACGCATGAGACTTGTAGTTTTCAAAAATGTTTTAATTTTTGATGGGACGCTGAATAAAAGAAGTTTAATCGCCGGCAAACGAAAACGCGCTATTTCCCGTAAATCCCGGGCTTGGCCCGTATAGTCGAATATATACAAAGAAAGTACCCTGTGAGTAAACTCATTTCCCGAACGATTTTTTAAATTATCTTTTCACCACTAAAACGCATGAGACTTGTAGTTTTCAAAAATGTTTTCATTTTTGATGAGACGCGGAATAAAAGAAGTTTAATCGCTGGCAAACGAAAACCCGCGATTTCCCGTAAATCCCGGACTCGGCCCGTATAGTCAAAAGTATACAAAGAAACTACCCAGGGAGTAAACTCATTTCACAAACGATTTTTTAAATTATTTTTTCACCACTAAAACGCATAAGACTTGTAGTTTTCAAAAATGTTTTCATTTTTGATGAGACGCTGAATAAAAGAAGTTTAATCGCCGGCAAAGAAAACCAACGATTTCCCGTAAATCCCGGACTCGGCTCGTATAGTCAATAGTACACAAAGAAAGTACTCAGGGAGTAAACTCATTTCCAGAACGATTTTTTAAATTATTTTTTCGCAACTAAAACGCATGAGACTTTTAGTTTTCAAAAATGTTTTAATTTTTGATGGGACGCTGAATAAAAGAAGTTTAATCGCCGGCAAACGAAAACGCGCAATTTCCCGTAAATCCCGGGCTTGGCCCGTATAGTCGAATATATACAAAGAAAGTACCCTGTGAGTAAACTCATTTCCAGAACGATTTTTTAAATTATCTTTTCACCACTAAAACGCATGAGACTTGTAGTTTTCAAAAATGTTTTCATTTTTGATGAGACGCTGAATAAAAGGAGTTTAATCGCCGGCAAACGAAAACCAACGATTTCCCGTAAATCCCGGACTCGGCTCGTATAGTCAATAGTATACAAAGAAAGTACTCAGGGAGTAAACTCTTTTCCAGAACGATTTTTTAAATTATTTTTTCGCAACTAAAACGCATGAGACTTGTAGTTTTCAAAAATGTTTTCATTTTTGATGAGACGCCAAATGAAAGAAGTTTAATCGCCGGCAAACGAAAACGCGCGGTTTTCCGTAAATCCCGGGCTTGGCCCGTACAGTCGAATATATACAAAGAAAGTACCCTGTGAGTAAACTCCTTTCCAGAACGATTTTTTAAATTATCTTTTCACCACTAAAACGCATGAGATTTGTAGTTTTCAAAAATGATTTCATTTTTGATGAGACGCTGAATAAAAGAAGTTTAATCGCCAGCAAACGAAAAACAACGATTTCCCGTAAATCCCGGACTCGGCCCGTATAGTCAAAAGTATACATAGAAAGTATTTAGGGAGTAAACTCATTTCCAGAACGATTTTTTAAATTATTTTTTCGCCACTAAAACGCATGAGACTTGTAGTTTTCAAAAATGTTTTCATTTTTGATGAGACGCCTAATGAAAGAGGTTTAATCGCCGGCAAACGAAAACTAGCGATTTTCCGTAAATCCCGAGCTAGGCCGTATAGTCGAATGTATACAAAGAAAGTACCCAGGGAGTAAACTAATTTCCCGAACGTTTTTTTAAATTATTTTTTCACCACTAGAAGGCATAAGACTTGTAGTTTTCAAAAATGTTTTGATTTTTGATGGGACGCTGAATAAAAGAAGTTTAATCGCCGGCAAACGAAAACGCGCGATTTCCCGTAAATCCCGGGCTTGGCCCGTATAGTCGAATATATACAAAGAAAGTACCCTGTGAGTAAACTCATTACCAGAACGATTTTTTAAATTATCTTTTCACCACTAAAACGCATGAGACTTGTAGTTTTCAAAAATGTTTTCATTTTTGATGAGACGCGGAATAAAAGAAGTTTAATCGCTGGCAAACGAAAACCCGCGATTTCCCGTAAATCCCGGACTCGGCCCGTATAGTCAAAAGTATACAAAGAAACTACCCAGGTAATAAACTCATTTCCCGAACGATTTTTTAAATTATTTTTTTACCACTAAAACGCATGAGACTTGTAGTTTTCAAAAATGTTTTAATTTTTGATGGGACGCTGAATAAAAGAAGGTTAATCGCCGGCAAACGAAAACGCGCGATTTCCCGTAAATCCCGGGCTTGGCCCGTATAGTCGAATATATACAAAGAAAGTACCCTGTGAGTAAACTCATTTCCAGAACGATTTTTTAAATTATCTTTTCACCACTAAAACGCATAAGACTTGTAGTTTTCAAAAATGTTTTCATTTTTGATGAGACGCTGAATAAAAGAAGTTTAATCGCCGGCAAACGAAAAACAACGATTTCCCCGTAAATCCCGGACTCGGCTCGTATAGTCAAAAGTATACATAGAAAGTATTTAGGGAGTAAAATCATTTCCAGAACGATTTTTTAAATTATTTTTTCGCCACTAAAACGCATGAAACTTGTAGTTTTCAAAAATGTTTTCATTTTTGATGAGACGCCTAATGAAAGAGGTTTAATCGCCGGCAAACGAAAACTAGCGATTTTCCGTAAATCCCGAGCTAGGCCGTATAGTCGAATGTATACAAAGAAAGTACCCAGGGAGTAAACTAATTTCCCGAACGTTTTTTTAAATTATTTTTTCACCACTAGAAGGCATGAGACTTGTAGTTTTCAAAAATGTTTTAATTTTTGATGGGACGCTGAATAAAAGATGTTTAATCGCCGGCAAACGAAAACGCGCGATTTCCTGTAAATCCCGGGCTTGGCCCATATAGTCGAATATATACAAAGAAAGTACCCTGTGAGTAAACTCATTTCCAGAACGATTTTTTAAATTATCTTTTCACCACTAAAACGCATGAGACTTGTAGTTTTCAAAAATGTTTTCATTTTTGATGAGACGCGGAATAAAAGAAGTTTAATCGCTGGCAAACGAAAACCCGCGATTTCCCGTAAATCCCGGACTCGGCCCGTATAGTCAAAAGTATACAAAGAAACTACCCAGGGAGTAAACTCATTTGCCGAACGATTTTTTAAATTATTTTTTCACCACTAAAACGCATGAGACTTGTAGTTTTCAAAAATGTTTTAATTTTTGATGGGACGCTGAATAAAACAAGTTTAATCGCCGGCAAACGAAAACGCGCGATTTCCCGTAAATCCCGGGCTTGGCCCGTATAGTCGAATATATACAAAGAAAATACCCTGTGAGTAAACTCATTTCCAGAACGATTTTTTAAATTATCTTTTCACCACTAAAACGCATAAGACTTGTAGTTTTCAAAAATGTTTTCATTTTTGATGAGACGCTGAATAAAAGAAGTTTAATCGCCGGCAAACGAAAAACAACGATTTCCCCGTAAATCCCGGACTCGGCTCGTATAGTCAAAAGTATACATAGAAAGTATTTAGGGAGTAAACTCATTTCCAGAACGATTTTTTAAATTATTTTTTCGCCACTAAAACGCATGAGACTTGTAGTTTTCAAAAATGTTTTCATTTTTGATGAGACGCCTAATGAAAGAGGTTTAATCGCCGGCAAACGAAAACTAGCGATTTTCCGTAAATCCGGAGCTAGGCCGTATAGTCGAATGTATACAAAGAAACTACCCAGGGAGTAAACTCATTTCCCGAACGATTTTTTAAATTATGTTTTCACCACTAAAACGCATGAGACTTGTAGTTTTCAAAAATGTTTTAATTTTTGATGGGACGCTGAATAAAAGAAGTTTAATCGCCGGCAAACGAAAACCCGCGATTTCCCGTAAATCCCGTGGTTGGCCCGTATAGTGGAGTATATACAAAGAAAGTACCCTGTGAGTAAACTCATTTCCAGAACAATTTTTTTAATTATCTTTTCACCACTAAAACGCATGAAACTTGTAGTTTTCGAAAATGTTTTAATTTTTGATGGGACGCTGAATAAAAGAAGTTTAATCGCCGGCAAACGAAAACCCGCGATTTCCCGTAAATCCCGTGCTTGGCCCGTATAGTGGAGTATATACAAAGAAAGTACCCTGTGAGTAAACTCATTTCCAGAACAATTTTTTTAATTATCTTTTCACCACTAAAACGCATGAAACTTGTAGTTTTCAAAAATGTTTTCATTTTTGATGAGACGCTGAATAAAAGAAGTTTAATCGCCGGCAAACAAAAACCCGCGAATTCCCGTAAATCCCGGACTCGGCCCGTATAGTCAAAAGTATACAAAGAAAATACCCAGGGAGTAAACTCATTTCCCGAACGATTTTTTAAATTATTTTTTCATCACAAAAACGCATGAGACTTGTAGTTTTCAAAAATGTTTTCATTTTTGATGAGACGCTGAATAAAAGAAGTTTAATCGCCGGCAAACGAAAACCCGCGATTTTCCGTAAATCCCGTGCTTGGCCCGTATAGTCGAGTATATACAAAGAAAGTACCCTGTGAGTAAACTCATTTCAAGAACGATTTTTTAAATTATCTTTTCACCACTATAACGCATGAGACTTGTAGTTTTCAAAAATGTTTTCATTTTTGATGAGACGCTGAATAAAAGAAGTTTAATCGCTGGCAAACGAAAACCCGCGAATTCCCGTAAATCTGGGACTCGGCCCGTATAGTCAAAAGTATACAAAGAAAATACCCAGGGAGTAAATTCATTTCCCGAACGATTTTTTAAATTATTATTTCACCACTAAAACGTATGAGACTTATAGTTTTTAAAAAATGTTTTCATTTTTGATGAGACGCTGAATAAAAGAAGTTTAATCGCCGGCAAACGAAAACCCGCGATTTTCCGTAAATCCCGGACTCGGCCCGTATAGTCAATAGTATACAAAGAAAGTACCCTGCGAGTAAACTCATTTCCAGAACGATTTTTTAAATTATCTTTTCACCACTAAAACGCACGAGACTTGTAGTTTTCAAAAATGTTTTCATTTTTGATGAGACGCTGAATAAAAGAAGTTTAATCGCCGGCAAACGAAAACTGCGAATTCCCGTGAATCCCGGACTCGGCCCGTATAGTCAAAAGTATACAAAGAAAATACCCAGGGAGTAAACTCATTTCCCAAACGATTTTTTAAATTATCTTTTCACCACTAAAGCGTATGAGACTTGTAGTTTTCAAAAAAGTTTTCATTTTTGATGAGACGCTGAATAAAAGAAGTTTAATCGCCGGCAAACGAAAACCCGCGATTTCCCGTAAATCCCGGACTCGGCCCGTATAGTCGAAAGTATACAAAGAAAGTACCCTGCGAGTAAACTCATTTCCAGAACGATTTTTTAAATTATCTTTTCACCACTAAAACGCATGAGACTTGTAGTTTTCAAAAATGTTTTCATTTTTGATGAGACGCTGAATAAAAGAAGTTTAATCGCCGGCAAACAAAAACCCGCGAATTCCCGTAAATCCCGTGCTTGGCCCGTATAGTCGAGTATATACAAAGAAAGTACCCTGTGAGTAAACTCATTTCAAGAACGATTTTTTAAATTATCTTTTCACCACTAAAACGCATGAGACTTGTAGTTTTCAAAAATGTTTTCATTTTTGATGAGACGCTGAATAAAAAAAGTTTAATCGCCGGCAAACAAAAACCCGCGAATTCCCGTAAATCCGGGACTCGGCCCGTATAGTCAAAAGTATACAAAGAAAATACCCAGGGAGTAAACTCATTTCCCGAACGATTTTTTAAATTATTTTTTCACCACTAAAACGCATGAGACTTGTAGTTTTTAAAAATGTTTCCATTTTTGATGAGACGCTGAATAAAAGAAGTTTAATCGCCGGCAAACGAAAACCCGCGATTTCCCGTAAATCCCGGACTCGGCCCGTATAGTCGAAAGTATACAAAGAAAGTACCCTGCGAGTAAACTCATTTCCAGAATGATTTTTTAAATTATCTTTTCACCACTAAAACGCATGAGACTTGTAGTTTTCAAAAATGTTTTCATTTTTGATGAGACGCTGAATAAAAGAAATTTAACCGCCGGCAAACGAAAACCCGCGAATTCCCGTAAATCCCGGACTCGGCCCGTATAGTCAAAAGTATACAAAGAAAATACCCAGGGAGTAAACTCCTTTCCAGAACGATTTTTTAAATTATCTTTTCACCACTAAAACGCATAAGACTTGTAGTTTTCAGGAATGTTTTCATTTTTGATGAGACGCTGAATAAAAGAAGTTTAATCGCCGGCAAACGAAAACCCGCGATTTCCCGTAAATCCCGTGCTTGTCCCGTATAGTCGAGTATAAACAAAGAAAGTACCCTGTGAGTAAACTCATTTCAAGAACGATTTTTTAAATTATCTTTTCACCACTAAAACGCATGAGACTTGTAGTTTTCAAAAATGTTTTCATTTTTGATGAGACGCTGAATAAAAGAAGTTTCATCGCCGGCAAACAAAAACCCGCGAATTCCCGTAAATCCCGTGCTTGGCCCGTATAGTCGAATGTATACAAAGAAAGTACCCTGTGAGTAAACTCATTTCAAGAACGATTTTTTAAATTATCTTTTCACCACTAAAACGCATGAGACTTGTAGTTTTCAAAAATGTTTTCATTTTTGATGAGACGCTGAATAAAAAAAGTTTAATCGCCGGCAAACAAAAACCCGCGAATTCCCGTAAATCCCGGACTCGGCCCGTATAGTTGAAAGTATACAAAGAAAGTACCCTGTGAGTAAACTCATTTCCAGAACAATTTTTTAAATTATCTTTTCACCACTAAAACGCATGAGACTTGTTTTTTTCAAAAACGTTTTCATTTTTGATGAGACGCTGAATAAAAGACGTTTAATCGCCGGCAAACAAAAACCCGCGAATTCCCGTAAATCCCGGACTCGGCCCGTATAGTCGAATGTATACAAAGAAAGTACCCTGTGAGTAAACTCATTTCCCGAACGATTTTTTAAATTATTTTTTCACCACTAAAACGCATGAGACTTGTAGTTTTCAAAAATGTTTTCATTTTTGATGAGACGCTGAATAAAAGAAGTTTAATCGCTGGCAAACAAAAATCCGCGATTCCCGTAAATCCGGGACTAGGCATGTTTAGTCAAAAGTATACAAAGAAAATACCCAGGGAGTAAACTCATCTCCCGAACGATTTTTTAAATTATTTTTTTACCACTAAAACGCATGAGACTTGTAGTTTTCAAAAATGTTTTCATTTTTGATGAGACGCTGAATAAAAGAAGTTTAATCGCCGGCAAACGAAAACCCGAGATTTCCCGTAAATCCCGTGCTTGGCCCGTATAGTCGAGTATATACAAAGAAAGTACCCTGTGAGTAAACTCATTTCAAGAACAATTTTTTAAATTATCTTTTCACCACTAAAACGCATGAGACTTGTAGTTTTCAAAAATGTTTTCATTTTTGATGAGACGCTGAATAAAAGAAGTTTAATCGCCGGCAAACAAAAACCCGAGAATTCCCGTAAATCCCGGACTCGGCCCGTATAGTCGAATGTATACAAAGAAAGTACCCTGTGAGTAAACTCATTTCCCGAACGATTTTTTAAATTATTTTTTCACCACTAAAACGCATGAGACTTGTAGTTTTCAAAAATGTTTTCATTTTTGATGAGACGCTGAATAAAAGAAGTTTAATCGCCGGCAAACGAAAACCCACGATTTCCCGTAAATCCCGTGCTTGGCCCGTATAGTCGAGTATATACAAAGAAAGTGCCCTGTGAGTAAACTCATTTCAAGAACGATTTTTTAAATTATCTTTTCACGCCTAAAACGCATGAGACTTGTAGTTTTCAAAAATGTTTTCATTTTTGATGAGACGCTGAATAAAAGAAGTTTAATCGCTGGCAAACGAAAACCCGCGAATTCCCGTAAATTCGGGACTCGGCCCGTATAGTCAAAAGTATACAAAGAAAATACCCAGGGAGTAAACTCATTTCCCGAACGATTTTTTAAATTATTTTTTCACCACTAAAGCGTATGAGACTTGTAGTTTTTAAAAATGTTTTCATTTTTGATGAGACGCTGAATAAAAGAAGTTTAATCGCCGGCAAACGAAAACCCGCGATTTCCCGTAAATCCCGGACTCGGCCCGTATAGTCGAATGTATACAAAGAAAGTACCCTGTGAGTAAACTCATTTCCCGAACGATTTTTTAAATTATTTTTTCACCACTAAAACGCATGAGACTTGTAGTTTTCAAAAATGTTTTCATTTTTGATGAGACGCTGAATAAAAGAAGTTTAATCGCCGGCAAACAAAAACCCACGATTTCCCGTAAATCCCGTGCTTGGCCCGTATAGTCGAGTATATACAAAGAAAGTGCCCTGTGAGTAAACTCATTTCAAGAACGATTTTTTAAATTATCTTTTCACGCCTAAAACGCATGAGACTTGTAGTTTTCAAAAATGTTTTCATTTTTGATGAGACGCTGAATAAAAGAAGTTTAATCGCTGGCAAACGAAAACCCGCGAATTCCCGTAAATCCGGGACTCGGCCCGTATAGTCAAAAGTATACAAAGAAAATACCCAGGGAGTAAACTCATTTCCCGAACGATTTTTTAAATTATTTTTTCACCACTAAAGCGTATGAGACTTGTAGTTTTTAAAAATGTTTTCATTTTTGATGAGACGCTGAATAAAAGAAGTTTAATCGCCGGCAAACGAAAACCCGCGATTTCCCGTAAATCCCGGACTCGGCCCGTATAATTGAATGTACACAAAGAAAGTACCCTGTGAGTAAACTCATTTCCCGAACGATTTTTTAAATTATTTTTTCACCACTAAAACGCATGAGACTTGTAGTTTTCAAAAATGTTTTCATTTTTGATGAGCCGCTGAATAAAAGAAGTTTAATCGCCGGCAAACGAAAACCCGCGATTTCCCGTAAATCCCGTGCTTGGCCCGTATAGTCGAGTATATACAAAGAAAGTACCTTGTGAGTAAACTCATTTCAAGAACGATTTTTTAGATTATCTTTTCACGCCTAAAACGCATGAGACTTGTAGTTTTTAAAAATGTTTTCATTTTTGATGAGACGCTGAATAAAAGAAGTTTAATCGCTGGCAAACGAAAACCCGCGAATTCCCGTAAATCCGGAACTCGGCCCGTATAGTCAAAAGTATACAAAGAAAATACCCAGGGAGTAAACTCATTTCCCGAACGATTTTTTAAATTATTTTTTCACCACTAAAGCGTATGAGACTTGTAGTTTTCAAAAATGTTTTCATTTTTGATGAGACGCTGAATAAAAGAAATTTAATCGCCGGCAATCGAAAACCCGCGATTTCCCGTAAATCCCGGTCTCGACCCGTATAGTCGAAAGTATACAAAGAAAGTACCCTGCGAGTAAACTCATTTCCAGAACGTTTTTTTAAATTATCTTTTCACCACTAAAACGCATGAGACCTGTAGTTTTCAAAAATGTTTTCATTTTTGATGAGACGCTAAATAAAAGAAGTTTAATCGCCGGCAAACGAAAACCCGCGAATTCCCGTAAATCCCGGACTCGGCCCGTATAGCCAAAAGTATACAAAGAAAGTATCTCGGGAGTAAACTCATTTCCTGAACGATTTTTTAAATTATTTTTTCACCACTAAAACGCATGAGACTTGTAGTTTTCAAAAATGTTTTCATTTTTGATGAGACGCTGAATAAAAGAAGTTTAATCGCTGGCAAACGAAAATCCGCGATTCCCGTAAATCCGGGACTCGGCCCGTTTAGTCAAAAGTATACAAAGAAAATACCCAGGGAGTAAACTCATTTCCCGAACGATTTTTTAAATTATCTTTTCACCACTAAAGCGCATGAGACTTGTAGTTTTTAAAAATGTTTTAATTTTTGATGGGACGCTGAATAAAAAAAGTTTAATCGCCGGCAAACAAAAACCCGCGAATTCCCGTAAATCCCGGACTCGGCCCGTATAGTCGAATGTATACAAAGAAAGTACCCTGTGAGTAAACTCATTTCCCGAACGATTTTTTAAATTATTTTTTCACCACTAAAACGCATGAGACTTGTAGTTTTCAAAAATGTTTTCATTTTTGATGAGACGCTGAATAAAAGAAGTTTAATCGCTGGCAAACGAAAATCCGCGATTCCCGTAAATCCGGGACTCGGCCCGTTTAGTCAAAAGTATACAAAGAAAATACCCAGGGAGTAAACTCATTTCCCGAACGATTTTTTAAATTATCTTTTCACCACTAAAGCGCATGAGACTTGTAGTTTTTAAAAATGTTTTAATTTTTGATGGGACGCTGAATAAAAGAAGTTTAATCGCCGGCAAACGAAAACGCGCGATTTCCCGTAAATCCCGGGCTTGGCCCGTATAGTCAAATATATACAAAGAAAGTACCCTGTGAGTAAACTCATTTCCAGAACGATTTTTTAAATTATCTTTTCACCACTAAAACGCATGAGACTTGTAGTTTTCAAAAATGTTCTCATTTTTGATGAGACGCGGAATAAAAGAAGTTTAATCGCTGGCAAACGAAAACCCGCGATTTCCCGTAAATCCCGGACTCGGCCCGTATAGTCAAAAGTATACAAAGAAACTACCCAGGGAGTAAAGTCATTTCCCGAACGATTTTTAAATTATTTTTTCACCACTAAAACGCATGAGACTTGTAGTTTTCAAAAATGTTTTAATTTTTGATGGGACGCTGTATAAAAGAAGTTTAATCGCCGGCAAACGAAAACGCGCGATTTCCCTTAAATCCCGGCCTTGGCCCGTATAGTCGAATATATACAAAGAAAGTACCCTGTGAGTAAAGTCATTTCCAGAAAGATTTTTTAATTTATCTTTTCACCACTAAAACGCATGAGACTTGTAGTTTTCAAAAATGTTTTCATTTTTGATGAGACGCGGAATAAAAGAAGTTTAATCGCTGGCAAACGAAAACTCGCGATTTCCCGTAAATCCCGGACTCGGGCCGTATAGTCAAAAGTATACAAAGAAACTACCCAGGGAGTAAACTCATTTCCCGAACGATTTTTTAAATTATTTTTTCACCACTAAAAGGCATAAGACTTGTACTTTTCAAAAATGTTTTCATTTTTGATGAGACGCTGAATAAAAGAAGTTTAATCGCCGGCAAACAAAAACCCGCGAATTCCCGTAAATCCCGGACTCGGCCCGTATAGTCGAATGTATACAAAGAAAGTACCCTGTGAGTAAACTCATTTCGAGAACGATTTTTTAAATTATTTTTTCACCACTAAAACGCATGAGACTTGTAGTTTTCAAAAATGTTTTCATTTTTGATGAGACGCTGAATAAAAGAAGTTTAATCGTCGGCAAACGAAAACCCGCGATTTCCCGTAAATTCCGTGCTTGGCCCGTATAGTCGAGTATATACAAAGAAAGTACCCTGTGAGTAAACTCATTTCAAGAACGATTTTTTAAATTATCTTTTCACCACTAAAACTCATGAGACTTGTAGTTTTCAAAAATGTTTTCATTTATTATTAGACGCTGAATAAAAGAAGTTTAATCGCTGGCAAACGAAAACCCGCGAATTCCCGTAAAGCCGGGACTCGGCCCGTCTAGTCAAAAGTATACAAAGAAAATACCCAGGGAGTAAACTCATTTCCCGAACGATTTTTTAAATTATTTTTTCACCACTAAAGCGTATGAGACTTGTAGTTTTCAAAAATGTTTTCATTTTTGATGAGACGCTGAATAAAAGAAGTTTAATCGCCGGCAAACGAAAACCCGCGATTTCCCGTAAATCCCGGACTCGGTCCGTATAGTCGAAAGTATACAAAGAAAGTACCCTGCGAGTAAACTCATTTCCAGAACGATTTTTTAAATTATCTTTTCACCACTTAAACGCATGAGACTTGTAGTTTTCAAAAATGTTTTCATTTTTGATGAGACGCTGAATAAAAGAAGTTTAATCGCCGGCAAACGAAAACCCGCGAATTCCCGTAAATCCCGGACTCGGCCCGTATAGCCAAAAGTATACAAAGAAAGTGTCTAGGAAGTAAACTCAATTCCCGAACGATTTTTTAAATTATCTTTTCACCACTAAAACGCATGAGACTTTTAGTTTTCAAAAATGTTTTCATTTTTGATGAGACGCTGAATAAAAGAAGTTTAATCGCTGGCAAACAAAAATCCGCGATTCCCGTAAATCCGGGACCCGGCCCGTTTAGTCAAAAGTATACAAAGAAAATACCCAGGGAGTAAACTCATTTCCCGAACGATTTTTTAAATTATTTTTTCACCACTAAAACGCATGAGACTTGTAGTTTTCAAAAATGTTTTCATTTTTGATGAGACGCTGAATAAAAGAAGTTTAATCGCCGGCAAACGAAAACCCGAGATTTCCCGTAAATCCCGTGCTTGGCCCGTATAGTCGAGTATATAGAAAGAAAGTACCCTGTGAGTAAACTCATTTCAAGAACGATTTTTTAAATTATCTTTTCACCACTAAAACGCATGAGACTTGTAGTTTTCAAAAATGTTTTCATTTTTGATGAGACGCTGAATAAAAGAAGTTTAATCGCCGGCAAACAAAAACCCGCCAATTCCCGTAAATCCCGTGCTTGGCTCGTATAGTCGAGTATATACAAAGAAAGTACCCTGTGAGTAAACTCATTTGAAGAACAATTTTTTAAATTATCTTTTCACCACTAAAACGCATGAGACTTGTAGTTTTCAAAAATGTTTTCATTTTTGATGAGACGCTGAATAAAAGAAGTTTAATTGCCGGCAAACAAAAACCCGCGAATTCCCGTAAATCTCGGACTCGGCCCGTATAGTGGAATGTATACAAAGAAAGTACCCTGTGAGTAAACTCATTTTCCGAACGATTTTTTAAATTATTTTTTCACCACTAAAACGCATGAGACTTGTAGTTTTCAAAAATGTTTTCATTTTTGATGAGACGCTGAATAAAAGAAGTTTAATCGCCGACAAACAAAAACCCGCGATTTCCCGTAAATTCCGTGCTTGGCCCGTATAGTCAAATATATACAAAGAAAGTACCCTGTGAGTAAACTCATTTCCAGAACGATTTTTTAAATTATCTTTTCACCACTAAAACGCATGAGACTTGTAGTTTTCAAAAATGTTCTCATTTTTGATGAGACGCGGAATAAAAGAAGTTTAATCGCTGGCAAACAAAAACCCGCGATTTCCCGTAAATCCCGGACTCGGCCCGTATAGTCAAAAGTATACAAAGAAACTACCCAGGGAGTAAACTCATTTCCCGAACGATTTTTTAAATTATTTTTTCACCACTAAAACGCATGAGACTTGTAGTTTTCAAAAATGTTTTCATTTTTGATGAGACGCTGAATAAAAGAAGTTTAATCGCCGGCAAACGAAAACCCGAGATTTCCCGTAAATCCCGTGCTTGGCCCGTATAGTCGAGTATATAGAAAGAAAGTACCCTGTGAGTAAACTCATTTCAAGAACGATTTTTTAAATTATCTTTTCACCACTAAAACGCATGAGACTTGTAGTTTTCAAAAATGTTTTCATTTTTGATGAGACGCTGAATAAAAGAAGTTTAATCGCCGGCAAACAAAAACCCGCCAATTCCCGTAAATCCCGTGCTTGGCCCGTATAGTCGAGTATATACAAAGAAAGTACCCTGTGAGTAAACTCATTTGAAGAACGATTTTTTAAATTATCTTTTCACCACTAAAACGCATGAGACTTGTAGTTTTCAAAAATGTTTTCATTTTTGATGAGACGCTGAATAAAAGAAGTTTAATTGCCGGCAAACAAAAACCCGCGAATTCCCGTAAATCTCGGACTCGGCCCGTATAGTCGAATGTATACAAAGAAAGTACCCTGTGAGTAAACTCATTTTCCGAACGATTTTTTAAATTATTTTTTCACCACTAAAACGCATGAGACTTGTAGTTTTCAAAAATGTTTTCATTTTTGATGAGACGCTGAATAAAAGAAGTTTAATCGCCGGCAAACGAAAACCCGAGATTTCCCGTAAATCCCGTGCTTGGCCCGTATAGTCGAGTATATAGAAAGAAAGTACCCTGTGAGTAAACTCATTTCAAGAACGATTTTTTAAATTATCTTTTCACCACTAAAACGCATGAGACTTGTAGTTTTCAAAAATGTTTTCATTTTTGATGAGACGCTGAATAAAAGAAGTTTAATCGCCGGCAAACAAAAACCCGCCAATTCCCGTAAATCCCGTGCTTGGCCCGTATAGTCGAGTATATACAAAGAAAGTACCCTGTGAGTAAACTCATTTGAAGAACGATTTTTTAAATTATCTTTTCACCACTAAAACGCATGAGACTTGTAGTTTTCAAAAATGTTTTCATTTTTGATGAGACGCTGAATAAAAGAAGTTTAATTGCCGGCAAACAAAAACCCGCGAATTCCCGTAAATCTCGGACTCGGCCCGTATAGTCGAATGTATACAAAGAAAGTACCCTGTGAGTAAACTCATTTTCCGAACGATTTTTTAAATTATTTTTTCACCACTAAAACGCATGAGACTTGTAGTTTTCAAAAATGTTTTCATTTTTGATGAGACGCTGAATAAAAGAAGTTTAATCGCCGGCAAACGAAAACCCGAGATTTCCCGTAAATCCCGTGCTTGGCCCGTATAGTCGAGTATATAGAAAGAAAGTACCCTGTGAGTAAACTCATTTCAAGAACGATTTTTTAAATTATCTTTTCACCACTAAAACGCATGAGACTTGTAGTTTTCAAAAATGTTTTCATTTTTGATGAGACGCTGAATAAAAGAAGTTTAATCGCCGGCAAACAAAAACCCGCCAATTCCCGTAAATCCCGTGCTTGGCCCGTATAGTCGAGTATATACAAAGAAAGTACCCTGTGAGTAAACTCATTTGAAGAACGATTTTTTAAATTATCTTTTCACCACTAAAACGCATGAGACTTGTAGTTTTCAAAAATGTTTTCATTTTTGATGAGACGCTGAATAAAAGAAGTTTAATTGCCGGCAAACAAAAACCCGCGAATTCCCGTAAATCTCGGACTCGGCCCGTATAGTCGAATGTATACAAAGAAAGTACCCTGTGACTAAACTCATTTTCCGAACGATTTTTTAAATTATTTTTTCACCACTAAAACGCATGAGACTTGTAGTTTTCAAAAATGTTTTCATTTTTGATGAGACGCTGAATAAAAGAAGTTTAATCGCCGACAAACAAAAACCCGCGATTTCCCGTAAATCCCGTGCTTGGCCCGTATAGTCAAATATATACAAAGAAAGTACCCTGTGAGTAAACTCATTTCCAAAACGATTTTTTAAATTATCTTTTCACCACTAAAACGCATGAGACTTGTAGTTTTCAAAAATGTTCTCATTTTTGATGAGACGCGGAATAAAAGAAGTTTAATCGCTGGCAAACAAAAACCCGCGATTTCCCGTAAATCCCGGACTCGGCCCGTATAGTCAAAAGTATACAAAGAAACTACCCAGGGAGTAAAGTCATTTCCCGAACGATTTTTAAATTATTTTTTCACCACTAAAACGCATGAGACTTGTAGTTTTCAAAAATGTTTTAATTTTTGATGGGACGCTGTATAAAAGAAGTTTAATCGCCGGCAAACGAAAACGCGCGATTTCCCTTAAATCCCGGGCTTGGCCCGTATAGTCGAATATATACAAAGAAAGTACCCTGTGAGTAAAGTCATTTCCAGAAAGATTTTTTAATTTATCTTTTCACCACTAAAACGCATGAGACTTGTAGTTTTCAAAAATGTTTTCATTTTTGATGAGACGCGGAATAAAAGAAGTTTAATCGCTGGCAAACGAAAACTCGCGATTTCCCGTAAATCCCGGACTCGGGCCGTATAGTCAAAAGTATACAAAGAAACTACCCAGGGAGTAAACTCATTTCCCGAACGATTTTTTAAATTATTTTTTCACCACTAAAAGGCATAAGACTTGTACTTTTCAAAAATGTTTTCATTTTTGATGAGACGCTGAATAAAAGAAGTTTAATCGTCGGCAAACGAAAACCCGCGATTTCCCGTAAATTCCGTGCTTGGCCCGTATAGTCGAGTATATACAAAGAAAGTACCCTGTGAGTAAACTCATTTCAAGAACGATTTTTTAAATTATCTTTTCACCACTAAAACTCATGAGACTTGTAGTTTTCAAAAATGTTTTCATTTATTATGAGACGCTGAATAAAAGAAGTTTAATCGCTGGCAAACAAAAACCCGCGAATTCCCGTAAATCTCGGACTCGGCCCGTATAGTCGAATGTATACAAAGAAAGTACCCTGTGACTAAACTCATTTTCCGAACGATTTTTTAAATTATTTTTTCACCACTAAAACGCATGAGACTTGTAGTTTTCAAAAATGTTTTCATTTTTGATGAGACGCTGAATAAAAGAAGTTTAATCGCCGACAAACAAAAACCCGCGATTTCCCGTAAATCCCGTGCTTGGCCCGTATAGTCAAATATATACAAAGAAAGTACCCTGTGAGTAAACTCATTTCCAAAACGATTTTTTAAATTATCTTTTCACCACTAAAACGCATGAGACTTGTAGTTTTCAAAAATGTTCTCATTTTTGATGAGACGCGGAATAAAAGAAGTTTAATCGCTGGCAAACAAAAACCCGCGATTTCCCGTAAATCCCGGACTCGGCCCGTATAGTCAAAAGTATACAAAGAAACTACCCAGGGAGTAAAGTCATTTCCCGAACGATTTTTAAATTATTTTTTCACCACTAAAACGCATGAGACTTGTAGTTTTCAAAAATGTTTTAATTTTTGATGGGACGCTGTATAAAAGAAGTTTAATCGCCGGCAAACGAAAACGCGCGATTTCCCTTAAATCCCGGGCTTGGCCCGTATAGTCGAATATATACAAAGAAAGTACCCTGTGAGTAAAGTCATTTCCAGAAAGATTTTTTAATTTATCTTTTCACCACTAAAACGCATGAGACTTGTAGTTTTCAAAAATGTTTTCATTTTTGATGAGACGCGGAATAAAAGAAGTTTAATCGCTGGCAAACGAAAACTCGCGATTTCCCGTAAATCCCGGACTCGGGCCGTATAGTCAAAAGTATACAAAGAAACTACCCAGGGAGTAAACTCATTTCCCGAACGATTTTTTAAATTATTTTTTCACCACTAAAAGGCATAAGACTTGTACTTTTCAAAAATGTTTTCATTTTTGATGAGACGCTGAATAAAAGAAGTTTAATCGTCGGCAAACGAAAACCCGCGATTTCCCGTAAATTCCGTGCTTGGCCCGTATAGTCGAGTATATACAAAGAAAGTACCCTGTGAGTAAACTCATTTCAAGAACGATTTTTTAAATTATCTTTTCACCACTAAAACTCATGAGACTTGTAGTTTTCAAAAATGTTTTCATTTATTATGAGACGCTGAATAAAAGAAGTTTAATCGCTGGCAAACGAAAACCCGCGAATTCCCGTAAATCCGGGACTCGGCCCGTATAGTCAAAAGTATACAAAGAAAATACCCAGGGAGTAAACTCATTTCCCGAACGATTTTTTAAATTATTTTTTCACCACTAAAACGTATGAGACTTGTAGTTTTCAAAAATGTTTTCATTTTTGATGAGACGCTGAATAAAAGAAGTTTAATCGCCGGCAAACGAAAACCCGCGATTTCCCGTAAATCCCGGACTCGGTCCGTATAGTCGAAAGTATACAAAGAAAGTACCCTGCGAGTAAACTCATTTCCAGAACGATTTTTTAAATTATCTTTTCACCACTTAAACGCATGAGACTTTTAGTTTTCAAAAATGTTTTCATTTTTGATGAGACGCTGAATAAAAGAAGTTTAATCGCCCGCAAACGAAAACCCGCGATTTCCCGTAAATCCGGGACTCGGCCCGTATAGTCAAAAGTATACAAAGAAAATACCCAGGGAGTAAACTCATTTCCCGAACGATGTTTTAAATTATCTTTTCACCACTAAAACGCATGAGACTTGTAGTTTTCAAAAATGTTCTCATTTTTGATGAGACGCGGAATAAAAGAAGTTTAATCGCTGGCAAACGAAAACCCGCGATTTCCCGTAAATCCCGGACTCGGCCCGTATAGTCAAAAGTATACAAAGAAACTACCCTGTGAGTAAACTCATTTCCCGAACGATTTTTTAAATTATTTTTTCACCACTAAAACGCATGAGACTTGTAGTTTTCAAAAATGTTTTCATTTTTGATGAGACGCTGAATAAAAGAAGTTTAATCGTCGGCAAACGAAAACCCGCGATTTCCCGTAAATTCCGTGCTTCGCCCGTATAGTCGAGTATATACAAAGAAAGTACCCTGTGAGTAAACTCATTTCAAGAACGATTTTTTAAATTATCTTTTCACCACTAAAACTCATGAGACTTGTAGTTTTCAAAAATGTTTTCATTTTTGATGAGACGCTGAATAAAAGAAGTTTAATCGCCGGCAAACGAAAACCCGCGATTTCCCGTAAATCCCGGACTCGGTCCGTATAGTCGAAAGTATACAAAGAAAGTACCCTGCGAGTAAACTCATTTCCAGAACGATTTTTTAAATTATCTTTTCACCACTTAAACGCATGAGACTTGTAGTTTTCAAAAATGTTTTCATTTTTGATGAGACGCTGAATAAAAGAAGTTTAATCGCCGGCAAACGAAAACCCGCAAATTCCCGTAAATCCCGGACTCGGCCCGTATAGCCAAAAGTATACAAAGAAAGTGTCTAGGAAGTAAACTCATTTCCCGAACGATTTTTTAAATTATCTTTTCACCACTAAAACGCATGAGACTTTTAGTTTTCAAAAATGTTTTCATTTTTGATGAGACGCTGAATAAAAGAAGTTTAATCGCTGGCAAACAAAAATCCGCGATTCCCGTAAATCCGGGACCCGGCCCGTTTAGTCAAAAGTATACAAAGAAAATACCCAGGGAGTAAACTCATTTCCCGAACGATTTTTTAAATTATCTTTTCACCACTAAAACGCATGAGACTTGTAGTTTTCAAAAATGTTTTCATTTTTGATGAGACGCTGAATAAAAGAAGTTTAATCGCCGGCAAACGAAAACCCGAGATTTCCCGTAAATCCCGTGCTTGGCCCGTATAGTCGAGTATATAGAAAGAAAGTACCCTGTGAGTAAACTCATTTCAAGAACGATTTTTTAAATTATCTTTTCACCACTAAAACGCATGAGACTTGTAGTTTTCAAAAATGTTTTCATTTTTGATGAGACGCTGAATAAAAGAAGTTTAATTGCCGGCAAACAAAAACCCGCGAATTCAAGTAAATCTCGGACTCGGCCCGTATAGTCGAATGTATACAAAGAAAGTACCCTGTGAGTAAACTCATTTTCCGAACGATTTTTTAAATTATTTTTTCACCACTAAAACGCATGAGACTTGTAGTTTTCAAAAATGTTTTCATTTTTGATGAGACGCTGAATAAAAGAAGTTTAATCGCTGGCAAACGAAAACCCGAGATTTCCCGTAAATCCCGTGCTTGGCCCGTATAGTCGAGTATATAGAAAGAAAGTACCCTGTGAGTAAACTCATTTCAAGAACGATTTTTTAAATTATCTTTTCACCACTAAAACGCATGAGACTTGTAGTTTTCAAAAATGTTTTCATTTTTGATGAGACGCTGAATAAAAGAAGTTTAATTGCCGGCAAACAAAAACCCGCGAATTCAAGTAAATCTCGGACTCGGCCCGTATAGTCGAATGTATACAAAGAAAGTACCCTGTGAGTAAACTCATTTTCCGAACGATTTTTTAAATTATTTTTTCACCACTAAAACGCATGAGACTTGTAGTTTTCAAAAATGTTTTCATTTTTGATGAGACGCTGAATAAAAGAAGTTTAATCGCCTGGCAAACAAAAATCCGCGATTCCCGTAAATCCGGGACCCGGCCCGTTTAGTCAAAAGTATACAAAGAAAATACCCAGGGAGTAAACTCATTTCCCGAACGATTTTTTAAATTATCTTTTCACCACTAAAACGCATGAGACTTGTAGTTTTCAAAAATGTTTTCATTTTTGATGAGACGCTGAATAAAAGAACTTTAATCGCCGGCAAACGAAAACCCGAGATTTCCCGTAAATCCCGTGCTTGGCCCGTATAGTCGAGTATATAGAAAGAAAGTACCCTGTGAGTAAACTCATTTCAAGAACGATTTTTTAAATTATCTTTTCACCACTAAAACGCATGAGACTTGTAGTTTTCAAAAATGTTTTTATTTTTGATGAGACGCTGAATAAAAGAAGTTTAATTGCCGGCAAACAAAAACCCGCGAATTCAAGTAAATCTCGGACTCGGCCCGTATAGTCGAATGTATACAAAGAAAGTACCCTGTGAGTAAACTCATTTTCCGAACGATTTTTTAAATTATTTTTTCACCACTAAAACGCATGAGACTTGTAGTTTTCAAAAATGTTTTCATTTTTGATGAGACGCTGAATAAAAGAAGTTTAATCGCTGGCAAACGAAAACCCGAGATTTCCCGTAAATCCCGTGCTTGGCCCGTATAGTCGAGTATATAGAAAGAAAGTACCCTGTGAGTAAACTCATTTCAAGAACGATTTTTTAAATTATCTTTTCACCACTAAAACGCATGAGACTTGTAGTTTTCAAAAATGTTTTCATTTTTGATGAGACGCTGAATAAAAGAAGTTTAATTGCCGGCAAACAAAAACCCGCGAATTCAATTAAATCTCGGACTCGGCCCGTATAGTCGAATGTATACAAAGAAAGTACCCTGTGAGTAAACTCATTTTCCGAACGATTTTTTAAATTATTTTTTCACCACTAAAACGCATGAGACTTGTAGTTTTCAAAAATGTTTTCATTTTTGATGAGACGCTGAATAAAAGAAGTTTAATCGCTGGCAAACAAAAATCCGCGATTCCTGTAAATCCGGGACCCGGCCCGTTTAGTCAAAAGTATACAAAGAAAATACCCAGGGAGTAAACTCATTTCCCGAACGATTTTTTAAATTATCTTTTCACCACTAAAACGCATGAGACTTGTAGTTTTCAAAAATGTTTTCATTTTTGATGAGACGCTGAATAAAAGAACTTTAATCGCCGGCAAACGAAAACCCGAGATTTCCCGTAAATCCCGTGCTTGGCCCGTATAGTCGAGTATATAGAAAGAAAGTACCCTGTGAGTAAACTCATTTCAAGAACGATTTTTTAAATTATCTTTTCACCACTAAAACGCATGAGACTTGTAGTTTTCAAAAATGTTTTCATTTTTGATGAGACGCTGAATAAAAGAAGTTTAATCGCCGGCAAACGAAAACCCGCGATTTCCCGTAAATCCCGTGCTTGGCCCGTATAGTCGAGTATATACAAAGAAAGTACCCTGTGAGTAAACTCATTTCAAGAACGATTTTTTAAATTATCTTTTCACGCCTAAAACGCATGAGACTTGTAGTTTTCAAAAATGTTTTCATTTTTGATGAGACGCTGAATAAAAGAAGTTTAATCGCTGGCAAACGAAAACCCGCGAATTCCCGTAAATCCGGAACTCGGCCCGTATAGTCAAAAGTATACAAAGAAAATACCCAGGGAGTAAACTCATTTCCCGAACGATTTTTTAAATTATTTTTCACCACTAAAAGGCATAAGACTTGTACTTTTCAAAAATGTTTTCATTTTTGATGAGACGCTGAATAAAAGAAGTTTAATCGCCGGCAAACAAAAACCCGCGAATTCCCGTAAATCCCGGACTCGGCCCGTATAGTCGAATGTACACAAAGAAAGTACCCTGTGAGTAAACTCATTTCCCGAACGATTTTTTAAATTATTTTTTCACCACTAAAACGCATGAGACTTGTAGTTTTCAAAAATGTTTTCATTTTTGATGAGACGCTGAATAAAAGAAGTTTAATCGTCGGCAAACGAAAACCCGCGATTTCCCGTAAATTCCGTGCTTGGCCCGTATAGTCGAGTATATACAAAGAAAGTACCCTGTGAGTAAACTCATTTCAAGAACGATTTTTTAAATTATCTTTTCACCACTAAAACTCATGAGACTTGTAGTTTTCAAAAATGTTTTCATTTATTATGAGACGCTGAATAAAAGAAGTTTAATCGCTGGCAAACGAAAACCCGCGAATTCCCGTAAATCCGGGACTCGGCCCGTATAGTCAAAAGTATACAAAGAAAATACCCAGGGAGTAAACTCATTTCCCGAACGATTTTTTAAATTATTTTTTCACCACTAAAGCGTATGAGACTTGTAGTTTTCAAAAATGTTTTCATTTTTGATGAGACGCTGAATAAAAGAAGTTTAATCGCCGGCAAACGAAAACCCGCGATTTCCCGTAAATCCCGGACTCGGTCCGTATAGTCGAAAGTATACAAAGAAAGTACCCTGCGAGTAAACTCATTTCCAGAACGATTTTTTAAATTATCTTTTCACCACTTAAACGCATGAGACTTGTAGTTTTCAAAAATGTTTTCATTTTTGATGAGACGCTGAATAAAAGAAGTTTAATCGCCGGCAAACGAAAACCCGCGAATTCCCGTAAATCCCGGACTCGGCCCGTATAGCCAAAAGTATACAAAGAAAGTGTCTAGGAAGTAAACTCATTTCCCGAACGATTTTTTAAATTATCTTTTCACCACTAAAACGCATGAGACTTTTAGTTTTCAAAAATGTTTTCATTTTTGATGAGACGCTGAATAAAAGAAGTTTAATCGCTGGCAAACAAAAATCCGCGATTCCCGTAAATCCGGGACCCGGCCCGTTTAGTCAAAAGTATACAAAGAAAATACCCAGGGAGTAAACTCATTTCCCGAACGATTTTTTAAATTATCTTTTCACCACTAAAACGCATGAGACTTGTAGTTTTCAAAAATGTTTTCATTTTTGATGAGACGCTGAATAAAAGAAGTTTAATCGCCGGCAAACGAAAACCCGAGATTTCCCGTAAATCCCGTGCTTGGCCCGTATAGTCGAGTATATAGAAAGAAAGTACCCTGTGAGTAAACTCATTTCAAGAACGATTTTTTAAATTATCTTTTCACCACTAAAACGCATGAGACTTGTAGTTTTCAAAAATGTTTTCATTTTTGATGAGACGCTGAATAAAAGAAGTTTAATTGCCGGCAAACAAAAACCCGCGAATTCCCGTAAATCCCGGACTCGGCCCGTATAGCCAAAAGTATACAAAGAAAGTGTCTAGGAAGTAAACTCATTTCCCGAACGATTTTTTAAATTATCTTTTCACCACTAAAACGCATGAGACTTTTAGTTTTCAAAAATGTTTTCATTTTTGATGAGACGCTGAATAAAAGAAGTTTAATCGCTGGCAAACAAAAATCCGCGATTCCCGTAAATCCGGGACCCGGCCCGTTTAGTCAAAAGTATACAAAGAAAATACCCAGGGAGTAAACTCATTTCCCGAACGATTTTTTAAATTATCTTTTCACCACTAAAACGCATGAGACTTGTAGTTTTCAAAAATGTTTTCATTTTTGATGAGACGCTGAATAAAAGAAGTTTAATCGCCGGCAAACGAAAACCCGAGATTTCCCGTAAATCCCGTGCTTGGCCCGTATAGTCGAGTATATAGAAAGAAAGTACCCTGTGAGTAAACTCATTTCAAGAACGATTTTTTAAATTATCTTTTCACCACTAAAACGCATGAGACTTGTAGTTTTCAAAAATGTTTTCATTTTTGATGAGACGCTGAATAAAAGAAGTTTAATTGCCGGCAAACAAAAACCCGCGAATTCAAGTAAATCTCGGACTCGGCCCGTATAGTCGAATGTATACAAAGAAAGTACCCTGTGAGTAAACTCATTTTCCGAACGATTTTTTAAATTATTTTTTCACCACTAAAACGCATGAGACTTGTAGTTTTCAAAAATGTTTTCATTTTTGATGAGACGCTGAATAAAAGAAGTTTAATCGCCGGCAAACGAAAACCCGCGATTTCCCGTAAATCCCGTGCTTGGCCCGTATAGTCGAGTATATACAAAGAAAGTACCCTGTGAGTAAACTCATTTCAAGAACGATTTTTTAAATTATCTTTTCACGCCTAAAACGCATGAGACTTGTAGTTTTCAAAAATGTTTTCATTTTTGATGAGACGCTGAATAAAAGAAGTTTAATCGCTGGCAAACGAAAACCCGCGAATTCCCGTAAATCCGGGACTCGGCCCGTATAGTCAAAAGTATACAAAGAAAATACCCAGGGAGTAAACTCATTTCCCGAACGATTTTTTAAATTATTTTTACACCACTAAAGCGTATGAGACTTGTAGTTTTCAAAAATGTTTTCATTTTTGATGAGACGCTGAATAAAAGAAGTTTAATCGCCCGCAAACGAAAACCCGCGATTTCCCGTAAATCCCGGACTCGGCCCGTATAGTCGAATGTATACAAAGAAAGTACCCTGTGAGTAAACTCATTTCCCGAACGATTTTTTTAATTATTTTTTCACCACTAAAACGCATGAGACTTGTAGTTTTCAAAAATGTTTTCATTTTTGATGAGACGCTGAATAAAAGAAGTTTAATCGCCCGCAAACGAAAACCCGCGATTTCCCGTAAATCCCGGACTCGGCCCGTATAGTCGAATGTATACAAAGAAAGTACCCTGTGAGTAAACTCATTTCCCGAACGATTTTTTAAATTATTTTTTCACCACTAAAACGCATGAGACTTGTAGTTTTCAAAAATGTTTTCATTTTTGATGAGACGCTGAATAAAAGAAGTTTAATCGCCGGCAAACGAAAACCCGCGATTTCCCGTAAATCCCGTGCTTGGCCCGTATAGTCGAGTATATACAAAGAAAGTACCCTGTGAGTAAACTCATTTCAAGAACGATTTTTTAAATTACCTTTTCACGCCTAAAACGCATGAGACTTGTAGTTTTCAAAAATGTTTTCATTTTTGATGAGACGCTGAATAAAAGAAGTTTAATCGCTGGCAAACGAAAACCCGCGAATTCCCGTAAATCCGGGACTCGGCCCGTATAGTCAAAAGTATACAAAGAAAATACCCAGGGAGTAAACTCATTTCCCGAACGATTTTTTAAATTATCTTTTCACCACTAAAACGCATGAGACCTGTAGTTTTCAAAAATGTTTTCATTTTTGATGAGACGCTGAATAAAAAAGTTTAATCGCCGGCAAACGAAAACCCGCGAATTCCCTTAAATCCCGGACTCGGCCCGTATAGCCAAAAGTATACAAAGAAAGAATCTAGGGAGTAAACTCATTTCCTGAACGATTTTTTAAAGTATCTTTTCACCACTAAAACGCATGAGACTTGTAGTTTTGAAAAATGTTTTCATTTTTGATGAGACGCTGAATAAAAAAAGTTTAATCGCCGGCAAACAAAAACCCGCGAATTCCCGTAAATCCCGGACTCGGCCCGTATAGTCAAATGTATACAAAGAAAGTACCCTGTGAGTAAACTCATTTCCCGAACGATTTTTTAAATTATTTTTTCACCACTAAAACGCATGAGACTTGCAGTTTTGAAAAATGTTTTCATTTTTGATGAGACGCTGAATAAAAGAAGTTTAATCGCTGGCAAACGAAAATCCGCGATTTCCCGTAAATCCCGTGCTTGGCCCGTATAGTCAAATATATACAAAGAAAGTACCCTGTGAGTAAACTCATTTCCAGAACGATTTTTTAAATTATCTTTTCACCACTAAAACGCATGAGACTTGTAGTTTTCAAAAATGTTCTCATTTTTGATGAGACGCGGAATAAAAGAAGTTTAATCGCTGGCAAACGAAAACCCGCGATTTCCCGTAAATCCCGGACTCGGCCCGTATAGTCAAAAGTATACAAAGAAACTACCCAGGGAGTAAAGTCATTTCCCGAACGATTTTTAAATTATTTTTTCACCACTAAAACGCATGAGACTTGTAGTTTTCAAAAATGTTTTAATTTTTGATGGGACGCTGTATAAAAGAAGTTTAATCGCCGGCAAACGAAAACGCGCGATTTCCCTTAAATCCCGGGCTTGGCCCGTATAGTCGAATATATACAAAGAAAGTACCCTGTGAGTAAAGTCATTTCCAGAAAGATTTTTTAATTTATCTTTTCACCACTAAAACGCATGAGACTTGTAGTTTTCAAAAATGTTTTCATTTTTGATGAGACGCGGAATAAAAGAAGTTTAATCGCTGGCAAACGAAAACTCGCGATTTCCCGTAAATCCCGGACTCGGGCCGTATAGTCAAAAGTATAGAAAGAAACTACCCAGGGAGTAAACTCATTTCCCGAACGATTTTTTAAATTATTTTTCACCACTAAAAGGCATAAGACTTGTACTTTTCAAAAATGTTTTCATTTTTGATGAGACGCTGAATAAAAGAAGTTTAATCGCCGGCAAACAAAAACCCGCGAATTCCCGTAAATCCCGGACTCGGCCCGTATAGTCGAATGTATACAAAGAAAGTACCCTGTGAGTAAACGCATTTCCCGAACGATTTTTTAAATTATTTTTTCACCACTAAAACGCATGAGACTTGTAGTTTTCAAAAATGTTTTCATTTTTGATGAGACGCTGAATAAAAGAAGTTTAATCGTCGGCAAACGAAAACCCGCGATTTCCCGTAAATTCCGTGCTTGGCCCGTATAGTCGAGTATATACAAAGAAAGTACCCTGTGAGTAAACTCATTTCAAGAACGATTTTTTAAATTATCTTTTCACCACTAAAACTCATGAGACTTGTAGTTTTCAAAAATGTTTTCATTTATTATGAGACGCTGAATAAAAGAAGTTTAATCGCTGGCAAACGAAAACCCGCGAATTCCCGTAAATCCGGGACTCGGCCCGTATAGTCAAAAGTATACAAAGAAAATACCCAGGGAGTAAACTCATTTCCCGAACGATTTTTTAAATTATTTTTTCACCACTAAAGCGTATGAGACTTGTAGTTTTCAAAAATGTTTTCATTTTTGATGAGACGCTGAATAAAAGAAGTTTAATCGCCGGCAAACGAAAACCCGCGATTTCCCGTAAATCCCGGACTCGGTCCGTATAGTCGAAAGTATACAAAGAAAGTACCCTGCGAGTAAACTCATTTCCAGAACGATTTTTTAAATTATCTTTTCACCACTTAAACGCATGAGACTTGTAGTTTTCAAAAATGTTTTCATTTTTGATGAGACGCTGAATAAAAGAAGTTTAATCGCCGGCAAACGAAAACCCGCGAATTCCCGTAAATCCTGGACTCGGCCCGTATAGCCAAAAGTATACAAAGAAAGTGTCTAGGAAGTAAACTCATTTCCCGAACGATTTTTTAAATTATCTTTTCACCACTAAAACGCATGAGACTTTTAGTTTTCAAAAATGTTTTCATTTTTGATGAGACGCTGAATAAAAGAAGTTTAATCGCTGGCAAACAAAAATCCGCGATTCCCGTAAATCCGGGACCCGGCCCGTTTAGTCAAAAGTATACAAAGAAAATACCCAGGGAGTAAACTCATTTCCCGAACGATTTTTTAAATTATCTTTTCACCACTAAAACGCATGAGACTTGTAGTTTTCAAAAATGTTTTCATTTTTGATGAGACGCTGAATAAAAGAAGTTTAATCGCCGGCAAACGAAAACCCGAGATTTCCCGTAAATCCCGTGCTTGGCCCGTATAGTCGAGTATATAGAAAGAAAGTACCCTGTGAGTAAACTCATTTCAAGAACGATTTTTTAAATTATCTTTTCACTACTAAAACGCATGAGACTTGTAGTTTTCAAAAATGTTTTCATTTTTGATGATACGCTGAATAAAAGAAGTTTAATTGCCGGCAAACAAAAACCCGCGAATTCAAGTAAATCTCGGACTCGGCCCGTATAGTCGAATGTATACAAAGAAAGTACCCTGTGAGTAAACTCATTTTCCGAACGATTTTTTAAATTATTTTTTCACCACTAAAACGCATGAGACTTGTAGTTTTCAAAAATGTTTTCATTTTTGATGTGACGCTGAATAAAAGAAGTTTAATCGCCGGCAAACGAAAACCCGCGATTTCCCGTAAATCCCGTGCTTGGCCCGTATAGTCGAGTATATACAAAGAAAGTACCCTGTGAGTAAACTCATTTCAAGAACGATTTTTTAAATTATCTTTTCACGCCTAAAACGCATGAGACTTGTAGTTTTCAAAAATGTTTTCATTTTTGATGAGACGCTGAATAAAAGAAGTTTAATCGCTGGCAAACGAAAACCCGCGAATTCCCGTAAATCCGGGACTCGGCCCGTATAGTCAAAAGTATACAAAGAAAATACCCAGGGAGTAAACTCATTTCCCGAACGATTTTTTAAATTATTTTTTCACCACTAAAGCGTATGAGACTTGTAGTTTTCAAAAATGTTTTCATTTTTGATGAGACGCTGAATAAAAGAAGTTTAATCGCCCGCAAACGAAAACCCGCGATTTCCCGTAAATCCCGGACTCGGCCCGTATAGTCGAATGTATACAAAGAAAGTAGCCTGTGAGTAAACTCATTTCCCGAACGATTTTTTAAATTATTTTTTCACCACTAAAACGCATGAGACTTGTAGTTTTCAAAAATGTTTTCATTTTTGATGAGACGCTGAATAAAAGAAGTTTAATCGCCGGCAAACGAAAACCCGCGATTTCCCGTAAATCCCGTGCTTGGCCCGTATAGTCGAGTATATACAAAGAAAGTACCCTGTGAGTAAACTCATTTCAAGAACGATTTTTTAAATTACCTTTTCACGCCTAAAACGCATGAGACTTGTAGTTTTCAAAAATGTTTTCATTTTTGATGAGACGCTGAATAAAAGAAGTTTAATCGCTGGCAAACGAAAACCCGCGAATTCCCGTAAATCCGGGACTCGGCCCGTATAGTCAAAAGTATACAAAGAAAATACCCAGGGAGTAAACTCATTTCCCGAACGATTTTTTAAATTATTTTTTCACCACTAAAGCGTATGAGACTTGTAGTTTTCAAAAATGTTTTCATTTTTGATGAGACGGTGAATAAAAGAAGTTTAATCGCCGGCAAACGAAAACCCGCGATTTTCCGTAAATCCCGGTCTCGACCCGTATATTCGAAAGTATACAAAGAAAGTACCCTGCGAGTAAACTCATTTCCAGAACGTTTTTTTAAATTATCTTTTCACCACTAAAACGCATGAGACCTGTAGTTTTCAAAAATGTTTTCATTTTTGATGAGACGCTGAATAAAAGAAGTTTAATCGCCGGCAAACGAAAACCCGCGAATTCCCTTAAATCCCGGACTCGGCCCGTATAGCCAAAAGTATACAAAGAAAGAATCTAGGGAGTAAACTCATTTCCTGAACGATTTTTTAAAGTATCTTTTCACCACTAAAACGCATGAGACTTGTAGTTTTGAAAAATGTTTTCATTTTTGATGAGACGCTGAATAAAAAAAGTTTAATCGCCGGCAAACGAAAACCCGCGATTTCCCGTAAATCCCGTGCTTGGCCCGTATAGTCGAGTATATACAAAGAAAGTACCCTGTGAGTAAACTCATTTCAAGAACGATTTTTTAAATTATCTTTTCACGCCTAAAACGCATGAGACTTGTAGTTTTCAAAAATGTTTTCATTTTTGATGAGACGCTGAATAAAAGAAGTTTAATCGCTGGCAAACGAAAACCCGCGAATTCCCGTAAATCCGGGACTCGGCCCGTATAGTCAAAAGTATACAAAGAAAATACCCAGGGAGTAAACTCATTTCCCGAACGATTTTTTAAATTATTTTTTCACCACTAAAGCGTATGAGACTTGTAGTTTTCAAAAATGTTTTCATTTTTGATGAGACGCTGAATAAAAGAAGTTTAATCGCCCGCAAACGAAAACCCGCGATTTCCCGTAAATCCCGGACTCGGCCCGTATAGTCGAATGTATACAAAGAAAGTAGCCTGTGAGTAAACTCATTTCCCGAACGATTTTTTAAATTATTTTTTCACCACTAAAACGCATGAGACTTGTAGTTTTCAAAAATGTTTTCATTTTTGATGAGACGCTGAATAAAAGAAGTTTAATCGCCGGCAAACGAAAACCCGCGATTTCCCGTAAATCCCGTGCTTGGCCCGTATAGTCGAGTATATACAAAGAAAGTACCCTGTGAGTAAACTCATTTCAAGAACGATTTTTTAAATTACCTTTTCACGCCTAAAACGCATGAGACTTGTAGTTTTCAAAAATGTTTTCATTTTTGATGAGACGCTGAATAAAAGAAGTTTAATCGCTGGCAAACGAAAACCCGCGAATTCCCGTAAATCCGGGACTCGGCCCGTATAGTCAAAAGTATACAAAGAAAATACCCAGGGAGTAAACTCATTTCCCGAACGATTTTTTAAATTATTTTTTCACCACTAAAGCGTATGAGACTTGTAGTTTTCAAAAATGTTTTCATTTTTGATGAGACGGTGAATAAAAGAAGTTTAATCGCCGGCAAACGAAAACCCGCGATTTTCCGTAAATCCCGGTCTCGACCCGTATATTCGAAAGTATACAAAGAAAGTACCCTGCGAGTAAACTCATTTCCAGAACGTTTTTTTAAATTATCTTTTCACCACTAAAACGCATGAGACCTGTAGTTTTCAAAAATGTTTTCATTTTTGATGAGACGCTGAATAAAAGAAGTTTAATCGCCGGCAAACGAAAACCCGCGAATTCCCTTAAATCCCGGACTCGGCCCGTATAGCCAAAAGTATACAAAGAAAGAATCTAGGGAGTAAACTCATTTCCTGAACGATTTTTTAAAGTATCTTTTCACCACTAAAACGCATGAGACTTGTAGTTTTGAAAAATGTTTTCATTTTTGATGAGACGCTGAATAAAAAAAGTTTAATCGCCGGCAAACAAAAACCCGCGAATTCCCGTAAATCCCGGACTCGGCCCGTATAGTCGAATGTATACAAAGAAAGTACCCTGTGAGTAAACTCATTTCCCGAACGATTTTTTAAATTATTTTTTCACCACTAAAACGCATGAGACTTGTAGTTTTGAAAAATGTTTTCATTTTTGATGAGACGCTGAATAAAAGAAGTTTAATCGCTGGCAAACGAAAATCCGCGATTCCCGTAAATCCGGGACTCGGCCCGTTTAGTCAAAAGTATACAAAGAAAATACCCAGGGAGTAAACTCATTTCCCGAACGATTTTTTAAATTATCTTTTCACCACTAAAGCGCATGAGACTTGTAGTTTTTAAAAATGTTTTATTTTTTGATGGGACGCTGAATAAAAGAAGTTTAATCGCCGGCAAACGAAAACGCGCGATTTCCCGTAAATCCCGGGCTTGGCCCGTATAGTCAATTATATACAAAGAAAGTACCCTGTGAGTAAACTCATTTCCAGAACGATTTTTTAAATTATCTTTTCACCACTAAAACGCATGAGACTTGTAGTTTTCAAAAATGTTCTCATTTTTGATGAGACGCGGAATAAAACAAGTTTAATCGCTGGCAAACGAAAACCCGCGATTTCCCGTAAAACCCGGACTCGGCCCGTATAGTCAAAAGTATACAAAGAAACTACCCAGGGAGTAAACTCATTTCCCGAACGATTTTTTAAATTATTTTTTCACCACTAAAACGCATGAGACTTGTAGTTTTCAAAAATGTTTTAATTTTTGATGGGACGCTGAATAAAAGAAGTTTAATCGCCGGCAAACGAAAACGCGCGATTTCCCGTAAATCCCGGACTCGGCCCGTATAGTCGAATATATATACAAAGAAAGTACCCTGTGAGTAAACTCATTTCCAGAACGATTTTTTAAATTATCTTTTCACCACTAAAAGGAATGAGACTTGTAGTTTTCAAAAATGTTTTCATTTTTGATGAGACGCGGAATAAAAGAAGTTTAATCGATGGCAAACGAAAACTCGCGATTTCCCGTAAATCCCGGACTCGGCTCGTATAATCAAAAGTATACAAAGAAAGTACTCAGGGAGTAAACTCATTTCCAGAACAATTTTTAAAATTATCTTTTCACCACTAAAACGCATGAGACTTGTAGTTTTCATAAATGTTTTCATTTTTGATGAGACGCTGAATAAAAGAAGTTTAATCGCCGGCAAACAAAAACCCGCGAATTCCCGTAAATCCCGTGCTTGGCCCGTATAGTCGAGTATATACAAAGAAAGTACCCTGTGAGTAAACTCATTTCAAGAACGATTTTTTAAATTATCTTTTCACCACCAAAACGCATGAGACTTGTAGTTTTCAAAAATGTTTTCATTTTTAATGAGACGCAGAATAAAAGAAGTTTAATCGCCGGCAAACAAAAACCCGCGATTCCCGTAAATCCGGGACTCGGCCCGTTTAGTCAAAAGTATACAAAGAAAATACCCAGGGAGTAAACTCATTTCCCGAACGATTTTTTAAATTATCTTTTCACCACTAAAGCGCATGAGACTTGTAGTTTTTAAAAATGTTTTATTTTTTGATGGGACGCTGAATAAAAGAAGTTTAATCGCCGGCAAACGAAAACGCGCGATTTCCCGTAAATCCCGGGCTTGGCCCGTATAGTCAAATATATACAAAGAAAGTACCCTGTGAGTAAACTCATTTCCAGAACGATTTTTTAAATTATCTTTTCACCACTAAAACGCATGAGGCTTGTAGTTTTCAAAAATGTTCTCATTTTTGATGAGACGCGGAATAAAAGAAGTTTAATCGCTGGCAAACGAAAACTCGCGATTTCCCGTAAATCCCGGACTCGGCCCGTATAGTCAAAAGTATACAAAGAAACTACCCAGGGAGTAAACTCATTTCCCGAACGATTTTTTAAATTATCTTTTCACCACTAAAGCGCATGAGACTTGTAGTTTTTAAAAATGTTTTATTTTTTGATGGGACGCTGAATAGAAGAAGTATAATCGCCGGCAAACGAAAACGCGCGATTTCCCGTAAATCCCGGGCTTGGCCCGTATAGTCAATTATATACAAAGAAAGTACCCTGTGAGTAAACTCATTTCCAGAACGATTTTTTAAATTATCTTTTCACCACTAAAACGCATGAGACTTGTAGTTTTCAAAAATGTTCTCATTTTTGATGAGACGCGGAATAAAAGAAGTTTAATCGCTGGCAAACGAAAACCCGCGATTTCCCGTAAATCCCGGACTCGGCCCGTATAGTCAAAAGTATACAAAGAAACTACCCAGGGAGTAAACTCATTTCCCGAACGATTTTTTAAATTATTTTTTCACCACTAAAACGCATGAGACTTGTAGTTTTCAAAAATGTTTTAATTTTTGATGGGACGCTGAATAAAAGAAGTTTAATCGCCGGCAAACGAAAACGCGCGATTTCCCGTAAATCCCGGGCTTGGCCCGTATAGTCGAATATATACAAAGAAAGTACCCTGTGAGTAAACTCATTTCCAGAAAGATTTTTTAATTTATCTTTTCACCACTAAAAGGCATGAGACTTGTAGTTTTCAAAAATGTTTTCATTTTTGATGAGACGCGGAATAAAAGAAGTTTAATCGCTGGCAAACGAAAACTCGCGATTTCCCGTAAATCCCGGACTCGGCTCGTATAGTCAAAAGTATACAAAGAAAGTACTCAGGGAGTAAACTCATTTCCAGAACAATTTTTAAAATTATCTTCTCACCACTAAAACGCATGAGACTTGTAGTTTTCAAAAATGTTTTCATTTTTGATGAGACGCTGAATAAAAGAAGTTTAATCGCCGGCAAACAAAAACCCGCGAATTCCCGTAAATCCCGTGCTTGGCCCGTATAGTCGAGTATATACAAAGAAAGTACCCTGTGAGTAAACTCATTTCAAGAACGATATTTTAAATTATCTTTTCACCACCAAAACGCATGAGACTTGTAGTTTTCAAAAATGTTTTCATTTTTAATGAGACGCTGAATAAAAGAAGTTTAATCGCCGGCAAACAAAAACCCGCGAATTCCCGTAAATCCCGGACTCGGCCCGTATAGTCGAATGTATACAAAGAAAGTACCCTGTGAGTAAACTCATTTCCCGAACGATTTTTTAAATTATTTTTTCACCACTAAAACGCATGAGACTTTTAGTTTTCAAAAATGTTTTCATTTTTGATGAGACGCTGAATAAAAGAAGTTTAATCGCTGGCAAACAAAAATCCGCGATTCCCGTAAATCCGGGACTCGGCCCGTTTAGTCAAAAGTGTACAAAGAAAATACCCAGGGAGTAAACTCATTTCCCGAACGATTTTTTAAATTATTTTTTCACCACTAAAACGCATGAGACTTGTAGTTTTCAAAAATGTTTTCATTTTTGATGAGACGCGGAATAAAAGAAGTTTAATCGCTGGCAAACGAAAACTCGCGATTTCCCGTAAATCCCGGACTTGGCTCGTATAGTCAAAAGTATACAAAGAAAGTACTCAGGGAGTAAACTCATTTCCAGAACAATTTTTAAAATTATCTTTTCACCACTAAAACGCATGAGACTTGTAGTTTTCAAAAATGTTTTCATTTTTGATGAGACGCTGAATAAAAGAAGTTTAATCGCCGGCAAACAAAAACCCGCGAATTCCCGTAAATCCCGTGCTTGGCCCGTATAGTTGAGTATATACAAAGAAAGTACCCTGTGAGTAAACTCATTTCAAGAACGATTTTTTAAATTATCTTTTCACCACCAAAACGCATGAGACTGGTAGTTTCAAAAATGTTTTCATTTTTGATGAGACGCTGAATAAAAGAAGTTTAATCGCCGGCAAACAAAAACCCGCGAATTCCCGTAAATCCCGGACTCGGCCCGTATAGTCGAATGTATACAAAGAAAGTACCCTGTGAGTAAACTCATTTCCCGAACGATTTTTTAAATTATTTTTTCACCACTAAAACGCATGAGACTTTTAGTTTTCAAAAATGTTTTCATTTTTGATGAGACGCTGAATAAAAGAAGTTTAATCGCTGGCAAACAAAAATCCGCGATTCCCGTAAATCCGGGACTCGGCCCGTTTAGTCAAAAGTGTACAAAGAAAATACCCAGGGAGTAAACTCATTTCCCGAACGATTTTGTAAATTATTTTTTCACCACTAAAACGCATGAGACTTGTAGTTTTCAAAAATGTTTTCATTTTTGATGAGACGCTGAATAAAAGAAGTTTAATCGCCGGCAAACAAAAACCCGCGAATTCCCGTAAATCCCGTGCTTGGCCCGTATAGTCGAGTATATACAAAGAAAGTACCCTGTGAGTAAACTCATTTCAAGAACGATTTTTTAAATTATCTTTTCACCACCAAAACGCATGAGACTTGTAGTTTTCAAAAATGTTTTCATTTTTGATGAGACGCTGAATAAAAGAAGTTTAATCGCCGGCAAACAAAAACCCGCGAATTCCCGTAAATCCCGGACTCGGCCCGTATAGTCGAATGTATACAAAGAAAGTACCCTGTGAGTAAACTCATTTCCCGAACGATTTTTTAAATTATTTTTTCACCACTAAAACGCATGAGACTTTTAGTTTTCAAAAATGTTTTCATTTTTGATGAGACGCTGAATAAAAGAAGTTTAATCGCTGGCAAACAAAAATCCGCGATTCCCGTAAATCCGGGACTCGGCCCGTTTAGTCAAAAGTGTACAAGGAAAATACCCAGGGAGTAAACTCATTTCCCGAACGATTTTTTAAATTATTTTTTCACCACTAAAACGCATGAGACTTGTAGTTTTCAAAAATGTTTTCATTTTTGATGAGACGCTGAATAAAAGAAGTTTAATCGCTGGCAAACAAAAATCCGCGATTCCCGTAAATCCGGGACTCGGCCCGTTTAGTCAAAAGTGTACAAAGAAAATACCCAGGGAGTAAACTCATTTCCCGAACGATTTTGTAAATTATTTTTTCACCACTAAAACGCATGAGACTTGTAGTTTTCAAAAATGTTTTCATTTTTGATGAGACGCTGAATAAAAGAAGTTTAATCGCCGGCAAACAAAAACCCGCGAATTCCCGTAAATCCCGTGCTTGGCCCGTATAGTCGAGTATATACAAAGAAAGTACCCTGTGAGTAAACTCATTTCCAGAACGATTTTTTAAATTATCTTTTCACCACCAAAACGCATGAGACTTGTAGTTTTCAAAAATGTTTTCATTTTTGATGAGACGCTGAATAAAAGAAGTTTAATCGCCGGCAAACAAAAACCCGCGAATTCCCGTAAATCCCGGACTCGGCCCGTATAGTCGAATGTATACAAAGAAAGTACCCTGTGAGTAAACTCATTTCCCGAACGATTTTTTAAATTATTTTTTCACCACTAAAACGCATGAGACTTTTAGTTTTCAAAAATGTTTTCATTTTTGATGAGACGCTGAATAAAAGAAGTTTAATCGCTGGCAAACAAAAATCCGCGATTCCCGTAAATCCGGGACTCGGCCCGTTTAGTCAAAAGTGTACAAGGAAAATACCCAGGGAGTAAACTCATTTCCCGAACGATTTTTTAAATTATTTTTTCACCACTAAAACGCATGAGACTTGTAGTTTTTAAAAATGTTTTCATTTTTGATGAGACGCTGAATAAAAGAAGTTTAATCGCCGGCAAACGAAAACCCGAGATTTCCCGTAAATCCCGTGCTTGGCCCGTATAGTCGAGTATATACAAAGAAAGTACCCTGTGAGTAAACTCATTTCAAGAACGATTTTTTAAATTATCTTTTCACCACTAAAACGCATGAGACTTGTAGTTTTCAAAAATGTTTTCATTTTTGATGAGACGCTGAATAAAAGAAGTTTAATCGCCGGCAAACAAAAACCCGCGAATTCCCGTAAATCCCGTGCTTGGCCCGTATAGTCGAGTATATACAAAGAAAGTACCCTGTGAGTAAACTCATTTGAAGAACGATTTTTTAAATTATCTTTTCACCACTAAAACGCATGAGACTTGTAGTTTTCAAAAATGTTTTCATTTTTGATGAGACGCTGAATAAAAGAAGTTTAATCGCCGGCAAACAAAAACCCGCGATTTCCCGTAAATCTCGGACTCGGCCCGTATAGTCGAATGTATACAAAGAAAGTACCCTGTGAGTAAACTCATTTTCCGAACGATTTTTTAAATTATTTTTTCACCACTAAAACGCATGAGATTTGTAGTTTTCAAAATTGTTTTCATTTTTGATGAGACGCTGAATAAAAGAAGTTTAATCGCCGGCAAACGAAAACCCGCGATTTCCCGTAAATCCCGTGCTTGGCCCGTATAGTCGAGTACATACAAAGAAAGTACCCTGTGAGTAAACTCATTTCAAGAACGATTTTTTAAATTATCTTTTCACGCCTAAAACGCATGAGATTTGTAGTTTTCAAAAATGTTTTCATTTTTGATGAGACGTTGAATAAAAGAAGTTTAATCGCCGGCAAACGAAAACCCGCGATTTCCCGTAAATCCCGTGCTTGGCCCGTATAGTCGAGTATATACAAAGAAAGTACCCTGTGAGAAAACTCATTTCAAGAACGATTTTTTAAATTATCTTTTCACGCCTAAAACGCATGAGACTTGTAGTTTTCAAAAATGTTTTCATTTTTGATGAGACGCTGAATAAAAGAAGTTTAATCGCTGGCAAACGAAAACCCGCGAATTCCCGTAAATCTGGGACTCGGCCCGTATAGTCAAAAGTATACAAAGAAAATACCCAGGGAGTAAACTCATTTCCCGAACGATTTTTTAAATTATTTTTTCCCAACCAAAGCGTATGAGACTTGTAGTTTTCAGAAATGTTTTCATTTTTGATGAGACGCTGAATAAAAGAAGTTTAATCGCCGGCAAACGAAAACCTGCGATTTCCCGTAAATCCCGGTCTCGACCCGTATAGTCGAAAGTATACAAAGAAAGTACCCTGCGAGTAAACTCATTTCCAGAACGTTTTTTTAAATTATCTTTTCACCACTAAAACGCATGAGACCTGTAGTTTTCAAAAATGTTTTCATTTTTGATGAGACGCTGAATAAAAGAAGTTTAATCGCCGGCAAACGAAAACCCGCGAATTTCCTTAAATCCCGGACTCGGCCCGTATAGCCAAAAGTATACAAAGAAAGTATCTAGGGAGTAAACTCATTTCCTGAACGATTTTTTAAATTATCTTTTCACCACTAAAACGCATGAGACTTGTAGTTTTCAAAAATGTTTTCATTTTTGATGAGACGCTGGATAAAAGAAGTTTAATCGCTGGCAAACGAAAATCCGCGATTCCCGTAAATCCGGGACTCGGCCCGTTTAGTCAAAAGTATACAAAGCAAATACCCAGGGAGTAAACTCATTTCCCGAACGATTTTTTAAATTATCTTTTCACCACTAAAGCGCATGAGACTTGTAGTTTTTAAAAATGTTTTAATTTTTAATGGGACGCTGAATAAAAGAAGTTTAATCGCCGGCAAACGAAAACCCGCGATTTCCCGTAAATCCCGGGCTTGGCCCGTATAGTCAAATATATACAAAGAAAGTACCCTGTGAGTAAACTCATTTCCAGGACGATTTTTTAAATTATCTTTTCACCACTAAAACGCATGAGACTTGTAGTTTTCAAAAATGTTCTCATTTTTGATGAGACGCGGAATAAAAGAAGTTTAATCGCTGGCAAACGAAAACCCGCGATTTCCCGTAAATCCCGGACTCGGCCCGTATAGTCAAAAGTATACAAAGAAACTACCCAGGGAGTAAACTCATTTCCCGAACGATTTTTTAAATTATTTTTTCACCACTAAAACGCATGAGACTTGTAGTTTTCAAAAATGTTTTAATTTTTGATGGGACGCTGAATAAAAGAAGTTTAATCGCCGGCAAACGAAAACGCGCGATTTCCCGTAAATACCGGGCTTGGCCCGTATAGTCGAATATATACAAAGAAAGTACCCTGTGAGTAAACTCATTTCCAGAAAGATTTTTTAATTTATCTTTTCACCACTAAAACGCATGAGACTTGTAGTTTTCAAAAATGTTTTCATTTTTGATGAGACGCGGAATAAAAGAAGTTTAATCGCTGGCAAACGAAAACTCGCGATTTTCCGTAAATCCCGGACTCGGCTCGTATAGTCAAAAGTATACAAAGAAAGTACTCAGGGAGTAAACTCATTTCCAGAACAATTTTTAAAATTATCTTTTCACCACTAAAACGCATGAGACTTGTAGTTTTCAAAAATGTTTCCATTTTTGATGAGACGCTGAATAAAAGAAGTTTAATCGCCGGCAAACAAAAACCCGCGAATTCCCGTAAATCCCGTGCTTGGCCCGTATAGTAGAGTATATACAAAGAAAGTACCCTGTGAGTAAACTCATTTCAAGAACGATTTTTTAAATTATCTTTTCACCACTAAAACGCATGAGACTTGTAGTTTTCAAAAATGTTTTCATTTTTGATGAGACGCTGAATAAAAGAAGTTTAATCGCCGGCAAACAAAAACCCGCGAATTCCCGTAAATCCCGGACTCGGCCCGTATAGTCGAATGTATACAAAGAAAGTACCCTGTGAGTAAACTCATTTCCCGAACGATTTTTTAAATTATTTTTTCACCACTAAAACGCATGAGACTTGTAGTTTTCAAAAATGTTTTCATTTTTGATGAGACGCTGAATAAAAGAAGTTTAATCGTCGGCAAACGAAAACCCGCGATTTCCCGTAAATCCCGTGCTTGGTCCGTATAGTTGAGTATATACAAAGAAAGTACCCTGTAAGTAAACTCATTTCAAGAACGATTTTTTAAATTATCTTTTCACCACTAAAACTCATGAGACTTGTAGTTTTCAAAAATGTTTTCATTTTTGATGAGACGCTGAATAAAAGAAGTTTAATCGCTGGCAAACGAAAACCCGCGAATTCCCGTAAATCCGGGACTCGGCCCGTATAGTCAAAAGTATACAAAGAAAATACCCAGGGAGTAAACTCATTTCCCGAACGATTTTTTAAATTATTTTTTCACCACTAAAGCGTATGAGACTTGTAGTTTTCAAAAATGTTTTCATTTTTGATGAGACGCTGAATAAAAGAAGTTTAATCGCCGGCAAACGAAAACCCGCGATTTCCCGTAAATCCCGGACTCGGTCCCTATAGTCGAAAGTATACAAAGAAAGTACCCTGCGAGTAAACTCATTTCCAGAACGATTTTTTAAATTATCTTTTCACCACTTAAACGCATGAGACTTGTAGTTTTCAAAAATGTTTTCATTTTTGATGAGACGCTGAATAAAAGAAGTTTAATCGCCGGCAAACGAAAACCCGCGAATTCCCGTAAATCCCGGACTCGGCCCGTATAGCCAAAAGTATACAAAAAAGTATCTAGGAAGTAAACTCATTTCCCGAACGATTTTTTAAATTATCTTTTCACCACAAAAACGCATGAGACTTTTAGTTTTCAAAAATGTTTTCATTTTTGATGACACGCTGAATAAAAAAAGTTTAATCGCCGGCAAACAAAAACCCGCGAATTCCCGTAAATCCCGGACTCGGCCCGTATAGTTGAAAGTATACAAAGAAAGTACCCTGTGAGTAAACTCATTTCCAGAACAATTTTTTAATTTATCTTTTCACCACTAAAACGCATGAGACTTGTAGTTTTCAAAAATGTTTTCATTTTTGATGAGACGCTGAATAAAAGAAGTTTAATCGCCGGCAAACAAAAACCCGCGAATTCCCGTAAATCCCGGACTCGGCCCGTATAGTCGAATGTATACAAAGAAAGAACCCTGTGAGTAAACTCATTTCCCGAACGATTTTTTAAATTATTTTTTCACCACTAAAACGCATGAGACTTGTAGTTTTCAAAAATGTTTTCATTTTTGATGAGATGCTGAATAAAAGAAGTTTAATCGCTGGCAAACGAAAATCCGCGAATTCCCGTAAATCCGGGACTCGGCCCGTTTAGGCAAAAGTATACAAAGAAAATACCCAGGGAGTAAACTCATTTGCCGAACGATTTTTTAAATTATCTTTTCACCACTAAAGCGTATGAGACTTGTAGTTTTCAAAAATGTTTTCATTTTTGATGAGACGCTGAATAAAAGAAGTTTAATCGCTGGCAAACGAAAACCCGCGAATTCCCGTAAATCCGGGACTCGGCCCGTATAGTCAAAAGTATACAAAGAAAAACCCAGGGAGTAAACTCATTTCCCGAACGATTTTTTAAATTATCTTTTCACCACTAAAACGCATGAGACTTGTAGTTTTCAAAAATGTTTTCATTTTTGATGAGACGCTGAATAAAAGAAGTTTAATCGCCGGCAAACGAAAACCCGCGATTTCCCGTAAATCCCGGACTCGGCCCGTATAGTCGAAAGTATACAAAGAAAGTACCCTGCAAGTAAACTCATTTCCAGAACGATTTTTTAAATTATCTTTTCACCACTAAAACGCATGAGACTTGTAGTTTTCAAAAATGTTTTCATTTTTGATGAGACGCTGAATAAAAGAAGTTTAATCGCCGGCAAACAAAAACCCGCAAATTCCCGTAAATCCCGTGCTTGGCCCGTATAGTCGAGTATATACAAAGAAAGTACCCTGTGAGTAAACTCATTTCAAGAACGATTTCTTAAATTATCTTTTCACCACTAAAACGCATGAGACTTGTAGTTTTCAAAAATGTTTTCATTTTTGATGAGACGCTGAATAAAAGAAGTTTAATTGCTGGCAAACGAAAACCCGCGAATTCCCGTAAATCCGGGACTCGGCCCGTATAAACAAAAGTATACAAAGGAAATACCCAGGGAGTAAACTCATTTCCCGAACGATTTTTTAAATTATTTTTTCACCACTAAAGCGTATGAGACTTGTAGTTTTCAAAAATGTTTTCATTTTTGATGAGACGCTGAATAAAAGAAGTTTAATCGCCGGCAAACGAAAACCCGCGATTTCCCGTAAATCCCGGACTCGGCCCGTATAGTCGAAAGTATACAAAGAAAGTACCCTGCGAGTAAACTCATTTCCAGAACGATTTTTTAAATTATCTTTTCACCACTTAAACGCATGAGACTTGTAGTTTTAAAAAATGTTTTCATTTTTGATGAAACGCTGAATAAAAGAAGTTTAATCGCCCGCAAACGAAAACCCGCGAATTCCCGTAAATCCCGGACTCGGCCCGTATAGCCAAAAGTATACAAAGAAAGTATCTAGGGAGTAAATTCATTTCCCGAACGATTTTTTAAATCATCTTTTCACCACTAAAACGCATGAGACTTTTAGTTTTCAAAAATGTTTTCATTTTTGATGACACGCTGAATAAAAAAAGTTTAATCGCCGGCAAACAAAAACCCGCGAATTCCCGTAAATCCCGGACTCGGCCCGTATAGTCGAAAGTATACAAAGAAAGTACACTGTGAGTAAACTCATTTCCAGAACAATTTTTTAAATTATCTTTTCACCACTAAAACGCATGAGACTTGTAGTTTTCAAAAATGTTTTCATTTTTGATGAGACGCTGAATAAAAGAAGTTTAATCGCCGGCAAACAAAAACCCGCGAATTCCCGTAAATCCCGGACTCGGCCCGTATAGTCGAATGTATACAAAGAAAGTACCCTGTGAGTAAACTCATTTCCCGAACGATTTTTTAAATTATTTTTTCACCACTAAAACGCATGAGACTTGTAGTTTTTAAAAATGTTTTCATTTTTGATGAGACCCTGAATAAAAGAAGTTTAATCGCTGGCAAACGAAAATCCGCGAATTCCCATAAATCCGGGACTCGGCCCGTTTAGTCAAAAGTATACAAAGAAAATACCCAGGGAGTAAACTCATTTGCCGAACGATTTTTTAAATTATCTTTTCACCACTAAAGCGTATGAGACTTGTAGTTTTCCAAAATGTTTTCATTTTTGATGAGACGCTGAATAAAAGAAGTTTAATCGCCGGCAAACAAAAACCCGCGATTTCCCGTAAATCCCGGACTCGGCCCGTATAGTCGAAAGTATACAAAGAAAGTACCCTGCGAGTAAACTCATTTCCAGAACGATTTTTTAAATTATCTTTTCACCACTAAAACGCATGAGACTTGTAGTTTTCAAAAATGTTTTCATTTTTGATGAGACGCTGAATAAAAGAAGTTTAATCGCCGGCAAACGAAAACCCGCGAATTCCCGTAAATCCCGGACTCGGCCCGTATAGCCAAAAGTATACAAAGAAAGTATCTAAGGAGTAAACTCATTTCCCGAACGATTTTTTAAATTATTTTTTCACCACTAAAACGCATGAGACTTGTAGTTTTCAAAAATGTTTTAATTTTTGATGGGACGCTGAATAAAAGAAGTTTAATCGCCGGCAAACGAAAACGCGCGGTTTGCCGTAAATCCCGGGCTTGGCCCGTATAGTCAAAAGTATACAAAGAAAGTACCCAAGGAGTAAACTCATTTCCCGAACGATTTTTTAAGTTATTATTTCACCACTAAAGCCCATGAGACTTGTAGTTTTCAGAAATGTTTTCATTTTTGATGAGACGCTTAGTGAATGTGGTTTAATAGCCGGCAAACGAAAACCCGCGATTTCCTGTAAATCCCGGGCTTGGCCCGTATTGTCGAATGTATGCAAAGAAAGTACCCTGTGAGTAAACTCATTTCCAGAACGATTTTTTAAATTATTTTTTCACCACTAAAACGCGTGAGACTTGTAGTTTTCAAAAGTGTTTTCATTTTTGATGAGACGCTGAATAAAAGAAGTTTAATCGCCGGCAAACGAAAACCCGCGATTTCCCGTAAATCCCGGGCTTGGCCCGTATAGTTGAATGTATATAAAGAAAGTACCCAGGGAGTAAACTGATTTCCCGAACGATTTTTCAAATTATTTCTGCACCGCTAGAACGAATGAGACTTGTAGTTTTCAAAAATGTTTTTATTTTTAATGAGACGCTTAATGAAAGAGGTTTAATCGCCGGCAAACGAAATACCACGATTTCCCTAAATCCCGGGCTTGTCCCTTATAGTCGAATGTTTACAAAGAAAGTACCCTGTGAGTAAACTCATTTCCAGAACGATTTTTTAAATTATCTTTTCACCACTAAAACGCATGAGACTTGTAGTTTTCAAAAATGTTTTCATTCTTGATGAGACGCTGAATAAAAGGAGTTTAATCGCCGGCAAACGAAAACCTGCGATTTCCCGTAAATCCCGGACTCGGTCCGTATAGCCAAAGGTATACAAAGAAACTACCCAGGGAGTAAACTCATTTCCCGAACGATTTTTTAAATTATTTTTTCACCACTAAAACGCATAAGACTTGTAGTTTTGAAAAATGTTTTCATTTTTGATGAGACGCTGAATAAAAGAAGTTTAATCGCCGGCAAACGAAAAACAACGATTTCCCGTAAATCCCGGACTCGGCTCGTATAGTCAAAAGTATACAAAGAAAGTACTCAGGGAGTAAACTCATTTCCAGAACGATTTTTTAAATTATTTTTTCGCCACTAAAACGCATGAGACTTGTAGTTTTCAAAAATGTTTTCATTTTTGATGAGACGCCTAATGAAAGAGGTTTAATCGGCGGCAAACGAAAACTAGCGATTTTCCGTATATCCCGAGCTAGGCCCGTATAGTCAAATGTATACAAAGAAAGTACCCAGGGAGTAAACTAATTTCCCGAACGTTTTTTTAAATTATTTTTTCACCACTAGAAGGCATGAGACTTGTAGTTTTCAAAAATGTTTTAATTTTTGATGGGACGCTGAATAAAAGAAGTTTAATCGCCGGCAAACGAAAACGCGCGATTTCCCGTAAATCCCGGGCTTGGCCCGTATAGTCGAATATATACAAAGAAAGTACCCTGTGAGTAAACTCATTTCCAGAACGATTTTTTAAATTATCTTTTCACCACTAAAACGCATGAGACTTGTAGTTTTCCAAAATGTTTTCATTTTTGATGAGACGCGGAATAAAAGAAGTTTAATCGCTGGCAAACGAAAACCCGCGATTTCCCGTAAATCCCTGACTCGGCCCGTATAGTCAAAAGTATACAAAGAAACTACCCAGGGAGTAAACTCATTTCCCGAACGATTTTTTAAATTATTTTTTCACCACTAAAACGCATGAGACTTGTAGTTTTCAAAAATGTTTTAATTTTTGATGGGACGCTGAATAAAAGAAGTTTAATCGCCGGCAAACCAAAACGCGCGATTTCCCGTAAATCCCGGGCTTGGCCCGTATAGTCGAATATATACAAAGAAAGTACCCTGTGAGTAAACTCATTTCCAGAACGATTTTTTAAATTATCTTTTCACCACTAAAACGCATGAGACTTGTAGTTTTCAAAAATGTTTTTATTTTTGATGAGACGCGGAATAAAAGAAGTTTAATCGCTGGCAAACGAAAACCCGCGATTTCCCGTAAATCCCGGACTCGGCCCGTATAGTCAAAAGTATACAAAGAAACTACCCAGGGAGTAAACTCATTTCCCGAACGATTTTTTAAATTATTTTTTCACCACTAAAACGCGTGAGACTTGTAGTTTTCAAAAGTGTTTTCATTTTTGATGAGACGCTGAATAAAAGAAGTTTAATCGCCGGCAAACGAAAACCCGCGATTTCCCGTAAATCCCGGGCTTGGCCCGTATAGTTGAATGTATATAAAGAAAGTACCCAGGGAGTAAACTGATTTCCCGAACGATTTTTCAAATTATTTCTGCACCGCTAGAACGAATGAGACTTGTAGTTTTCAAAAATGTTTTTATTTTTAATGAGACGCTTAATGAAAGAGGTTTAATCGCCGGCAAACGAAATACCACGATTTCCCTAAATCCCGGGCTTGTCCCTTATAGTCGAATGTTTACAAAGAAAGTACCCTGTGAGTAAACTCATTTCCAGAACGATTTTTTAAATTATCTTTTCACCACTAAAACGCATGAGACTTGTAGTTTTCAAAAATGTTTTCATTCTTGATGAGACGCTGAATAAAAGGAGTTTAATCGCCGGCAAACGAAAACCTGCGATTTCCCGTAAATCCCGGACTCGGTCCGTATAGCCAAAGGTATACAAAGAAACTACCCAGGGAGTAAACTCATTTCCCGAACGATTTTTTAAATTATTTTTTCACCACTAAAACGCATAAGACTTGTAGTTTTGAAAAATGTTTTCATTTTTGATGAGACGCTGAATAAAAGAAGTTTAATCGCCGGCAAACGAAAAACAACGATTTCCCGTAAATCCCGGACTCGGCTCGTATAGTCAAAAGTATACAAAGAAAGTACTCAGGGAGTAAACTCATATCCAGAACGATTTTTTAAATTATTTTTTCGCCACTAAAACGCATGAGACTTGTAGTTTTCAAAAATGTTTTCATTTTTGATGAGACGCCTAATGAAAGAGGTTTAATCGGCGGCAAACGAAAACTAGCGATTTTCCGTATATCCCGAGCTAGGCCCGTATAGTCAAATGTATACAAAGAAAGTACCCAGGGAGTAAACTAATTTCCCGAACGTTTTTTTAAATTATTTTTTCACCACTAGAAGGCATGAGACTTGTAGTTTTCAAAAATGTTTTAATTTTTGATGGGACGCTGAATAAAAGAAGTTTAATCGCCGGCAAACGAAAACGCGCGATTTCCCGTAAATCCCGGGCTTGGCCCGTATAGTCGAATATATACAAAGAAAGTACCCTGTGAGTAAACTCATTTCCAGAACGATTTTTTAAATTATCTTTTCACCACTAAAACGCATGAGACTTGTAGTTTTCCAAAATGTTTTCATTTTTGATGAGACGCGGAATAAAAGAAGTTTAATCGCTGGCAAACGAAAACCCGCGATTTCCCGTAAATCCCGGACTCGGCCCGTATAGTCAAAAGTATACAAAGAAACTACCCAGGGAGTAAACTCATTTCCCGAACGATTTTTTAAATTATTTTTTCACCACTAAAACGCATGAGACTTGTAGTTTTCAAAAATGTTTTAATTTTTGATGGGACGCTGAATAAAAGAAGTTTAATCGCCGGCAAACCAAAACGCGCGATTTCCCGTAAATCCCGGGCTTGGCCCGTATAGTCGAATATATACAAAGAAAGTACACTGTGAGTAAACTCATTTCCAGAACGATTTTTTAAATTATCTTTTCACCACTAAAACGCATGAGACTTGTAGTTTTCAAAAATGTTTTTATTTTTGATGAGACGCGGAATAAAAGAAGTTTAATCGCTGGCAAACGAAAACCCGCGATTTCCCGTAAATCCCGGACTCGGCCCGTATAGTCAAAAGTATACAAAGAAACTACCCAGGGAGTAAACTCATTTCCCGAACGATTTTTTAAATTATCTTTTCACCACTAAAACGCATGAGACTTGTAGTTTTCAAAAATGTTTTCATTTTTGATGAGACGCTGAATAAAAGAAGTTTAATCGCCGGCAAACCAAAACCCGCGATTTCCCGTAAATCCCGGACTCGGCCCGTATAGTCGAAAGTATACAAAGAAAGTACCCTGCGAGTAAACTCATTTCCAGAACGATTTTTTAAATTATCTTTTCACCACTAAAACGCATGAGACTTGTAGTTTTCAAAAATGTTTTCATTTATGATGAGACGCTGAATAAAAGAAGTTTAATCGCCGGCAAAGGAAAACCCGCGAATTCCCGTAAATCCCGGACTCGGCCCGTATAGCCAAAAGTATACAAAGAAAGTATCTAGGGAGTAAACTCATTTCCCGAACGATTTTTTAAATTATTTTTTCACCACTAAAACGCATGAGACTTGTAGTTTTCAAAAATGTTTTCATTTTTGATTAGACGCGGAATAAAAGAAGTTTAATCGCTGGCAAACGAAAACCCGCGATTTCCCGTAAATCCCGGACTAGGCCCGTATAGTCAAAAGTATACAAAGAAACTACCCAGGGAGTAAACTCATTTCCCGAACGATTTTTTAAATTATTTTTTCACCACTAAAACGCATGAGACTTGTAATTTTCAAAAATGTTTTCATTTTTGATGAGACGCGGAATAAAAGAAGTTTAATCGCTGGCAAACGAAAACCCGCGATTTCCCGTAAATCCCGGACTCGGCCCGTATAGTCAAAAGTATACAAAGAAACTACCCAGGGAGTAAACTCATTTCCCGAACGATTTTTTAAATTATTTTTTCACCACTAAAACGCATGAGACTTGTAGTTTTCAAAAATGTTTTAATTTTTGATGGGACGCTGAATAAAAGAAGTTTAATCGCCGGCAAACCAAAACGCGCGATTTCCCGTAAATCCCGGGCTTGGCCCGTATAGTCGAATATATACAAAGAAAGTACCCTGTGAGTAAACTCATTTCCAGAACGATTTTTTAAATTATCTTTTCACCACTAAAACGCATGAGACTTGTAGTTTTCAAAAATGTTTTCATTTTTGATGAGACGCGGAATAAAAGAAGTTTAATCGCTGGCAAACGAAAACCCGTGATTTCCCGTAAATCCCGGACTCGGCCCGTATAGTCAAAAGTATACAAAGAAAGTACCCTGTGAGTAAACTCATTTCAAGAACGATTTCTTAAATTATCTTTTCACCACTAAAACGCATGAGACTTGTAGTTTTCAAAAATGTTTTCATTTTTGATTAGACGCGGAATAAAAGAAGTTTAATCGCTGGCAAACGAAAACCCGCGATTTCCCGTAAATCCCGAACTAGGCCCGTATAGTCAAAAGTATACAAAGAAACTACCCAGGGAGTAAACTCATTTCCCGAACGATTTTTTAAATTATTTTTTCACCACTAAAACGCATGAGACTTGTAGTTTTCAAAAATGTTTTAATTTTTGATGGGACGCTGAATAAAAGAAGTTTAATCGCCGGCAAACCAAAACGCGCGATTTCCCGTAAATCTCGGGCTTGGCCCGTATAGTCGAATATATACAAAGAAAGTACCCTGTGAGTAAACTCATTTCCAGAACGATTTTTTAAATTATCTTTTCACCACTAAAACGCATGAGACTTGTAGTTTTCAAAAATGTTTTCATTTTTGATGAGACGCGGAATAAAAGAAGTTTAATCGCTGGCAAACGAAAACCCGCGATTTCCCGTAAATCCCGGACTCGGCCCGTATAGTCAAAAGTATACAAAGAAAGTACCCTGTGAGTAAACTCATTTCAAGAACGATTTCTTAAATTATCTTTTCACCACTAAAACGCATGAGACTTGTAGTTTTCAAAAATGTTTTCATTTTTGATGAGACGCTGAATAAAAGAAGTTTAATTGCTGGCAAACGAAAACCCGCGAATTCCCGTAAATCCGGGACTCGGCCCGTATAGTCAAAAGTATACAAAGGAAATACCCAGGGAGTAAACTCATTTCCCGAACGATTTTTTAAATTATTTTTTCACCACTAAAGCGTATGAGACTTGTAGTTTTCAAAAATGTTTTCATTTTTGATGAGACGCTGAATAAAAGAAGTTTAATCGCCGGCAAACGAAAACCCGCGATTTCCCGTAAATCCCGGACTCGGCCCGTATAGTCGAAAGTATACAAAGAAAGTACCCTGCGAGTAAACTCATTTCCAGAACGATTTTTTAAATTATCTTTTCACCACTTAACCGCATGAGACTTGTAGTTTTCAAAAATGTTTTCATTTTTGATGAAACGCTGAATAAAAGAAGTTTAATCGCCCGCAAACGAAAACCCGCGAATTCCCGTAAATCCCGGACTCGGCCCGTATAGCCAGAAGTATACAAAGAAAGTATCTAGGGAGTAAATTCATTTCCCGAACGATTTTTTAAATTATCTTTTCACCACTAAAACGCATGAGACTTTTAGTTTTCAAAAATGTTTTCATTTTTGATGACACGCTGAATAAAAAAAGTTTAATCGCCGGCAAACAAAAACCCGCGAATTCCCGTAAATCCCGGACTCGGCCCGTATAGTCGAAAGTATACAAAGAAAGTACCCTGTGAGTAAACTCATTTCCAGAACAATTTTTTAAATTATCTTTTCACCACTAAAACGCATGAGACTTGTAGTTTTCAAAAATGTTTTCATTTTTGATGAGACGCTGAATAAAAGAAGTTTAATCGCCGGCAAACAAAAACCCGCGAATTCCCGTAAATCCCGGACTCGGCCCGTAAAGTCGAATGTATACAAAGAAAGTACCCTGTGAGTAAACTCATTTCCCGAACGATTTTTTAAATTATTTTTTCACCACTAAAACGCCTGAGACTTGTAGTTTTTAAAAATGTTTTCATTTTTGATGAGACGCTGAATAAAAGAAGTTTAATCGCTGGCAAACGAAAATCCGCGAATTCCCATAAATCCGGGACTCGGCCCGTTTAGTCAAAAGTATACAAAGAAAATACCCAGGGAGTAAACTCATTTGCCGAACGATTTTTTAAATTATTTTTTCACCACTAAAGCGTATGAGACTTGTAGTTTTCCAAAATGTTTTCATTTTTGACGAGACGCTGAATAAAAGAAGTTTAATCGCTGGCAAACGAAAACCCGCGAATTCCCGAAAATCCGGGACTCGGCCCGTATAGTCAAAAGTATACAAAGAAAATACCCAGGGAGTAAACTCATTTCCCGAACGATTTTTTAAATTATCTTTTCACAACTAAAACGCATGAGACTTGTAGTTTTCAAAAATGTTTTCATTTTTAATGAGACGCTGAATAAAAGAAGTTTAATCGCCGCCAAACGAAAACACGCGATTTCCCGTAAATCCCGGACTCGGCCCGTATAGTCGAAAGTATACAAAGAAAGTACCCTGCGAGTATCCTCATTTCCAGAACGATTTTTTAAATTATCTTTTCACCACTAAAACGCATGAGACTTGTAGTTTTCAAAAATGTTTTCATTTTTGATGAGACGCTGAATAAAAGAAGTTTAATCGCCGGCAAACGAAAACCTGCGAATTCCCGTAAATCCCGGACTCGGCCCGTATAGCCAAAAGTATACAAAGAAAGTATCTAGGGAGTAAACTCATTTCCCGAACGATTTTTTAAATTATTTTTTCACCACTAAAACGCATGAGACTTGTAGTTTTCAAAAATGTTTTCATTTTTAATGAGACGCTGAATAAAAGAAGTTTAATCGCCGCCAAACGAAAACACGCGATTTCCCGTAAATCCCGGACTCGGCCCGTATAGTCGAAAGTATACAAAGAAAGTACCCTGCGAGTATCCTCATTTCCAGAACGATTTTTTAAATTATCTTTTCACCACTAAAACGCATGAGTCTTGTAGTTTTCAAAAATGTTTTCATTTTTGATGAGACGCTGAATAAAAGAAGTTTAATCGCCGGCAAACGAAAACCCGCGAATTCCCGTAAATCCCGGACTCGGCCCGTATAGCCAAAAGTACACAAAGAAAGTATCTAGGGAGTAAACTCATTTCCCGAACGATTTTTTAAATTATTTTTTCACCACTAAAACGCATGAGACTTGTAGTTTTCAAAAATGTTTTAATTTTTGATGGGACGCTGAATAAAAGAAGTTTAATCGCCGGCAAACGAAAACGCGCGGTTTGCCGTAAATCCCGGGCTTGGCCCGTATAGTCGAATATATATACAAAGAAAGTACCCTGTGAGTAAACTCATTTCCAGAACGATTTTTTAAATTATCTTTTCACCACTAAAACGCATGAGACTTGTAGTTTTCAAAAATGTTTTCATTTTTGATAAGACGCGGAATAAAAGAAGTTTAATCGCTGGCAAACGAAAACTCGCGATTTCCCGTAAATCCCGGACTCGGCCCGTATAGTCAAAAGTATACAAAGAAACTACCCAGGGAGTAAACTCATTTCCCGAACGATTTTTTTAAATTATTTTTTCACCACTAAAGGGCATAAGACTTGTAGTTTTCAAAAATGTTTTCATTTTTGATGAGACGCTGAATAAAAGAAGTTTAATCGCCGGCAAACGAAAAACAACGATTTCCCGTAAATCCCGGACTCGGCTCGTATAGTCAAAAGTATACAAAGAAAGTACTCAGGGAGTAAACTCATTTCCAGAACGATTTTTTAAATTATTTTTTCGCCACTAAAACGCATGAGACTTGTAGTTTTCAAAAATGTTTTCATTTTTGATGAGACGCCTAATGAAAGAGGTTTAATCGCCGGCAAACGAAAACTAGCGATTTTCCGTATATCCCGAGCTAGGCCCGTATAGTCAAATGTATACAAAGAAAGTACCCAGGGAGTAAACTAATTTCCCGAACGTTTTTTTAAATTATTTTTTCACCACTAGAAGGCATGAGACTTGTAGTTTTCAAAAATGTTTTAATTTTTGATGGGACGCTGAATAAAAGAAGTTTAATTGCCGGCAAACGAAAACGCGCGATTTCCCGTAAATCCCGGGCTTGGCCCGTATAGTCGAATATATACAAAGAAAGTACCCTGTGAGTAAACTCATTTCCAGAACGATTTTTTAAATTATCTTTTCACCACTAAAACGCATGAGACTTGTAGTTTTCAAAAATGTTTTCATTTTTGATGAGACGCGGAATAAAAGAAGTTTAATCGCTGGCAAACGAAAACCCGCGATTTCCCGTAAATCCCGGACTCGGCCCGTATAGTCAAAAGTATACAAAGAAACTACCCAGGGAGTAAACTCATTTCCCGAACGATTTTTTAAATTATTTTTTCACCACTAAAACGCATGAGACTTGTAGTTTTCAAAAATGTTTTCATTTTTGATGGGACGCTGAATAAAAGAAGTTTAATCGCCGGCAAACCAAAACGCGCGATTTCCCGTAAATCCCGGGCTTGGCCCGTATAGTCGAATATATACAAAGAAAGTACCCTGTGAGTAAACTCATTTCCAGAACGATTTTTTAAATTATCTTTTCACCACTAAAACGCATGAGACTTGTAGTTTTCAAAAATGTTTTCATTTTTGATGAGACGCGGAATAAAAGAAGTTTAATCGCTGGCAAACGAAAACCCGCGATTTCCCGTAAATCCCGGACTCGGCCCGTATAGTCAAAAGTATACAAAGAAAGTACCCAGGGAGTAAACTCATTTCCCGAACGTTTTTTTAAATTATTTTTTCACCACTAGAAGGCATGAGACTTGTAGTTTTCAAAAATGTTTTAATTTTTGATGGGACGCTGAATAAAAGAAGTTTAATCGCCGGCAAACGAAAACGCGCGATTTCCCGTAAATCCCGGGCTTGGCCCGTATAGTCGAATATATACAAAGAAAGTACCCTGTGAGTAAACTCATTTCCAGAACGATTTTTTAAATTATCTTTTCACCACTAAAACGCATGAGACTTGTAGTTTTCAAAAATGTTTTCATTTTTGATGAGACGCGGAATAAAAGAAGTTTAATCGCTGGCAAACGAAAACCCGCGATTTCCCGTAAATCCCGGACTCGGCCCGTATAGTCAAAAGTATACAAAGAAACTACCCAGGGAGTAAACTCATTTCCCGAACGATTTTTTAAATTATTTTTTCACCACTAAAACGCATGAGACTTGTAGTTTTCAAAAATGTTTTAATTTTTGATGGGACGCTGAATAAAAGAAGTTTAATCGCCGGCAAACCAAAACGCGCGATTTCCCGTAAATCCCGGGCTTGGCCCGTATAGTCGAATATATACAAAGAAAGTACCCTGTGAGTAAACTCATTTCCAGAACGATTTTTTAAATTATCTTTTCACCACTAAAACGCATGAGACTTGTAGTTTTCAAAAATGTTTTCATTTTTGATGAGACGCTGAATAAAAGAAGTTTAATCGCCGGCAAACGAAAACCCGCGATTTCCCGTAAATCCCGGACTCGGCCCGTATAGTCGAAAGTATACAAAGAAAGTACCCTGCGAGTAAACTCATTTCCAGAACGATTTTTTAAATTATCTTTTCACCACTAAAACGCATGAGACTTGTAGTTTTCAAAAATGTTTTCATTTTTGATGAGACGCTGAATAAAAGAAGTTTAATCGCCGGCAAACGAAAACCCGCGAATTCCCGTAAATTCCGGGCTTGGCCCGTATAGTCGAATATATACAAAGAAAGTACCCTGTGAGTAAACTCATTTCCAGAACGATTTTTTAAATTATCTTTTCACCACTAAAACGCATGAGACTTGTAGTTTTCAAAAATGTTTTCATTTTTGATGAGACGCGGAATAAAAGAAGTTTAATCGCTGGCAAACGAAAACCCCCATTTTTCCGTAAATCCCGGACTCGGCCCGTATAGTCAAAAGTATACAAAGAAACTACCCAGGGAGTAACTCATTTCCCGAACGATTTTTTAAATTATCTTTTCACCACTAAAACGCATGAGACTTGTAGTTTTCAAAAATGTTTTCATTTTTGATGAGACGCTGAATAATAGAAGTTTAATCGCCGGCAAACGAAAACCCGCGATTTCCCGTAAATCCCGGACTCGGCCCGTATAGTCGAAAGTATACAAAGAAAGTACCCTGCGAGTAAACTCATTTCCAGAACGATTTTTTAAATTATCTTTTCACCACTAAAACGCATGAGACTTGTAGTTTTCAAAAATGTTTTCATTTTTGATGAGACGCTGAATAAAAGAAGTTTAATCGCCGGCAAACGAAAACCCGCGAATTCCCGTAAATCCCGGGCTTGGCCCGTATAGTCGAATATATATACAAAGAAAGTATCTAGGGAGTAAACTCATTTCCCGAACGATTTTTTAAATTATTTTTTCACCACTAAAACGCATGAGATTTGTAGTTTTCAAAAATGTTTTCATTTTTGATGAGACGCTGAATAAAAGAAGTTTAATCGCCGGCAAACGAAAAACAACGATTTCCCGTAAATGCCGGACTCGGCTCGTATAGTCAACAGTATACAAAGAAAGTACTCAGGGAGTAAACTCATTTACAGAACGATTTTTTAAACTATTTTTTCGCCACTAAAACGCATGAGACTTGTAGTTTTCAAAAATGTTTTCATTTTTGATGAAACGCCTAATGAAAGAGGTTTAATCGCCGGCAAACGAAAACTAGCGATTTTCCGTAAATCCCGAGCTAGGCCCGTATAGTCAAATGTATACAAAGAAAGTACCCAGGGAGTAAACTAATTTCCCGAACGTTTTTTTAAATTATTTTTTCACCACTAGAAGGCATGAGACTTGTAGTTTTCAAAAATGTTTTAATTTTTGATGGGACGCTGAATAAAAGAAGTTTAATCGCCGGCAAACGAAAACGCGCGATTTCCCGTAAATCCCGGGCTTGGCCCGTATAGTCGAATATATACAAAGGAAGTACCCTGTGAGTAAACTCATTTCTAGAACGATTTTTTAAATTATCTTTTCACCACTAAAACGCATGAGACTTGTAGTTTTCAAAAATGTTTTCATTTTTGATGAGACGCGGAATAAAAGAAGTTTAATCGCTGGCAAACGAAAACCCGCGATTTCCCGTAAATCCCGGACTCGGCCCGTATAGTCAAAAGTATACAAAGAAACTACCCAGGGAGTAAACTCATTTCCCGAACGATTTTTTAAATTATTTTTTCACCACTAAAACGCATGAGACTTGTAGTTTTCAAAAATGTTTTAATTTTTGATGGGACGCTGAATAAAAGAAGTTTAATCGCCGGCAAACCAAAACGCGCGATTTCCCGTAAATCCCGGGCTTGGCCCGTATAGTCGAATATATACAAAGAAAGTACCCTGTGAGTAAACTCATTTCCAGAACGATTTTTTAAATTATCTTTTCACCACTAAAACGCATGAGACTTGTAGTTTTCAAAAATGTTTTTATTTTTGATGAGACGCGGAATAAAAGAAGTTTAATCGCTGGCAAACGAAAACCCGCGATTTCCCGTAAATCCCGGACTCGGCCCGTATAGTCAAAAGTATACAAAGAAACTACCCAGGGAGTAAACTCATTTCCCGAACGATTTTTTAAATTATCTTTTCACCACTAAAACGCATGAGACTTGTAGTTTTCAAAAATGTTTTCATTTTTGATGAGACGCTGAATAAAAGAAGTTTAATCGCCGGCAAACGAAAACCCGCGATTTCCCGTAAATCCCAGACTCGGCCCGTATAGTCGAAAGTATACAAAGAAAGTACTCAGGGAGTAAACTCATTTCCAGAACGATTTTTTAAATTATTTTTTCGCCACTAAAACGCATGAGACTTGTAGTTTTCAAAAATGTTTTCATTTTTGATGAGACGCCTAATGAAAGAGGTTTAATCGCCGGCAAACGAAAACTAGCGATTTTCCGTAAATCCCGAGCTAGGCCCGTATAGTCGAATGTATACAAAGAAAGTACCCAGGGAGTAAACTAATTTCCCGAACGTTTTTTAAATTATTTTTTCACCACTAAAACGCATGAGACTTGTAGTTTTCAAAAATGTTTTAATTTTTGATGGGACGCTGAATAAAAGAAGTTTAATCGCCGGCAAACCAAAACGCGCGATTTCCCGTAAATCCCGGGCTTGGCCCGTATAGTCGAATATATACAAAGAAAGTACCCTGTGAGTAAACTCATTTCCAGAACGATTTTTTAAATTATCTTTTCACCACTAAAACGCATGAGACTTGTAGTTTTCAAAAATGTTTTCATTTTTGATGAGACGCGGAATAAAAGAAGTTTAATCGCTGGCAAACGAAAACCCGCGATTTCCCGTAAATCCCGGACTCGGCCCGTATAGTCAAAAGTATACAAAGAAACTACCCAGGGAGTAAACTCATTTCCCGAACGATTTTTTAAATTATCTTTTCACCATAAAAACGCATGAGACTTGTAGTTTTCAAAAATGTTTTCATTTTTGATGAGACGCTGAATAAAAGAAGTTTAATCGCCGGCAAACGAAAACCCGCGATTTCCCGTAAATCCCGGACTCGGCCCGTATAGTCGAAAGTATACAAAGAAAGTACCCTGCGAGTAAACTCATTTCCAGAGCGATTTTTTAAATTATCTTTTCACCACTAAAACGCATGAGACTTGTAGTTTTCAAAAATGTTTTCATTTTTGATGAGACGCTGATTAAAAGAAGTTTAATCGCCGGCAAACGAAAAACAACGATTTCCCGTAAATCCCGGATTCGGCCCGTATAGTCAAAAGTATACAAAGAAAGTACTCAGGGAGTAAACTCATTTCCAGAACGATTTTTTAAATTATTTTTTCACCACTAAAACGCATGAGACTTGTAGTTTTCAAAAATGTTTCCATTTTTGATGAGACGCTGAATAAAAGAAGTTTAATTGCCGGCAAACGAAAACCCGCGATTTCCCGTAAATCCCGGACTCGCCCGTATAGTCAAAACTATACAAAGAAAGTATGCGGCGAGTAAACTCATTTCCAGAACGATTTTTTAAATTATCTTTTCACCACTAAAACGCATGAGACTTGTAGTTTTCAAAAATGTTTTCATTTTTGATGAGACGCTGAATAAAAGAAGTTTAATCGCCGGCAAACGAAAACCCGCGAATTCCCGTAAATCCCGGACTCGTCCCGTATAGTCGAATGTATACAAAGAAAGTACCCTGTGAGTAAACTCATTTCCCGAACGATTTTTTAAATTATTTTTTCACCACTAAAACGCATGAGACTTGTAGTTTTCAAAAATGTTTCCATTTTTGATGAGACGCTGAATGAAAGAAGTTTAATCGCCGGCAAACGAAAACCCGCGATTTCCCGTAAATCCCGGACTCGGCCCGTATAGTCGAAAGTATACAAAGAAAGTACCCTGCGAGTAAACTCATTTCCAGAGCGATTTTTTAAATTATCTTTTCACCACTAAAACGCATGAGACTTGTAGTTTTCAAAAATGTTTTCATTTTTGATGAGACGCTGATTAAAAGAAGTTTAATCGCCGGCAAACGAAAAACAACGATTTCCCGTAAATCCCGGATTCGGCCCGTATAGTCAAAAGTATACAAAGAAAGTACTCAGGGAGTAAACTCATTTCCAGAACGATTTTTTAAATTATTTTTTCACCACTAAAACGCATGAGACTTGTAGTTTTCAAAAATGTTTCCATTTTTGATGAGACGCTGAATAAAAGAAGTTTAATTGCCGGCAAACGAAAACCCGCGATTTCCCGTAAATCCCGGACTCGCCCGTATAGTCAAAACTATACAAAGAAAGTATGCGGCGAGTAAACTCATTTCCAGAACGATTTTTTAAATTATCTTTTCACCACTAAAACGCATGAGACTTGTAGTTTTCAAAAATGTTTTCATTTTTGATGAGACGCTGAATAAAAGAAGTTTAATCGCCGGCAAACGAAAACCCGCGAATTCCCGTAAATCCCGGACTCGTCCCGTATAGTCGAATGTATACAAAGAAAGTACCCTGTGAGTAAACTCATTTCCCGAACGATTTTTTAAATTATTTTTTCACCACTAAAACGCATGAGACTTGTAGTTTTCAAAAATGTTTCCATTTTTGATGAGACGCTGAATGAAAGAAGTTTAATCGCCGGCAAACGAAAACCCGCGATTTCCCGTAAATCCCGGGCTTGGCCCGTATAGTCGAATGTATACAAAGAAACTACCCTGTGAGTAAACTCCTTTCCAGAACGATTATTTATATTATCTTTTCACCACTAAAACGCATGAGACTTGTAGTTTTCAAAAATGTTTTCATTTTTGATGAGACGCTGAATAAAAGAAGTTTAATCGCCGGCAAACGAAAACCCGCGATTTCCCGTAAATCCCGGACTCGGCCCGTATAGTCAAAAGTATACAAAGAAAGTACCCTGCGAGTAAACTCATTTCCAGAACGATTTTTTCAATTATCTTTTCACCACTAAAACGCACGAGACTTGTAGTTTTCAAAAATGTTTTCATTTTTGATGAGACGCTGAATAAAAGAAGTTTAATCGCCGGCAAACGAAAACCCGCGAATTCCCGTAAATCCCGGACTCGGCCCGTATAGTCAAAAGTATACAAAGAAAATGTCCAGGGAGTAAACTCATTTCCAGCACGATTTTTTAAATTATCTTTTCACCACTAAAACGCATGAGACTTGTAGTTTTCAAAAATGTTTTCATTTTTAATGACACGCTGAATAAAAGATGTTTAATCGCCGGCAAACGAAAACCCGGGATTTCCCGTAAAGCCAGGGCTTGGCCCGTATAGTCGAATGTATACAAAGAAAGTACCCTGTGAGTAAACTCATTACCAGAACGATTTTTTTAATTATCTTTTCACCACTAAAACGCATGAGACTTGTAGTTTTCAAAAATGTTTTCATTTTTGATGAGACGCGGAATAAAAGAAGTTTAATCGCCGGCAAACGAAAACCCGCGATTTCCCGTAAATCCCGTGCTTGGCCCGTATTGTCGAGTATATACAAAGAAAGTACCCTGTGAGTAAACTCATTTCCGAACGATTTTTTAAATTATCTTTTCACCACTAAAACGCATGAGACTTGTAGTTTTCAAAAATGTTTCCATTTTTGATGAGACGCTGAATGAAAGAAGTTTAATCGCCGGCAAACGAAAACACGCGATTTACCGTAAAACCCGGGCTTGGCCCGTATAGTCGAATGTATACAAAGAAAGTACCCTGTGAGTAAACTCCTTTCCAGAACGATTTTTTATATTATCTTTTCACCACTAAAACGCACGAGACTTGTAGTTTTCAAAAATGTTTTCATTTTTGATGAGACGCTGAAAAAAAGAAGTTTAATCGCCGGCAAACGAAAACCCGCGATTTCCCGTAAATCCCGGACTCGGCCCGTATAGTCAAAAGTATACAAAGAAAGTACCCAGGGAGTAAACTCATTTCCCGAACAATTTTTTAAATTATTTTTTCACCACTAAAACGTATGAGACTTGTAGTTTTCAAAAATGTTTTCATTTTTGATGAGACGCTGAATAAAAGAAGTTTAATCGCCGGCAAACGAAAACCCGCGATTTCCCGTAAATCCCGGACTCGGCCCGTATAGTCAAAAGTATACAAAGAAAGTACCCTGCGAGTAAACTCATTTCCAGAACGATTTTTTCAATTATCTTTTCACCACTAAAACGCACGAGACTTGTAGTTTTCAAAAATGTTTTCATTTTTGATGAGACGCTGAATAAAAGAAGTTTAATCGCCGGCAAACGAAAACCCGCGAATTCCCGTAAATCCCGGACTCGGCCCGTATAGTCAAAAGTATACAAAGAAAATGTCCAGGGAGTAAACTCATTTCCAGAACGATTTTTTAAATTATCTTTTCACCACTAAAACGCATTAGACTTGTAGTTTTCAAAAATGTTTTCATTTTTGATGAGACGCTGAATAAAAGATGTTTAATCGCCGGCAAACGAAAACCCGCGATTTCCCGTAAATCCCGGACTCGGCCCGTATAGTTAAAAGTATACAAAGAAAGTACCCTGTGAGTAAACTCATTTCCCGAACGATTTTTTAAATTATCTTTTCACCACTAAAACGCATGAGACTTGTAGTTTTCAAAAATGTTTTCATTTTTGATGAGACGCTGAATAAAAGAAGTTTAATCGCCGGCAAACGAAAACCCGCGATTTCCCGTAAATCCCGTGCTTGGCCCGTATAGTCGAGTATATACAAAGAAAGTACCCTGTGAGTAAACTCATTTCCAAAACAATTTTTTAAATTATCTTTTCACCACTAAAACGCATGAGACTTGTAGTTTTCAAAAATGTTTTCATTTTTGATGAGACGCTGAATAAAAGAAGTTTAATCACCGGCAAACGAAAACCCGCGAATTCCCGTAAATCCCGGACTCGACCCGTATAGTCGAATGTATGCAAAGAAAGTACCCTGTGAGTAAACTCATTTCCCGAACGATTTTTTAAATTATTTTTTCACCACTAAAACGCATGAGACTTGAAGTTTTTAAAAATGTTTCCATTTTTGATGAGACGCTGAATAAAAGAAGTTTAATCGCCGGCAAACGAAAACCCGCCATTTCCCGTAAATCCCGTGCTTGGCTCGTATAGTCGAGTATATACAAAGAAAGTACCGTGTGAGTAAACTCCTTTCCAGAACGATTTTTTATATTATCTTTTCACCACTAAAACGCATGAGACTTGTAGTTTTCAAAAATGTTTTCATTTTTGATGAGACGCTGAATAAAAGAAGTTTAATCGCCGGCAAACAAAAACCTGCGATTTTCCGTAAATCCCGGACTCGGCCCGTATAGTCAAAAGTATACAAAGTAAATACCCAGGGAGTAAACTCATTTCCCGAACGATTTTTTAAATTATTTTTTCACCACTAAAACGTATGAGACTTGTAGTTTTCAAAATTGTTTTCATTTTTGATGAGACGCTGAATAAAAGAAGTTTAATCGCCGGCAAACGAAAACCCGCGATTTCCCGTAAATCCCGGACTCGGCCCGTATAGTCAAAAGTATACAAAGAAAGTACCCTGCGAGTAAACTCATTTCCAGAACGATTTTTTAAATTATCTTTTCACCACTAAAACGCACGAGACTTGTAGTTTTCAAAAATGTTTTCATTTTTGATGAGACGCTGAATATAAGAAGTTTAATCGCCGGCAAACGAGAACCCGCGAATTCCCGTAAATCCGGGACTCGGCCCGTATAGTCAAAAGTATACAAAGAAAATGTCCAGGGAGTAAAGTCATTTCCCGAACGATTTTTTAAATTATTTTTTCACCACTAAAACGCATGAGACTTGTAGTTTTCAAAAATGTTTTCATTTTTGATGAGACGCTGAATAAAAGAAGTTTAATCGCCGGCAAACGAAAACCCGCGATTTCCCGTAAATCCCGTGCTTGGCCCGTATTGTCGAGTATATACAAAGAAAGTACCCTGTGAGTAAACTCATTTCCGAACGATTTTTTAAATTATCTTTTCACCACTAAAACGCATGAGACTTGTAGTTTTCAAAAATGTTTCCATTTTTGATGAGACGCTGAATGAAAGAAGTTTAATCGCCGGCAAACGAAAACACGCGATTTACCGTAAAACCCGGGCTTGGCCCGTATAGTCGAATGTATACAAAGAAAGTACCCTGTGAGTAAACTCCTTTCCAGAACGATTTTTTATATTATCTTTTCACCACTAAAACGCACGAGACTTGTAGTTTTCAAAAATGTTTTCATTTTTGATGAGACGCTGAAAAAAAGAAGTTTAATCGCCGGCAAACGAAAACCCGCGATTTCCCGTAAATCCCGGACTCGGCCCGTATAGTCAAAAGTATACAAAGAAAGTACCCTGCGAGTAAACTCATTTCCAGAACGATTTTTCAAATTATCTTTTCACCACTAAAACGCACGAGACTTGTAGTTTTCAAAAATGTTTTCATTTTTGATGAGACGCTGAATATAAGAAGTTTAATCGCCGGCAAACGAAAACCCGCGATTTCCCGTAAATCCCGGACTCGGCCCGTATAGTCAAAAGTATACAAAGAAAGTACCCTGCGAGTAAACTCATTTCCAGAACGATTTTTTAAATTATCTTTTCACCACTAGAACGCACGAGACTTGTAGTTTTCAAAAATGTTTTCATTTTTGATGAGATGCTGAATATAAGATGTTTAATCGCCGGCAAACGAAAACCCGCGAATTCCCGTAAATCCGGGACTCGGCCCGTATAGTCAAAAGTATACAAAGAAAGTACCCAGGGAGTAAACTCATTTCCCGAACAATTTTTTAAATTATTTTTTCACCACTAAAACGTATGAGACTTGTAGTTTTCAAAAATGTTTTCATTTTTGATGAGACGCTGAATAAAAGAAGTTTAATCGCCGGCAAACGAAAACCCGCGATTTCCCGTAAATCCCGGACTCGGCCCGTATAGTCAAAAGTATACAAAGAAAGTACCCTGCGAGTAAACTCATTTCCAGAACGATTTTTTCAATTATCTTTTCACCACTAAAACGCACGAGACTTGTAGTTTTCAAAAATGTTTTCATTTTTGATGAGACGCTGAATAAAAGAAGTTTAATCGCCGGCAAACGAAAACCCGCGAATTCCCGTAAATCCCGGACTCGGCCCGTATAGTCAAAAGTATACAAAGAAAATGTCCAGGGAGTAAACTCATTTCCAGAACGATTTTTTAAATTATCTTTTCACCACTAAAACGCATTAGACTTGTAGTTTTCAAAAATGTTTTCATTTTTGATGAGACGCTGAATAAAAGATGTTTAATCGCCGGCAAACGAAAACCCGCGATTTCCCGTAAATCCCGGACTCGGCCCGTATAGTTAAAAGTATACAAAGAAAGTACCCTGTGAGTAAACTCATTTCCCGAACGATTTTTTAAATTATCTTTTCACCACTAAAACGCATGAGACTTGTAGTTTTCAAAAATGTTTTCATTTTTGATGAGACGCTGAATAAAAGAAGTTTAATCGCCGGCAAACGAAAACCCGCGATTTCCCGTAAATCCCGTGCTTGGCCCGTATAGTCGAGTATATACAAAGAAAGTACCCTGTGAGTAAACTCATTTCCAAAACAATTTTTTAAATTATCTTTTCACCACTAAAACGCATGAGACTTGTAGTTTTCAAAAATGTTTTCATTTTTGATGAGACGCTGAATAAAAGAAGTTTAATCACCGGCAAACGAAAACCCGCGAATTCCCGTAAATCCCGGACTCGACCCGTATAGTCGAATGTATGCAAAGAAAGTACCCTGTGAGTAAACTCATTTCCCGAACGATTTTTTAAATTATTTTTTCACCACTAAAACGCATGAGACTTGAAGTTTTTAAAAATGTTTCCATTTTTGATGAGACGCTGAATAAAAGAAGTTTAATCGCCGGCAAACGAAAACCCGCCATTTCCCGTAAATCCCGTGCTTGGCTCGTATAGTCGAGTATATACAAAGAAAGTACCGTGTGAGTAAACTCCTTTCCAGAACGATTTTTTATATTATCTTTTCACCACTAAAACGCATGAGACTTGTAGTTTTCAAAAATGTTTTCATTTTTGATGAGACGCTGAATAAAAGAAGTTTAATCGCCGGCAAACAAAAACCTGCGATTTTCCGTAAATCCCGGACTCGGCCCGTATAGTCAAAAGTATACAAAGTAAATACCCAGGGAGTAAACTCATTTCCCGAACGATTTTTTAAATTATTTTTTCACCACTAAAACGTATGAGACTTGTAGTTTTCAAAATTGTTTTCATTTTTGATGAGACGCTGAATAAAAGAAGTTTAATCGCCGGCAAACGAAAACCCGCGATTTCCCGTAAATCCCGGACTCGGCCCGTATAGTCAAAAGTATACAAAGAAAGTACCCTGCGAGTAAACTCATTTCCAGAACGATTTTTTAAATTATCTTTTCACCACTAAAACGCACGAGACTTGTAGTTTTCAAAAATGTTTTCATTTTTGATGAGACGCTGAATATAAGAAGTTTAATCGCCGGCAAACGAGAACCCGCGAATTCCCGTAAATCCGGGACTCGGCCCGTATAGTCAAAAGTATACAAAGAAAATGTCCAGGGAGTAAAGTCATTTCCCGAACGATTTTTTAAATTATTTTTTCACCACTAAAACGCATGAGACTTGTAGTTTTCAGGAATGTTTTCATTTTTGATGAGACGCTGAATAAAAGAAGTTTAATCGCCGGCAAACGAAAACCCGCGATTTTCCGTAAATCCCGTGCGTGGCCCGTATAGTCGAGTATATACAAAGAAAGTACCCTGTGAGTAAACTCATTTCCAGAACGATTTTTTAAATTATCTTTTCAGCACTAAAACGCACGAGACTTGTAGTTTTCAAAAATGTTTTCATTTTTGATGAGACGCTGAATAAAAGAAGTTTAATCGCCGGCAAACGAAAACGCGCGAATTCCCGTAAATCCGGGACTCGGCCCGTATAGTCAAAAGTATACAAAGAAAATGTCCAGGGAGTAAACTCATTTCCAGAACGATTTTTTAAATTATCTTTTCACCACTAAAACGCATGAGACTTGTAGTTTTCAAAAATGTTTTCATTTTTGATGAGACGCTGAATATAGATGTTTAATCGCCGGCAAACGAAAACCCGCGATTTCCCGTAAATCCCGGACTCAGCCCGTATAGTTAAAAGTATACAAAGAAAGTACCCTGTGAGTAAACTCATTTCCCGAACGATTTTTTAAATTATCTTTTCACCACTAAAACGCATGAGACTTGTAGTTTTCAAAAATGTTTTCAATTTTGATGAGACGCTGAATAAAAGAAGTTTAATCGCCGGCAAACGAAAACCCGCGATTTCCCGTAAATCCCGTGCTTGGCCCGTATAGTCGAGTATATACAAAGAAAGTACCCTGTGAGTAAACTCATTTCCAGAACAATTTTTTAAATTATCTTTTCACCACTAAAACGCATGAGACTTGTAGTTTTCAAAAATGTTTTCATTTTTGATGAGACGCTGAATAAAAGAAGTTAAATCGCCGGCAAACGAAAACCCGCGAATTCCCGTAAATCCCGGACTCGGCCCGTATAGTCGAATGTATACAAAGAAAGTACCCTGTGAGGAAACTCATTTCCCGAACGATTTTTTAAATTATTTTTTCACCACTAAAACGCATGAGACTTGAAGTTTTTAAAAATGTTTCTATTTTTGATGAGACGCTGAATGAAAGAAGTTTAGTCGCCGGCAAACGAAAACCCGCCATTTCCCGTAAATCCCGTGCTTGGCTCGTATAGTCGAGTATATACAAAGAAAGTACCCTGTGAGTAAACTCCTTTCCAGAACGATTTCTTATATTATCTTTTCACCACTAAAACGCATGAGACTTGTAGTTTTCAAAAATGTTTTTATTTTTGATGAGACGCTGAATAAAAGAAGTTTAATCGCCGGCAAACAAAAACTCGCGATTTTCCGTAAATCCCGGACTCGGCCCGTATAGTCAAAAGTATACAAAGAAAATACCCAGGGAGTAAACTCATTTCCCGAACGATTTTTTAAATTATTTTTTCACCACTAAAACGTATGAGACTTGTAGTTTTCAAAATTGTTTTCATTTTTGATGAGACACTGAATAAAAGAAGTTTAATCGCCGGCAAACGAAAACCCGCGATTTCCCGTAAATCCCGGACTCGGCCCGTATAGTCAAAAGTATACAAAGGAAGTACCCTGCGAGTAAACTCATTTCCAGAACGATTTTTTAAATTATCTTTTCACCACTAAAACGCACGAGACTTGTAGTTTTCAAAAATGTTTTCATTTTTGATGAGACGCTGAATATAAGAAGTTTAATCGCCGGCAAACGAAAACCCGCGAATTCCCGTAAATCCGGGACTCGGCCCGTATAGTCAAAAGTATACAAAGAAAATGTCCAGGGAGTAAACTCATTTCCCGAACGATTTTTTAAATTATTTTTTCACCACTAAAACGCATGAGACTTGTAGTTTTCAGGAATGTTTTCATTTTTGATGAGACGCTGAATAAAAGAAGTTTAATCGCCGGCAAACGAAAACCCGCGATTTCCCGTAAATCCCGTGTGTGGCCCGTATAGTCGAGTATATACAAAGAAAGTACGCTGTGAGTAAACTCATTTCCAGAACGATTTTTTAAATTATTTTTTCACCACTAAAACGCATGAGACTTGAAGTTTTTAAAAATGTTTCTATTTTTGATGAGACGCTGAATGAAAGAAGTTTAGTCGCCGGCAAACGAAAACCCGCCATTTCCCGTAAATCCCGTGCTTGGCTCGTATAGTCGAGTATATACAAAGAAAGTACCCTGTGAGTAAACTCCTTTCCAGAACGATTTCTTATATTATCTTTTCACCACTAAAACGCATGAGACTTGTAGTTTTCAAAAATGTTTTTATTTTTGATGAGACGCTGAATAAAAGAAGTTTAATCGCCGGCAAACAAAAACTCGCGATTTTCCGTAAATCCCGGACTCGGCCCGTATAGTCAAAAGTATACAAAGAAAATACCCAGGGAGTAAACTCATTTCCCGAACGATTTTTTAAATTATTTTTTCACCACTAAAACGTATGAGACTTGTAGTTTTCAAAATTGTTTTCATTTTTGATGAGACACTGAATAAAAGAAGTTTAATCGCCGGCAAACGAAAACCCGCGATTTCCCGTAAATCCCGGACTCGGCCCGTATAGTCAAAAGTATACAAAGGAAGTACCCTGTGAGTAAACTCATTTCCCGAACGATTTTTTAAATTATCTTCTCACCACTAAAACGCATGAGACTTGTAGTTTTCAAAAATGTTTTCATTTTTGATGAGACGCTGAATAAAAGAAGTTTAATCGGCGGCAAACGAAAACCCGCAAATTCCCGTAAATCCGGGACTCGGCCCGTATAGTCAAAAGTATACAAAGAAAATGTCCAGGGAGTAAACTCATTTCCAGAACGATTTTTTAAATTATCTTTTCACCACTAAAACGCATGAGACTTGTAGTTTTCAAAAATGTTTTGATTTTTGATGAGACGCTGAATAAAATATGTTTAATCGCCGGCAAACGAAAACCCGCGATTTCCCGTAAATCCCGGACTCAGCCCGTATAGTTAAAAGTATACCAAAAAAGTACCCTGTGAGTAAACTCATTTCCCGAACGATTTTTTAAATTATCTTTTCACCACTAAAACGCATGAGACTTGTAGTTTTCAAAAATGTTTTCATTTTTGATGAGACGCTGAATAAAAGAAGTTTAATCGCCGGCAAACGAAAACCCGCGATTTCCCGTAAATCCCGTGCTTGGCCCGTATAGTCGAGTATATACAAAGAAAGTACCCTGTGAGTAAACTCATTTCCAGAACAATTTTTTAAATTATCTTTTCACCACTAAAACGCATGAGACTTGTAGTTTTCAAAAATGTTTTCATTTTTGATGAGACGCTGAATAAAAGAAGTTTAATCGCCGGCAAACGAAAACCCGCGAATTCCCGTAAATCCCGGACTCGGCCCGTATAGTCGAATGTATACAAAGAAAGTACCCTGTGAGGAAACTCATTTCCCGAACGATTTTTTAAATTATCTTTTCACCACTAAAACGCATGAGACTTGTAGTTTTCAAAATTGTTTTCATTTTTGATGAGACGCTGAATAAAAGAAGTTTAATCGCCGGCAAACGAAAACCCGCGTTTTCCCGTAAATCCCGGACTCGGCCCGTATAGTTAAAAGTATACAAAGAAAATACCCAGGGAGAAAACTCATTTCCAGAACGATTTTTTAAATTATCTTTTCACCACTAAAACGCATGAGGCTTGTAGTTTTTAAAAATGTTTTCAATTTTGATGAGACGCTGAATAAAAGAAGTTTAATCGCCGGCAAACGAAAACCCGCGATTTACCGTAAATCCCGTGCTTGGCTCGTATAGTCGAGTATATACAAAGAAAGTACCCTGTGAGTAAACTTCTTTCCAGAACGATTTTTTATATTATCTTTTCACCACTAAAACGCATGAGACTTGTAGTTTTTAAAAATGTTTTCATTTTTGATGAGACGCGGAATAAAAGAAGTTTAATCGCCGGCAAACGAAAACCCGCGATTTCACGTAAATCCCGGACTCGGCCCGTATAGTCAAAAGTATACAAAGAAAATACCCAGGGAGTAAACACATTTCCCGAACGATTTTTTAAATTATTTTTTCACCACTAAAACGTATGAGACTTGTAGTTTTCAAAAATGTTTTCATTTTTGATGAGACGCTGAATAAAAGAAGTTTAATCGCCGGCAAACAAAAACCCGCGATTTCCCGTAAATCCCGGACTCGGCCCGTATAGTCAAATGTATACAAAGAAAGTACCCAGCGAGTAAACTCATTTCCAGAACGATTTTTTAAATTATCTTTTCACCACTAAAACGCACGAGACTTGTAGTTTTCAAAAATGTTTTCATTTTTGATGACACGCTGAATAAAAGAAATTTAATCGCCGGCAAACGAAAACCCGCGATTTCCCGTAAATCCCGGACTCGGCCCGCATAGTTAAAAGTATACAAAGAAAGTACCCAGGGAGTAAACTCATTTCCGAACGATTTTTTAAATTATTTTTTCACCACTAAAACGCATGAGACTTGTAGTTTTCAGGAATGTTTTCATTTTTGATGAGACGCTTAATGAAAGAAGTTTAATCGCCGGCAAACGAAAACCCGCGATTGCCCGTGAATCCCAGGCTTGGCCCGTATAATCGAATGTATACAAAGAAAGTACCCTGTGAGTAAACTCATTTCCCGAACGATTTTTTAAATTATTTTTTGACCACTAAAACGCATGAGACTTGTAGTTTTGAGGAATGTTTTCATTTTTGATGAGACGCTGAATAAAAGAAGTTTAATCGCCGGCAAACAAAAACCCGCGATTTCCCGTAAATCCCGGACTCGGCCGGTATAGTCAAATGTATACAAAGAAAATACCCAGCGAGTAAACTCATTTCCAGAACGATTTTTTAAATTATCTTTTCACCACTAAAACGCACGAGACTTGTAGTTTTCAAAAATGTTTTCATTTTTGATGACACGCTGAATAAAAGAAGTTTAATCGCCGGCAAACGAAAACCCGCGATTTCCCGTAAATCCCGGACTCGGCCCGTATAGTTAAAAGTATACAAAGAAAGTACCCAGGGAGTAAACTCATTTCCGAACGATTTTTTAAATTATTTTTTCACCACTAAAACGCATGAGACTTGTAGTTTTCAGGAATGTTTTCATTTTTGATGAGACGCTTAATGAAAGAAGTTCAATCGCCGGCAAACGAAAACCCGCGATTTCCCGTGAATCCCAGGCTTGGCCCGTATAATCGAATGTATACAAAGAAAGTACCCTGTGAGTAAACTCATTTCCCGAACGATTTTTTAAATTATTTTTTGACCACTAAAACGCATGAGACTTGTAGTTTTGAGGAATGTTTTCATTTTTGATGAGACGCTGAATAAAAGAAGTTTAATCGCCGGCAAACAAAAACCCGCGATTTCCCGTAAATCCCGGACTCGGCCGGTATAGTCAAATGTATACAAAGAAAATACCCTGTGAGTAAACTCATTTCCAGAACAATTTTTTAAATTATCTTTTTACCACTAAAACGCATGAGACTTAGAGTTTTCAAAAATGTTTTCATTTTTGATGAGACGCTGAATAAAAGAAGTTTAATCGCCGGCAAACGAAAACCCGCGAATTCCCGTAAATCCCGGACTCGGCCATATAGTCGAATGTATACAAAGAAAGTATCCTGTGAGTAAACTCATTTCCCGAACGATTTTTTAAATTATCTTTTCACCACTAAAACGCATGAGACTTGTAGTTTTCAAAAATGTTTTCATTTTTGATGAGACGCTGAATAAAAGAAGTTTAATCGCCGGCAAACGAAAACCCGCGATTTCCCGTAAATCCCGGACTCGGCCCGTATAGTCAAAAGTATACAAAGAAAATACCCAGGGAGTAAACTCATTTCCGAACGATTTTTTAAATTATTTTTTCACCACTAAAACGCATGAGACTTGTAGTTTTCAGGAATGTTTTCATTTTTGATGAGACGCTTAATGAAAGAAGTTCAATCGCCGGCAAACGATAACCCGCGATTTCCCGTGAATCCCAGGCTTGGCCCGTATAATCGAATGTATACAAAGAAAGTACCCTGTGAGTAAACTCATTTCCTAACGGGTTAGGGTTAGGGTTAGGGTTAGGGTTAGGGTTAGGGTTAGGGTTAGGGTTAGGGTTAGGGTTAGGGTTAGGGTTAGGGTCAAAAAATAATTTAAAAAATCGTTCGGGAAATGAGTTTACTCACAGGGTACTTTCTTTGTATACATTCGATTATACGGGCCAAGCCTGGGATTCACGGGAAATCGCGGGTTTTCGTTTGCCGGCGATTAAACTTCTTTTATTCAGCGTGTCATCAAAAATGAAAACATTTTTGAAAACTACAAGTCTCGTGCGTTTTAGTGGTGAAAAGATAATTTAAAAAATCGTTCTGGAAATGAGTTTACTCGCTGGGTATTTTCTTTGTATACATTTGACTATACCGGCCGAGTCCGGGATTTACGGGAAATCGCGGGTTTTTGTTTGCCGGCGATTAAACTTCTTTTATTCAGCGTCTCATCAAAAATGAAAACATTCCTCAAAACTACAAGTCTCATGCGTTTTAGTGGTCAAAAAATAATTTAAAAAATCGTTCGGGAAATGAGTTTACTCACAGGGTACTTTCTTTGTATACATTCGATTATACGGGCCAAGCCTGGGATTCACGGGAAATCGCGGGTTTTCGTTTGCCGGCGATTAAACTTCTTTCATTAAGCGTCTCATCAAAAATGAAAACATTCCTGAAAACTACAAGTCTCATGCGTTTTAGTGGTGAAAAAATAATTTAAAAAATCGTTCGGAAATGAGTTTACTCCCTGGGTACTTTCTTTGTATACTTTTAACTATGCGGGCCGAGTCCGGGATTTACGGGAAATCGCGGGTTTTCGTTTGCCGGCGATTAAATTTCTTTTATTCAGCGTGTCATCAAAAATGAAAACATTTTTGAAAACTACAAGTCTCGTGCGTTTTAGTGGTGAAAAGATAATTTAAAAAATCGTTCTGGAAATGAGTTTACTCGCTGGGTACTTTCTTTGTATACATTTGACTATACGGGCCGAGTCCGGGATTTACGGGAAATCGCGGGTTTTTGTTTGCCGGCGATTAAACTTCTTTTATTCAGCGTCTCATCAAAAATGAAAACATTTTTGAAAACTACAAGTCTCATACGTTTTAGTGGTGAAAAAATAATTTAAAAAATCGTTCGGGAAATGTGTTTACTCCCTGGGTATTTTCTTTGTATACTTTTGACTATACGGGCCGAGTCCGGGATTTACGTGAAATCGCGGGTTTTCGTTTGCCGGCGATTAAACTTCTTTTATTCCGCGTCTCATCAAAAATGAAAACATTTTTAAAAACTACAAGTCTCATGCGTTTTAGTGGTGAAAAGATAATATAAAAAATCGTTCTGGAAAGAAGTTTACTCACAGGGTACTTTCTTTGTATATACTCGACTATACGAGCCAAGCACGGGATTTACGGTAAATCGCGGGTTTTCGTTTGCCGGCGATTAAACTTCTTTTATTCAGCGTCTCATCAAAATTGAAAACATTTTTAAAAACTACAAGCCTCATGCGTTTTAGTGGTGAAAAGATAATATAAAAAATCGTTCTGGAAATGAGTTTTCTCCCTGGGTATTTTCTTTGTATACTTTTAACTATACGGGCCGAGTCCGGGATTTACGGGAAAACGCGGGTTTTCGTTTGCCGGCGATTAAACTTCTTTTATTCAGCGTCTCATCAAAAATGAAAACAATTTTGAAAACTACAAGTCTCATGCGTTTTAGTGGTGAAAAGATAATTTAAAAAATCGTTCGGGAAATGAGTTTCCTCACAGGGTACTTTCTTTGTATACATTCGACTATACGGGCCGAGTCCGGGATTTACGGGAATTCGCGGGTTTTCGTTTGCCGGCGATTAAACTTCTTTTATTCAGCGTCTCATCAAAAATGAAAACATTTTTGAAAACTACAAGTCTCATGCGTTTTAGTGGTGAAAAGATAATTTAAAAAATTGTTCTGGAAATGAGTTTACTCACAGGGTACTTTCTTTGTATATACTCGACTATACGGGCCAAGCACGGGATTTACGGGAAATCGCGGGTTTTCGTTTGCCGGCGATTAAACTTCTTTTATTCAGCGTCTCATCAAAAATGAAAACATTTTTGAAAACTACAAGTCTCATGCGTTTTAGTGGTGAAAAGATAATTTAAAAAATCGTTCGGGAAATGAGTTTACTCACAGGGTACTTTTTTGGTATACTTTTAACTATACGGGCTGAGTCCGGGATTTACGGGAAATCGCGGGTTTTCGTTTGCCGGCGATTAAACATATTTTATTCAGCGTCTCATCAAAAATCAAAACATTTTTGAAAACTACAAGTCTCATGCGTTTTAGTGGTGAAAAGATAATTTAAAAAATCGTTCTGGAAATGAGTTTACTCCCTGGACATTTTCTTTGTATACTTTTGACTATACGGGCCGAGTCCCGGATTTACGGGAATTTGCGGGTTTTCGTTTGCCGCCGATTAAACTTCTTTTATTCAGCGTCTCATCAAAAATGAAAACATTTTTGAAAACTACAAGTCTCATGCGTTTTAGTGGTGAGAAGATAATTTAAAAAATCGTTCGGGAAATGAGTTTACTCACAGGGTACTTTCTTTGTATACTTTTAACTATACGGGCTGAGTCCGGGATTTACGGGAAATCGCGGGTTTTCGTTTGCCGGCGATTAAACATCTTTTATTCAGCGTCTCATCAAAAATGAAAACATTTTTGAAAACTACAAGTCTCATGCGTTTTAGTGGTGAAAAGATAATTTAAAAAATCGTTCTGGAAATGAGTTTACTCCCTGGACATTTTCTTTGTATACTTTTGACTATACGGGCCGAGTCCCGGATTTACGGGAATTCGCGGGTTTTCGTTTGCCGGCGATTAAACTTCTTTTATTCAGCGTCTCATCAAAAATGAAAACATTTTTGAAAACTACAAGTCTCGTGCGTTTTAGTGGTGAAAAGATAATTTAAAAAATCGTTCTGGAAATGAGTTTACTCACAGGGTACTTTCTTTGTATATACTCGACTATACGGGCCACACACGGGATTTACGGGAAATCGCGGGTTTTCGTTTGCCGGCGATTAAACTTCCTTTATTCAGTGTCTCATCAAAAATGAAAACAATTTTGAAAACTACAAGTCTCATACGTTTTAGTGGTGAAAAAATAATTTAAAAAATCGTTCGGGAAATGAGTTTACTCCCTGGGTATTTTCTTTGTATACTTTTGACTATACGGGCCGAGTCCGGGATTTACGGAAAATCGCGAGTTTTTGTTTGCCGGCGATTAAACTTCTTTTATTCAGCGTCTCATCAAAAATAAAAACATTTTTGAAAACTACAAGTCTCATGCGTTTTAGTGGTGAAAAGATAATATAAGAAATCGTTCTGGAAAGGAGTTTACTCACAGGGTACTTTCTTTGTATATACTCGACTATACGAGCCAAGCACGGGATTTACGGGAAATGGCGGGTTTTCGTTTGCCGGCGACTAAACTTCTTTCATTCAGCGTCTCATCAAAAATAGAAACATTTTTAAAAACTTCAAGTCTCATGCGTTTTAGTGGTGAAAAAATAATTTAAAAAATCGTTCGGGAAATGAGTTTACTCACAGGGTACTTTCTTTGTATATACTCGACTATACGGGCCAAGCACGGGATTTACGGGAAATCGCGGGTTTTCGTTTGCCGGCGATTAAACTTCTTTTATTCAGCGTCTCATCAAAATTGAAAACATTTTTGAAAACTACAAGTCTCATGCGTTTTAGTGGTGAAAAGATAATTTAAAAAATCGTTCGGGAAATGAGTTTACTCACAGGGTACTTTCTTTGTATACTTTTAACTATACGGGCTGAGTCCGGGATTTACGGGAAATCGCGGGTTTTCGTTTGCCGGCGATTAAACATCTTTTATTCAGCGTCTCATCAAAAATGAAAACATTTTTGAAAACTACAAGTCTCATGCGTTTTAGTGGTGAAAAGATAATTTAAAAAATCGTTCTGGAAATGAGTTTACTCCATGGACATTTTCTTTGTATACTTTTGACTATACGGGCCGAGTCCCGGATTTACGGGAATTCGCGCGTTTTCGTTTGCCGGCGATTAAACTTCTTTTATTCAGCGTCTCATCAAAAATGAAAACATTTTTGAAAACTACAAGTCTCGTGCGTTTTAGTGCTGAAAAGATAATTTAAAAAATCGTTCTGGAAATGAGTTTACTCACAGGGTACTTTCTTTGTATATACTCGACTATACGGGCCACGCACGGGATTTACGGGAAATCGCGGGTTTTCGTTTGCCGGCGATTAAACATCTTTTATTCAGCGTCTCATCAAAAATGAAAACATTTTTGAAAACTACAAGTCTCATGCGTTTTAGTGGTGAAAAGATAATTTAAAAAATCGTTCTGGAAATGAGTTTACTCCCTGGACATATTTTTTGTATACTTTTGACTATACGGGCCGAGTCCCGGATTTACGGGAATTCGCGGGTTTTCGTTTGCCGGCGATTAAACTTCTTTTATTCAGCGTCTCATCAAAAATGAAAACATTTTTGAAAACTACAAGTCTCGTGCGTTTTAGTGCTGAAAAGATAATTTAAAAAATCGTTCTGGAAATGAGTTTACTCACAGGGTACTTTCTTTGTATATACTCGACTATACGGGCCACGCACGGGATTTACGGAAAATCGCGGGTTTTCGTTTGCCGGCGATTAAACTTCTTTTATTCAGCGTCTCATCAAAAATGAAAACATTCCTGAAAACTACAAGTCTCATGCGTTTTAGTGGTGAAAAAATAATTTAAAAAATCGTTCGGGAAATGACTTTACTCCCTGGACATTTTCTTTGTATACTTTTGACTATACGGGCCGAGTCCCGGATTTACGGGAATTCGCGGGTTCTCGTTTGCCGGCGATTAAACTTCTTATATTCAGCGTCTCATCAAAAATGAAAACATTTTTGAAAACTACAAGTCTCGTGCGTTTTAGTGGTGAAAAGATAATTTAAAAAATCGTTCTGGAAATGAGTTTACTCGCAGGGTACTTTCTTTGTATACTTTTGACTATACGGGCCGAGTCCGGGATTTACGGGAAATCGCGGGTTTTCGTTTGCCGGCGATTAAACTTCTTTTATTCAGCGTCTCATCAAAAATGAAAACAATTTTGAAAACTACAAGTCTCATACGTTTTAGTGGTGAAAAAATAATTTAAAAAATCGTTCGGGAAATGAGTTTACTCCCTGGGTATTTACTTTGTATACTTTTGACTATACGGGCCGAGTCCGGGATTTACGGAAAATCGCAGGTTTTTGTTTGCCGGCGATTAAACTTCTTTTATTCAGCGTCTCATCAAAAATGAAAACATTTTTGAAAACTACAAGTCTCATGCGTTTTAGTGGTGAAAAGATAATATAAAAAATCGTTCTGGAAAGGAGTTTACTCACACGGTACTTTCTTTGTATATACTCGACTATACGAGCCAAGCACGGGATTTACGGGAAATGGCGGGTTTTCGTTTGCCGGCGATTAAACTTCTTTTATTCAGCGTCTCATCAAAAATGGAAACATTTTTAAAAACTTCAAGTCTCATGCGTTTTAGTGGTGAAAAAATAATTTAAAAAATCGTTCGGGAAATGAGTTTACTCACAGGGTACTTTCTTTGCATACATTCGACTATACGGGTCGAGTCCGGGATTTACGGGAATTCGCGGGTTTTCGTTTGCCGGTGATTAAACTTCTTTTATTCAGCGTCTCATCAAAAATGAAAACATTTTTGAAAACTACAAGTCTCATGCGTTTTAGTGGTGAAAAGATAATTTAAAAAATTGTTTTGGAAATGAGTTTACTCACAGGGTACTTTCTTTGTATATACTCGACTATACGGGCCAAGCACGGGATTTACGGGAAATCGCGGGTTTTCGTTTGCCGGCGATTAAACTTCTTTTATTCAGCGTCTCATCAAAAATGAAAACATTTTTGAAAACTACAAGTCTCATGCGTTTTAGTGGTGAAAAGATAATTTAAAAAATCGTTCGGGAAATGAGTTTACTCACAGGGTACTTTCTTTGTATACTTTTAACTATACGGGCCGAGTCCGGGATTTACGGGAAATCGCGGGTTTTCGTTTGCCGGCGATTAAACATCTTTTATTCAGCGTCTCATCAAAAATGAAAACATTTTTGAAAACTACAAGTCTAATGCGTTTTAGTGGTGAAAAGATAATTTAAAAAATCGTTCTGGAAATGAGTTTACTCCCTGGACATTTTCTTTGTATACTTTTGACTATACGGGCCGAGTCCGGGATTTACGGGAATTCGCGGGTTTTCGTTTGCCGGCGATTAAACTTCTTTTATTCAGCGTCTCATCAAAAATGAAAACATTTTTGAAAACTACAAGTCTCGTGCGTTTTAGTGGTGAAAAGATAATTGAAAAAATCGTTCTGGAAATGAGTTTACTCGCAGGGTACTTTCTTTGTATACTTTTGACTATACGGGCGGAGTCCGGGATTTACGGGAAATCGCGGGTTTTCGTTTGCCGGCGATTAAACTTCTTTTATTCAGCGTCTCATCAAAAATGAAAACATTTTTGAAAACTACAAGTCTCATACGTTTTAGTGGTGAAAAAATAATTTAAAAAATTGTTCGGGAAATGAGTTTACTCCCTGGGTACTTTCTTTGTATACTTTTGACTATACGGGCCGAGTCCCGGATTTACGGGAATTCGCGGGTTTTCGTTTGCCGGCGATTAAACATCTTATATTCAGCATCTCATCAAAAATGAAAACATTTTTGAAAACTACAAGTCTCGTGCGTTCTAGTGGTGAAAAGATAATTTAAAAAATCGTTCTGGAAATGAGTTTACTCGCAGGGTACTTTCTTTGTATACTTTTGACTATACGGGCCGAGTCCGGGATTTACGGGAAATCGCGGGTTTTCGTTTGCCGGCGATTAAACTTCTTATATTCAGCGTCTCATCAAAAATGAAAACATTTTTGAAAACTACAAGTCTCGTGCGTTTTAGTGGTGAAAAGATAATTTGAAAAATCGTTCTGGAAATGAGTTTACTCGCAGGGTACTTTCTTTGTATACTTTTGACTATACGGGCCGAGTCCGGGATTTACGGGAAATCGCGGGTTTTCGTTTGCCGGCGATTAAACTTCTTTTTTTCAGCGTCTCATCAAAAATGAAAACATTTTTGAAAACTACAAGTCTCGTGCGTTTTAGTGGTGAAAAGATAATATAAAAAATCGTTCTGGAAAGGAGTTTACTCACAGGGTACTTTCTTTGTATACATTCGACTATACGGGCCAAGCCCGGGTTTTACGGTAAATCGCGTGTTTTCGTTTGCCGGCGATTAAACTTCTTTCATTCAGCGTCTCATCAAAAATGGAAACATTTTTGAAAACTACAAGTCTCATGCGTTTTAGTGGTGAAAAGATAATTTAAAAAATCGTTCGGAAATGAGTTTACTCACAGGGTACTTTCTTTGTATATACTCGACAATACGGGCCAAGCACGGGATTTACGGGAAATCGCGGGTTTTCGTTTGCCGGCGATTAAACTTCTTTTATTCAGCGTCTCATCAAAAATGAAAACATTTTTGAAAACTACAAGTCTCATGCGTTTTAGTGGTGAAAAAATAATTTAAAAAATCGTTCGGGAAATGACTTTACTCCCTGGACATTTTCTTTGTATACTTTTGACTATACGGGCCGAGTCCCGGATTTACGGGAATTCGCGGGTTCTCGTTTGCCGGCGATTAAACTTCTTATATTCAGCGTCTCATCAAAAATGAAAACATTTTTGAAAACTACAAGTCTCGTGCGTTTTAGTGGTGAAAAGATAATTTAAAAAATCGTTCTGGAAATGAGTTTACTCGCAGGGTACTTTCTTTGTATACTTTTGACTATACGGGCCGAGTCCGGGATTTACGGGAAATCGCGGGTTTTCGTTTGCCGGCGATTAAACTTCTTTTATTCAGCGTCTCATCAAAAATGAAAACAATTTTGAAAACTACAAGTCTCATACGTTTTAGTGGTGAAAAAATAATTTAAAAAATCGTTCGGGAAATGAGTTTACTCCCTGGGTATTTACTTTGTATACTTTTGACTATACGGGCCGAGTCCGGGATTTACGGAAAATCGCAGGTTTTTGTTTGCCGGCGATTAAACTTCTTTTATTCAGCGTCTCATCAAAAATGAAAACATTTTTGAAAACTACAAGTCTCATGCGTTTTAGTGGTGAAAAGATAATATAAAAAATCGTTCTGGAAAGGAGTTTACTCACACGGTACTTTCTTTGTATATACTCGACTATACGAGCCAAGCACGGGATTTACGGGAATTCGCGGGTTCTCGTTTGCCGGCGATTAAACTTCTTATATTCAGCGTCTCATCAAAAATGAAAACATTTTTGAAAACTACAAGTCTCGTGCGTTTTAGTGGTGAAAAGATAATTTAAAAAATCGTTCTGGAAATGAGTTTACTCGCAGGGTACTTTCTTTGTATACTTTTGACTATACGGGCCGAGTCCGGGATTTACGGGAAATCGCGGGTTTTCGTTTGCCGGCGATTAAACTTCTTTTATTCAGCGTCTCATCAAAAATGAAAACAATTTTGAAAACTACAAGTCTCATACGTTTTAGTGGTGAAAAAATAATTTAAAAAATCGTTCGGGAAATGAGTTTACTCCCTGGGTATTTACTTTGTATACTTTTGACTATACGGGCCGAGTCCGGGATTTACGGAAAATCGCAGGTTTTTGTTTGCCGGCGATTAAACTTCTTTTATTCAGCGTCTCATCAAAAATGAAAACATTTTTGAAAACTACAAGTCTCATGCGTTTTAGTGGTGAAAAGATAATATAAAAAATCGTTCTGGAAAGGAGTTTACTCACACGGTACTTTCTTTGTATATACTCGACTATACGAGCCAAGCACGGGATTTACGGGAAATGGCGGGTTTTCGTTTGCCGGCGATTAAACTTCTTTTATTCAGCGTCTCATCAAAAATGGAAACATTTTTAAAAACTTCAAGTCTCATGCGTTTTAGTGGTGAAAAAATAATTTAAAAAATCGTTCGGGAAATGAGTTTACTCACAGGGTACTTTCTTTGCATACATTCGACTATACGGGTCGAGTCCGGGATTTACGGGAATTCGCGGGTTTTCGTTTGCCGGTGATTAAACTTCTTTTATTCAGCGTCTCATCAAAAATGAAAACATTTTTGAAAACTACAAGTCTCATGCGTTTTAGTGGTGAAAAGATAATTTAAAAAATTGTTTTGGAAATGAGTTTACTCACAGGGTACTTTCTTTGTATATACTCGACTATACGGGCCAAGCACGGGATTTACGGGAAATCGCGGGTTTTCGTTTGCCGGCGATTAAACTTCTTTTATTCAGCGTCTCATCAAAAATGAAAACATTTTTGAAAACTACAAGTCTCATGCGTTTTAGTGGTGAAAAGATAATTTAAAAAATCGTTCGGGAAATGAGTTTACTCACAGGGTACTTTCTTTGTATACTTTTAACTATACGGGCCGAGTCCGGGATTTACGGGAAATCGCGGGTTTTCGTTTGCCAGCGATTAAACATCTTTTATTCAGCGTCTCATCAAAAATGAAAACATTTTTGAAAACTACAAGTCTAATGCGTTTTAGTGGTGAAAAGATAATTTAAAAAATCGTTCTGGAAATGAGTTTACTCCCTGGACATTTTCTTTGTATACTTTTGACTATACGGGCCGAGTCCGGGATTTACGGGAATTCGCGGGTTTTCGTTTGCCGGCGATTAAACTTCTTTTATTCAGCGTCTCATCAAAAATGAAAACATTTTTGAAAACTACAAGTCTCGTGCGTTTTAGTGGTGAAAAGATAATTGAAAAAATCGTTCTGGAAATGAGTTTACTCGCAGGGTACTTTCTTTGTATACTTTTGACTATACGGGCCGAGTCCGGGATTTACGGGAAATCGCGGGTTTTCGTTTGCCGGCGATTAAACTTCTTTTATTCAGCGTCTCATCAAAAATGAAAACATTTTTGAAAACTACAAGTCTCATACGTTTTAGTGGTGAAAAAATAATTTAAAAAATTGTTCGGGAAATGAGTTTACTCCCTGGGTACTTTCTTTGTATACTTTTGACTATACGGGCCGAGTCCCGGATTTACGGGAATTCGCGGGTTTTCGTTTGCCGGCGATTAAACATCTTATATTCAGCATCTCATCAAAAATGAAAACATTTTTGAAAACTACAAGTCTCGTGCGTTCTAGTGGTGAAAAGATAATTTAAAAAATCGTTCTGGAAATGAGTTTACTCGCAGGGTACTTTCTTTGTATACTTTTGACTATACGGGCCGAGTCCGGGATTTACGGGAAATCGCGGGTTTTCGTTTGCCGGCGATTAAACTTCTTATATTCAGCGTCTCATCAAAAATGAAAACATTTTTGAAAACTACAAGTCTCGTGCGTTTTAGTGGTGAAAAGATAATTTGAAAAATCGTTCTGGAAATGAGTTTACTCGCAGGGTACTTTCTTTGTATACTTTTGACTATACGGGCCGAGTCCGGGATTTACGGGAAATCGCGGGTTTTCGTTTGCCGGCGATTAAACTTCTTTTTTTCAGCGTCTCATCAAAAATGAAAACATTTTTGAAAACTACAAGTCTCGTGCGTTTTAGTGGTGAAAAGATAATATAAAAAATCGTTCTGGAAAGGAGTTTACTCACAGGGTACTTTCTTTGTATACATTCGACTATACGGGCCAAGCCCGGGTTTTACGGTAAATCGCGTGTTTTCGTTTGCCGGCGATTAAACTTCTTTCATTCAGCGTCTCATCAAAAATGGAAACATTTTTGAAAACTACAAGTCTCATGCGTTTTAGTGGTGAAAAGATAATTTAAAAAATCGTTCGGAAATGAGTTTACTCACAGGGTACTTTCTTTGTATATACTCGACAATACGGGCCAAGCACGGGATTTACGGGAAATCGCGGGTTTTCGTTTGCCGGCGATTAAACTTCTTTTATTCAGCGTCTCATCAAAAATGAAAACATTTTTGAAAACTACAAGTCTCATGCGTTTTAGTGGTGAAAAAATAATTTAAAAAATCGTTCGAGAAATGAGTTTACTCACAGGGTACGTTCTTTGTATACATTCGACTATACGGGCAAAGCCCGGGATTTACGGGAAATCGCGGGTTTTCGTTTGACGGCGATTAAACTTGTTTCATTAAGCGTCTCATTAAAAATGAACACATTCCTGAAAACTACAAGTCTCATGCGATTTAGTGGTGAAAAAATAATTTAAAAAATCGTTCGGGAAATGAGTTTACTCCCTGGGTATTTTCTTTGTATACTTTTGACTATACGGGCCGACTTCGGGATTTACGGGAATTCGCGGGTTTTCGTTTGCCGGCGATTAAACTTCTTTTATTCCGCGTCTCATCAAAAATGAAAACATTTTTGAAAACTACAAGTCTCATGCGTTTTAGTGGTGAAAAGATAATTAAAAAAATCGTTCTGGTAATGAGTTTACTCACAGGGTACTTTCTTTGTATACATTCGACTATACGGGCCAAGCCCTGGCTTTACGGGAAATCCCGGGTTTTCGTTTGCCGGCGATTAAACATCTTTTATTCAGCGTGTCATTAAAAATGAAAACATTTTTGAAAACTACAAGTCTCATGCGTTTTAGTGGTGAAAAGATAATTTAAAAAATCGTTCTGGAAATGAGTTTACTCCCTGGACATTTTCTTTGTATACTTTTGACTATACGGGCCGAGTCCGGGATTTACGGGAATTCGCGGGTTTTCGTTTGCCGGCGATTAAACTTCTTTTATTCAGCGTCTCATCAAAAATGAAAACATTTTTGAAAACTACAAGTCTCGTGCGTTTTAGTGGTGAAAAGATAATTGAAAAAATCGTTCTGGAAATGAGTTTACTCGCAGGGTACTTTCTTTGTATACTTTTGACTATACGGGCCGAGTCCGGGATTTACGGGAAATCGCGGGTTTTCGTTTGCCGGCGATTAAACTTCTTTTATTCAGCGTCTCATCAAAAATGAAAACATTTTTGAAAACTACAAGTCTCATGCGTTTTAGTGGTGAAAAGATAATATAAATAATCGTTCTGGAAAGGAGTTTACTCACAGGGTAGTTTCTTTGTATACATTCGACTATACGGGCCAAGCCCGGGATTTACGGGAAATCGCGGGTTTTCGTTTGCCGGCGATTAAACTTCTTTCATTCAGCGTCTCATCAAAAATGGAAACATTTTTGAAAACTACAAGTCTCATGCGTTTTAGTGGTGAAAAAATAATTTAAAAAATCGTTCGGGAAATGAGTTTACTCACAGGGTACTTTCTTTGTATACATTCGACTATACGGGACGAGTCCGGGATTTACGGGAATTCGCGGGTTTTCGTTTGCCGGCGATTAAACTTCTTTTATTCAGCGTCTCATCAAAAATGAAAACATTTTTGAAAACTACAAGTCTCATGCGTTTTAGTGGTGAAAAGATAATTTAAAAAATCGTTCTGGAAATGAGTTTACTCGCCGCATACTTTCTTTGTATAGTTTTGACTATACGGGCGAGTCCGGGATTTACGGGAAATCGCGGGTTTTCGTTTGCCGGCAATTAAACTTCTTTTATTCAGCGTCTCATCAAAAATGGAAACATTTTTGAAAACTACAAGTCTCATGCGTTTTAGTGGTGAAAAAATAATTTAAAAAATCGTTCTGGAAATGAGTTTACTCCCTGAGTACTTTCTTTGTATACTTTTGACTATACGGGCCGAATCCGGGATTTACGGGAAATCGTTGTTTTTCGTTTGCCGGCGATTAAACTTCTTTTAATCAGCGTCTCATCAAAAATGAAAACATTTTTGAAAACTACAAGTCTCATGCGTTTTAGTGGTGAAAAGATAATTTAAAAAATCGCTCTGGAAATGAGTTTACTCGCAGGGTACTTTCTTTGTATACTTTCGACTATACGGGCCGAGTCCGGGATTTACGGGAAATCGCGGGTTTTCGTTTGCCGGCGATTAAACTTCTTTCATTCAGCGTCTCATCAAAAATGGAAACATTTTTGAAAACTACAAGTCTCATGCGTTTTAGTGGTGAAAAAATAATTTAAAAAATCGTTCGGGAAATGAGTTTACTCACAGGGTACTTTCTTTGTATACATTCGACTATACGGGACGAGTCCGGGATTTACGGGAATTCGCGGGTTTTCGTTTGCCGGCGATTAAACTTCTTTTATTCAGCGTCTCATCAAAAATGAAAACATTTTTGAAAACTACAAGTCTCATGCGTTTTAGTGGTGAAAAGATAATTTAAAAAATCGTTCTGGAAATGAGTTTACTCGCCGCATACTTTCTTTGTATAGTTTTGACTATACGGGCGAGTCCGGGATTTACGGGAAATCGCGGGTTTTCGTTTGCCGGCAATTAAACTTCTTTTATTCAGCGTCTCATCAAAAATGGAAACATTTTTGAAAACTACAAGTCTCATGCGTTTTAGTGGTGAAAAAATAATTTAAAAAATCGTTCTGGAAATGAGTTTACTTCCTGAGTACTTTCTTTGTATACTTTTGACTATACGGGCCGAATCCGGGATTTACGGGAAATCGTTGTTTTTCGTTTGCCGGCGATTAAACTTCTTTTAATCAGCGTCTCATCAAAAATGAAAACATTTTTGAAAACTACAAGTCTCATGCGTTTTAGTGGTGAAAAGATAATTTAAAAAATCGCTCTGGAAATGAGTTTACTCGCAGGGTACTTTCTTTGTATACTTTCGACTATACGGGCCGAGTCCGGGATTTACGGGAAATCGCGGGTTTTCGTTTGCCGGCGATTAAACTTCTTTTATTCAGCGTCTCATCAAAAATGAAAACATTTTTGAAAACTACAAGTCTCATGCGTTTTTATGGTGAAAAGATAATTTAAAAAATCGTTCGGGAAATGAGTTTACTCCCTGGGTAGTTTCTTTGTATACTTTTGACTATACGGGCCGAGTCCGGGATTTACGGGAAATCGCGGGTTTTCGTTTGCCAGCGATTAAACGTCTTTTATTCCGCGTCTCATCAAAAATGAAAACATTTTTGAAAACTACAAGTCTCATGCGTTTTAGTGGTGAAAAGATAATTTAAAAAATCGTTCTGGAAATGAGTTTACTCACAGGGTACTTTCTTTGTATATATTCGACTATACGGGCCAAGCCCGGGATTTACGGGAAATCGCGCGTTTTGGTTTGCCGGCGATTAAACTTCTTTTATTCAGCGTCCCATCAAAAATTAAAACATTTTTGAAAACTACAAGTCTCATGCGTTTTAGTGGTGAAAAAATAATTTAAAAAACGTTCGGGAAATTAGTTTACTCCCTGGGTACTTTCTTTGTATACATTCGACTATACGGGCCTAGCTCGGGATTTACGGAAAATCGCTAGTTTTCGTTTGCCGGCGATTAAACCTCTTTCATTAGGCGTCTCATCAAAAATGAAAACATTTTTGAAAACTACAAGTCTCATGCGTTTTAGTGGCGAAAAAATAATTTAAAAAATCGTTCTGGAAATGAGTTTACTCCCTGAGTACTTTCTTTGTATACTTTCGACTATACGGGCCGAGTCTGGGATTTACGGGAAATCGCGGGTTTTCGTTTGCCGGCGATTAAACTTCTTTTATTCAGCGTCTCATCAAAAATGAAAACATTTTTGAAAACTACAAGTCTCATGCGTTTTAGTGGTGAAAAGATAATTTAAAAAATCGTTCGGGAAATGAGTTTACTCCCTGGGTAGTTTCTTTGTATACTTTTGACTATACGGGCCGAGTCCGGGATTTACGGGAAATCGCGGGTTTTCGTTTGCCAGCGATTAAACTTCTTTTATTCCGCGTCTCATCAAAAATAAAAACATTTTTGAAAACTACAAGTCTCATGCGTTTTAGTGGTGAAAAGATAATTTAAAAAATCGTTCTGGAAATGAGTTTACTCACAGGGTACTTTCTTTGTATATATTCGACTATACGGGCCAAGCCCGGGATTTACGGGAAATCGCGCGTTTTGGTTTGCCGGCGATTAAACTTCTTTTATTCAGCGTCCCATCAAAAATTAAAACATTTTTGAAAACTACAAGTCTCATGCGTTTTAGTGGTGAAAAAATAATTTAAAAAATCGTTCGGGAAATGAGTTTACTCCCTGGGTAGTTTCTTTGTATACTTTTGACTATACGGGCCGAGTCCGGGATTTACGGGAAATCGCGGGTTTTCGTTTGCCAGCGATTAAACTTCTTTTATTCCGCGTCTCATCAAAAATGAAAACATTTTTGAAAACTACAAGTCTCATGCGTTTTAGTGGTGAAAAGATAATTTAAAAAATCGTTCTAGAAATGAGTTTACTCACAGGGTACTTCCTTTGTATATATTCGACTATACGGGCCAAGCCCGGGATTTACGGGAAATCGCGCGTTTTCGTTTGCCGGCGATTAAACTTCTTTTATTCAGCGTCCCATCAAAAATTAAAACATTTTTGAAAACTACAAGTCTCATGCCTTCTAGTGGTGAAAAAATAATTTAAAAAAACGTTCGGGAAATTAGTTTACTCCCTGGGTACTTTCTTTGTATACATTTGACTATACGGGCCTAGCTCGGGATTTACGGAAAATCGCTAGTTTTCGTTTGCCGGCGATTAAACCTCTTTCATTAGGCGTTTCATCAAAAATGAAAACATTTTTGAAAACTACAAGTCTCATGCGTTTTAGTGGCGAAAAAATAATTTAAAAAATCGTTCTGGAAATGAGTTTACTCCCTGAGTACTTTCTTTGTATACTGTTGACTATACGAGCCGAGTCCGGGATTTACGGGAAATCGTTGTTTTTCGTTTGCCGGCGATTAAACTTCTTTTATTCAGCGTCTCATCAAAAATGAAAACATTTTTGAAAACTACAAATCTCATGCGTTTTAGTGGTGAAAAAATAATTTAAAAAATCGTTCGGGAAATGAGTTTACTCCCTAGATACTTTCTTTGTATATATATTCGACTATACGGGCCAAGCCCGGGATTTACGGGAATTCGCGGGTTTTCGTTTGCCGGCGATTAAACTTCTTTTATTCAGCGTCTCATCAAAAATGAAAACATTTTTGAAAACTACAAGTCTCATGCGTTTTAGTGGTGAAAAGATAATTTAAAAAATCGTTCTGGAAATGAGTTTACTCGCAGGGTACTTTCTTTGTATACTTTCGACTATACGGGCCGAGTCCGGGATTTACGGGAAATCGCGGGTTTTCGTTTGCCGGCGATTAAACTTCTATTATTCAGCGTCTCATCAAAAATGAAAACATTTTTGAAAACTACAAGTCTCATGCGTTTTAGTGGTGAAAAGATAATTTAAAAAATCGTTCGGGAAATGAGTTACTCCCTGGGTAGTTTCTTTGTATACTTTTGACTATACGGGCCGAGTCCGGGATTTACGGGAAATTGCGGGTTTTCGTTTGCCAGCGATTAAACTTCTTTTATTCCGCGTCTCATCAAAAATGAAAACATTTTTGAAAACTACAAGTCTCATGCGTTTTAGTGGTGAAAAGATAATTTAAAAAATCGTTCTGGAAATGAGTTTACTCACAGGGTACTTTCTTTGTATATATTCGACTATACGGGCCAAGCCCGGAATTTACGGGAATTCGCGGGTTTTCGTTTGCCGGCGATTAAACTTCTTTTATTCAGCGTCTCATCAAAAATGAAAACATTTTTGAAAACTACAAGTCTCATGCGTTTTAGTGGTGAAAAGATAATTTAAAAAATCGTTCTGGAAATGAGTTTACTCGCAGGGTACTTTCTTTGTATACTTTCGACTATACGGGCCGAGTCCGGGATTTACGGGAAATCGCGGGTTTTCGTTTGCCGGCGATTAAACTTCTTTTATTCAGCGTCTCATCAAAAATGAAAACATTTTTGAAAACTACAAGTCTCATGCGTTTTAGTGGTGAAAAGATAATTTAAAAAATCGTTCTGGAAATGAGTTTACTCACAGGGTACTTTCTTTGTATATATTCGACTATACGGGCCAAGCCCGGGATTTACGGGAAATCGCGCGTTTTGGTTTGCCGGCGATTAAACTTCTTTTATTCAGCGTCCCATCAAAAATTAAAACATTTTTGAAAACTACAAGTCTCATGCGTTTTAGTGGTGAAAAAATAATTTAAAAAATCGTTCGGGAAATGAGTTTACTCCCTGGGTAGTTTCTTTGTATACTTTTGACTATACGGGCCGAGTCCGGGATTTACGGGAAATCGCGGGTTTTCGTTTGCCAGCGATTAAACTTCTTTTATTCCGCGTCTCATCAAAAATGAAAACATTTTTGAAAACTACAAGTCTCATGCGTTTTAGTGGTGAAAAGATAATTTAAAAAATCGTTTTGGAAATGAGTTTACTCACAGGGTACTTTCTTTGTATATATTCGACTATACGGGCCAAGCCCGGGATTTACGGGAAATCGCGCGTTTTCGTTTGCCGGCGATTAAACTTCTTTTATTCAGCGTCCCATCAAAAATTAAAACATTTTTGAAAACTACAAGTCTCATGCCTTCTAGTGGTGAAAAAATAATTTAAAAAAACGTTCGGGAAATGAGTTTACTCCCTGGGTACTTTCTTTGTATACTTTTGACTATACGGGCCGAGTCCGGGATTTACGGGAAATCGCGGGTTTTCGTTTGCCAGCGATTAAACTTCTTTTATTCCGCGTCTCATCAAAAATGAAAACATTTTTGAAAACTACAAGTCTCATGCGTTTTAGTGGTGAAAAGATAATTTAAAAAATCGTTCTGGAAATGAGTTTACTCACAGGGTACTTTCTTTGTATATATTCGACTATACGGGCCAAGCCCGGGATTTACGGGAAATCGCGCGTTTTGGTTTGCCGGCGATTAAACTTCTTTTATTCAGCGTCCCATCAAAAATTAAAACATTTTTGAAAACTACAAGTCTCATGCGTTTTAGTGGTGAAAAAATAATTTAAAAAATCGTTCGGGAAATGAGTTTACTCCCTGGGTAGTTTCTTTGTATACTTTTGACTATACGGGCCGAGTCCGGGATTTACGGGAAATCGCGGGTTTTCGTTTGCCAGCGATTAAACTTCTTTTATTCCGCGTCTCATCAAAAATGAAAACATTTTTGAAAACTACAAGTCTCATGCGTTTTAGTGGTGAAAAGATAATTTAAAAAATCGTTCTGGAAATGAGTTTACTCACAGGGTACTTTCTTTGTATATATTCGACTATACGGGCCAAGCCCGGGATTTACGGGAAATCGCGCGTTTTCGTTTGCCGGCGATTAAACTTCTTTTATTCAGCGTCCCATCAAAAATTAAAACATTTTTGAAAACTACAAGTCTCATGCCTTCTAGTGGTGAAAAAATAATTTAAAAAAACGTTCGGGAAATGAGTTTACTCCCTGGGTACTTTCTTTGTATACTTTTGACTATACGGGCCGAGTCCGGGATTTACGGGAAATCGCGGGTTTTCGTTTGCCAGCGATTAAACTTCTTTTATTCCGCGTCTCATCAAAAATGAAAACATTTTTGAAAACTACAAGTCTCATGCGTTTTAGTGGTGAAAAGATAATTTAAAAAATCGTTCTGGAAATGAGTTTACTCACAGGGTACTTTCTTTGTATATATTCGACTATACGGGCCAAGCCCGGGATTTACGGGAAATCGCGCGTTTTGGTTTGCCGGCGATTAAACTTCTTTTATTCAGCGTCCCATCAAAAATGAAAACATTTTTGAAAACTACAAGTCTCATGCGTTTTAGTGGTGAAAAAATAATTTAAAAAATCGTTCGGGAAATGAGTTTACTCCCTGGGTAGTTTCTTTGTATACTTTTGACTATACGGGCCGAGTCCGGGATTTACGGGAAATCGCGGGTTTTCGTTTGCCAGCGATTAAACTTCTTTTATTCCGCGTCTCATCAAAAATGAAAACATTTTTGAAAACTACAAGTCTCATGCGTTTTAGTGGTGAAAAGATAATTTAAAAAATCGTTCTGGAAATGAGTTTACTCACAGGGTACTTTCTTTGTATATATTCGACTATACGGGCCAAGCCCGGGATTTACGGGAAATCGCGCGTTTTCGTTTGCCGGCAATTAAACTTCTTTTATTCAGCGTCCCATCAAAAATTAAAACATTTTTGAAAACTACAAGTCTCATGCCTTCTAGTGGTGAAAAAATAATTTAAAAAAACGTTCGGGAAATTAGTTTACTCCCTGGGTACTTTCTTTGTATACATTTGACTATACGGGCCTAGCTCGGGATATACGGAAAATCGCTAGTTTTCGTTTGCCGGCGATTAAACCTCTTTCATTAGGCGTCTCATCAAAAATGAAAACATTTTTGAAAACTACAAGTCTCATGCGTTTTAGTGGCGAAAAAATAATTTAAAAAATCGTTCTGGAAATGAGTTTACTCCCTGAGTACTTTCTTTGTATACTTTTGACTATACGAGCCGAGTCCGGGATTTACGGGAAATCGTTGTTTTTCGTTTGCCGGCGATTAAACTTCTTTTATTCAGCGTCTCATCAAAAATGAAAACATTTTTGAAAACTACAAGTCTTATGCCCTTTAGTGGTGAAAAAATAATTTAAAAAAATCGTTCGGGAAATGAGTTTACTCCCTGGGTAGTTTCTTTGTATACTTTTGACTATACGGGCCGAGTCCGGGATTTACGGGAAATCGCGAGTTTTCGTTTGCCAGCGATTAAACTTCTTTTATTCCGCGTCTTATCAAAAATGAAAACATTTTTGAAAACTACAAGTCTCATGCGTTTTAGTGGTCAAAAGATAATTTAAAAAATCGTTCTGGAAATGAGTTTACTCACAGGGTACTTTCTTTGTATATATATTCGACTATACGGGCCAAGCCCGGGATTTACGGCAAACCGCGCGTTTTCGTTTGCCGGCGATTAAACTTCTTTTATTCAGCGTCCCATCAAAAATTAAAACATTTTTGAAAACTACAAGTCTCATGCGTTTTAGTGGTGAAAAAATAATTTAAAAAATCGTTCGGGAAATGAGTTTACTCCCTAGATACTTTCTTTGTATACTTTTGGCTATACGGGCCGAGTCCGGGATTTACGGGAATTCGCGGGTTTTCGTTTGCCGGCGATTAAACTTCTTTTATTCAGCGTCTCATCAAAAATGAAAACATTTTTGAAAACTACAAGTCTCATGCGTTTTAGTGGTGAAAAGATAATTTAAAAAATCGTTCTGGAAATGAGGATACTCGCAGGGTACTTTCTTTGTATACTTTCGACTATACGGGCCGAGTCCGGGATTTACGGGAAATCGCGTGTTTTCGTTTGGCGGCGATTAAACTTCTTTTATTCAGCGTCTCATTAAAAATGAAAACATTTTTGAAAACTACAAGTCTCATGCGTTTTAGTGGTGAAAAAATAATTTAAAAAATCGTTCGGGAAATGAGTTTACTCCCTAGATACTTTCTTTGTATACTTTTGGCTATACGGGCCGAGTCCGGGATTTACGGGAATTCGCAGGTTTTCGTTTGCCGGCGATTAAACTTCTTTTATTCAGCGTCTCATCAAAAATGAAAACATTTTTGAAAACTACAAGTCTCATGCGTTTTAGTGGTGAAAAGATAATTTAAAAAATCGTTCTGGAAATGAGGATACTCGCAGGGTACTTTCTTTGTATACTTTCGACTATACGGGCCGAGTCCGGGATTTACGGGAAATCGCGTGTTTTCGTTTGGCGGCGATTAAACTTCTTTTATTCAGCGTCTCATTAAAAATGAAAACATTTTTGAAAACTACAAGTCTCATGCGTTTTAGTTGTGAAAAGATAATTTAAAAAATCGTTCGGGAAATGAGTTTACTCCCTGGGTATTTTCTTTGTATACTTTTGACTATACGGGCCGAGTCCCGGATTTTCGGGAATTCGCGGGTTTTCGTTTGCCAGCGATTAAACTTCTTTTATTCAGCGTCTCGTCAAAAATGAAAACATTTTGGAAAACTACAAGTCTCATACGCTTTAGTGGTGAAAAAATAATTTAAAAAATCGTTCGGCAAATGAGTTTACTCCCTGGGTATTTTCTTTGCATACTTTTGACTAAACGGGCCGAGTCCCGGATTTATGGGAATTCGCGGATTTTCGTTTGCCAGCGATTAAACTTCTTTTATTCAGCGTCTCATCAAAAATGAAAACATTTTTAAAAACTACAAGTCTCATGCGTTTTAGTGGTGAAAAAATAATTTAAAAAATCGTTCGGGAAATGAGTTTACTCACAGGGTACTTTCTTTGTATACATTCGACTTTACGGGCCGAGTCCGGGATTTACGGGAATTCGCGGGTTTTTGTTTGCCGGCGATTAAACTTCTTTTATTCAGCGTCTCATCAAAAATGAAAACATTTTTGAAAACTACAAGTCTCATGCGTTTTAGTGGTGAAAAGATAATTTAAAAAATTGTTCTGGAAATGAGTTTACTCATAGGGTACTTTCTTTGTATACTTTCGACTATACGGGCCGAGTCCGGGATTTACGGGAATTCGCGGGTTTTTGTTTGCCGGCGATTAAACTTTTTTTATTCAGCGTGTCATCAAAAATGAAAACATTTTTGAAAACTAAAAGTCTCATGCGTTTTAGTGGTGAAAAGATAATTTAAAAAATCGTTCGGGAAATGAATTTACTCCCTAGATACTTTCTTTGTATACTTCTGGCTATACGGGCCGAGTCCGGGATTTACGGGAATTCGCGGGTTTTCGTTTGCGGGCGATTAAACTTCTTTTATTCAGCGTTTCATCAAAAATGAAAACATTTTTGAAAACTACAAGTCTCATGCGTTTAAGTGGTGAAAAGATAATTTAAAAAATCGTTCTGGAAATGAGTTTACTCGCAGGGTACTTTCTTTGTATACTTTCGACTATACGGGCCGAGTCCGGGATTTACGGGAAATCGCGGGTTTTCGTTTGCCGGCGATTAAACTTCTTTTATTCAGCGTCTCATCAAAAATGAAAACATTTTTGAAAACTACAAGTCTCATACGCTTTAGTGGTGAAAAAATAATTTAAAAAATCGTTCGGGAAATGAGTTTACTCCCTGGGTATTTCCTTTGTATACTTTTGACTATACGGGCCGAGTCCCGGATTTACGGGAATTCGCGGGTTTTCGTTTGCCAGCAATTAAACTTCTTTTATTCAGCGTCTCATCAAAAATGAAAACATTTTTGAAAACTACAAGTCTCATGCGTTTTAGTGGTGAAAAGATAATTTAAGAAATCGTTCTTGAAATGAGTTTACTCACAGGGTACTTTCTTTGTATACTTTTGACTATACGGGCCGAGTCCGGGATTTACGGGAAATCGCGGGTTTTCGTTTGCCAGCGATTAAACTTCTTTTATTCCGCGTCTCATCAAAAATGAAAACATTTTTGAAAACTACAAGTCTCATGCGTTTTAGTGGTGAAAAGATAATTTAAAAAATCGTTCTGGAAATGAGTTTACTCACAGGGTACTTTCTTTGTATATATTCGACTATACGGGCCAAGCCCGAGATTTACGGGAAATCGCGCGTTTTGGTTTGCCGGCGATTAAACTTCTTTTATTCAGCGTCCCATCAAAAATTAAAACATTTTTGAAAACTACAAGTCTCATGCGTTTTAGTGGTGAAAAAATAATTTAAAAAATCGTTCGGGAAATGAGTTTACTCCCTGGGTAGTTTCTTTGTATACTTTTGACTATACGGGCCTAGTCCGGGATTTACGGGAAATCGCGGGTTTTCGTTTGCCAGCGATTAAACTTCTTTTATTCCGCGTCTAATCAAAAATGAAAACATTTTTGAAAACTACAAGTCTCATGCGTTTTAGTGGTGAAAAGATAATTTAAGAAATCGTTCTTGAAATGAGTTTACTCACAGGGTACTTTCTTTGTATACTTTTGACTATACGGGCCGAGTCCGGGATTTACGGGAAATCGCGGGTTTTCGTTTGCCAGCGATTAAACTTCTTTTATTCCGCGTCTCATCAAAAATGAAAACATTTTTGAAAACTACAAGTCTCATGCGTTTTAGTGGTGAAAAGATAATTTAAAAAATCGTTCTGGAAATGAGTTTACTCACAGGGTACTTTCTTTGTATATATTCGACTATACGGGCCAAGCCCGGGATTTACGGGAAATCGCGCGTTTTGGTTTGCCGGCGATTAAACTTCTTTTATTCAGCGTCCCATCAAAAATTAAAACATTTTTGAAAACTACAAGTCTCATGCGTTTTAGTGGTGAAAAAATAATTTAAAAAATCGTTCGGGAAATGAGTTTACTCCCTGGGTAGTTTCTTTGTATACTTTTGACTATACGGGCCGAGTCCGGGATTTACGGGAAATCGCGGGTTTTCGTTTGCCAGCGATTAAACTTCTTTTATTCCGCGTCTCATCAAAAATGAAAACATTTTTGAAAATTACAAGTCTTATGCGTTTTAGTGGTGAAAAAATAATTTAAAAAATCGTTCGGGAAATGAGTTTACTCCCTGGGTAGTTTCTTTGTATACTTTTGACTATACGGGCCTAGTCCGGGATTTACGGGAAATCGCGGGTTTTCGTTTGCCAGCGATTAAACTTCTTTTATTCCGCGTCTAATCAAAAATGAAAACATTTTTGAAAACTACAAGTCTCATGCGTTTTAGTGGTGAAAAAATAATTTAAAAAATCGTTCGGGAAATGAGTTTACTCCCTAGATACTTTCTTTGTATACTTTTGGCTATACGGGCCGAGTCCGGGATTTACGGGAATTCGCGGGTTTTCGTTTGCCGGCGATTAAACTTCTTTTATTCAGCGTCTCATCAAAAATGAAAACATTTTTGAAAACTACAAGTCTCATGCGTTTTAGTGGTGAAAAGATAATTTAAAAAATCGTTCTGGAAATGAGTTTACTCGCAGGGTACTTTCTTTGTATACTTTCGACTATACGGGCCGAGTCCGGGATTTACGGGAAATCGCGGGTTTTGGTTTGCCGGCGATTAAACTTCTTTTATTCAGCGTCTCATCAAAAATGAAAACATTTTTGAAAACTACAAGTCTCATGCGTTTTAGTGGTGAAAAGATAATTTAAAAAATCGTTCGGGAAATGAGTTTACTCCCTGGGTAGTTTCTTTGTATACTTTTGACTATACGGGCCGAGTCCGGGATTTACGGGAAATCGCGGGTTTTCGTTTGCCAGCGATTAAACTTCTTTTATTCCGCGTCTCATCAAAAATAAAAACATTTTTGAAAACTACATGTCTCATGCGTTTTAGTGGTGAAAAGATAATTTAAAAAATCGTTCTGGAAATGAGTTTACTCACAGGGTACTTTCTTTGTATATATTCGACTATACGGGCCAAGCCCGGGATTTACGGGAAATCGCGCGTTTTGGTTTGCCGGCGATTAAACTTCTTTTATTCAGCGTCCCATCAAAAATTAAAACATTTTTGAAAACTACAAGTCTCATGCGTTTTAGTGGTGAAAAAATAATTTAAAAAATCGTTCGGGAAATGAGTTTACTCCCTGGGTAGTTTCTTTGTATACTTTTGACTATACGGGCCGAGTCCGGGATTTACGGGAAATCGCGGGTTTTCGTTTGCCAGCGATTAAACTTCTTTTATTCCGCGTCTCATCAAAAATGAAAACATTTTGGAAAACTACAAGTCTCATGCGTTTTAGTGGTGAAAAGATAATTTAAAAAATCGTTCTGGAAATGAGTTTACTCACAGGGTACTTTCTTTGTATATATTCGACTATACGGGCCAAGCCCGGGATTTACGGGAAATCGCGCGTTTTCGTTTGCCGGCGATTAAACTTCTTTTATTCAGCGTCCCATCAAAAATTAAAACATTTTTGAAAACTACAAGTCTCATGCCTTCTAGTGGTGAAAAAATAATTTAAAAAAACGTTCGGGAAATTAGTTTACTCCCTGGGTACTTTCTTTGTATACATTTGACTATACGGGCCTAGCTCGGGATATACGGAAAATCGCTAGTTTTCGTTTGCCGCCGATTAAACCTCTTTCATTAGGCGTCTCATCAAAAATGAAAACATTTTTGAAAACTACAAGTCTCATGCGTTTTAGTGGCGAAAAAATAATTTAAAAAATCGTTCTGGAAATGAGTTTACTCCCTGAGTACTTTCTTTGTATACTTTTGACTATACGAGCCGAGTCCGGGATTTACAGGAAATCGTTGTTTTTCGTTTGCCGGCGATTAAACTTCTTTTATTCAGCGTCTCATCAAAAATGAAAACATTTTTGAAAACTACAAGTCTTATGCGTTTTAGTGGTGAAAAAATAATTTAAAAAATCGTTCGGGAAATGAGTTTACTCCCTGGGTAGTTTCTTTGTATACCTTTGGCTATACGGACCGAGTCCGGGATTTATAGGAAATCGTTGTTTTTCGTTTGCCGGCGATTAAACTTCTTTTATTCAGCGTCTCATCAAAAATGAAAACATTTTTGAAAACTACAAGTCTTATGCGTTTTAGTGGTGAAAAAATAATTTAAAAAATCGTTCTGGAAATGAGTTTACTCACAGGGAACTTTCTTTGTAAACATTCGACTATAAGGGACAAGCCCGGGATTTAGGGAAATCGTGGTATTTCGTTTGCCGGCGATTAAACCTCTTTCATTAAGCGTCTCATTAAAAATAAAAACATTTTTGAAAACTACAAGTCTCATTCGTTCTAGCGGTGCAGAAATAATTTGAAAAATCGTTCGGGAAATCAGTTTACTCCCTGGGTACTTTCTTTATATACATTCAACTATACGGGCCAAGCCCGGGATTTACGGGAAATCGCGGGTTTTCGTTTGCCGGCGATTAAACTTCTTTTATTCAGCGTCTCATCAAAAATGAAAACACTTTTGAAAACTACAAGTCTCACGCGTTTTAGTGGTGAAAAAATAATTTAAAAAATCGTTCTGGAAATGAGTTTACTCACAGGGTACTTTCTTTGCATACATTCGACAATACGGGCCAAGCCCGGGATTTACAGGAAATCGCGGGTTTTCGTTTGCCGGCTATTAAACCACATTCACTAAGCGTCTCATCAAAAATGAAAACATTTCTGAAAACTACAAGTCTCATGGGCTTTAGTGGTGAAATAATAACTTAAAAAATCGTTCGGGAAATGAGTTTACTCCTTGGGTACTTTCTTTGTATACTTTTGACTATACGGGCCAAGCCCGGGATTTACGGCAAACCGCGCGTTTTCGTTTGCCGGCGATTAAACTTCTTTTATTCAGCGTCCCATCAAAAATTAAAACATTTTTGAAAACTACAAGTCTCATGCGTTTTAGTGGTGAAAAAATAATTTAAAAAATCGTTCGGGAAATGAGTTTACTCCTTAGATACTTTCTTTGTATACTTTTGGCTATACGGGCCGAGTCCGGGATTTACGGGAATTCGCGGGTTTTCGTTTGCCGGCGATTAAACTTCTTTTATTCAGCGTCTCATCAAAAATGAAAACATTTTTGAAAACTACAAGTCTCGTGCGTTTTAGTGGTGAAAAGATAATTTAAAAAATCGTTCTGGAAATGAGTTTACTCGCAGGGTACTTTCTTTGTATACTTTCGACTATACGGGCCGAGTCCGGGATTTACGGGAAATCGCGGGTTTTTGTTTGCCGGCGATTAAACTTCTTTTATTCAGCGTCTCATCAAAAATGAAAACATTTTGGAAAACTACAAGTCTCATACGCTTTAGTGGTGAAAAGATAATTTAAAAAATCGTTCGGCAAATGAGTTTACTCCCTGGGTATTTTCTTTGTATACTTTTGACTAAACGGGCCGAGTCCCGGATTTATGGGAATTCGCGGATTTTCGTTTGCCAGCGATTAAACTTCTTTTATTCAGGGTCTCATCAAAAATGAAAACATTTTTAAAAACTACAAGTCTCATGCGTTTTAGTGGTGAAAAAATAATTTAAAAAATCGTTCGGGAAATGAGTTTACTCACAGGGTACTTTCTTTGTATACATTCGACTATACGGGCCGAGTCCGGGATTTACGGGAATTCGCGGGTTTTTGTTTGCCGGCGATTAAACTTCTTTTATTCAGCGTCTCATCAAAAATGAAAACATTTTTGAAAACTACAAGTCTCATGCGTTTTAGTGGTGAAAAGATAATTTAAAAAATTGTTCTGGAAATGAGTTTACTCACAGTGTACTTTCTTTGTATACTTTCGACTATACGGGCCGAGTCCGGGATTTACGGGAATTCGCGGGTTTTTGTTTGCCGGCGATTAAACTTTTTTTATTCAGCGTGTCATCAAAAATGAAAACATTTTTGAAAACTAAAAGTCTCATGCGTTTTAGTGGTGAAAAGATAATTTAAAAAATCGTTCGGGAAATGAATTTACTCCCTAGATACTTTCTTTGTATACTTTTGGCTATACGGGCCGAGTCCGGGATTTACGGGAATTCGCGGGTTTTCGTTTGCGGGCGATTAAACTTCTTTTATTCAGCGTTTCATCAAAAATGAAAACATTTTTTAAAACTACAAGTCTCATGCGTTTAAGTGGTGAAAAGATAATTTAAAAAATCGTTCTGGAAATGAGTTTACTCGCAGGGTACTTTCTTTGTATACTTTCGACTATACGGGCCGAGTCCGGGATTTACGGGAAATCGCGGGTTTTCGTTTGCCGGCGATTAAACTTCTTTTATTCAGCGTCTCATCAAAAATGAAAACATTTTTGAAAACTACAAGTCTCATACGCTTTAGTGGTGAAAAAATAATTTAAAAAATCGTTCGGGAAATGAGTTTACTCCCTGGGTATTTCCTTTGTATACTTTTGTTTATACGGGCCGAGTCCCGGATTTACGGGAATTCGCGGGTTTTCGTTTGCCAGCAATTAAACTTCTTTTATTCAGCGTCTCATCAAAAATGAAAACATTTTTGAAAACTACAAGTCTCATGCGTTTTAGTGGTGAAAAGATAATTTAAGAAATCGTTCTTGAAATGAGTTTACTCACAGGGTACTTTCTTTGTATATACTCGACTATACGGGCCAAGCACGGGATTTACGGGAAATCGCGGGTTTTCGTTTGCCGACGATTAATCTTCTTTTATTCAGCGTCTCATCAAAAATGAAAATATTTTTGAAAACTACAAGTCTCATGCGTTTTAGTGGTGAAAAAATAATTTAAAAAATCGTTCGGGAAATGAGTTTACTCACAGGGTACTTTCTTTTTATACATTCGACTATACGGGCCGAGTCCGGGATTTACGGGAATTCGCGGGTTTTTGTTTGCCGGCGATTAATCTTCTTTTATTCAGCGTCTCATCAGAAATGAAAACATTTTTGAAAACTACAAATCTCATGCGTTTTAGTGGTGAAAAAATAATTTAAAAAATCGTTCGGGAAATGAGTTTACTCCCTAGATACTTTCTTTGTATATTTTTGGCTATACGGCCCGAGTCCGGGATTTACGGGAATTTGCGGGTTTTTGTTTGCCGGCGATTAAACTTCTTTTATTCAGCGTCTCATCAAAAATGAAAACATTTTTGAAAACTACAAGTCTCATGCGTTTTAGTGGTGAAAAGATAATTTAAAAAATCGTTCAGGAAATGAGTTTACTTGCAGGGTACTTTCTTTGTATACTTTCGACTATACGGGCCGAGTCCGGGATTTACGGGAAATCGCGGGTTTTCGTTTGCCGGCGATTAAACTTCTTTTATTCAGCGTCTCATCAAAAATGAAAACATTTTTGAAAACTACAAGTCTCATGCGTTTTAGTGGTGAAAAGATAATTTAAAAAATCGTTCGGGAAATGAGTTTACTCCCTGGGTTTTTCTTTGTATACTTTTGACTATACGGGCCGAGTCCCGGATTTACGGGAATTCGCGGGTTTTCGTTTGCCAGCGATTAAACTTCTTTTATTCAGCGTCTCATCAAAAATGAAAACATTTTTGAAAACTACAAGTCTCATACGCTTTAGTGGTGAAAAGATAATTTAAAAAATCGTTCGGCAAATGAGTTTACTCCCTGGGTATTTTCTTTGTATACTTTTGCCTAAACGGGCCGAGTCCCGGATTTACGGGAATTCGCGGATTTTCGTTTGCCAGCGATTAAACTTCTTTTATTCAGCGTCTCATCAAAAATGAAAACATTTTTGAAAACTACAAGTCTCATGCGTTTTAGTGGTGAAAAAATAATTTAAAAAATCGTTCGGGAAATGAGTTTACTCACAGGGTTCTTTCTTTGTATACATTCGACTATACGGGCCGAGTCCGGGATTTACGGGAATTCGCGGGTTTTTGTTTGCCGGCGATTAAACTTCTTTTATTCAGCGTCTCATCAAAAATGAAAACATTTTTGAAAACTACAAGTCTCATGCGTTTTAGTGGTGAAAAGATAAATTAAAAAATTGTTCTGGAAATGAGTTTACTCACAGGGTACTTTCTTTGTATACTTTCAACTATACGGGCCGAGTCCGGGATTTACGGGAATTCGCGGGTTTTTGTTTGCCGGCGATTAAACTTTTTTTATTCAGCGTGTCATCAAAAATGAAAACATTTTTGAAAACTAAAAGTCTCATGCGTTTTTGTGGTGAAAAGATAATTTAAAAAATCGTTCGGGAAATGAGTTTACTTCCTAGATACTTTTTTGTATACTTTTGGCTATACGGGCCGAGTCCGGGATTTACGGGAATTCGCGGGTTTTCGTTTGCCGGCGATTAAACTTCTTTTATTCAGCGTCTCATCAAAAATGAAAACATTTTTGAAAACTACAAGTCTCATGCGTTTAAGTGGTGAAAAGATAATTTAAAAAATCGTTCTGGAAATGAGTTTACTCGCAGGGTACTTTCTTTGTATACTTTCGACTATAGGGACCGAGTCCGGGATTTACGGGAAATCGCGGGTTTTCGTTTGCCGGCGATTAAACTTCTTTTATTCAGCGTCTCATCAAAAATGAAAACATTTTTGAAAACTACAAGTCTCATACGCTTTAGTGGTGAAAAAATAATTTAAAAAATCGTTCGGGAAATGAGTTTACTCCCTGGGTATTTTCTTTGTATACTTTTGACTATACGGGCCGAGTCCCGGATTTACGGGAATTCGCGGGTTTTCGTTTGCCAGCGATTAAACTTCTTTTATTCAGCGTCTCATCAAAAATGAAAACATTTTTGAAAACTACAAGTCTCATGAGTTTTAGTGGTGAAAAGATAATTTAAAAAATCGTTCTTGAAATGAGTTTACTTACAGGGTACTTTCTTTGTATATACTCAACTATACGGACCAAGCACGGGATTTACGGGAAATCGCGGGTTTTCGTTTGCCGACGATTAAACTTCTTTTATTCAGCGTCTCATCAAAAATGAAAACATTTTTGAAAACTACAAGTCTCATGCGTTTTAGTGGTGAAAAAATAATTTAAAAAATCGTTCGGGAAATGAGTTTACTCACAGGGTACTTTCTTTGTATACATTCGACTATACGGGCCGAGTCCGGGATTTACGGGAATTCGCGGGTTTTTGTTTGCCGGCGATTAAACTTCTTTTATTCAGCGTCTCATCAAAAATGAAAACATTTTTGAAAACTACAAGTCTCATGCGTTTTAGTGGTGAAAAGATAATTTAAAAAATCGTTCTTGAAATGAGTTTACTCACAGGGTACTTTCTTTGTATATACTCTACTATACGGGCCAAGCACGGGATTTACGGGAATTCGCGGGTTTTTGTTTGCCGGCGATTAAACTTCTTTTATTCAGCGTCTCATCAAAAATGGAAACATTTTTGAAAACTACAAGTCTCATGCGTTTTAGTGGTCAAAAGATAAGTTTAAAAATTGTTCTGGAAATGAGTTTACTCCCTGAGTACTTTCTTTGTATACTTTTGACTATACGAGCCGAGTCCGGGATTTACGGAAAATCGCGAGTTTTCGTTTGCCAGCGATTAAACTTCTTTTATTCCGCGTCTCATCAAAAATGAAAACATTTTTGAAAACTACAAGTCTCATGCGTTTTAGTGGTGAAAAGATAAATTAAAAAATCGTTCTGGAAATGAGTTTACTCACAGGGTACTTTCTTTGTATATATTCGACTATACGGGCCAAGCCCGGTATTTACGGGAAATCGCGCGTTTTCGTTTGCCGGCGATTAAACTTCTTTTATTCAGCGTCCCATCAAAAATTAAAACATTTTTGAAAACTACAAGTCTCATGCGTTTTAGTGGTGAAAAAATAATTTAAAAAATCGTTCGGGAAATGAGTTTACTCCCTGGGTAGTTTCTTTGTATACTTTTGACTATACGGGCCGAGTCCGGGATTTACGGGAAATCGCGGGTTTTCGTTTGCCAGCGATTAAACTTCTTTTATTCCGCGTCTCATCAAAATGAGAACATTTTTGAAAACTACAAGTCTCATGCGTTTTAGTGGTGAAAAGATAATTTAAAAAATCGTCCTGGAAATGAGTTTACTCACAGGGTACTTTCTTTGTATATATTTGACTATACGGGCCAAGCCCGGGATTTACGGGAAATCGCGGGTTTTCGTTTGCCGGCGATTAAACTTCTTTTATTCAGCGTCCCATTAAAAATTAAAACATTTTTAAAAACTACAAGTCTCATGCGCTTTAGTGGTGAAAAGATAATTTAAAAAATCGTTCGGGAAATGAGTTTACTCCCTGGGTATTTGCTTTGTATACTTTTGACTAAACGGGCCGAGTCCCGGATTTACGGGAATCGCGGATTTTCGTTTGCCAGCGATTAAACTTCTTTTATCCAGCGTCTCATCAAAAATGAAAACATTTTTGAAAACTACAAGTCTCATGCGTTTTAGTGGTGAAAAGATAATTTAAAAAATCGTTCAGGAAATGAGTTTACTCCCTAGATACTTTCTTTGTATACTTTTGGCTATACGGGCCGAGTCCGGGATTTAAGGAAATTCGCGGGTTTTCGTTTGCCGGCGATTAAACTTCTTTTATTCAGCGTCTCATCAAAAATGAAAACATTTTTGAAAACTACAGGTCTCATGCGTTTTAGTGGTGAAAAGATAATTTAAAAAAACGTTCTGGAAATGAGTTTACTCGCAGGGTACTTTCTTTGTATACTTTCGACTATACGGGTCGAGACCGGGATTTACGGGAAATCGCAGGTTTTCGTTTGCCGGCGATTAAACTTCTTTTATTCAGCGTCTCATCAAAAATGAAAACATTTCTGAAAACTACAAGTCTCATACGCTTTGGTTGGGAAAAAATAATTTAAAAAATCGTTCGGGAAATGAGTTTACTCCCTGGGTATTTTCTTTGTATACTTTTGACTATACGGGCCGAGTCCCAGATTTACGGGAATTCGCGGGTTTTCGTTTGCCAGCGATTAAACTTCTTTTATTCAGCGTCTCATCAAAAATGAAAACATTTTTGAAAACTACAAGTCTCATGCGTTTTAGGCGTGAAAAGATAATTTAAAAAATCGTTCTTGAAATGAGTTTTCTCACAGGGTACTTTCTTTGTATATACTCGACTATACGGGCCAAGCACGGGATTTACGGGAAATCGCGGGTTTTCGTTTGCCGGCGATTAAACTTCTTTTATTCAGCGTCTCATCAAAAATGAAAACATTTTTGAAAACTACAAATCTCATGCGTTTTAGGCGTGAAAAGATAATTTAAAAAATCGTTCTTGAAATGAGTTTACTCACAGGGTACTTTCTTTGTATATACTCGACTATACGGGCCAAGCACGGGATTTACGGGAAATCGCGGGTTTTCGTTTGCCGGCGATTAAACTTCTTTTATTCAGCGTCTCATCAAAAATGAAAACATTTTTGAAAACTACAAATCTCATGCGTTTTAGTGGTGAAAAAATAATTTAAAAAATCGTTCGGAAAATGAGTTTACTCACAGGGTACTTTCTTTGTATACATTCGACTATACGGGCCGAGTCCGAGATTTACGGGAAATCGCGGGTTTTTGTTTGCCGGCGATTAAACTTCTTTTATTCAGCGTCTCATCAAAAATGAAAACATTTTTGAAAACTAAAAGTCTCATGCGTTTTAGTGGTGAAAAAATAATTTAAAAAATCGTTCGGGAAATGAGTTTACTCACAGGGTACTTTCTTTGTATACATTCGACTATACGGGCCGAGTCCGGGATTTACGGGAATTCGCGGGTTTTTGTTTGCCGGCGATTAAACTTCTTTTATTCAGCGTCTCATCAAAAATGAAAACATTTTTGAAACTACCAGTCTCATGCGTTTTGGTGGTGAAAAGATAATTTAAAAAATCGTTCTTGAAATGAGTTTACTCACAGGGTACTTTCTTTGTATATACTCAACTATACGGTCCAAGCACGGGATTTACGGGAATTCGCGGGTTTTTGTTTGCCGGCGATTAAACTTCTTTTATTCAGCGTCTCATCAAAAATGAAAACATTTTTGAAAACTACAAGTCTCATGCGTTTTAGTGGTGAAAAGATAATTTTAAAAATTGTTCTGGAAATGAGTTTACTCCCTGAGTACTTTCTTTGTATACTTTTGACTATACGAGCCAAGTCCGGGATTTACGGGAAATCGCGAGTTTTCGTTTGCCAGCGATTAAACTTCTTTTATTCCGCGTCTCATCAAAAATGAAAACATTTTTGAAAACTACAAGTCTCATGCGTTTTAGTGGTGAAAAAATAATTTAAAAAATCGTTCGGGAAATGAGTTTACTCCCTGGGTATTTTCTTTGTACACTTTTGACTAAACGGGCCGAGTCCCGGATTTACGGGAATCGCGGATTTTTGTTTGCCAGCGATTAAACTTCTTTTATTCAGCGTCTCATCAAAAATGAAAACATTTTTGAAAACTAAAAGTCTCATGCGTTTTAGTGGTGAAAAAATAATTTAAAAAATCGTTCGGGAAATGAGTTTACTCACAGGGTACTTTCTTTGTATACATTCGACTATACGGGCCGAGTCCGGGATTTACGGGAATTCGCGGGTTTTTGTTTGCCGGCGATTAAACTTCTTTTATTCAGCGTCTCATTAAAAATGAAAACATTTTTGAAAACTACAAGTCTCATGCGTTTTGGTGGTGAAAAGATAATTTAAAAAATCGTTCTTGAAATGAGTTTACTCACAGGGTACTTTCTTTGTATATACTCGACTATACGGGCCAAGCACGGGATTTACGGGAATTCGCGGGTTTTTGTTTGCCGGCGATTAAACTTCTTTCATTCAGCGTCTCATCAAAAATGAAAACATTTTTGAAAACTACAAGTCTCATGCGTTTTAGTGGTGAAAAGATAATTTTAAAAATTGTTCTGGAAATGAGTTTACTCCCTGAGTAATTTCTTTGTATACTTTTGACTATACGAGCCGAGTCCGGGATTTACGGGAAATCGCGAGTTTTCGTTTGCCAGCGATTAAACTTCTTTTATTCCGCGTCTCATCAAAAATGAAAACATTTTTGAAAACTACAAGTCTCATGCCTTTTAGTGGTGAAAAGATAAATTAAAAAATCTTTCTGGAAATGAGTTTACTCACAGGGTACTTTCTTTGTATATATTCGACTATACGGGCCAAGCCCGGGATTTACGGGAAATCGCGCGTTTTCGTTTGCCGGCGATTAAACTTCTTTTATTCAGCGTCCCATCAAAAATTAAAACATTTTTGAAAACTACAAGTCTCATGCGTTTTAGTGGTGAAAAAATAATTTAAAAAATCGTTCGGGAAATGAGTTTACTCCCTGGGTAGTTTCTTTGTATACTTTTGACTATACGGGCCGAGTCCGGGATTTACGGGAAATCGCGGGTTTTCGTTTGCCAGCGATTAAACTTCTTTTATTCCGCGTCTCATCAAAAATGAGAACATTTTTGAAAACTACAAGTCTCATGCGTTTTAGTGGTGAAAAGATAATTTAAAAAATCGTTCTGGAAATGAGTTTACTCACAGGGTACTTTCTTTGTATATATTTGACTATACGGGCCAAGCCCGGGATTTACGGGAAATCGCGCGTTTTCGTTTGCCGGCGATTAAACTTCTTTTATTCAGCGTCCCATCAAAAAATAAAACATTTTTAAAAACTACAAGTCTCATGCGCTTTAGTGGTGAAAAGATAATTTAAAAAATCGTTCGGGAAATGAGTTTACTCCCTGGGTATTTTCTTTGTATACTTTTGACTAAACGGGCCGAGTCCCGGATTTACGGGAATCGCGGGTTTTTGTTTGCCGGCGATTAAACTTCTTTTATTCAGCGTCTCATTAAAAATGAAAACATTTTTGAAAACTACAAGTCTCATGCGTTTTGGTGGTGAAAAGATAATTTAAAAAATCGTTCTTGAAATGAGTTTACTCACAGGGTACTTTCTTTGTATATACTCGACTATACGGGCCAAGCACGGGATTTACGGGAATTCGCGGGTTTTTGTTTGCCGGCGATTAAACTTCTTTTATTCAGCGTCTCATCAAAAATGAAAACATTTTTGAAAACTACAAGTCTCATGCGTTTTAGTGGTGAAAAGATAATTTTAAAAATTGTTCTGGAAATGAGTTTACTCCCTGAGTACTTTCTTTGTATACTTTTGATTATACGAGCCGAGTCCGGGATTTACGGGAAATCGCGAGTTTTCGTTTGCCATCGATTAAACTTCTTTTATTCCGCGTCTCATCAAAAATGAAAACATTTTTGAAAACTACAAGTCTCATTCCTTTTAGTGGTGAAAAGATAAATTAAAAAATCTTTCTGGAAATGAGTTTACTCACAGGGTACTTTCTTTGTATATATTCGACTATACGGGCCAAGCCCGGGATTTACGGGAAATCGCGCGTTTTCGTTTGCCGGCGATTAAACTTCTTTTATTCAGCGTCCCATCAAAAATTAAAACATTTTTGAAAACTACAAGTCTCATGCGTTTTAGTGGTGAAAAAATAATTTAAAAAATCGTTCGGGAAATGAGTTTACTCCCTGGGTAGTTTCTTTGTATACTTTTGACTATACGGGCCGAGTCCGGGTTTTACGGGAAATCGCGGGTTTTCGTTTGCCAGCGATTAAACTTGTTTTATTCCGCGTCTCATCAAAAATGAGAACATTTTTGAAAACTACAAGTCTCATGCGTTTTAGTGGTGAAAAGATAATTTAAAAAATCGTTCTGGAAATGAGTTTACTCACAGGGTACTTTCTTTGTATATAATTGACTATACGGGCCAAGCCCGGGATTTACGGGAAATCGCGCGTTTTCGTTTGCCGGCGATTAAACTTCTTTTATTCAGCGTCCCATCAAAAAATAAAACATTTTTAAAAACTACAAGTCTCATGCGCTTTAGTGGTGAAAAGATAATTTAAAAAATCGTTCGGGAAATGAGTTTACTCCCTGGGTATTTTCTTTGTATACTTTTGACTAAACGGGCCGAGTCCCGGATTTACGGGAATCGCGGATTTTCGTTTGCCAGCGATTAAACTTCTTTTATTCAGCGTCTCATCAAAAATGAAAACATTTTTCAAAACTACAAGTCTCATGCGTTTTAGTGGTGAAAAAATAATTTAAAAAATCGTTCGGGAAATGAGTTTACTCACAGGGTACTTTCTTTGTATACATTCGACTATACGGGCCGAGTCCGGGATTTACGGGAATTCGCGGGTTTTTGTTTGCCGGCGATTAAACTTTTTTTATTCAGCGTCTCATCAAAAATGAAAACATTTTTCAAAACTACAAGTCTCATGCGTTTTAGTGGTGAAAAGATACTTTAAAAAATCGTTCAGGAAATGAGTTTACTCCCTAGATTCTTTCTTTGTATACTTTTGGCTATACGGGCCGAGTCCGGGATTTAAGGGAATTCGCGGGTTTTCGTTTGCCGGCGATTAAACTTCTTTTATTCAGCGTCTCATCAAAAATGAAAACATTTTTGAAAACTACAGGTCTCATGCGTTTTAGTGGTGAAAAGATAATTTAAAAAAACGTTCTGGAAATGAGTTTACTCGCAGGGTACTTTCTTTGTATACTTTCGAATATACGGGTCGAGACCGGGATTTACGGAAAATCGCGGGTTTTCGTTTGCCGGCGATTAAACTTCTTTTATTCACCGTCTCATCAAAAATGAAAACATTTTTGAAAACTACAAGTCTCATACGCTTTAGTGGTGAAAAAATAATTTAAAAAATCGTTCGGGAAATGAGTTTACTCCCTGGGTATTTTCTTTGTATACTTTTGACTATACGGGCCGAGTCCCGGATTTACGGGAATTCGCGGGTTTTCGTTTGCCAGCGATTAAACTTCTTTTATTCAGCGTCTCATCAAAAATGAAAACATTTTTGAAAACTACAAGTCTCATGCGTTTTAGGCGTGAAAAGGTAATTTAAAAAATCGTTCTTGAAATGAGTTTACTCACAGGGTACTTTCTTTGTATATACTCGACTATACGGGCCAAGCACGGGATTTACGGGAAATCGCGGGTTTTCGTTTGCCGGCGATTAAACTTCTTTTATTCAGCGTCTCATCAAAAATGAAAACATTTTTGAAAACTACAAGTCTCATGCGTTTTAGTGGTGAAAAAATAATTTAAAAAATCGTTCGGGAAATGAGTTTACTCACAGGGTACTTTCTTTGTATACATTCGACTATACGGGCCGAGTCCGGGATTTACGGGAAATCGCGGGTTTTCGTTTGCGGGCGATTAAACTTCTTTTATTCAGCGTCTCATCAAAAATGAAAACATTTTTGAAAACTACAAGTCTCATACGCTTTAGTGGTGAAAAAATAATTTAAAAAATCGTTCGGGAAATGAGTTTACTCCCTGGGTATTTTCTTTGTATACTTTTGACTATACGGGCCGAGTCCCGGATTTACGGGAATTCGCGGGTTTTCGTTTGCCAGCGATTAAACTTCTTTTATTCAGCGTCTCATCAAAAATGAAAACATTTTTGAAAACTACAAGTCTCATGCGTTTTAGGCGTGAAAAGATAATTTAAAAAATCGTTCTTGAAATGAGTTTACTCACAGGGTACTTTCTTTGTATATACTCGACTATACGGGCCAAGCACGGGATTTACGGGAAATCGCGGGTTTTCGTTTGCCGGCGATTAAACTTCTTTTATTCAGCGTCTCATCAAAAATGAAAACATTTTTGAAAACTACAAGTCTCATGCGTTTTAGTGGTGAAAAAATAATTTAAAAAATCGTTCGGAA